>NC_051854.1:40100027-40725027 GCF_905115235.1 Hermetia illucens
GTTCGAGTGATCGAATCTATGCAACCCGGACACCGCAAACCAATTAAGGTGCTAAGTGGAGAACAGACGAATGCTCTGCGGGATGGGATGAGATCTTTCGTGGATGAGAACATGGGAATTGCGGTACTTCCAAGTACGGCTTTTCTCAGAGAAATCAATCACGAGGGGATCGAGTCTCTGGCGGTACGGTGTGGGGGAAACCCCGTCATACGCGGACTGCCGCATACGCTTCTAACTGTTTTCCATAAGACAATAGACTAAGTTTATGTCGAAAAACATAAAGATTGGTCAAATCAACCTGCAGCATGCCAAAGCTCCCTCCTACCTGTTGGCAGCGAGAATGACAAAGCTGCAGAATTTCCCCTATATCTTTCTGGTGCAAGAACCGTGGGTTCGATTTAACAGAATCTGTGACATTGGATCAGTAAAGAGGGCTAGGATCTTCTACGACGAAAGATCCATAAGACCGAGAGCTTGCGTCCTGATGTCAAGACGGTTAGAGGCAACTATGCTGAGACAATATTGTTCCCAGGACTTAACTACGGTCATCATACAATACCAAATAAAGGGCGAGAGGAAAAACATAATAGTTGCCTCCGCTTATTTACCCTATGATTCTTTGTATCCTCCTCCGACGCAAGAACTTAGGGATCTGGTGGCGTATGCAGAATCAAGTGGTCTCGAACTCTTAATAGGTTGCGATGCGAATGCTCAACATATTTGTTGGGGCAGTAGCAAATGCAATCCAAGAGGAGAGAAGCTATTTGATTTCATCACTTCAGCTGGTCTTATGACTGCAAACGTAGGGTGCGCCCCTACGTTCGTGGGACCGAGAAGAAGCGAAGTAATTGACCTCACCATCTGTACCCCAAAATTGTTAGAGTTGATTACACACTGGCGAGTGCTAGACGAGGTTTCACTGTCAGATCACTGATATCTAGAATTCAATCTGACTATTGCGGGCGAACAGTCTGCAGTACAAAGACGGAACCCTAGGAAAACGGATTGGGCAAAGTTCAATGAACTTCTTGGCAATAAAGTACAGTTCCCTAGGCGACTAAGGACTCCTTTGGTGCTGGAAGATGAATTGAAAACTCTGAACGGCACACTTTTAGAGTGCTATGAAGAGGCTTGTCCTATTTCCCGAGGCCAAAGCGGTAAAACGGTTCCTTGGTGGAACCGAGGACTGTAAAAACTCAGGAAATCAACCAGGCGACTTCTAAATCGTGCTTGCAAAAGTAACAAGGACGAAGACTGGTTAAATTTCAGGACCTCACAACGTGAATATAAGAGGCTCGTGAGGTGCTCGAAACGAGACTCCTTTAGAGCGTACTGTGAGGAACTGGAAGGCGAAAGGGAGACTTCAAGGCTGTGCAGAGTCCTCAAAAGGGATGAGTCGGCCAAGTTGGATTCTCTTAGAAAACCCGACGGTACTTTCACGAGCTCCAGACTGGACTCAGTACAGACCCTCCTGGAAGTACACCACCCGGGAGAACGGGTGAGAGAAGTGGTAGGGGGAGAGTTGACGGTTCTTGCAACCCTTTCAACACGCAAGCGTTGCAAGGGGAACTGGAACACTACGAAAGCGGTTGTTACCCATGAAAAGGTGAGAACTGCCATACTGTCCTTTGAACATTTCAAAGCACCTGGCATGGGTGGCATCTATCCGGCCATGCTAAAGGAGGGTATGGAGCATTTAGAGCGACCTCTAAGAAATATTTTTCGAGGATGTCTTGCTCTGGGCTACGTGCCTTCTTCTTGGCAACAGGTTAAGGTAGTTTTCATACCGAAACCTGGGAAAGATGACTATTCTAATCCAAAGAACTTCTGACAGATCAGCTTGACTTCATTCTTGCTGAAAGGTTTGGAGAGACTGGTGGAGCGTCACATTCGTGGAAACGCACTTAGGTCACACCCACTTAGTGAAAACCAACATGCTTACCAACGTGGAAAGTCCTGTGAGTCTGCTCTTCATTCTTTGGTCACAAAGATAGAGGATGCAACTTTGAATGGTGAGTACGCGATGGGGGTGTTCGTGGACATTGAAGGGGCTTTTGACTGTGCGCCTTTTCAAAAACTTTGTGATGCCGCCAGAGCGCATGGTGTTGATGATGCTTTAATTAAGTGGATCCATGCCATGCTAACGCAAAGATTGTTGTGCGCTGAGGTATTGGTCGATCGTTACCTGACTACAAAAGCAACGAAGGGCTGCCCCCAAGGAGATGTGCTTTCGCCGCTTCTGTGGAGTATGCTGATCGACTCACTGCTATGCGAACTGCAAAATTTGCCAATACACGCTCAAGCTTATGCTGATGACGTGGCTGTACTTGCTGTTGATCGGGATCTTGGAACGATGTGTAGGAATATACAGCGTCCCGTTGATTTGATAGACAGCTGGTGCCTTAGACATGGTTTGTCAGTTAATCCAAATAAAACCACAATGGTTTTATTCACAAAAAGGAGAAAACTGGATGGACTTTGCCTCCCTGAGATGAGGGGTACTACCCTTCAACTCTCCGAAGAAGTGAAATATCTGGGAGTCACTCTAGATAAAAAACTTCTTTGGAACAAACATGTAGAGGTAAAGATGAAACGAGCTCTCACAGCTTATGGGCTGTGCAGACGGACCTTTGCCTCGACATGGGGACTCAGGCCTCATGTGGTAATGTGGATATACGTTGCCATCATTAGGCCCATGTTCGTATATGCATCCGTAGTGTGGTGGGTTAAGGTGAGACAAGAAGGTTTTCACCGTAAACTAGACGCACTGCAAAGAACTATTTGTCTGGGTATCACTGGTGCCATGAGCACGACATCCGGTGCAGCTCTGAATGCACTACTCAATTTGCAGCCCATGGATATACTTATTCAAAGCACTGCAATGAGAGCAGCTCATAGGCTAATTCGATTAGATCTATAGGAAAACAACGAATGTGGGGGGCACAGAGCTTTGGAAGAGTTACTGGGAGGACTAAATCCAGTTCTTACAATGCCTTCCGATTCTCGTGTCCCCATACATCTGTTTGTAGAAGATATGTAGTTACCCTGAAGCGTAGAGAAGACTGGGAAGACCCAGAGGCTTGCGTGGCGGGATATACGGAAGTCTTCTACACCGATGGCTCAAAAACAGAAGAGGGTTCTGGAGCCGGAGTCTACCTCTCGAATAAAAACGAGCTGGGCTTTTCCTTTGGGACAATATGCAACGGTTTTTCAAGCCGAAGTTTATGCGATCCTAAGGGTGGCAAACTGGGTGATTGACGAGCGGTTGAAGGGCAGGCGCATCGCAATCTGCAGTGACAGTCAAGCTGCACTGAGGGCATTGAGCAGTCCTTTGATCACCTCAAAAATCGTTCAGGAATGCAGAAACCGTTTGAACTCTATGTCTAGATTCAATACGGTGGAACTACTCTGGGTACCTGGTCACTGTGGCATAGAGGGAAATGAAATCTCGGACGCTTTAGCAAATGAGGGGTCAATCTCCCCTATGCCGGGACCGGAGCCAGCAATTGGGGTATCAGTAGCATTGGCTAAATCTGTTTTCAAAAACTGGGAACAAGTTTCCCATAACGACAGGTGGCAGAGCTTAAATGCTGCTCGACACACCAAACTTTTCCTGCCAGAATCCAACATACGTACCGCAAAGTTTATCCTGTCGAAAAGCAGGAGGACTTGCAGGTGTATTGTGGACATTCTGACAGGCCATAATTCACTAGCTGGGCATATGTTCAAAATAGGAATTACCGAAGATGATACGTGTCCCTCCTGTAATGAGGAAGCGGAATCCACGGAGCATTTCCTATGTGAATGCCCCGCCTATGGACGCATCAGGCATCAGATCTTTGGTGCCGATGTCCTTCAATTGCGACGGGTAGCATCACATCCACTAACGGAAATCCTGCGATACGTTAACGAATCCGGAATATTCCGTTAGACGGGGGAGGCGAGTACAATGGGCCAACACGGCCTGAGTGCTCAGAAGCTGTAGCTTCTCCCCCACCATACACACACACACACACACACAAGACCGACTTCGGAAAGTACTAACCGTGAAAAGCTTGATGGCAGAACCAACAGAGAATTGTCTGCATAAATGCCAATCATCACTTTCGTAACAAGTTTTATTATATGTGTCTTCCGATTTTTACTCATGATCTTTTTAAGTATCAACCAAACTATACTGAGCATTTACGTAAGGTGATGGCAATTATAATTAAAAATCCGAATTATTGTTTTTGGTTTATGTCTCTTTCACCGGGGGTTCAGCTTCGCAAGACTGAATAGATACACCGACCCATTAGCAGTTTGATCAACAAACGTTAAGGAACTCAGAGTGAAATTATGCGGTGTTTCCAACGATTAATTAATTGAAGTAATAAAAACTTGTTGTTTCTTTTTCGTTGGTGTGTTCCCTTCATCAGTGCAAACAAGTGCAACTTGTTTGCACTGATGAAGGGCAACTTGTTTGCACTGATGAAGGGGACAAGTGGTTCCCGAAATATCGGTATTTGCAAGAATAAATACCCACACCAACGAAAAAGAAACAACAAGTTTTTATTACTTCAGTTAAGGAACTGTTCAACGGCAAGCGCTCACCAGACTTACCCCAGATCAACAGCCCGAAATGAGAACAGCGTTAGAATTGATCAAAAGCTCCTGTTCGTTAAAGCTGAGGAACATGTTCTGGACGTCGTCTTCAGTAACAGAACAAAGCAACTCATAACTGTTTTAGGATCAACTAAGAAACCATTGGACCAATTGGAAAATTTCCTCTGCCCCATACGGCAAGTGATTACGGGCATAACACGCTCGAACTCGGATACCGAGCGACATCCCGAAAATTTCAATGTAGTGTACGCTGTGACGAAAGGCAATTGACTATTGCGTTAGTCAAGGAAGCGGAAGATGCCGCTGAACGTAATCATTTCAGACGTTTTTACCGCATCACGAAAGAGCTTGCATATGTTTGCAAATCTTTCGATGGTCCTATGAAGGACGTTAATGGTCGGCTCTTCGTTCACGATGACGAGTAAATTCACCACCATTCTCAACCGTATCACTTCTGTAGACGTTCCCACTCTTGTGGATGAAATGGCTAGTCACCATAACACGCGGTTAAGAACTATTCCTCCAAAGAGAAATTATTTTGGTCATCAATGCACGCAAACAGAGTAAAATCGCTGGTATTGACGCTTTAGAATTGTTTAAAGATCTTTATGTTTGAGTTATTTTACATCCATTTAAAGTAATAAAACCGATGGTACAATCGTAACTTGGAGAACCAGAATCGTAATACATTTTGAAGAATATTTATTCTTGGAGAACAAAAACTGGAATCTGCTTCAATTAAATTTAAGATCATTATTCTGATTCCCACCATTAAAAATCTACCTCCAATATTTCAAACTAATTCGATTAACACTTATTTGTGTCATTTCAGAGTCAAAATCAGGCAATTTAAATCAGGACACAGCTCTTGCGAAGTTAGAAGTGGCTGCGATGGAAAGTGAAGAAGAATCAGAGAAATTTGTAAAAGGCTTCTTGGAAAATGAAGTTTCACTGGAGTCATTTTTAGATCAATTTATGGTATCGAGAAAAACAATGCATCTCAGAAAATTGAAAGTTGAAAAAATGAAGGAAATTATGCGAAATCCAAGAAGTTCATATACAGGTGGATTCTTCCCGGCAAATTCAATCGGTGCCCCGTATTCCATCACTACCGGTGGTGTACCGTATCCGTTGGGGCCTATGCCAATGCCAATGCCAGGAATTCCTAGGCCTTTTTGATTTGGAACTCTTATAATAGTTTTCCTCGCATATAAAGAGGAAGCCAATCACCCATAAGCTTTTGCATTTTATTTTTAAGAGAAAATATAATAAATTAGGATTGTAATATAATGAACAATAAAAACCCACTGTTTGATTTATTCATATCGACATGGAAAAGTTCTTATTTTCTGGATATATTTGGCTTAATTCTATAAGCGAAGCATCCATTACTTTTTGTCGTTGAGTACAAGGTACCCTTACTACAGAATTACCAAGCGGGGTAATTTCTTTCGGACTAAATGTAAATGTTTGTACCAAATAACCTATGTATCACAAACAGAACCGAACCGACGACCGTTTGATTATTTGAAAATTTGGACGCTGGTAAAATACAATGCTTCAAAACTACCGCCTGCCTACCGATGTCCGTGCCTCTCTTTTTATGCACATCCAACACAAATCCTAAATCTACTGCTGATCGCGATGTGGTCGATCTGATTGCTGCGTACGACGTTGGCCAATTGAAACCCAACTGACCTTGTGACAGGCTCTGTGTTCGAACAATCTGCCACCAATGACAAGGCGGTATAAGTTTCAGAAATCCACGAACCTCCTACAATTACCGTTGCGATTGCTAAGACCGTGTTTCTTCATCACATGTCCAAGCTAGGTGTAATTAGATCCCACGTTGGCATCGAGGTCACCCATCACGATCACAATGTCACCTTTAGGAAGTCTCCCTGAACTGCGTTCCTCATAGAAAGCATCCTTTTCCACTATATCGAAAGTTTCCGTTGGTGCGTAGCATAGAACAATTGTGATGCTCCTTAATTTGGACCGAAATCTAACGGCGCGCCTCGCGGCAGCCTTCGAAAGCAACTTATCTAACAAAATATATAAAAGGAAAAGAAGTCGGAAAACCGGAGGCTAAACGCTCCAGGTATAAAAGGTTTTGTGCTTCCCTATTAGAGGAATTATGAGTACATTACAGTTGCGTGTGTATATAGTTAAAAATGCTCTCTACTTTTTAAAAAGCTATTTTCACCAATCTGGAAAGCACTGTATTGATAGTAGTCAACCTCATACGCTTCACACTAGGAGTTCAATATTATTAACAAATGTGACGAAGACAATCTACTACAGATACAGAAAAGGGCTGGGGAGAAATGGATTCTTCATGAATGGAATTTTAATATTTGACTTGAATGTCAATTAATAATAATAATAATAATCGTTGGCGCAACAATCCATGTTGGATCAGGGCCTTGAAGTGTGTTAGAGCACTTCATTCAAGACCGTAACGGTACACTACAGAACACTGTAGGAGGCAATGTGGTCAGCATTGCGCTCGCCCGAGATTATTACCCTGATTTGACTCAGGTAGACGAGACGACTAGAATCCGACGTCCAATCACGATACAAATTCCACTGCCACCAGTGAGATTTGAACCGCGACCTTCCGTACTGCCAATTTCTAAAATTTGGTAATATACTATTAGTAAGTTTATTTAAACAGTTATCGGAAGGGGCCATATTTTGAGGCTTAGATTCCATATAAATGTTTTGCACCAAACCTTAAAAAGGACTAGGGGCAAGTAGATTCTTCATAAATGGGTCTTTAATATTTGCCTCGAATGTCAATTGTTCTCGTTAATTATGACGTCAACATCTTATTTGCATTGCTTGTAGTCAATTCGAACGAAATTGATAAGTTTGAACTGCTATAACTTTCGCGCTAATAAGCTTATTTGTGTGAAACTTAACGTACGTATGCGAGACAATGTCCTCTATTCTGGTGCGAAATCTGGTATTCCTATGCTGAACTTGAGGAGATTTTCATTCAATTTCTAAAAATTTGTAATATACTATTAGTAAGTTTATTTGAGCAAATATCGGAATGGAACATATTTCGAGGCCTGTCTCACTCTAAGTGTGTACATTTTGACCCCATGCTCACACATTTTACAATTCACGTCAAAGCTAATGTCGGATTTGGAAAGTGTATGTGTGTGTGTTTGAGGTGAGGAAGAGGCAAAGGCTCTGAGCACTCAGGCCTTAGTGGTCGATTGTACTCGATTCCCCCGTCAAACGAAATATCCCGGTTTCGTTTATGTTTTGCAGGATTTCCGGATAATTCCCATTCTGAACACATGCCCAGCTAGTGAATTATGGCCAGTCAAAATGCCCACAATACTTCTGCAAGTCTTCCTGCTTTTCGACAGGATAAACTTTCCAGTATGTTTCAGGACAGGTAAAGTTTGGTCTGTCTAGCAGCGTTAAGGCTTCGCCACCTATCATTACGGGCAACTTGTTCCCAGCTTTTGATGGCAGCATCAGCGAATGCTACTGACACCCAAATTGCTGGTTGCGGTCCGGGCATGGAAAGTACTAACCGAGATGTATATTTTGATATCCCACATGACTACATCCGATGAAAAAAGATGTTGAGCCCCCCTTTGCATATTTGGGGAACCCTCCCTTCAATTACATGTAAATTTATGTCACTCACTGTATGCGTAGGATTTCATAGTCCCCATATGTCCACCAAATTTCATTCGGATCGCTTCATCCGTTGGAGAAAAGTGCGTGTGACTGAAAGACAGACACTGAATCGATTTTAATAAGGTTTTGTTTTACATAAAACCTTAAAAATTAATACTAGAACAACCCCCTAAATCTGCTGCATCACTTTTCACGGATTACGGCAACGCTACTATATTACTGAATGTATCACGCAGTTCACTTCAGTCAACTTTAACCTTTAACCTACAGTAAAAATGTTCAAAATAATAGTTTGATTCTGAATTAATGAATTGCATGATGATTGGAAACCAATTCGTGATTTTCCAAGCACATTCGCAACTATTTAACGCCAGATCAAGTGTTGAAGTCTGTTTTAATAATTTTAAAATATGCGAAAAGGTTATTTAATCTTTCTATGATTTGTCATCATGGCCGATGTTGAATAACCGCAGTTAATAATTTTCAAGGATATTCTTAAAAAAAGTTCATCCTTCCATCAATTAAAGAATTGAAATCGATAATCATTTTCAATATTTTACACTAAGAGTGCAAGAATTTTCGCTTCACCCGGTGCAAAACGCACAAACGTACGCCTCTTCGAATATACATTAAAATTGGGTTATGTTAATGGGCGGTGCCTGATTCCGATTGGTTGGCGAATGGGAGAGAACATTTTCCCACTTTGTCATTGAAAGGCTAATATGGTGAAAAATCGATACAGACCACTCATATCTAATTTTTTCCAGGAAGTTTTTAGTGGGTTTGAATTGGATCTAGAATTTGATGTTTGAATACAAAAAAAAACATTTATATATGTATATGACACCTGAGATGGAAAGGGACACTCTCAACATCATAAAACAACAGCACGTTTACTTAATTGTTTAACAGCCGATTTAAACAGCACGACAGCTATTTGGAAGAGAGAAAAGATTGAAAAGAAGTAATATTAAGACAAGGAAAATATATGTATTTAAATCGTGAATTTACCACAGAAAATAGGTTCAGTAAAACTTCCTCTAAAGTCGATTATGGTTGGCGGCATCAAAGAAAACCTCAACCCTTCCAACACCTTGTAAAAAAAATATTATGAAAGACAAATCCTTTAAAAAAAATAAATTAAGAAAAGGTTACAATAATGTATCCACATATATACAATGGCACTTCACGCCATTCACGTACAGTTCGGCCTGCCAGTTACGCCTGACTAGTACGCTTTTGAACGGCGGCCGTAACGTGGATAGGAGGCCTGTCAGTTTGGACTGTCAGCGAGGATTTCTTGTTTAATTAGGATGTAAACCAGAATTTTATGGGCCTCTTTAATTGCTGGTGAACATTTTTGATAAATGCTCACACGGAAAAATATCATAAATTCTCGTCGCAGCTTGCAAGTACGTGGATGGTGGTTTCAGTTCAACTGGTGCATTGCGAGCTCTTTCGGGGTAACTGACAGGCCGCTTCCTCATTACAGGATGGGCGCGTATCATCTTGGAGAATTCCTATTCTGAAGGTATGCCCAGCTAGATAATTATGGCTAGTCAGGATACTTATGATACTTCTGTAAGTCCTCCTGCTTTTCGACAGGATAAACCTTGTAGTAAACATACTGGCTCTGGCAAGAAAAGTTTGGTGCGTTTAGTAGCATTAAGGCCCAGCCACCTGCTACTATGGAAAGCTTGTTCACCGTTTTGATACCAGCATCAGCTAATGCTATTGACACCCCAATTGCTGGTTCCGGTCCCGGAAAGGGGAAATTAAACCTTCTTTTGCTAAAGCATCCGAGATAGTAATTCGACCGTATTGAATCTAGAAACAGAGTTCAATCGGTTTCTACATTTCTGAACGATTGAAGAGGTCAAAGTATTACTCAACGCCCTCAATGCAGTTTGACGATCGCTGCAGATTGCGATACACCAGTCCTTCAACCGCTCGTCAATGATCCAGGTTGCTGCCCTAAGGATCACATACACTTCAGCCCGAAAGATCGTTCACGCTCCAGAACCCTGTTCTGTAGAAGTCGTTAGTATATCCTGACACGCATTCTTCTCGTTGTTGAAGGATTGTACCCCTTATCTGTGGAAGGCAAAGACCATTCAGTTTCCTACTTTTTGTAAATAATACCATTGCGGTTTTATTTGGATTTACTGAAAGTCCATGCCTGAGACACCAACTGTCAAAAATCAACGGCGCGTTGTGTATTTCTACACACTGAGATACCGACACAGCCAGGTCATCCGCATAAGCTTGAGCGTGTATTGGGAGATTTTGCAGTTCGCATAGTGGTGAGTTGATCAGCATACTCCACAGAAGTGGCGATAGCACACCTCCTTGGGGCATCCTTTTGTCGCTTCCGTTGTTAGGTAGCGATCAGCACCCACTTCAGCGGCAGATTAATTTGACTAACTCTTATGTTTGTAGTCATAAGTGCAGTCTAATTCTCATTCCTAACAAACTTCACCTTCTTTCGCAATGTCTTCTGTTATCATCGGCTGGGAGCCGTCCCAGGTTCGGGCTAAATGGATTTGTTTCCACATACCAGCTTCCCTTTCATCCGTTCTTCCTGGCATAGGCGGAGGAGAAGGTTCTGAGAGGCAAGCCTGCCTTTGCGGCTAAAGTTTCTTTCTGTCGAGCCTTCTTATCCTGTATTTTGGAAGAGTTACGTAACAGTGGCACCGACAGGCCGGTCGTAGTCAAATTTCTAGTTCCTCTCATTAAGGGAGTTGCTGTACTATCCTTTCTGGCTGACCGCGCTGTAGACACCGGGTGTTGATTTCCCAGTGGAGAACCTGTCTTCCACAGATTTTTCCGTGGAGGAACATGCATTTGATGAGGCCTTCAAAATCCGTGCCTCAATCACGAAGTGATTCCTCAAAATCGTAGGTAGATTCGAAGTCTGTGATTTCTTACCACTTGGAGAGTTATAATCCTTTGTTTCCATCTTCATGTGTTTTTGGACATCCTTAGTGTAGTAGTAAATTATCACGGGTTCCCCCACCGACAAGGTAGTGTCCGAAGGGGAAGTGAGCCTCTTTTATTTATAAAAAAAAATGTTGAAATAGACAAACTTTTATTCATAAAGTAACAAAATATCTACTAATATTTCTTTGGCACATTAGGGAAAAATTTTAAATAAAGAATTCAAAAATTAAAATTAAAGAAAAAGAAATTTCCTGCTTTTCGAACAAAATAATTTTGTTTCAATGCGCCCCATGTCCAGAGGTACAATGAAACAGTACAAAGAGTACCTTAAAACGAGTGAAAAAAAACACAATAATTAAGGAAAAAATTTTATTTCTCCAATTCCATTCTATTTTCGTTATCCTAGGAATTTGACGCGCGTTTTACATAAAGTCGTCCGTTTGATCCATGCAAGCTGAATTTAAACTTCCTGGAAAAGATGACTCGATCCTAACACTCCTCATTTCACTCGGCATGGGCACGTGCCCATTGTTTCGAATCATGTTTAATTGAACTCGAAAATTGACATTTTTTAACAAATCTACATCCATGAAGGTCCACATTCTCGTAATTGCCATCGTGCAGAGGACACAGAAATTTATATATTTTCAGATGAAGCCAAATCTTCTTGGAAATCAGTCACTGTTTTAAAACGATCCCGACGCTATAATCGACGAAGTACCCAATTACAGGTATTTGCAATATGACGGCGCTTTTCGTTTTCGGCTGTTACTTTTAAATGTAATTAATTTACATGAATTCGTTTTGAGAACTGTTTAAGGCAGTAGTTGAATTGCAAATGCCAATTAGGAATGTCACTTGCATTATATCCGAAGCTTCCATTCATAAAAATTGAATTTAAACCGGAGGTAAGTGCACTATTGCCGGCATCTATTTATGATTTCATTTTAGCATAGCAAGATGCATGAATATTTTATGCTAGTAAAATCATACATTTGATGCCGGCAATAGTGTACTTGCCTTCGACTTAAATTCAGTTTTTATGAATGAAAGCTTCGGAAATAATGCAAGTGACATTCCTAATTGACACTTGCAATTCGATTAGTGCCTTCCACAGTTCTCAAAACGAATTCATGTAAATTAATTAATTAATTCAAAAGTAATAGCCGAAAACGAAAGGTCCCTCCATATTGCAAAGGACGCAACAAACAAAGCAATCGCTAAATAACGTTTCCCTCTTTCAAAAGCGACACAACCTGCATCTTCTATCTCTCGTTTGCTTCTAATATCCCATATGAGATAGTGGAATAACAAATGAATTTGACAACATATTTTGATTTTTCCTCACAATCAAAAACCCAGTGATATAGCAAATTTTCTGAAAAAAGTTTTTCGTTCAAAATTCGATGGATAGATACTATATATGTGTCTTAAAAAATCTTCCAGTAGCCTCCATTAAGTTCCTGCTTGCGGTTTTTAATAACTGCATTAATAATGGTTACTTCCCATCCACCTGGAAAATAGTCAAAATTATAGCCATTCGCAAAAGAAGTTTTCTCTTGCAAAAAAGGAGGTGTCTCTTGTGAACCTGGTAACTTCAGACCCGTTTCACTTCTATCTAACCTGGGGAAGCTTTTTGAGAGAGCATGGACCGTAGGGCTGGTCCAACACTGCAATCTTAACAACATTATTCCAGACCATCAGTTCGGTTTCCGTGCTAAACACGGAACACAGCACGCCCTGAGCTACCTCCACGATACTGTGGCCAGCAGACTTAACGTCAATAACAAACCCACGGTAGCTTGCGCTCTGGATTTAGAAAAGGCCTTTGATTCCGTCTGGATAAACGGGCTAATCTATAAACTGATCAAATACGAATTCCCAATCCCGACTATCAGACTTGCCATCAGTTTCTTCGAGGGTAGACATTTTTACGTCAGTGTCGGAAATGAGATTTCCGATCTCTTGCCGGTTACTTCTGGGGTGCCGCAGGGATCCATTTCTGGTCCTACTTTATACAATATTTTCACTGCTGATGTTCCCTCCCCTGAGGTCGGTACAGAGCTTATTCAGTATGCCGACGACACACTCGTCAACTCCTCTAATTTTCGCCCAGACAAGGCAGTTAGCAATATAGAGGATTACTTGGTTGACCTCTGCTACTACTACCAGAGCTGGGGTATTAAAATTAACTCAACCAAGACACAAGTCTGTATCTTCAGGAGGAAATCTACATACTCGGGATCTAGATCTATCCACAGGAAGGCTAAACGCCTGAAACTGGAAATCGGGAATACAATAGTAAGAGGGTCGAAATCGATCAAATATCTAGGAATCAATTTCAACGAATTCCTAAGATTTAACGACCATGTTAAACTCGCCATTGGAAAAGCAAATGGTGCATTGCGCAAGATCTACTTTCTTCTTCGCAAAAAAGTGGGTCTAAGCACCAAAACTAAGCTGATCCTATATAAGACTCTCATCAGGCCCATCATATGCTACGGAGCCCCTTCGTGGATCACTTGCTCTTCGAAAGCCATAGATAAATGCATGTCTTTCGAACGCCGTGTATTAAGACATTGCACTGGATTGTCTTACAATTGGAAGACTAAGAAGTGCGGCAGGAACGCCATAGTATACCGGCGAGCAAATATAGACCCCATTAGAGAATATATTCTCAACATTACGGAGCGATTTTTCAATAAACTTGAAAACCATCCAAACCCAAAAATTAGAAGACTGCATGAGCAGGGCAAAACAATCCCACTAGCGACTTTCCTTAGGCCGTGCCAGATACTGAACCCTGACCTAAAATCAATAATCCTGTCCCTCTTCGATACACCTTGCCTGGTAGGAGTGCAAAGAGGCTAAGTACTATATGAATATTAAGTGCTATTGTATATAGTAGAATTAAGTATTTATGTAAGTAAATGTAAGTAGTAATAAGGTAGATGTAAGTAAGTAAAACAAAACCTTCTCGCGTCATTAGTGCGGACGCAGTTTTGAAAATAGGTTAAGTAATGTTTTAATTAAATACAAAGCCAAGGAACGTTGCAAATTACAGTTTGTTTTTACACAATAAAGTTAATTACAGAGAAGGTCGGGTAGGCCAAACAATGTAATAATTCTAAGCTAGCTAAGCTAATTCTAAGCTACTTTTAAGCAAAATGTAGCAGATGTAAGACACTAATTAGAAATAAATAAAATGAAAAAAAAAAGATACTATATATGTACACTACGAGCTACGCATAAATGGAATCTTGTACCCAAATATTCCAACATAAAAGGTCAACCAAACCTTTCATACCTGAAGCGCCACTTCCGGTTCCCGACTTTTAGATTAGATAATTGTGATGAGATTGTTTTGAAATTCTGAGGCAGGTCGGACTTTAAGAACAAAAGCTGCAATCGAGATTGTACAATTTTCATCATCATCAACGGCGCAACAACCGGTATCCGGTCTAGGCTTGCCTTAATAAGGAACTCCAAACATCTCGGTTTTGCGCCGACGTCCACCAATTCGATATCCCTAAAAGCTGTCTAGCGTCCTGACCTACGCCATCGCTCCATCTTAGGCAGGGTCTGCCTCGTCTTCTTTTTCTACCATAGATATTGCCTTTATAGACTTTCCGGGTGGGATCATCCTCATCCATACGGATTAAGTGACCCGCCCACCGTAACCTATTGAGCCGGATTTTGTCCACAACCGGACGGTCATGATATCGCTCATAGATTTCGTCATTGTGTAGGCTACGGAATTGTCCATCCTCATGTAGGGGGCCAAAAATTCTTCGGAGGATTCTTCTCTCGAACGCGGCCAAGAGTTCGCAATTTTTGCTGCTAAGAACCCAAGTTTCCGAGGAATACATGAAGGCTGACAAGATCATAGTCTTGTACAGTAAGAGCTTTGACCCTATGGTGAGACGTTTCGAGCGGAACAGTCTTTGTAAGCTGAAATAGACTCTGTTGGCTGACAACAACCGTGCGCGGATTTCATCATCGTAGCTGTTATCGGTTGTGATTTTCGACCCTAGATAGGCTAAATTGTCAACGGTCTCAAAGTTCTCCTATCCTTATTCTTCTACAATTTTACCTAACTTAAATTTGAATGGTATAAGGATCAATTTTTATATTTAAATTTCAAACAGGTGATAACCCTTCGGCTTTCAAATGCACACCATACTTCAATATAAGTCGACTTGTCTTATTATTGCTGGGGATGAAAAGTATTAATTTACTTATCACATTTCAATCATATTTCAATGAAAGTGGTTTTCCACCCGCATATTCTACTGTCTGCTATTGCTAAGTTACGGGTACATTGACTGCCTCCATTCAGTCCACTTTGCATGGACAGGTGAACATATTATGGGAAATGATCTCTTGAATCGAAATTGTGCTTCTTTTCTTACAATTTTATCCCGAAAATTTCAATACCTAGTGAACCAAAACTAACTGGCGTATTTGGTTCCCAAGTATTTAAATGCTAATTTTTCCGGCCAATTTATTAACATGTAATTTTCCACACTAGTAATTTACAACCGCCCCCTGTCACATCCGGACATCGCAGGCATCTCTTGCAGCATCATTCAACCCTATGTTTCTGAAACCGGCAAACTTTTGTCTCGGACAGGACCTGCAACCCGCAATTGGAGTTGTCATTCGACATACGTCCCGACGCATGCCTTTTCAAAGGATTTGCTCGATTTGCCGAATATGTTTGGATTGTTCGTCCACGTGACCTTTCATTGAAACTTTCGCCTGAGGCCAATAAGTACACTTGAGCAAATTGTATGCAACCCCTCATCCTCATCCTCAATCTATTTAGTTCAAGTGGCTTTTAATTTATCTGTTTGCCACGAAACAGATTGGTTGATAAATATTTGATTTGTGTGATGATGCGTTAACACATTCTGACCGCTTCCTTGTTTGTTTTCAGTAACTCAAACCGCATCTAATGCGCTTTGGTTGATTTCATGGGAAATATCCTCAAGTCCTTTGGAAAAGTGGAATTTTGATTTTTGAATGAGAAATGGGGCTCTTGCAAGTTCTTCCGTGTTTTCAGTGAGGGTGCCGATATTTAGTGCATTTAATACATTTTCTCGGTATACCTGTCGCGGGACCTGACACCAAGAGAGATCAGGTAGGATTTGGCATAGTGGATAAAAAAGTGAAGCGATGGCGGCTTTACGATTTCTTACCAGGGCAGAGGCAAATCATCAGACGCTGCCTCACCTTCAGCGCTTCACTTTTTTGAGAAGTTTGGGTGCAAGCCCTAAGCGAGGGGTCCGTGGACCAGGAAAGAGGGAGTAAGTTGCTTCCCATTTGGTCCGGTCCTGCATTAAGTTGATGCGGACTTAGGACCCCATCATTCCTAAAACGAATATAGTGGATAACTCCAACTATATTTTATTCATCTCTTTCCCTGATCTCAGCATTTTATTTTTGTTTTACTGAGGATAGTACGTTACCTCCAACCCTTGCCCGTTATCTAGGTTTAGGAGTGGGGAATAGTAAAGAACGGTCTAGCTTTTGGAATGGGCTCAGTTTTCGATAGCAGCATTGTCAGTTGCTGGATCCAGTCCCGGCAAGGGAGAAATTGAAACCTCTTTTGCTGAGACATCCGAGATAAGTCCAATAAATCCCGGGACTAACTATCAAAACAACATTTTATCGGCAAAATTCTTTATTATTCATCAACATAATCTCCTTCAAGGGTAATACAATCATTCCAACGCTTCTCTAACTTTTCAATGCCATATTTGTAGAACGATTTGTCTTTTGATTCAAAATGAGCCTTAGTAGCAACGATCACCTCCTCATTTGAGCCAAATCTTTTTCCCTGGAGCATCTTTTTGAGATCCGCAAAGAGCCAGTAGTCGCTGGGGACCAGATCCGGCGAGTACGGAGGATGAGGAAGCAGTTGGAAGCCTAATTCGTTGAATTTGGTCATTGTTTTGATTGACTTGAGGGACGGTACGTTGTCTTGATGAAATATGACTTTCTTCTTCTTCATGCGCGGGTGTTTTTTCGCTATTTCAGCCTTCAAACGATCCAATAACACTATGTAACAGTCGCTATTGATGGTTTTTCCTTTTTCGAGGTAGTCAATGAAAATTATACCATTCGCATCCCACTGTTGTGTTTTTGCACGCTTCGGGCGGCTTTCACCGGTCGTACGCCATTCAGTTGACTGCCGACTTGACCCCGGAGTGAAATGGTGAATCCATGTTTCGGCCACTGTCACATATCGACGCAAAAAATCCTGTTTATTGCGAGTAAACAGTGCCAAACAGCTCTCCGAATCATTGATACGTTGTCGCTTTTGTTCCATTGTGAGCAAACGCGGCACCCATTTGGAAAAAACCTTTTTCATAGCCAATTTTTGGTGCAAAATAGTAAATGCACTACCAGTTGATATGTTCACCATCTTAGCTATCTCGCGCACTTTCATTTTGCGGTCACCCATCACGATTTTCAATACTTGCTTGGTGTTTTCGGGAGTTACTGCCTCATTTGGCTGACCCGAACGTTCCGCATTATTTGTATAATATCAGCACGACCGCGTTTCAAATCAGCATACCACCGACAAATGGTTGTTTTCGACGGAGTAGAGTCCGGATAACATTTTTCAAGCCATTGCTGAGCTTGAAAAGTGTTTTTTCCCATTAGAAAACAATGTTTTATCAACACACGAAACTCGTTTTTGGTCCATTTTTTTCACGATTGCAAAGGTAGCGTCACTTTAACTACTATAGCTTTCTTGGTTATGTTTCGAATTACATCAAATTTTGACACATCTTATCTGGAGGTTGCTACTTCTGAACCTTGGTATATAAATGGCATTATTAGCGCCATCTCTACGCTAGTCCCGGGACTTATTGAACGATGTGTCATCATAGAATCGTATGGGTATCATATCAAATGAAGGATCTCATATAATACTTTACGGAACATGTCTTACCAGTTGAAAAGTACAAAATTTTCTGCAAAGCTCCACCTCACTTCATCCTCGTAGTAGTTAACGTACGGAAAGCATAAAATCAGTCATGGCATTGAAAAATTGAATGAGAATCGGAAACCAAAAACTCGGGGCTTCACATAAGAAAGGCTAGTAGTAGGTTATAGTATATATGAATTTAATACTAGTCTACATAAGAAGGCCAAAACAGCCAATTTTATGAATTTTTTTTGAGCTCATTTGTTCAAAATAGCCATGCAACTTTTTCTAACCAATTAATCTAATCCTTATATGTACATACATGGTTGCTGTTCACCACTTGTAGAGTATAGTGCGTCAACCACACCTACGCACCACCATTCGAAGTTTTGCTGAAATGTGTTTCAACTCCCCTTAAAAATTTCACAGACGCCCGCAATCCTGCTCTACTGTTCCGCGCCAAGTACTCTTGGAACGACCCACTCGCCGGACACCTTTGGAGAGTGAGTTCCACTACATGGCGTAGCCAGCAATGAAATTGTCGCTTCTCCTTAATGTGTGATCTATCTACTGTCACATCCACCTTCCGATCATATTGTCCACGGGTGTCACATCTATGGGCCGACTAAGTTCTTTGTTTGAAAGAGCATCAGGCCAGCGTTCTATGATAATACGTCGCAGACAGGTGTTAACGAAGGCTTGGGGCCTTCGGGTGGTAATGGTGGTCACTTTCCATACGCTATTCCTATATAACAACACAGAAAGAACATTAGCACAAAACAGTTTCAACCTGCCCATTAATGCATATAGAGGAAGTGCGATAACCCGTCAGACTGATAAATTTGGTTTTCTTATCCAACTCTACTTGCAGCTCTTTCCGAATCCAGAGCCACTTCAAGATCCATGACCTAGCGAAAAAACAAACAGATGTCGTCAGCTTAGTCGAGATGTTTGAGGAAAGTTTCAGGTTCCATTAAACACTTCTACGTCCTCCAATGAGCACAACGTGAAGAACGTCACCGAAACAAGAAGAAATCATATCGTCGACAAAATGCAACTCTGACGGCCTCCGCCTTGGACACTACGTTGAACTTGCCGAGATTTCGCACGGTATCGGAGTTTGATAGGGGCACTCGCTATCACTCGCAGTGGTTAATTGAGCCTTCAATACCTTTCGTTCATAGACCCGCGTACACGATTCCACAAGGGGAAAAGAGCATTTTTGATGGTTTCCCAATGCTCATTGATATTCGCAGGCAGGCTACCCAGTGTATTTGTCGTCTGATCATCAAGGTAATTCTCCCACTGTCGAAAAACGGCTGAACCATACAAGCGGCCGATGTTAAATTTGGGGGATCGCAACTCTCCAACCATGCAAGAAGTGGCATCCGCAACGAGCAAGCGAAGGTAAACGACCATCAGATGCTGATCCCTTTCAAGACCGATGTTAGCGCCTCCCTTATTACACACATTCAGAAGACAACTCCTAAATCTATTACTCATCGCAAAGCGCTCAATCTGATTGTAAGGTTTCCGTTAATTGACCGTATGGCAAGCTCTATGCTCAAAAGCAGGTGGTAGAATCCACAGAAATGTACAAATTCACTATTATCGTTGGTACGGTTGCCAAGACCGTGTTTCCCTATCACATATCAGACACCGGCTACTAAGTCAAAAGACCTCTCTTTGCCGTAGCCGTCAGAAACAAAGCGACGCGTCTGCTACCACTTGGCTTTTCAGAGTACAAAATCACATTGCCGCAAGTACGAATACTCTCCAAAGTCCCACCATCTTACTTCATTTAGGCCCAGAATGTCCAGTTTATATAGTTGGAATTCTCGCTGCAGTTGAAGAAAATGAGCATTTTGGAGACCCAAGTCGTTTTTGACGTTTCAGTACCAGGAAAGTTTAGAAATTGACGCAATCGACGCCGCCAACGAGCTGTTGGAGAAGATGAGAACCGACGACGGTCCGACGGGGACTGACGAAGTCTCCAAACAAGCAGATCATGCTGAGTTTAACGCAAATAAATTGGCCGGACTCGAACGGTGCCTCGGCTAATTTACTTGTCCTCCTCCTAAAGAAAGACATCGACATCGCACTAATTAAGGAGCCTTGAGTCGGAGGCGATTTAATTTATTCCACGCTTTAGTAGATGCTGATCAGGACAGAGAGGGAGATTCTGCACGCTTCTTTTTGTCTGGACTGGAGTTCCAGCGATCTAGTCGCAATCAAGTTGGAGTAGACGGGGACAAAGAATTTGTATATTTCCCCGGCTTACATGGCACACGACCGATTAGCTCCGCCAGAAGAGCTATAATAATTGACGACCGCCATAGCAACAAGGAAGGTCAATCTGTTGATAGGCTGCAATGTCAATGCAAGACATATGCTTTGGGGCAGCTCGGTAATCAACGAAAGAGGTGAGGTGAGATTTTATTATTACTTTCTATTATTATTTTTCCAACTCTGACAACTTTAACGGTAATGAAGAGGTCTTTGATATCATCCTACTAACCAACAATGGGATCCTTAGGGTAGAGAACTGGAGAGTGTTTGATCAGAGATCCTTCTAAGATCACATTTGAATAATTTTCAGTCCAGATCTCGTCGCAGATGTCTCCAAACCGTTTAGAGGCCCCAGGAGAATCGACTGGAGGAAGTTTGGTCAAGTTATCAAAAACAAACTCTCCCGTGTGAAAATTGACAAGATTGGCACGGCAGACGAACTAGAGTCAAAGGTCGGGGCTCTTGAAAAGGCATTCGATACCGCCTTCAAAGTCTCATGCCCTGCTAAACATGGGAAGAAGACACTGCCACCGTGGTGAAATGAAGATCTGTCCAGCCTCAGGAAGCTAACTAGGGACATCTTAAACATCTGCTGCAAGCATAAATATTGGCAGTCATACAAAGACTGCCTGAATAAGTACAAACCGACCATCAAGAGCGCCAAGAGACAGTCTTGGTTGGCTATTGTCTCTATCCTAACGTACGGCACTATTGTATAGTGGCAAGCTTTGAGTAAAAGGTACAATAGAATGAAGCTTAATAGGATTCGAAGAACCGCATGTGTAAGTCCTGCTAGGACTTTGCAGTCCTACCCGACAGATGCTCTCAATGAACTCCTGCATCTCCCCTTAGTCCTCCACACTAAATACGTTGTAGCGTGTAGTTACGTCAGATTACATGAATCCGGATGCTGGAGAGCGAAGCCCAACATCTTAGGCAAAGTACCTCGGGAAATCTGGGCATTCCCCACAGACTATGCGGCGTACAACCTGAACTTCACAAGAAACTATCGATTTTCCAACCAGGGCAGAGCGGAAAACCGGCGGAGTGTTGCATAGATATGACACAGTGTTCTTCAACGACGGATCAAAAATGGTCTGTGAAGTCAGTGCGAATACACACAGTGTATCCGAGTCGTATGGTCTCCCAGGTTTCGCCAGTGCATTTCAAGCGGAAGTACTGGCGATACTGGAAGCCTATCGATGGCTGGGACATGATCCGATCCCTAAGCGTAGCATAGCCTTTCAGACCGACAGCCAAGCGGCCATTAAGGCCTCGTACTCAGTGACGACATCCTCCAGGCTGGTGGGGCAATCTGGACGGCAGGTTCAAGGTCACTCTCCTCTGGGTTCCCGGTCATAGGGACATAAAGGAGAGTGAGTGGACTGACCGACTGACCAGGCGGGGCTCTGCTCTTAGCAGTCTTTCGGCGAGTACAGTCGATGTCTCGCTGGGGACTGTCAAGTCGGAATGTATTTGCACCACTTAGCAGCCGCCGCCTCAGATGGCGAAAGCTCACCACCTGTGCCAAGTCAAGGAGGAATTGGCTCACTTATAACAAAACCCGATCACGAAAGCCCTTGTGCGAAGCGCGTGTAAATGCATATAAGATTACGGCGGTCTGCATGGGGCACTGGCCCATAGGGGACCATGCCCCAGGCTCGGCATACCTTACAATGCGCATCGCCAAAGCTGCTGAGAAGAGGGGGAAGCCCCTCACTTCCTTTACTAAAGTAGCATGTATCAGGCTACAGACACTGGGTAAACCATTCTTTGCGGACCTCAGAGAGATTTCTAGTTGCAGGTTGGAGGAGCTGCTTTCCTTCGAGAATGCTACGGGCTGGCTCTGAAGATCGGAACAAGCTGGACTCTGCTTCTCTGCTCTCATAATAGCAGTCACGGCCTGTGGCATCAAAACGGCGCACAACAGCGCTAATTGGGCTTCTCAGAGCGACCACTGATACCTACCTACCCCTACTACAATACACTACTACTATGGCGTCTACAGGACCAGGATCACTGTATATAATCCAAGAAAGCCTCATTAAGGTAGGAAAAACAGGTGGCTTTCCAACTTTTTATTGGGTTGACTCTATGTCCACCAAATTGCATCCCAGTGGATACACTTGACATACTAGCGGTCAGGAAGACAGACGGTAAACTGATTTTAATAAGGTTTTGGTTTTACGGAACAACGATCAATATCTATCACATCAACTTTCTCACCAAATTAGGCTTCCTCTGATTGTTTATATAAACCTACTTGTAAATGTCTTTTTATGAAAATATCTAAAGTTGGCTCAAATCACCCATTGATTAATTCGCAGTTAAAATAAACATGTATAGCAAAAGAAAAGTAAGTAACTAATAGGCACAATATGTTTATGACAATATAAAAGTGAAATGAACCAACAAAACTATTCCTGGTGAAATTATTATTCATTGACATTGTTATATCTTCAAACTGGAAGTGAGTTATCATATACAACTGTTAATACGAATTAATTCCCAATGAAAATATTTATTTTTCTCACAGTCTCGTTGAGCGATTTAAACCCTAAAGCCAAATCTCCACCCCACAACTAACCGAAATACAGGAAAGTAATTTGATTGTGGGTATTATTGGTCACAAACATATTTACATCATTTGTAACAGGATTTCACTTGAGGTCGTCACAACTTTTACAAGGGTCGAGGTAGGTGCTGGTTGTGTATAATTTTAAAGAGATCAACGTGAAAAATCTATAAAAAATTATAGAGAGCATACATACGAAAGGGATCAGGATCTTTACAGGGACAAGGAAAGGGGAAATCCTTGTGATTTAACGCCTGTAGCTATACAACATTAATAGTTTTTCGTCAGTGAGAAGTGTGCTCGTACGCGTGTCGAAATTCTATTATGCGGAAGACCCTTCGCTCCTTGCCATCAACAGGGCCAATTTCATGTTCTCTGTAATTATAGGAAAGTCCAACTTCCGAATTTTATCCTTAGTTTCATTTGATCTTCCAAAATAGCGTGTGGCAAGGATAGCTTTGAACAAAAACCGCACCTAACCTTCGGAATTCGAACAGATTTTTAAACTATAAAAGGTAATCCTTTCTAATAATGTTTCTTAATTATTTATAATTCTCCAAATTTGAATTGCAAATTGTTAACGTTCAAACTTAAAACATTACCAAGTGGACTGAAAAGTGAGGCTAACATAGAAAAACATTTTTTTTCTAAAAATTTTGATTTTATTATTCAATATATTTGTCTTGGAGGGTGATACAATGATTATAGCGGCCATACGATTTTTCGATATCATTTTTATAGTACGATTTGTCTTTGGTCTCAAAATAGGTCTCAGTCGATTACCTCCTCATCGGCGCTAAATATCTTTCCAGCGAGCATTCTCTTGAGGTCTGAGAACAGAAAAAGGTTACTGGGCTCCAGATCTGGAGAATGCGATGGATGTGGAAGTAATTCGAAGCCCAATCCATGCAATTTTGCCATTGTTTTCATTGAATTGTGACACAGTGCAATGTCTTGATTAAACCGCGCTTTCTTCTTCTTCAAATGGGGTCGTTTCCCCGATTTCACGCTTCAAACGTTATGTAATAGTCGCTGTTGATGGTTTTTCCTTTCTCAAAATAATCGATGAATTTTATAGCATACGCATCCCAAAATACTGATGGCATAGCCTTGCCAGCCGGGTGTTGCATATTCACAAGTCTAGAAGTCGGTTCACTGCATGCAGTCCACTTAGATAACGATCGATTTGAATCTGGTGTGAAATGGAGCCGTGTTTCGTTCATTGTCACATATTGACGCATAAATTATGGAGGAAGAGCTTAAAACACTGATCAGAATCGTCAGCTCGTTATGCTTTTCAGTCGATTGTGAGCTCACGCAGCACATAATTTGAACAGAACTTTTGAATACCCAAACAGTCATATACGATATGTCCACAACGTTCTTTTGATATCTCTCCAGCCTCAGCCTCAGCCTCAGATCTCGATCAACTGCACTTTGCAATCATCCAAAATTATTTTTGTAGACTTTTTTGATGTTTTCGTTAATAAATTCCACTGCGTTTATCATCCTCGGCACTCATTCCACCCCGTTTAAACTTAGCAAACCATTTCTCAACGGTTGATTTTCCTGATTCAAAGTTTGAATTATGTTTATCAAGCCAAGCCTTAGCTTCAATAGTATCTTGTTCACCAAAAAGCAATGAAGCGAATCTGGGCACTTCGGGTATAGAGGTCTTGTGTTCATTATAGTCCAGCTACTCAACGCTGCAAGAGATGCGATGGACAAGGACCGGTTTCCTGGAGAAAAACCAGTACACCATATATTATAGCGG
Source organism: Hermetia illucens (assembly GCF_905115235.1). Classification (NCBI taxonomy): domain Eukaryota; kingdom Metazoa; phylum Arthropoda; class Insecta; order Diptera; family Stratiomyidae; genus Hermetia; species Hermetia illucens. Next base: position 40,124,814 of record NC_051854.1, read on the forward strand.
CCATCCAGTAAACCATGTGCACGTAGTAGGTTTCTTAGTCAGCCAAAAAATGAAACCTGCTGTTATCGACTTTAAACTTTAATACGTCGGCGTGGAAAACGGTCCACAAATATACACTCTCCAGGTCGGACCATTTTCAACCAAATTGACCACGTTTTGATTGAACGCCGCCACCTCTCAGTTTTGATGAATATCAGAAAATATAGGGGCTGATTTGAACTTGGATCACTATCTCGTTGGCATGGTGCTCCGGGCTCGAATAATAACACCACCTACAATCCACTCTGACAATCCACAACAAAGTCCTCCGTAACCCCTATAAGGGGGAAATGGATGGACTTACCCTATAGCCCCTTCGTCAAAGCGAGCCTAGATGGTTCCATCACTGTCTACAATATCTTCCGCGTGAAGTTCTATTGTGAGCTTCTGCTCACTGAAAATGATGCAATTTAATCTATTTTGTATGAGTCAAAGACCATCATTGTTCTCCGCTCTCTAAAAAATAATTATGGTGACTCTCCCTGAGCATTTTCAGGCTCTTTTAGTCCGGTTGTATCTGAAATCAATGCCTGGGTTATATTCACCCGGCATGCGACTGATGTCCTCTCTAACCTCTTCTGTCCTGCATAGTTCGGTAATCACAATAATGAACTTAAACCGACCACTAGAATTCAAAGTGGAAATTACCGGTTGCAGTCACTTTAAGTCAACCTAATCAGTGCTCTTCAAATGGAGGAGCTCATCACGAAAACTTTCATTATTAAACCACAGCTTTTCCCAGCGGATGGTAAATCGCCCCTCTGACATTTACCATCCTTGGTGGAAAGTGCCACAGCAGCGGTCAGAAGTGAGGTTGCAGCTTGCCCATACGTCCTCCTCTTTCCCACCTTCATGTTCGTATTCCTATGGGAAGGACCAGCTTTGTTGAGCCCTCTCTCGCTGATTTGATCACCTCTCGATACACCGATCGTGGTCCTCGCAGAAAGCATGGGAGAAGGCCCTCGTGTGGAGCACAACAAAGCGCTGTCCACCACAGATGTATTGGTATTGCGCTTCTTGGGTGCATTACCGCTGACTAAAGAGTCTGTTTCCTCCAATGTAAGTCTCATCTGGGTAATCCCCGCTGAAGATAACGCCTGCTTATGTCCGATTCCTCTGAACATTATCACACCTGGAGTTTGATTATTGGCTAGGGACCTTCCTAGACTTTCAGTGTGAGGTAAGCTTGTCTCCATTTTCACTTACCAGCGACTAGTATCGTTCACGTTGCAGTTTTCCTCTTTTCCACTGTTCCTGAAACGGGTGAAAGCTCTGACAATCAGGATTTAGCCCGCAGACCCTCCTCCTCCGCGTATTGGTCAATTTAGGCATTAGTACCAGACAGCCAGTCCTGCTGGGCTATCCCCAAAATCTGTCCCGTAGGCGCCAAATGCAAGCTTCCCATTGAAGTGAAAAGCATGTCTTCAACGTATCTCTCTGTGATGTTTTTGAGGTCTAAAAATCCCCGCATGGGCCAGATAAGCGCGGCTAGATTAGAATTATGTGACTTCTTCTCACTTGAAGAACTCAAATTCGTAAATTCCATCTTTATGTTATGTTCTAAACACTCTTGTTATAGTAGTAAAGGAGAAGGGGAAGTAGGAAGATAATAATATTTAATTATATTATTCGCCACATCATAAAAACGCCAACCATGTTTTGAATTTTATAAAATACTTGTGCTGGGGACTTTCTGTTGCAACATGTTTAATAAAGGTTTGTGAAGAACTACGGAACTACTGACGCAACTCACGTTGCGCGGTTACTTATGGAGAAACATCGTACTCCTTGTATTTGGCGCTGCACCACATGGAGAGAGTACCCGAACAGTTAATAGAAACTACCAATTGCTTTACCTACCTCATTATGAAGTTATCAAAGATAGCAGTTCAACTACCAAACTTCGCGTGGTTTTTAATGCATCTCAGCAGTCAGATGGCGGAAAATCCTTGAACGATGTGCAGATGCTGGACCTCAGATCCAAGAAAACATTGTACAGCTTATCATGCGTTGGCACAAACACAGATACGTAATCGCTGCAGACATCGCTAAAATATACCGACAAATCAGGGTACATAAACCTGACAGAGACTTCCAGCCCATTTTGTAGAGGCGCCACACGAACAAACCTATTAAACATTTTAGACTTACCACCGTGACATATGGAATGACGTGCTCTCCGACCTGACCGGTGACCGCGAAAGTGTTTTCAGGAATTTCGGGCAGTTACAGATGAAGCACATTTCAGGGACATAGGAAATGTGCCTAGGATCATCGTCCTGATTGAAGGCGAATTCATCCAATATATTCAGCTCTTCAGTACTTGGTCTGACATTTTGCTTTAAAATCTGTAAATATTAGAATCTAATCATTTTATTGTCTATCAAATAAATATTCCATATCCCTGCATTGGAAAAACGCCACCATATCATCAATAACCCTCTATCATGTTTTATACCGGACCCAATATTATGTGGATTAAACTCTGTATAAGGTTTCCGCCACATATATCTTTTACCATCAGAGTCGTGCCGATTAAGTTGGGTAAATAACACCTGTTCAAAGGGTAGTATAGGTCCCAGGGCGAAACGTGCATTGGTACCCACGATGGAGCATAAAACCTGGGAAACGTCTGCTCTACTACCGAACCCTATCTCCACCTCCACGTGGTGACCGCTGGGAACTCTTTCTTAACGAAAAGCTGCAGACGAAGAAGGATGAAGGCGAGCCTCCAGCGCCTAAAAACGGGACAAATTGTACCAACTGGTCCTCCAGGTTGGGGGTTGGGTAGGGCTGACAACCCTCCACGGAAAACAACTTGTTACGAAGCCACAACAGGAGCCTCAGACTGGACGGATTACACAACGACGAACCCGGCAACGACAACGGAATAACGATTTGCGTATTTTCTTATGGAATGTGTGCTCCCTGTACAGAGATGGAGCGGATGAACAGCTAGCTGATACCCTGTCCCAATATAGGGCTGATGTAACAGCGTTACAAGAGATGCGTTGGACAAGGACTGGTTTCCTGGAGAAGAGCCACTACACCATATATTATAGTGGCCATCCAGTAAACCATGTGCTCGGAGTAGGTTTCTTAGTTAGCCAAAAAATGAAACCTGCTGTTATCGGCTTGCGCTTGCGAGGCAAGTTTAGAAATATAAGCCTCATTAACGTTCACGCCCCTACAGAGGAGACTGCAGAGTCAGAGAAGGATACCTTCTACGAGGCAGTAGAACGAACCCTCGAAGCCTGTCCCAGATATGATATCAAAATCATACTTGGGGATTTTAGCAGCCAAGTAGGGAAGGAGTCCATATTCACTTTCAACCAAATTGACCACGCGTTGATCGAACGTTGCCACCTCTCAGCCTTGATGAATGTCAGAACATGTAAGGAGGCCAATATAGACTCGGATCACTATTTCGTTGGCATGGTGTCCTGAGCTCGAATAACAACAACACCCAGAATCCCCTCTGACAATCAGGTGTGAGCTAACACTGAAGCCGTCCACAACACAACCCTCTGCGAAACTTATAAGACGGAAATGGATGCCGCAATAACCGCAGTCAACAGAGGACGTGGAGATAAAGCATCAAAAAATGATCTTCACAACCACCTTATCATTGATACGGCCACAAAGACACTTGGCCCCAGTCGTAAAAGGAGTCGGAACGGCTGGTTTGACGATGAATGTAAGCTAGCAACGGAACGGAAGAATGCCGCATACCGAGTAATGTTGCATTCTCAAAGAAGGCAGGCACGCGCAGAGACCTACCAAGAACTCCATCGAGCGGGGAAGCGACTTCACAGACGGAAAAAGGAAGCCTGGGAGAACCAACAAGTCTGTGAACTCGGAAATTACAGAGAGTAACCGCACCAGGCGCGGAAGTTTTACCAACAAGTCAGCAGGATGAAGCCTTATACACCTCGATGCTCATCCTGCCGAGACAAAGAGGGAAATCTGATTTCCGACAGAATTGGCATATTAGAGCGATGGGTTGAGTACTTTGATGAGCTATTGAACAACCAGAACGTCGGCGAGTTGGAGGTTCCGCCAACTGAAGACGACGGACAAATACTGCTACCACCAAGTTTAGGAGAAACAGTCCATGCAATTCATCGGCTAAAAAATCATAAGTCGCCAGGAGCAGTTGGAATTACAGCCGAATTGGTTAAATATGGAGGCGACCAGTTACACGAAGTGGTTCATCAACTTGTGCTCAAGGTATGGGACAGCGAATCAATGTCCTGACGATTGGCAACGAGGCATTATCTGCCTCATACATAAAAAGGGAGATATCACGCAATGCAGCAATTATAGAGGTATTACGTTGCTGAGTACTATCTATAAGATATTTTCCGCTATCTTGCTAGGCCGGATAGTCCCATACGCGCAGAACATCATTGGCCCATACCAAAGAGGTTTCACTCCAGGCAAATCAGCAACAGATCAGATTTTCTCTCTGCGGCAAGCGATGGAAAAACTGTTAGAATATGGACACCAGTTGCACCATCTATTCATCGACTTTAAGGGCGCCTATGATAGCATAGCCAGGGTAAAACTGTACACGGCCATGAGAGAATTCGACGAAATTGATAATACTGACTAGGCTGACCCCGACCAATGTACGAGGCTAGATAAAAGCAGCAGGATCACTCTCAAGACCATTCGACATCAACAACGGTCTATGACAAGAGGATGCGCTATGCTGACCATATCGACATCATGGGAAGAGCCACCCGAAACGTACAAACTGCCTTCATCCAGATCGTGCAGGCAGCAATTGGCGCGAGATCTTGGGCTGCACACCAATGAAGGCAGGACAAAATATATGGTGGCAACGTCAGCACCGAAAACCAACCAACCAACAACATCACAACCGATAACAGCTACGATGATGAAATCCGCGCACGGTTGTTGTCAGCCAACTGAGCCTATTTCAGCTTGCAAAAACTGTTCCGCGCGAAACGTCTCACCATAGGGTCAAAGCTCTTACTGTACAAGACAATGATCTTGCCAGTCCTCATGTATTCCTCGGAAACTTGGGCTCTTAGCAAGAAAAATTGCGAACTCTTGGCCGCGTTCGAGGGAAGAATCCTCCGAAGAATTTTTGACCCCCTACATGAGGATGGACGATTCCGTAACCTACACAATGACGAAATCTATGAGCGATATCATGACCGTGCGGTTGTGGATAAAATCCGGCTCAATAGGTTACGGTAGGCGGGTCACTTAATCCGTATGAATGAGGATGATCCCACCCGGAAAATCTATAAGGGCAGTATCTATGGTAGAAAAAAAAGACGAGGCAGACCCTGCCTAAGATGGAGTGATGGCGTAGGCCAGGACGCCAGACAACTTTTAGGGATATCGAATTGGTGGACCTCGGCCCAAAACCGGGATGTCTGGAGTTCCTTATCAAGGCAGGCCTAGACCGGATACCGGTTGTTGCACCGTTGATGATGATGATGATGAAAACATGGAGCACTCTTTGTCTGATTATGCGTTTGACCCACTATATCAGCAAATAACTCATGCAGACATTTGAGTATGCGAAAATGCGAAAGGGAATTAACAGCTTGTTTCGCGCGAAAAATAAAAAACCCTATGAGCATAAATTTCGGGGGAGAATTAAATTAGAATACCGGAAAATGAATTTTAAAAAGAATGGGCAAAAAACATGTATTACGCATGTGCCGAGGTGGCGGCGAATTATATTTATATCCGGAACATTTTACATTTCTCAATCAGCACAGTAATCATCTGGTCGTTACGATAACGAAAATTCCTAATTAGCATAATACAAACGGCAAAAATGTTTACTTGCAATTAATGGTGCATTCAATCTGCAGTTTCCTACAAAAATCTTCAAACTAATGCATACGTAAATTTTCGTCCGTACAAACCAAATTAGTACATTCCTCATTAAATACATTAGAACAAAATTAGCCTTTTTGAATGCTACCACCATTTGAATTACTCTTCAAAACCTAAAAGTACAGAAAATCACCCTGTAGTCTGTATTTTATTCTCGTCAGCCATTTTTATCAGAAGGAAACGCCTCAACAGTCTCCTCCCATTTATTGATCGGTAGCGCGTATCCTTTGTATGTTGGTATAAATTTCAATCGCAAATAAGGATATGGTATAGTCGGAGTTGTTTTCATATATCGGAAGGTTACTGTGAAATTCTGCGGTTAGCTGTGATTATCCTGAAGGAATAATGTCCAGAAATCAACTTCCAGATTCTTCCTCTTCACCACCATTGAGGTTTGTCTATAGTGTGTCTATACAAGATTGAAAGTGCTGATATAAAAAAAAAGTGATAATTGTGAATATAATGTGCTTTATGTGCATATAATAAAATTATCTTAATTATGTTTCAATATTGTCATTACAGTTACAATAATAACCACTTGGGTGATAAAAAATTAAAAAACTTTAAATATTGTCGTAGATGAGGATAGTATTGTAAAAATATATACAAAGTTCTAAAGTTATTTCGTGATACTTATGTAACTCTTACTAAAAAAAATGCAGTTCAAATGTTTCGCAAAGAAAGTAATTTTCGGAAATGACCTGTGAATTACTCTCAACTTATCTTTTGAGGATTCAAAGGAAATTATACTATAACACAAACTAAACAAAAATAATACAAAGTAAAATAGATGACGCGATATGAAGTGAAAAGTTCTGCCGATTCGATTACAAGTCTAGCTCATTCCATCCACTCAATACTAAAAAAAACTAACAAATAAATCATTCATTCTTTCAATTTTGGAATTTCTGTAGGACTTCAACCATTTTTATATTTTCCTCAAATCAGGCTTTTATTTATTAGTTTTATATAATTTTTCTATAATGTTAGTTTTATATATAATAATGTAATATATATATAATGATTAGTTTTACATATATATATATACTTCCCGCTATAAGATTCAGTTGTATTAAGTTTCCTTTTGCATGCCTGCCTCCGGAATATTTTGTATCTCTGACTAGGCCGCAGCAAATCTATTTTTTGTGATGGATGTGCCTGTTTTTCCTTTGAGTGTTTATTTCCCCTCCCTGTTTTGTAGGCTAGGCACAATCTTTCTAAGGTGACTATAGGGAATTTGGCCAACTGGTTGAAGATTGGAGTAGTGTTTTCAATTGTCGCATTGTCAGTGAATTTCGAAGTTCCGGGCTATTATCTATAACCAGGTATAACACCGCATATGATGGCATTAAGCCTATGTTCTTTACAACAAGGAAAGGTTTCAAAATGCATTCTTTAACTAGACATTTTATAATACCATACCCTATCGAAGTCAATAAAAGCTAAAGGGAAAATATATCATCAAATGAATCAGTAAGATGCTTTAATGACCGTTATTAATAATTACACTAAATAGTACAAATTTATTTACAATTTGAGGGAGTATTGGGGGTTTTCTCAATTTAAAAGGAATTGTCTGAAAAGTATAGATCTAAATATGGGTTACCAATTGTTGCTATGATTGTATGTCCCCTTTTCATTGGGGATTATGGGGCATGCACACAGTCTCTTTTTGGAATTGTTAATTTTTCCTATGAATAAAGCTCACATTATCATAATATTTATTGCTGTGATAAGTCCTCTTCCCTAAAGGGATTGAGTGGTCAAGGCTTCAACAACTCAACCATTGCACTGTCAATACCATGATCGTTTACAATATTAGTAATTTATTTTATAAGAGCGAAAGAAGTATCAGTCCACATTTTAAAACCTTTTCAATTTTAAAACCTTTTCGATTTTGTCTACAATTTTTAATGTAGGACGAATTTTTTCTCGGTTATATACATATATAACCAGAGAAGTACACAGCACTTTTTGGATATATCAATTTGTCAATGTCAAAACAGACGCACTTTGAAAAAAAATTAGAATTTTCGACAAAATTTATTTAATAGAAAAACAAGTCGGGAAACCGGAAGCTTGACGCTTCAGGTATAAAAGGTTTTGTGTTTCCCTATGTGAGGAGCATAACGTAGTTCTCCATTGGCTTATAGCATTGACCCGAGATATTGAAATCGCCCAGTTCTGGGCAGGTTACCGCCATTGCCAGCACTCAGCGATTTAAATATCTGGAGGGGCGGATTACTGCCATTGAAAGAACTGAGCGATTTAAATATCTCGAGTCAATGCTACTAGCCAATGGAGAACTGCGTAATGAAATGTTTCAAGCATTAACGCCACCTGGATGAAGTGACATTCCGCAACTGGTGTTCTTTGGATCGACGTATCAGCGCACGTCAAAAAACTAAAATTTACTGCAATGTCGTCCGCCTGTCGCTCTCTATAGTTTGAGTGTTGACTTTAAAGGACAATGAAAGGCGTCTTGCGGTAATGGGGACGAAGATGTTGCATTGCATTGGTGGCGTGACACGTTTTGATCACGCCTGAAATGAGAATATCCGCGATCGGTATGGGTTTGCACCGATCGTGGAAAAACTGCAAGAGAGGCGTTTTCGATGGTGTGGTCACGTAATTCACGCTAACGAGAATTCACGAGAACCAGTGTTGGTGAGAACATCGAAGTCAATGGTAAGCAACCAAAAAGCCGGCCAAAACAATGGTGGCATGATACACTGGATGGGGATTTGAAGGTCTCGCGATTACATCCTGATCAGGCATTTGATAAAATAAAATGACGAAACCGATCACGACGAGCCGACCCCGCTTGTGAACTGAAAGCTGAAGAAAAAGAAGAAGATGTGAGGAGCGGTGAGCCTGACAGTTCCGTGTCACATAGTTAAAAATTCTATTGGCTTCTATTTTTTAGAGAGTAATTTAAATAAATCATTTGATGGAAAGCCCTGTATTGAAATAGTCAACCTCATACGCTTCTCACTCTGAGTTTAATATTATTAGCAAATGCCAACAATTTAACCAACATCAAATATAAAAAAGGGCTAGGGAGAATTAGATTCTTCTTGAATGGAATTTTAATATTTCACTCAAATTTCAATTATTCTCGTTAATTATGACGTCAGCATCTTATTTGTATGGCTTAGGATCCTGTTAATTAGCACGAAATTGATAAGTTTGAATTGCTATAACTTTCCCAATAATAATTGGATTTTCATGAAACTTGGCATGTGTATGCACGAGGCTGTCCTCTATGTCGGTGAAAATTAGTGCAATTTAGTACATTTAGGATGAACTTAAGGGAAGTTTTTTAGTCAATTTTGAAAAGTTGATAATATACTATTAGTAAATTTTTTGAGCAGATACCGAAATAGGACATCTCTCGAAGATTAGATTACATAAAATCTTAAAAAGTGCTGCAGATAAGTAGATTCTTCATAAATGCGACTTTAATATTCCACGCGAATGTCAATTATTCCGGGTAATTATGACGTCAGCATCTGATTTGCATGGCTTTGGAAGCGGTAAATTCGCGCGAAATTGCTAAGTTTGAACTGCTATAACTTTGGCGTTAATTGCCAGGTTTCTACGAAATTTTGCATGGATATAAAAAATATTGTCCTCTATGCTGGTACAAAATTCGGAAGTCCTAGGATGAATTTAAGGGGGGTTTATCAGTAAATTTCTATAAAGTAGTAATATACTATTAGTAAGTTTATTTGAGCAGATATCGGAATGGGACATATTTTGAGGCCTAGATTTCATCTAGGCGCACCACTCCGATTTTTTCCGGATTTTTAGGTTGGGTAGTTTCCGAAAATGAGTCCTGTCTCACTTCAAGTGCGTACATTTTGACTCATTACTCACGCACTTTACAATTTATGCCAAAACTAATGTCAGTTCCGGAAAGTACAAATCGAAGCCTTTCATTTGATACCCTACACAGCTATATCCGGTGAAAAAAATTTTTGAATCCCCCCTTTGCATGTATGGGAGGCCCCCTTTAAACTCCACCTAAATTTATGCCACTCACTGTATGCGTGGGATTTCATAGTTCCCATCTGTCCACCGAATTTCGTTCTGATCGGTTCAGCCGTTTTGGAGAAAAATGCGTGTGACAGACAGACAGACATTGAATCGATTTTAATAAGGTTTTGTTTTACACAAAACCTTAAAAACTAAGAAGCGCATCGTAAAAATCCTATGTACTTCAATGCAGAATGTTATTATAAATATACAGTTCAAATTTCAAGCCGATTGTCAATATTTGTTCGAGTTATGAGTCCGGCCAACTTGAAAAATGTAATTTCGAGAAAAACGCATCTGAAATTTTCAGTATAAAAGTATTTAGATAGTTTTCCCATCTTAATTCTTTGACTACGTCAATTTTAAGGTCTCAGAGTATTCTTTCACCAAAAAAACAAACAAAAGAAGGATTTTTTGAAATTTCTACAGTGGCCTTAACCCTTAACATTAGTACAATGTGCATAATTGATTCCATGACCAGCAGTCCTTGAAGTCGCTGAAGTTAGTTCCCTTTCTTACCGCAATCTTTTTTCATTCTTTACTCAATATTGAAGCGGTAATGAAATATTCTTTGCACCAACGAATTGAGAAAATTTGAAATGGCAATTTCGTCCCAAAAAAACTGTAGACCAGCGTACTAAAAAGGTATCATAAAATCAAACTATCTAAATAAGGAAACGTAAGGCTATCGATGCATGCTTATATCGCTGCTTTTAGTGAACAAAATGATCATTGCACTGATTAAGGGAATAGAAATTCTTCATAAATATGATATTATTTTGGTCCAACATATTTTACTATGAGATAATTGCCAAGTTTGTCGATGGTCTTATCAAGGGTATTAATAGCAATCAATCTATTTTGATAATAATAATTGCCGCGACAATCCAATTGGATCAGGGTCTTGAAGGGCCTCAGAGCATTTCATTCAAAACCGTAAAGGATTACAGTACCCTGTAGGAGTCAATGTGGTCAGCGCTGCACTGGCCGATGATTATTACCTTGATTTGACTCAGGTACTCATTCACAACTGAGTCGACTAGTATTCGACAGCCACACATACAAATCCTACTGCCACCAGTGGGATTTGAGCCGTGGCTTTCTGCCCAATAGACTTGCGCTCTGACCACCAGCCATCGGGACACCAACAAAAGCAAAACTCAAATGATTTCCATCCCCATCGATGGATAAAATTTTTTGTGCGTCGGGAAAATCTAAATATCAATTTGGTGTTGTTTTTAGTAACATTGACAATGAACATTAGATGAACAGAACCAAAGTTGCCTTGGCTAGTTTGTCTAAAATAGGGTAAGGCAAGTTCCCCAGCGTCAGCATTAAGTAAAGACTAGACTGAAGCTGCAAGTTTCATTAACACTTACTTGCCTTGGGTCAAGGATGAACTCAATTGGTGCACGGACAGATAATATATAAAAATAGTCACATATTGGAGAAGGGAGGCATTTCTATTGCTGATTACATCTTGCAATGCAGTCCACTTCCCTATTAAATGGGTGGCCATGAACCAAAATGGCACAGAAAGTTAAGAAGTAATCCAATCGATCTCCCAGAAAGACGGAGGTCTGAAGCATACTGCTCACTTAGTTTATAGCAAACATAAGAAATACTTATAAATATGGACATTTTTTGTCCAGGAATTACTCCACTAATCTTTTTTTAATTCGACTTTATTCTTTCCAGTCACATCAATTTTCATAACTTTGACGAAGACATAATCAATGAGCTGCCATCTTGCGTATATGCCGGGCAACACATCAACAGCTCTGCAAATAATTTGAGACTAACTCCAAACAATTTGCGACAAATTCAACAACAATATCTGCATCATACAGGTAATATGCATATACTCAATCGCTTAAAAATGTACTGAAAGGAGTCTTTTCTCTTTCCATGAAGATTGCTTAGATTCATCAACACCAAATTTAAGTTTAACTCCAAACGTACCAAACTATGGCGGCCCTTACAAAGTTCAGCGACAGCAAGCGAACATCCGTGAAAGGAAACGCATGCTGAGGTCTGCTCCGAATGGGTATCTATATTTTTATTATATTTCTTCGAATATACATAAATTGACTACGTCATAAGTGATTTAAATTAATATATTTCAATATTTTTTTCGTGCTCCTTAGCAGCATAAATTCTGCTTTCGATGAGCTACGTGTGCACGTACCAACATTTCCTTATGAGAAGCGACTCAGCAAAATTGACACCCTACGACTAGCTATAGCATATATTGCTCTACTAAGGGAGGTTTTGGAAGCCGATTACGATCCACTTACATATGTTGAGAAATGCCTTCGCGGAGAAATTAAAGCAGATCGTGCACATTGGAATACAAGTGGTAAATTGATTTTTCAATTCAGATTTCAAGATGATTACGAAAAATATTTCTTTTTTTTATTAGATTTGACGGCTAGATTATCTTGGATTAATTGGGAAAACTTAGGGGTTCACCCAGGTAGAAGAACATTGCTCACGTCATTAGCGCTGACCTCGGATCCTACTTGCCCCAACTAAAAATATTCAATTAAGTCAGAATGAAATTGTCTTCCTAAGAAATATTATTTATTTATAATTATAATTTAGAGTTATTTATGAACTTCAACTTATATATGGGACAAGAAGCAATAAATATGTATTGATAAAACTCACGAAAGCTCCCACTTTATATGCATTAAGTATGTCAGACCATTCAGTTTAATGTGTTTCTCATGTTCTATACTATGACTATGTTCGCAATATCAGGACTTTTACCAGACTTTTCAATATCGCGCTCCGTACATATATACTATAAAATAATTCTTTCAGGGGGCCTCCAGTGGATTTACAAATATACTATTATCAGGCCCGAAGAGGGGGCTTGAAAGCGTGGATTACTGCCGGGCCCGGTTTCTCGTGGGAGTTCGATGAAAACTAGGGCTCCCATATAATTTTCACCTCGGCCTCCGTATTACGCATAATTTTCACCCTGGGCCGAATTATCTCTCTTCGGTCCCGACTCCTATTAACTTTGTTTGAGATATCATATAAAAAGGTCATTATGACTTATTTAGATTTTTGAATTTTTAACTACCAACATAAAATAATGAATGTCATTTATTTGAGTTCCATTTTCACTAAATTTTGGGTCAATAGGTATAATGTTTCCTAATATCATAAATCGCGTGTGATCGACAAACAGATTAACTTTCATACAGACTGTAAACCAATCCCTCTGACCCTGGGACCCTGGGACGGACAAGATACACAAAATCTTAGAAAAGGTTAACCCTTTATTTAATTGGAAAATAAAATAATTTGAGCCCAAGCCGCTGTTTTCACCTTCATAGGCGATAACGCTGTCCTAGATACCATCAGACGAATTTAGTACTGTGCTATTGATGGGCCTACAGCAGCAAAATTGCACACAGAGGAGCATAAACAATCTTGGCAAATGGGAATTCGATCCCAGGGTAACAAGGTCGAATGGCTGATGTTCAGTCAACTCAACCATCGCACCGTATTTCGTCCTTGATAAGTAAAATTCCTAAGTTTCTATGAATAGAGTTAGAAAGCTATTTCCATTAATTTTGCATTCCCAACTATCGAGGTGTGTGCTAATGCGTTGTCGTGATAAAAAAAGACTTTTTTGTGGGCCAATTGTAGGCGTTTTTTTTGCAGCTCGGTTCTCAAACGGTTCAATAACGATTAATAATATGCACCTCTGATAGTTGTACCCTTTTCCAGATAGTCGATGCGGATGATTCTTTGCGAATTCCAAAAAAACAGTCGCCATAATCTTTCCCGCCGAAGGAGCTGTCTTTGCCTCTTTGGCGCAGATTCCCCATTGATAACCCATTATTCAAGTTGTTCCTTGGTCTCAGGAGTGTGCTGATGGATCCAAGTTTCATCCACAGTGACGAAGCGATACTTAAAGTCCTGCGGATTCTTCTGGAACAATACAATACTTCACACATTTTGTTTTTGGTGAAGTGTGAGCAATCTTGTGGCTAACTTTTTCAGGTCCAAATGTGTACGCAAAATATTATATTATCTGCCCGTTTATTCGAGATATCCACAGCACTAGCAATCATGCACCATATCATAGATTTTATTAATGATTTCTTGAGTAGTAACCTCAACAAGGCATCCAGCGTCCAACGTTCAGCGTCACTCGTACCCATATACCCACTCCGAAAATTTTGAAACCACTTAATAGTTCTAATGGAAGATACAGAGCCACCATAATATTTAACTCTCTTTAGTCTCCTGAGGCGTTCTGCCTTTCATAAAGTAATATTTTATAACCACACGAAATTCTAGTTCGTCCATTTTTTGAAAATCACTCGACTTCCTCGATTCAATCTTGGCATTGGCATTGGCACAAAGAAATAGAACGATCTGACAGAAACTACGTGTGTGCTCTGCACGATATACGGCTAACTGAACTGACTTCGATACGTGACAGTAGTGTCATCTCTCTGACTTTGCACGAACTTTTCAAACGACCCTCGTAATTGCTTGAGGTTCCACAAAATAAGATCAGTTATGGAAAATACTAATTGAGCCCTTTCATTTGACACCATACATGGGCATATCCCCTCACCCCTAAAATCAACAGAAAATGCTGTTACTTGGTATATGTAAAGGAATTTTCAAACCATACTTTCTCCCTAAATTTCGTGACAATACGTTCAGCCGTAAGTGGGGTGCGACAATCTCACACCAACAGGCCCAAATGAATAAAAGGAAGGTCCCCTACCAAAATATTGGCCAATGTTGGTAAAGAAACAGTCTACAGCTAAAGGTATCCAAGCCCAAGTTGGAATACTTCGGAAACGGAACCACCAAGATGCTTAGATAAGACCAGCAAAAGAGGGCATATCCTATGCTAATATTCTGCGCAAGGTTAAAGCAGATCCTCCACTAAAGGAGTTTAACAACAATGTTGCGCCGATTAGACAAACACAAAAAAGAGGACTGCTGTTCGAGCTATCAAAGAAAAATAATGAGCACGACGATCTCCAAAAGAATATCGAGACTTTACTCGGCGGGCAAGCCACCATACGTGTAAGTCGACCATTAGTGTGATAGAGTGCAAAGATCTTGACGAGGCCACCTCAAGTGGAAGAAATTTTCCCAGTGCTGTGAAGAGCCTAAGGTGAGAACAGACAGCGACCCTAACCATGCCTGTAGCATTAGCGATCTGCGGGTAAAGTTTATATTGGACGGGTCATGTGCAGTCTACGCGAGCAAATATCTCTGAAGAAATGCTTAAAATAAGTTTGGACACATGGGGACGGACTCCATTAGCGACCCCGATAAATTGAAGCTGTAAAGTGGAAAATTATTAACGAAAGACTGCGCTAAAAACCCACACTGTCTTCTAAGTATGACAACCATATTACGGTGAGTATCAGGATTGCTTTTAGTAAATAAATGGGTAAATTTAAATCATTGTGAAGCTGCTCATGTCTTGCTTTACTTTTGACTTTCATTTTATATACTTTCTGTCGAACATTCCTATTGTCTGTGAAGAATACAAGAATCTCCATTAAGGCGTTTGGGAAACGGACGTATATGAATATATATACTTTCGTAAGTGACTAACTAGTCAAGCATCTACACTTTCAGGTTAGCGGCCACCAAGCGATATACATATATTATCCAGACAGAAAATCATAACCTAAAGAAATCAGGAACACATTGGTCACAAAATCACGACGTAGATAAGGCGTGGCAGTTTTCCTAACAAATATATCCAATATGTGAGGATTGCACGCCGAAACGTGTATGCTCTCAAAAAAGCAACCCCAAATGCTAGAGAAACACTGAAATAGCGAAATACCGTACGGAATATTCGCAGGCCAAAGAATGAAGTCAACACCAAAGAAACACACCAGGGTATGAACGTCCTAGGAAGGCACTGAAAGTGGCAATCACCAAGTATATTCGCACAAGTGTTCACAGCTTGCAGCATCCTAACTGCTTTCTTAAAAGAATGGCCGAGGCTTTTGTGCAAATAATCTTTAACCGGGTATATCTAATAATCGTAGTTATTTATTATATCAAGAACTTGTTCCATTTCCCGAAATGAAACCATATCATCAAAGCGCTCATCGCGGCACAAAAGCCTTAATATATACTGAATATAATCATCGACTACTTCGGACAATGAAAGTTACTCCACGATTCGAACGAAGGGTCAAAGACGTACAATATACGGGAGATGTTCAGCAGAAGTTCGTTCCTGGTCCTCTGCTATGGAATATAATGTATGATGGCGTTCTATGGGTCCCAGTACCTAAACAAGCTGTTGTTGTCGCAGATAATATCCCACAATCTCGTTGAAGTTGAGATCTACATCAGCAGACTATCTGGAGATGTTGGCTTGAAAACTACGAACTGCTAGTTTTTACAAGCGGCGGGAACAGAAAATTGTACGAAATTGCATCGGTGCACATGTTTTTCGCTCTCAATCATCACTAAAATGCCTGGGAGTAACTTTTGACTCGAATCTGAACAATGATGCGTCCCAATATTTATGGCCCGAAACACAGTCCTCCATTACTTTTATCGCGAGTAGCTCTGATGCCAACCGATCATATAGATTAATAATCAGGGCCTTGAAGTGTGTTAGAGCACTTCATTCAAGACCGTAACGGTACACTACAGTAGACTGTAGGAGACAATGTGGTCAGCATTGCGCTTGCCCGAGATTATTACCCTGATTTGACTCAGGTACTCATTCACAGCTGAGTCGACTGGTATCCGACGTCAAATCACGATACAAATCCCTCTGCCACCAGCGAGATTTGAACCGCAACCTTCCGTACGACAGCCTTGTGCTCTAACCACTCAGCTATCCGGACATATAGATTTGTCTTTGAAAAGACATACACTGTCGTAAACACCGAAAGAGAAGAATGGTCGACAAATGGCCTTTTCAGATTACAGACTTAATAATCTTCACCGACGGGTCAGTCATGGAGGGCGGATCGGGCGCAGGGGTGTTCTCGGGGAATCCGATTTTTGAACTGACCCGACTCCTCGGAAAAATGACGACCATATTCCAGGCGAAGATATATGCAATTTCATTGGCAGCAGAAGAATGTCTGCGACAGAAATGGAGGGGACGCACCATTCGAATCTGTTCCGTCAGTCGGACGGCATTATCAGCAATAAACAGTAACGACATATCAAGCCAGTTGGAGTGGAATTGCCACCAGGTGCTGCTGAAACTTGGCGGACTGAACGAAACATTCCTCATGTGGGTGCCGGGGCACTCCAACATCGCCAGTACTGAGGAGGCTGACAGACTGGCTCGCCGGGGGTCTGGATCCACAATGGTGGGGCTAGAACCAGCACTTGGAATCCGACCACCTACTGTCAAGCCTACTCTGAAGGGTGAAATTGCAAGGATTCACGCAATCGAGTGGAGAAATTTGGACTCTTGCGGCAAGCGAAAATCCTTATGAAAGAGCCTAGGACCACTAGAGCGGCATTTTTGTTGTCGCTTAAGAAGTGGTACATGAAAACCCTAGTAGGGCTTTTGAGGGGACACTGCTCCTTAAACTACCATATGGAATAGATTGGGGTAGTGGTTTCGGTTATGTGCAGCCAATGTAAGGAGGAGGAGGAAACGGCCCTGCACTTTTTATGCATCTGCCCAGCCTCCTCAGATCTCAGACGAAGACACCTTGAAAAGGTTTTCTTCAATGAAGAATCTGCACACTCTCTGCCTCTGGAGAATGTTCTCAGATTCGCTAAAGCCTGCGAACGCGGGAAGTCATTGAATAGACGATTACGGGGATAGTATAATGGGTCTAAAATGGCCTAAGTGTCCAGAGCTGTGGCTCCCCTCAGTAAACTAAATTAACTAACTTTATCGCGAGTCGTCAGCTGTCCTCTTATACAGTGTAAGTATCAGCAATAAATAGTTAAGAAAATGGCAGGCAGCTTGAAATTGCATATCGGCTCCAATGCTCCTTCCGGCATGCTTTCCTCATCGTAAGACACCATATGAGGCAAAATGCATAATTTCGGGGATGATTCCGGTACATATTTTAAATAATGAGGCGAGCCGCTTACGCAGAAGAAACGAGTCTAAGAAAACATAGTGATTTAGGCCAATTATCTCGGCCGTGTGGCAAACAGCATGGAACCAGACAAAGTATGGTAGGTGGACACACAGGCTTATCCCGAATATGGGTATGTAGATAATGCAAAACCACAGTGCGACGAGTTATATATATATATATATATCAAAAAGCCCATGGACCCTCTTCCCGCCCAACCGGACCGAGGGGCGACCAACCTAAGGATGGGCTGAAGGCAACATCCAAAGGCCCACATCACAGCGATGATGCGTTTTAACGCAAAGTGTGTGCGACCATGCGAAAATGTATTGCTACATCCCGATTGTCGCAAACACTTCAGCCAATGACGCGGAGGTCCTACACTACAGAGACATGGATCTTATATTGAAGACAGTGCGGATCAAGACTGAAACCCATTAGGTCAGATTGTTACCGGACAGGACTCTTCGGACTATAGCACAGGTTGCAAGGATAACTGCTTTTTGCATCTCCATGTATAGTCCAGCCCAAAGATCGAGCGTTTTCAGCGCTTTATGTAAGTTCTGCGGGACTAATCCCGTCGCTGAAATTATTACTGGGACTACTTGGATCTTTTGTAGTCTCCAAGTCTGCTTCATATCGTCTGCCAAGGGGCCGTAGTTCCGGATTTTTTCGTGCTGTTTTTCAACAGTGTTCCGGTCCAACGGTACGGCTACATCGATTATAAAGCACGCTCGTTCTTCCTTCAGAAGCAGAACTAGATCGGGTCTGTTATGATTAACACTGTGGTCGGTGGCAATAGTGTGGTCCCACAGTAGTTTGACCCGATCATTTTCCAAGATTCTCTGCGGAGTATACTTATAGTAAGGATGGTAGGTTGCCACTAAGTTATACTTCAACGCAAGGTTTTGATGGAGAATCTTGCAGACGGAGTTATGACGATTGGTGTACTCGGTACCGCTCAACATCCTGCACGCAGATGTTATGTGCTGGATGGTCTCCTCTTCACAGTTGCATAACCTACAACTGGAGTTGGTGATTGAGGAGTCGTGAAGAATGTACCGTTTATAATTTTTTGTTGGGAGCGGAGCATCCTGAATTGAAGTTAGGAATGCTTCGTTCTCATAGAAAAGTACACCATTTGTCAACCATTTGTTGGAGGCTTCGATGTCAATGCCTGACAACAACAAATTTTTTATATGACCTCCGTGAATGGGTTTCTCTTTCCACATGTCGATCTTCTGTTGGACTGAAGTAACATTCGACATGGGATCCCATTCTCTGCTTCTCAAGTTCAAAGGAGATAATTTATTATCTGCCATGACGGTAGCCTGATGTATTTGGCTAGAGGATTGTTTCTCATAGAAAAACTCACGAAGAGAATGCACTTGATTGTAGTGCATCGTTTTTAAATCAAGTACCCCCCTTCCTCCCTGATGACGTGGGATAGTGATCCTCAATTTTTCGGCAGCTCTATTGTGCATGTTGTTGTTTGCAAGAACTACCCTTACCCGTCTATTGACAGATTCTAAATCAGTATTACTCCACTGTATCACACCGAAAGTGTATAAAGTGTATAGAAGGACGGGAATGGCGAAGGTGTTGATTGCCATGATTTTATTTTTCCCGTACAGCTCAGTTTTAAGGACAAGATCCAGACGCCGCTCAAATTCCCCCAGCAACTTAGATTTCATAATTGCCACAGCAGGTGTTGTTGCTTGCAATATGCCGAGGTATTTGTAGACGTCGTCCGAATCCATGCCCTCAATTCCGATGTTATTTTGGCTGTATCCTTCGTTGCCGGTGTGTTTTCCCCGAACAATTGTTTTTATGCGACATTTCTCCAAACCCAACTGCATGCCGATATCCCTGCTGAACTGGATGGTGATGTCCAGCAAGGAGCGAAGTTGGTTCTCGTCTTTGGCATACAATTTGATGTCGTCAATGTACATCAAATGGCTTAATGTACATTTCGACAATATGCCATGCTTGACTTGGAACCCGTATTTGCTTTCATGCAAAAGATGGGATAGCGGATTCAAAGCCAAACAAAACCACAGTGGGCTTAGAGAGTCGCCTTGGAAAATGCCACGCCTGATTGGTATCTCTCCTGATGTTTGCGAAGATACCGATAGCTTCGTGCTCCAATTCTTCATTACTGTTCTCAGTAGAAGAACGACATTCGGGTTGATTTTATACAAGCGTATATATATATATATATATATACCTGGCGTACCAGGTTTACCCTCACCTGAGTTGCAAACACAGAGCTGCATGCGACCAGGCGCGTGTCATGGGTTGCGGATAATGACATGACCCACCGGGTCAGCTACGAATATCGCAAGTTAATCTTGTAAATAAGTACCCGCGGACAAGCAGAACGTTTCCCTTTGTGTTCGTCCTCCCTTACCGATTCTTCCCGATCAGGGGGAGTAAACCTCCTTAACAAATCCGTAATCCGTGGTGAAGGGATCGACGCGCCTATCGGATGAATTGCAGTGACGTTACACTGTATTTCAGCGGCTCCCCTCCAAATACCTTCCCTACCTTTGGAGGTAACCATGGGGCATTGCAACATTGGGGCTCTGTTGCAGGGTTGACTGCTTCCCCAATACTCGTGGGAATAAAATTGGGGAAAATAATTTAAATTCTCTTAATGGGACCCCGGGGACACGAAGACAGTACCCAACACGGTTAAGGGTCGTTCAACAACATCAGAGCGGCTCTTCGCCCTTGGATGTTTTGGCGGTTATGCCGTCAACCACCAGGGACGGGAGACCTAGGCGTCGTATGATTTGGACGAACCAACTCAACGAATTTATCGTCCGCGCCTATTACCGTGTCACGGATTTGGAACGGAATCCATCAGGGTACAGACATCGACTACATGACGCGTTCATAACCCGATTTCCGGAGCTAAGTCATGTTCCGGAACAGAACGTCGTCAACCAGTACCGAGTGATCGTGAATAACAACCGAGTTGCCTTACCAACTAGGCAACAAATCTTCCAAGAGGTTTCACTTGAGCTCGGGCTGGAGTCATCAAATTACCGGACTAGTCAAAGGAGTAACACAAGTACTCCACCTGTAAGGCACTCCATGAATCCAGTAGTCAGGAGAAGCTTAGTAACTGGGTATGTCGACCCAATTTATAATGAGGCTTTGACCGCATTCCAGGTCGCATTCACACAGTATGCTGAGATTCTCCCAGACGCTAGGCCAGGGATCCCAAAACTGAAGTTTACTTCGGCAACTACTAACATCATTGCTGCCGTTGACAGAATTTTGGCTGATCGTTTGGCTAGCGAGATTACTGCTACAGAGGTTCACAGCCTGATCTATGTTGCAGCTGCCACGGTTATTCGTCTCCATAACCAATATCTTAGTGCGAATAACAGAGGTATGCGCAGATGGACTTTACCGTTCTGGGTGTTTCGACTCAACAAAAGAGTCGAAAAGTTGAGAAAGGAGATTGGTCGTGTGACGCAAGCACTCCTTGGAAATCCATCACCAAGAGTGCACAGATGCGTTGCGAACATCATTGGAAACTACCATCTGTCCAATGATATGCCAATCGAAGAAATCCTTGAGGTGCTGAAGCAGAAACTTGCGGTATGCTCCAATCGCATCCGTGGGTATCAGAAAAGCTTTCAGCGAAGGACAGACAACACCTTGTTCTTCCAGAACCAACGAGGATTCTACAAAAATCTCATCAACTCAGGTAGGGAAAGTAACCTCAATCTGGATCAGGCAAAAGACTTCTGGAGAAGTGTTTGGAGCGAATCCAGTCGTTGCAATTTAGAAGCAGCGTGGCTCCCACACCTTATGCATTCATGCGAGGCCCTCCCCGAAATGACCATGCCTGACGTAACTGAAGTCGACGTTAAAGCAGTCCTTGACAAGGCAGGTAACTGGAAGGCGCCAGGAGTTGACAAGATTCACAACTTCTGGCTGAAGCGGTTCAAGAGCACTCACAGGATATTGGCAAATCAATTTAATCAGATGATTGCCGATCCTGATTTAGTTCCACCATTTTTCACCAAGGGGATAACTTTCCTCATCCCCAAGGAACAGGGTGTCTCTTGCCCTTCAAAATGTCGACCAATTACTTGTCTTCCTACCATCTACAAGCTTCACTTCAGTTCTGTGCGCGAACATCTCAAAACATCTTGATGTTCATAAATTGATAGCTGAGGAGCAAAAAGGATGCGCAAAAGGCTTCCGAGGCTGCAAAGAACAGCTTATAATCGATACGGTAGCTGTAAAGCAGGCTGTCCACCAAAAACGAAACATCTCGACAGCCTACATCGATTATAAATCAGCCTTTGACTCCATATCACATTCGTGGTTACTACAAGTGTTACGCTTGTATAAAATTAACCCGAATGTCGTTCTTCTACTGAGAACAGCAATGAAGAATTGGAGCACGAAGCTATCGGTATCTTCGCAAACATCAGGAGAGATACCAATCAGGCGTGGCATTTTCCAAGGCGACTCTCTAAGCCCACTGTGGTTTTGTTTGGCTTTGAATCCGCTATCCCATCTTTTGCATGAAAGCAAATACGGGTTCCAAGTCAAGCATGGCATATTGTCGAAATGTACATTAAGCCATTTGATGTACATTGACGACATCAAATTGTATGCCAAAGACGAGAACCAACTTCGCTCGTTGCTGGACATCACCATCCAGTTCAGTAGGGATATCGGCATGCAGTTGGGTTTGGAGAAATGTCGCATAAAAACAATTGTTCGGGGAAAACACACCGACAACGAAGGATACAGCCAAAATAACATCCGAATTGAGGGCATGGATTCGGACGACGTCTACAAATACCTCGGCATATTGCAAGCAACAACACCTGCTGTGGCAATTATGAAATATAAGTTG
Organism: Hermetia illucens; assembly: GCF_905115235.1. Lineage (NCBI taxonomy): Eukaryota > Metazoa > Arthropoda > Insecta > Diptera > Stratiomyidae > Hermetia > Hermetia illucens. The sequence continues at coordinate 40,147,737 of NC_051854.1, forward strand.
CTGGGGGAATTTGAGCGGCGTCTGGATCTTGTCCTTAAAACTGAGCTGTACGGGAAAAATAAAATCATGGCAATCAACACCTTTGCCATTCCCGTCCTTCTATACACTTTCGGTGTGATACAGTGGAGTAATACTGATTTAGAATCTGTCAATAGACGGGTAAGGGTAGTTCTTGCAAACAACAACATGCACAATAGAGCTGCCGAAAAATTGAGGATCACTATCCCACGTCATCAGGGAGGAAGGGGGGTATTTGATTTAAAAACGATGCACTACAATCAAGTGCATTCTCTTCGTGAGTTTTTCTATGAGAAACAATCCTCTAGCCAAATACATCAGGCTACCGTCATGGCAGATAATAAATTATCTCCTTTGAACTTGAGAAGCAGAGAATGGGATCCCATGTAGAATGTTACTTCAGTCCAACAGAAGATCGACATGTGGAAAGAGAAACCCATTCACGGAGGTCATATAAAAAATTTGTTGTTGTCAGGCATTGACATCGAAGTCTCCAACAAATGGTTGACAAATGGTGTACTTTTCTATGAGACCGAAGCATTCCTAACTTCAATCCAGGATGCTTCGCTTCCAACAAAAAATTATAAACGGTACATTCTTCACGACTCCTCAATCACCAACTCCAGTTGTAGGTTATGCAACTGTGAAGAGGAGACCATCCAGCACATAACATCTGCGTGCAGGATGTTGAGCGGTACCGAGTACACCAATCGTCATAACTCCGTCTGCAAGATTCTCCATCAAAACCTTGCGTTGAAGTATAACTTAGTGGCAACCTACCATCCTTACTATAAGTATACTCCGCAGAGAATCTTGGAAAATGATCGGGTCAAACTACTGTGGGACCACACTATTGCCACCGACCACAATGTTAATCATAACAGACCCGATCTAGTTCTGCTTCTGAAGGAAGAACGAGCGTGCTTTATAATCGATGTAGCCGTACCGTTGGACCGGAACACTGTTGAAAAACAGCACGAAAAAATCCGGAACTACGGCCCCTTGGCAGATGATATGAAGCAGACTTGGAGACTACAAAAGATCCAAGTAGTCCCAGTAATAATTTCAGCGACGGGATTAGTCCCGCAGAACTTACATAAAGCGCTGAAAACGCTCGATCTTAGGGCTGGACTATACATGGAGATGCAAAAAGCAGTTATCCTTGCAACCTGTGCTATAGTCCGAAGAGTCCTGTCCGGTAACAATCTGACCTAATGGGTTTCAGTCTTGATCCGCACTGTCTTCAATATAAGATCCATGTCTCTGTAGTGTAGGACCTCCGCGTCATTGGCTGAAGTGTTTGCGACAAGCGGGATGTAGCAATACATTTTCGCATGGTCGCACACACTTTGCGTTAAAACGCATCATCGCTGTGATGCGGGCCTTTGGATGTTGCCTTCAGCCCATCCTTAGGTTGGTCGCCCCTCGGTCCGGTTGGGCGGGAAGAGGGTCCGTGGGCTTTTTGAACTATTTAATTCAGTTCATAAGTGGTGCGTGCAGATATTACCTCAACCGTCGAATCACCAGAATGTCCTATGTGTGAAGGCGCAAGCAAAGATGCAGAATATATTTGCTTCAATTGCCTCAGATTTCATAGTCCAAGAAGAAATCTGCAGACTGAGCTAAAGACCCGTTTAACAGTGGAAATTCTGATAAGCGGATGCTCTACCGACTAAAAAGAGCAGAAGCGGACTGGAAACATAGAAGGGAAGCTACTGCAATTAATACCGCTCAAAGCAGCTAATTCATCTAAGGCGAACAGTTAACAACTGAATAGCCATCGCGAAACAATACCAGAACGGTGGCCCCGCGGAGAGTGTGGAGGAAGTAAGGAAGGTTTTATCCGATAGGAGATCGGAATGCGCGTCATCGATTACAGATGCGTATCCACGATGGACTTCCACCAGCAAAGAAAAAGACAAACAGACATTGAATAGGTCTTAATAAAAAATCGGAAAGTTTTGATGCGTTCCTTTTATTCGATCAAAATTGTTAAAAGATAATTTTTTTGATTTCGAAGTATTTGAATTGTTCATATTTTTCAGAGAACACATTCTTATATTCGTTTAGAATTTAGGATTCCTCTCTCAAATTGAACATTAGCAATAGTAACTTTCTGATACATTTGCCACATACCGCACCCTTTTTCTACACGAGACTATGATGAATGTTCTTAACTTGACCAATCTAACCATGAGTGAAATATTGAAATTGATAGATAAAACATAGAAAATGATCGTAGAGGACCTTATACCATCGCAACTGAAAGTTCAATGACTTTGCTGTTTCCTCGCCTTTTATCAATAACCAAACTCACGACTGAATACTGACCAACCCAATGACGTACTTCCATATCCGCTTATTAAAGCCAAATCAACAACGCCCAATACAAGAGATTCCACTTTTCATCACTAGAATACCGATAGAATGGGGCCATATTTTTTTCTCCCATCGCGAAATGTCAGATTTGTCACGGTGACAGCCGCTGCCATAATCTTTTAATACTTGGCGGGTCGCGGAGTGGATTGCTGTCCCCATCTGTTCTGTTAAAAGTGAAATTGCTTTCGTGACGTGAATCGAAGAAGTTAGCGGGTACAAAAAAAGTAAAAGAACGTCAACATGTACAGCAATCAGTCGGGGTCACTAGATTAAAACTTTAACGACGCGCCCTTTTAATTAAAAGTTAATGCTCATGTGAAAACTTGCTAATTTCGCAAGACAAGCTCCCAAATGGCGAATTCTAAATTCAGGTTTGTTGCAACTATAACTGAGCATCTAGGAAAAGTGGTGATTAAATGCAGACAGTAGTCGCTCCATTGGCGCACATGAATTCCGATTTGCATTAGTTGAAAAAATCAACTCTCATAGATCAGGCTAAACTCAATGGAGTGACCAAGTTGAGTACCGGTTGAAATATTTATCGAATGAATCAACTCCGGTGCTTTCCTAAATAGATTCCCTCCCCACCGTACAATTCTAAAAAGTCGTGTATTTATGCTGTTGGTGTGGTAAGCAACCGTGACTGGTGACTATATTGCTTCCGTTAGTAGCAAATGCGCCCGAAAAAGGCGCTCTGGCATAGATAGAGTATAAATTATTAGTTTCCATTTTCCGTAAATAATTTCACATAAAATGAAGGCATAATGACTTTGGTTAGCATATTCTGTTCTCTGTTAAATAAACCGCCTTATCTTTGTTGACATTTAGAACTGTGAAAGCAAATAGTCACTGGTGTTTATGAGGAGAAGACTGTGATTCCGTCTTATCACGATTAAAAATATCTTAATACTCTCTAGCATATTAAATAATGGCAAAACTTTTTAAAAAAAAGTTGCAATTTTAGATATGGATGAATTGTAGGAAAATATATGCAAGAGATTATCTTGTAACACGCGGAAGTGGAAATAATAAAATAATAAAGTAATAAATAATTAGTCATACAATGAATCCATTTTGAAGGTTTTGTGTGAAATGATTTACCCGTCGTCTGTGAATCCCTTTACATATAGCAAGTGTTGAGTTTGAAAGTGGGGCTCCCCATATATGCAAAGAGGGGTGTACCCATTTTTTTTTTACAGAACATGGTCATGTGGGGTATGAAATCAAATTGCTCAGCTAGTGCTTTTTGAAATTGGGTGGAACATAAGGGAGTGAAGGCTTTAAATGGGTGCCTCAAAGATAAAAGATAAAAGGAGTTGTATGTGTTTTTATTTTTTCGTTAAGTATGTCGAAACTATGCTTCGCGAAGGTTCCATTTCGAAGAAAAAATAGTTCATGGAACGTCGTTTCGAATGATGAAAAATCAAACAGTTGGTAAATCCATGCCACTGCCAAGTGAAAGATGTATATGATGTTAACAGCCTCCATACGGAGTATTAACTAGCCACTTTTTGAGTTTTTAATGTCATTACTATTTTTTGTCACTGTCCGAATTTCAATTTTGCATACGAAAATAGAGTTTCTTTTGTTTTTGCTCTCAGCAAGGATTTTATTTTATCTTTTTTCGTTGTTTCTTTTTGGATTATGTTCAACAGACTTTACGTAACTTTCTTGTAGAAAACAAAACACATACAACTCCTTTTAACCCTTTCCTGAACACTTATGTATTTTGTACGGATTTCACTTTTGCTCACTGTATATAAATCCATCCACCAACTGAAGACGATGGACAAATACTGCCTCCACCAAATATAGAAGAAACATTCCGTGCAATTAATGGGTTTAAAAACATAAGTCGCCAGGATCCGATGGAATTATAGCCGAATTGGTTAAATATGGAGGCGACCAATTACATCAAGCAGTTCATCAACTTATGTTCAAGGTGTGGGACAGCGAATCAATGTCCGATGACTGGCAACGAGGCATTATTTGTCCCATCCATAAAAAGGGAGATATCACACAGTGCAGTAATTATAGAGGTATCACGCTGCTGAGTACCATTTGCAAGATATTCTCCGCTATCTTGCTAGGTCGTATACGCCCAGAACATCATTGGCCCATACAAAAGAGGCTTCATTCCGGGCAGATGAACAATAGATCAAATTTTCTCTCTGCGGCAAGCGATTGAAAAACTGTTGGAATATGGACCTCAGTTATATCTTTTTTTCATCGACTTTAAAGCCGCCTATGGTAGCATAGACAGAGTAAAACTGTACAAGGCCATGGGATAATTCGGTATCCCGAAAAAATTGATAAGGCTAACTAGGCTAAGATAAGTGGATGCCATGTGTCCCCTATAACCTGACCCTGGAAAAAGTATTCATCCACTCGAGACAAAAAAGGAAATCTGGTTTGCGACCTTATAGGCATATTGGGGCAATGGGTTGAGTACTTTTATAAAGTGCTCATCGCAGTAGTTGAGTACTTTTATAAACTGCTCACTGCATATCGACGAGTTGTCAGTCCCGCCAAATCAAAATGACGGACAAATGCTGCCACCACCAACCATAGAAGAAACAATCCGCACAATCCATTAGCTTAACAACCATAAGTCGACAGGAGCTGGTGGAATTACAGTCGAATTGATTAAATATAAGGGCGACCAACTACACCAAGCGATTCATCAACTTATGCTCAAGGTATGGGTCAGCGAATCAATGCCTGACGACTGGCAAAAAGGCACTATCTGTCTCACATATAAAAAGGAAGATATCACGCAGTGTAGCAATTATAGAAGTATCACGTTGCTGAGTACAATCTATAAGATATTCTCCGCTATCTTGCTAAGTCGGATAACCCTATATCTCCAGAACATCATCGGCCCAAACCAAAGAGGCTTAATTCCAGGCAAATCAGCAACAGATCAGATTTTCTCTGTGCGGTAAGCAATGGAATAACTGTTGGAATATGGTTATCAGTTGCATCATCTTTTCATCGACTTCAAGGTCGCCTATGATTACCTGGGCAAAACTGTACATGACCATTTCAGGACTGACTAGGTAAAAGCAACAGAATCACTCTCGAGACCATTCAACATCAACAACGATCTTCCTTAAGTCCACCCAACTACTAGCCTATGCTGACGATATCGATATCATGGGAAGAACGACCCGAGACGTACAAACTGCCTTCATGCAGATCGAGCAGACAGCGCGAAATCTTGGGCTGCATATCAATGAAGGCAAGACAAAATATATGGTGGCAACGTCAGCTCCAAAAACCAACCAACCTACAACATCAAACCGTACTGGTCAAACGGGAAGATTAAAGATAGGAGACAACAACTTTGAGACCGTTGAAAATTTCTCCTATCTAGGGTCGAAAATCACAACCGATAACAGCAACGATGATGAAATCCGCGCGTGGTTGTTGGCTGCCAACAGAGCCTATTTCAGCTTACAAAAAATGGTTAAAGCTCTTACTGTACAAGACTATGATCTTGCCAGTCCTTATGTATTCATCGGAGACTTGGGTTCTTAGCAAGAAAATTTGCGAACTCTTGGCCATGTTCAAGAGAAGAATCCTCCGAAGAATTGTGGCCCCCTACATGAGGATGGACGATTCCGTAGCCTACATAACGACGAAATCTATGAGCGATACCATGACCGTCAGTTTGTGGATAAAATTCGGCTCAATGGGTTGCGGTCGACGGGTCATTTAATCCGTATGGATGAGGATCATCCGGCCCGAAAAGTCTATAAGGGCTATGGTAGAAAAAGAGATGAGGCAGACCCTCTCTGAAATGGGAATGATGGCGTAGATCAGGGCCCCAGGCGGCTTTTAGGGATATCGAATTGGTGGACCTCGGCGTAAAACCGGAATGTCTGGAGTTCCTTATTAAAGCAGGCCTAGACCGGATACCGGTATACGATACAATATGATTATAATTCAACTTTTACAATGTTCTACAATTGTAATGTTTCGTAGTAACAAAAACAATATTTAAAGAACCATTGCAATTGCACAGTGATATATATACTCTAATTGAACTTCCGAAGTGCAAGAGAACTAGATATTCTGAGAACGTCTGATTAGAATTTGGTTTTGTAAGCCTTGTCTTCAACCGACTATAGACTACAATACTATCCTTTTTTCCACCAATTTCAAGTTTCGAAATAATTTTTAAGAGAGTTATATGTCACTTAAAAAACAAGAAAAAGAAGATGTCATTTGATTTACCCATAATATTTAGGTACCTATCTGTTCAGGTAAATCTGTGCTAAGTTAACCTTAAATACGGTAAATTTTCTTTTAAGTTTCCCTCTTTTCTGTCGCTACCTATAACTATTTTTGACAAACTTGACGTTTTCTCGCAAAATATTATAGTTTTACTTAAACGAGACAAAAGGGGAGAAAGATAACATCACCCCTGTCTTCCTAGTAGAGTTAATGGACACACTGGCTCCACACTTTCCGAATATATATCACGCACTCTTAGCATATGCTTATATTTCAATAACATGGCATGAAGTTAAAAACTAAAAATACATTCACAAGTGGCCGCTGAAATATATATCGAAAGGGCTAATCCACGGAGATAGCAGTCCATGAGTTTACGACAAAAATTGAGGAAGCAATATTCGAATAAAATGCGCCTTGGATATATTCAAGGACATCGAAGGTATTTGCATCTAATTCTCGTTCGTAAGGTTGTATCACGCGGCATGAGGGCATAGAATCGATCAGCTGTTAATCAGATGGATCCTTCACATGCTGGAATGTAGGGAGATCCACATCATAGTCAAAAAGGAAATCTATTGGGACAAGATATTTCCGGGAGTTTTTTCTTTCTTACTATGGTTTCTGCTTATTGGCCGTTACGTTGTTACGGCGTCTGAAAGGCGCGAATATCTGTGCAAGCATTTGCGGACGATCTAGAGAAAATAATTTTCAGCAAATTGACGGACAGGTGATCTACAGCTTATACTTTTGAAATTGACTTACAGTGAACGCTAGGGAGACTGGGTTAATTACAAGCTAAATTTGTTGCTAAGGCTGGTTTTGCAGCCACAATTAAGACTATTCTGAATCTACCCGCTCAAAGACTGGCCCGATATGGAAGGCAAATCAGGTTCAGCGATGTTTTCGTAAAACCCGACTATTAGTCGGTACCGTTGTGGCGCGGCAGGATCCGCAGCATTCGAAATTTATTTCGAATGTCGCGGATGCGGACGGGTAGATGGCGCGGAACTCCACTCACTTTAGAACTCGCTTAGAACTAGCCGAGGAAGTGGAAAATTAGCGGTGAGAAAATGCCGTTGGTTGGGACAGTAAGGACCGCATGGAAATAAGCCGGTCTTCTGTCTCCAACCGTGGTATAGAACGCATCGGGCCTGTAAAACATTAACACCCAAAAGTCTTCTCAACTTGATGTTGATAATAACTGTATTTTCATATTTTGTATAAAGCTGTCAGGACGGATATAGCGTTGTTATTGTGTCGTGCCACATCAAGTTGCGTATAATCAGGAGAAACGGCACCTCGCGAAATACAGCAAACCGTCAGAAAAATGATGACCACAGGTCATATCTCTGCGGCAAAACTATCGGAATTGTCCTTTTTGAATCTGTTCCAATAGTCAAGTAACGTTATCGGGGACGTCATATTAAGTTGGGTTTGAGTTGTCATTAGTTGCTGGTTTAATTGAACCAACTGAATGAAATGGACCTGAAATGGATGCCAGCCGTCGGACATAGTTGATAATGAAGAGAGTGACCGATTAGCTTGTCAAGGTTTTGGCTCCACAATATTGGTACCAAATCCAGGCCCTCTTTCCACGTAGAGAAAGCGGGGTTGGTAGCCTCGAGTTTACATATTATACATATGTACCCACTAAGAGAATGAAAAAAAGACCGCTTTGTATTCTCTTTCTCATTTGTGTGTTAGTTTAAAGTCAATAAAGTTTTTATATGCAAATATCATTTTTAAGCCTTTAACAAGTCGAAAACCGGAAGCTCGGCGCTTCAGGTAAGAAAGGTTTTGTTAATTTTTTATGTAAGAACATTGGAGGTGGTTCCATTTAAAAAGAGCCTATAGTGTATGTATGTTGAATATACTCGATGTGGTACTGACATTTTCTCTTAGGGAGTAGGCGATTTTCACATATTATAACTTTGTAATAATTGTAGGATTTCCATCACACTTTCCAGTATGGTACTTCATATTAAAGCCTATATTATTGCAAGTTCTGCGTGAAAACAAAACCTTATTAAAATTGCTTTTCTGTCTGGACATATGGGAACGAACTACGAAATCCCACGTATACAGTAAAAATATTTATAAATATAAAGGAACCTTTTGGACTTCCTAATAATGCAACTGTTTATGCAGCTATACATTTGCATATCGCTTTTGTTTCACTTTGAAGTTGCACCTGATCAAAGATGCTTTCCATGTGAAGCCAAATACAGTTCAACCAACAATTATGAACCAAATGGACATCGTTTGAATGGAATTTGCGCCAAAAACATTAAATTCATACATTAATAAGCCAGTTTATTGAAACAATACCAATAAAATTAGAGTGGTTAGAGCACAAGGCTATCGTACGGAAGGTCGCGGTTCAAATCTCACTGGTGGCAGTGGAATTTGTATCGTGATTTGCCGTCGGATACCAGTCGACTCAGCTGTGAATGAGTACAAATCAAGATAATAATCTCGGGCGAGCGCAATGCTGAACACATTGCCTCCTACAGGCTATTCTGTAGTGTACCATTACGGTCTTGAATGAAATGCTCTAACACACTTCAAGGCCCTGATCCAATATGGATTGTTGCGCCAACGATTATTATTATTATAATACCAATAAAATTAAGGAATTTTCAAACCAAGAAGATTATGGTTTTTACATTAATCATTGAAATAGTTTCAAAATCATTGAATTTCATAAATAAAACATACAGGGCGGATTTATTTTTCTCATTTATCAATCCCTATTTACTGCAGTTTACCAATATTCAAATCTAATTATATATTTATCACCATTTCCAGTGACGTTGACGAGTATGGATTTCAACGCCCAGAAGACTTCGACTATTTAGTATACGAAAAGTTTATGTCATCTTACCTGAAAGTCCTAACAGAACGACAAATACGATGGGAAACGTTGAAACGAAAGAATACAGATTTTTCGAAATTGACTCGAACTCTTAAACGTTATATCAGAAAGGGAATACCCAGTGTGTATAATAGAATATTTAAATTATTTAAAAAATAATGTAAAATTCCTTCAAGCGTCCTATCGCACTGAAGTGTGGATGAAAGTATCTGGTGCATATCAAAATCAACAGCAATCTCCAGATCTCTATAGTAATTTACTGAGAGCGCAATTCGATAGGGATACAGTGGAAGCTATTAAAATAGATCTTCCACGTACTTTCCCCGATAATATTCATTTCGAAACGAAAAAGAGACAGCTTTTCAATGTTCTTATTGCATACGCACACCATAACCGCGACGTAGGCTACTGCCAAGGACTGAATTATATAGCAGGTATTATCAAAGTATTTCTTCACTAAACCACAGACGTTTAAGAGACATACTGGGTTTCAGGTCTATTATTGATAGTTACACAAAAAGAGGAACCAACATTTTGGCTGCTTAAAATGATTGTCGAGAAAATAGTTCCTTCATATCATACCAAGAGAATGACCAATTTAATTCGAGATTTAGCTGTTTTAAAAGAGCTAATCAAATTAAAAGTACCTGAAGTTAATAATCATATAGAAAATTTAGGTTTGTGAAGCCGCTGGTATTCTATTTTTATACAGATTCATGAATTTATGCCCGTTGTAGGTTTACCATACACTGTGATAGCAAGCAAATGGTTCGTGTGCCTATTTGCGGAAGTACTGCCAACCGAAACTGTGCTTCGAATTTGGGATTGTGTTTTCGCAGAGGGATATAAGGTAGGGCAATTCGTGTGTCTTTAGAGAAAAATACTTAATAGATGATTTGCAGATCCTCTTTCGAGTAGGAATCACCCTAATTGTTGCGCATAGAAACGTTATTTTACAAGCCGACGACATATCTGTGCTAGCTGAATTGTTTCGCAACGAAATTATCAAAGGCGAGATCGCCACCGATTGTCATAATTTTATGAAAAACATTTTCAAAGTACCTGGTAACTTAAAGCGAAGAGACTTGGAACGTTTAAGATTGATCTGCATCGATCGAACAAACTGTTAGCATTTCTTCCAGGTTTTCTCTGAAGGCAGTTTATATACATAGTTGCTGATGTGTACATCGGTGAAGTACTACGAGCACATTTAATCGAAATGTATTGTTTTTGTGTTTATTTGTAAGCATAAATGGAATTAAATTATTGACTCATTTTAAGATTGTGACTATTTTTCCGCAAGTTTCTTTCCCACATTCCAGAACCATGAATTATAAATAAAAACCATATAATTTGTGCAATAGGCATTTTATTTGCAAATTTTTTGAACATGATTTGATTGTGATTTTGAATATGATAATACAAATGTTGGACTTAATAATACACGAACGATTCTTTACGATTGATTAAATTACAATGACTAGTATAAAATACGAACACTTTAATATAAAACAAGAGGAGCAAAAACTCGACAATAAATTATTATATTTGATTCATTTTGACTAGATACTTTTATGAAAAGTTGTAGAGTTGATTTGAAATGTCGGCTGTGTAAACTTTATTTTCTTATCAAAAAGAATCTGGTCATATTGCATTGTAATGTAAGTCGAAAGTTCCAGGTAGCTTGTTGATTCCCTTTTTCTGAAAAGTGAAAATTAAAATTTATAAACGTATTGAACACTATAGGAATTAATTCATGCATTCGATATTTATCTGATAAATTCAAGGGATTATAAAAAAATACTCAATTGTCGTTGAAAGTGGATAAGTTGACTATACTACATACAGCATACCACTCACTACACTCAAGCGGCATCAAAATTATTTAATTATCGCAAATGTTAGTGAACAGGGACTTGTCTGCAGCTTGAACTTGATTCCATCTATATGCTTCCGGCAAGAAAACATACAATAGACAGCCTCATCTGTCCCAGAGGAGTGGTCACACTACCGAATCACGTGGTCGACTCTCGTTGGAAAACGAGCAACCTGAAGCATCGTTGACGTGTATGCATGACGCGGTACTAACTGCGGCAAAATTCAATATTCAAAAGCTCTAGATGAAACAATTGCCACAAATCGTGTCGGAATGCTGGACCAATAAATCGAACTATTGAAACACCAAGCGTGTGACGACAGCTTTTCAACGTTTAATTACATACGATAGGAACGCGGCAGGAAATCTAGCAGAAACGGAAAATGTGAAGAAAAGATGGGCTGATTACTTCCCCCATCGACAACCTTAGGAATGACAAAGCACCGAAGTGGATCGAGGCTTCTAAGAAAACCTTAAAAGTACGACCGGTCCTAGACAGCTTGATGTCACACGGGCTTTAGCACTACTTCTGCCATGCTCATGTTTCAGTAGTGCGTTAGCAAACTGCAAGCATCTGTACGTTTTGACAATTTAGTAAGTGGTTGCAAACCATAATTGATAAAATGCAGCAGAAATGACGGCGCACGGCCCAACATAGCTTGAGTATTCCCCCGTTGCAAATCATGTGAAGACGGTTTCGCACTACGCCGCGCAGTTGGCGTAGGTGTCATCGTACCTTCAGTGAAAACAAAGACTTCAGTTTCTGAAATTTTACTAAAAACAAATACATGAACATTGTTAAAAAATAGAACCATCTATAGCATATATACAAAAGTAGGTATAAAGATGGGTATTCAACATTTTCTCAATGTTCAATTATAGAATGTATTTTTTTTTTCAATTTTAAATGAAGTAATTATTTAACTTAACATTGAATTCTGGTTGAAGCTAACCCTGCGCAAAGAAGAAATGATAAAAATGTCATATCATCAAACATTTGAAGAAGCGATACAACAATCGCACAACAACTCGGCTCAGTCACACCGCACCGCTTTGGTTAGCGTTAGCGTCATTCTTCCAGGAATAAACCAAACATCTTGGTTATATCATTGAGAAACATGGGAAGCGCGCGTTGTAAATTAAACATCGTGAATAATGTATTGCTAATCCGGAATGGTAAACTATCAAATGTTCATTAATGTGCGTCAAATATGCCAACCAATAGGCCAACTTCTCGAAAAAGATCAAAAATGGAAGTGATCAGCACAATATTAGTAAGTATCCCGGCACGTTAAGGGAATCAGATCTACTTCTTGTTTGCACTGATGAAGGGAACAAGTGGTTCCCGAAATATCGGTATTTGCAAGAATAAATACCCACACCAACGAAAAAGAAACAACAAGTTTTATTATTTCAATTAATTAATCGTTGGAAACACCGCATAATTTCACTCTGATACAATTTGATGTTTGACACCATGGTCGCAACACACACTTCTCGAAATGGCATAGCAAAACTATGGTCAAATCGAGGAAGAGGACCTTGCGTTCACTTAACCTTGCAAAATATCAGAATGGGAAGACATTCATTTTCGTGGACAGGGTATACTCAACGGAACCTGAACGTACTTTTAGTATCTTGATATCTACCTAGCAACATTGAAACGTCAGGCTGCCAGATGGGAGCCGAAGCCTCTTTAAGGCTTTTTGCTCGGTAAATTACGACGTCGTGGATCTTTTAATATTTTCAAGCAAACCTACGCAAAAAGACGTCAATATGAAGAAACAATCAAACGACAAACTCGAAGAACAAAGCCTCAAATTCAATCAGGATGACTTCATCTACGCAAGATATCATCGGAATCAGCAATGGCAGCCTGGTTGAATTATTATATTATATAATATCCCTACTGTGTGGAATTGATCGATTGATGAGATTAAACCCTGAGACATTGCCGACATTTGAAATTTGAAGGAAAATGGGAGCCATCGTATAACATTAGATTGAAAAGTTCATCATTTGTAAACAAGTAATTGTTTAAGGGGGTCATCCCGTGTGAGGGCAGTTTTTTTTTCGCTTTTTTTAAAAATTTTTTGTGAAGAACTGGATAAAGATACGAAGTTTTGACCGTATTTATTAATATCTTGAGCGTGTATAGTATTTCTTTCAGCTCGATAGCAAGTTCGTTAGTGAAATACAGAGCAATTTATACACCAATCTCCCGAAAATGTGTTTGTCTGCAGTCACACTAGAGGGCGTTGCGTTCATTTCAAAGAAGAAAAAAAAAACAACGACATTTTCACATGCAGACTTAACTACAGTCCACAGGCTTATTAAAAAATATTAAAAGCTAAATTTTTGGTGCCTTGTTAAATTTTTTTTGTTTATTTTTCGTTTTTTCAAGGCTTCTTTAATGAATAAAAAAACTACTGAATGAACCACAATTATCCTAGTTTGCGGACCGTAGAAATATGTTCTGAATAAATCGTGAAAATTTCAAAGAATTTCCTTTGATAGATTTTGGGCTATGGTGGCAGCCGATTTTTAATATGCAGTTTCGAGAAAAACTCAGTTAAAAAGTAGAATGCGATTTTTAGCCATAAAACCTTAATTGACCATTAATATGCTATACCTAGTCCATAAACCTTAGGTTTCTTGAAGAAACACAAGTAACGGCTTGGCTTCAATTCCTATGATTTTAGCGAAGGCATTCGAAAGTCGCCCGGACTGATGAATACGCGATTTATTATGGCGATAAACTTGGCATGTGACATTTTACCTGTTTAACACTGTAATTTTCAAACGACTCAGAATATCAAAAAATCACTTGGCAATATATCTAGATGCAATTGATGCCAAAAAAATCAATTCCTCGGATCCGACACACGGGATGAGCCCTTGAGCCAACAAAGTCCGCAACTAACTGAGCGACCTCCCAGAAACCTATAAATAAGTGTGTATGGAGAAATTTTTCTGGTTTTTTTTCAACAGCTTAGTAAACGTTTATGAAAGAACTGTTAGCCACATCATTAATATATATTGCGAGGTAGTTGTTTTTTTTTTCAAGAAAAAAAGCTGATCTATAGCTATTTCACCGAAGTGTTTCTTTATTGGGAATGATTTACCATGGACACGATCGTTAGTATGTTGTGTTGTCTAGTCGCTGAAATTGAAAACTCGAAAAACAATAGTATTGTGTGTTATGCTCGGCATGCTTGCATTGAAAAAATTCATGTCCGAACAAATAAACAGACAAATTCTAATTTTCTTTTGTCGAAAAGCAGGAGGACTTGCAGATGTATTGTGGGCATTCTGACAGGCCATAATTCACTAGCTGGGCATATGTTCAGAATAGGAATTACCGAAGATGATACGTGTTCCTCCTGTAATGAGGAAGCGGAATCCACGGAGCATTTCCTATGTGAATGTCCCGCCTATGGACGCATCAGGCATCAGATCTTTGGTGTCGATGTTCTCCAATTGCGACGGGTAGCATCACATCCACTAACGGAAATCCTGCGATACGTTAACGAAACCGGAATAAATCCGGAGGCGAGTATAATGGACCAACACGGCCTGAGTGCTCAGAAGCTATAGCTTCTCCCCCACCATACACACATCCCATTTGTACATAGCCCGTAATGTATATGCATATTCACTATGTCAAACTATCCACTGATATTGATATTTAATATTTTGGATTGCAGTAAATTTACGCTGAGAAGACAATTTTGAGCTACAGTGGCTTTGTTTATAATAGCATGATTATGATCAAACTTGGGGATATCATGCTTCACTTTTTCTTTTTCTTCAGCCTTTTTCCCATTCACAAGTGGGGTCGGCTCGTCGTGATCAGTTTCGCCATTTGGCTCTATCAAATGCTTGATTTGGATGCAATCTCGAGGCTTTTAAATCCCCATCCAGCGTATCAAGCCACCGTTGTTTTGGCCTGCCTTTTGGTCGTTTATCATCGACTTCGATGTTCAGACCAACCTTGGCAAGTGAATTCTCGTCAGCGCAAATCGTGTGACCATACCATCGAACACGCCTCGCAATTTTTTTACAATCAGGGCAACCCCATAATAATCGCGGATATCATCATTTCGGATGTGATCAAAACGTGCCACGCCACTAGTACAACGTAACATCTTCATCTCCGTTCATTGTCTTTTATAGTCGGCCAAAACTTAGAACCATAGAGGGCGACAGGGCGGACGACATTGCGGTAAATTTTAGATTTGAGACGTGCTTTGATTACAAAGAACACCAGTTGTGGAACGCCACTTCATCCAAATTGCGTTAATGCGTGAAGCAATTTCATAACGCAGTTCTCCATTGGCTGATAGCGTTGACCCGAGGTATTTAAATCTTGGTAGATCACTGCCACTGACAGTGATTGTGTGTGGGGATTGGCCGTCAAAAATTCAGTTTTATTCAGATTCAATCTGAGACCGGGTTGCATGAGCCGTTCATTCCATTTTTGGAAAAGTAGCTCAAGACCATTTTTGCTATTAGATGCTAGGAGAACATCATCTGCATAAAGCAGTGCGTAGAGCGCTGGGCGTTGGATGCCCCGTGTGACGGTGTCCATAACAAGAACAAAGAGGAGTAGTGAGTGGGTGCTCCCTTGATGAGCACCAACAGAGACACGAAACGGTTTTGATACACCCGCCATACTTCGAACTTTACTTTTCGGATCGTGGTAGAGCAATTGAACCCAGTGCACGAGTTCTTCTGGCACTAAGTGTTGTCGTAGAGCATACCAGATGAGTTCGTATGGTACACGATCAAACGCTTTCTCTAGATTCAGAAATGCAATGTAAAGAGGGCGATGCTTCTCGTTCAAAAATGTTTATGGTATGGGAAAGTTATCGGATCGGACGGTAATTTTAACATTCTGCTAGACTACCTTTCTTTTCCCATATTGGAACAGTGGTATTTTCTTTCTAGTCAGATCGTGTTCTTCCTTCCAGAATAACCCGAATAAAGAATTCACTGAGCCACAGTGTTGGGTCCCAGCTCTTCGCTTGCCACAGCTCAGATGCGATGTCAGGTCTTGTGGCTTTCTTCGTTTTATTGCCTCCTCGACTTCAGATGCGCGGACAATTAAATCCTTGAGTGTTTAACGTAGGTACCTGTCGTGAAGACTTAATCCTACGGTCTTCTTAAGACATGAATTGATTTTGTGACCACAATCAGAGCCCCAACGTCCAGCGCCCTACACACTGCTTTATGCAGATGATGTTTTCCTAGCATCTGATAGCAAAAATGATCTCGAGCAACTTGTTCAAAAATGGAATGATCGCCTCATGCAACACGGTCTCAGATTGAATTTAAACAAAACTGAATTTTTGACGACCGATCCCCATGAAACAGGCACAATCACTGTCAGCGGCAGTGACCTGCCCAGAACTGAGCGATTTAAATACCTCGGGTCAACGCTATCAGCCAATGGAGAGCTGCGTTATGAAATTGCTTCACGCATTAACGCAACCTGGATGAAGTGGCGTTCCACAACTGGTGTCCTTTGTGATCGACGTATCAACGAACGTCTCAAATCTAAAATTTACCGCAATGTCGTCCGTCCAGTCGCTCTCTATGGTTCGGAGTGTTGGCCAACCATAAAAGACAATGGACGGCGTCTTGCGGTAATGAAGACGAAGATGCTACGTTGGACTAGTGGCGTCACACGTTTAGATCACATCCGAAATGAGGATATCCGCGATCGTTATGGGATTGCACCGATCGTGGAAAAGTTGCGAGAGAGGCGTCTTCGATGGTATGGTCACGCAATTCGTGCAAACGGGAATTCACTTGCCAAGATTGGTCTGAACATCGAAGTCGATGGTAAACGACCAAAAGGCAGACCTAAGCAACGGTGGCTTGATACGCTGGATGGGGATTTGAAAGCCTCGAGATTGCACCCAGATCAGGCATTCGATAGAGCCAAATGGCGAAGCCGATCACGATGAGCCGACCCCGCTTGTGAACGGGACAAAGGCTGAAGAAAAAGAAGAATCAGAGCCCCGTTGAGACAAGCAACAACGGTACCAGTCTATACCAAGCGCAGCATTCATACTGGTGGATGCAAGACATACCTAAATCTCTACTGAACTAAGGGGTACGGCACCCGTGTTGAAACGCGACACCACGCCGAGGCCCGAAGGTCTCTTCTCGCTTGAGCATAACCACAGCCCCCATGAAACTCCCACTAGGGGGCCTACTTCAAATAACCGAGCTGTACTCACATACAACGGGAGTTCACCCGAAGTATAAGAGTCCAAGAGTCCCGGTTCGAATGGTACCAGTATACCCCTGGTAAGGTTTCGTGGCCAATTACCACTTTAGATCAGTCCCCGTGCAGACTCGGGTCTGATCGCCCTGATTAGACCTTTGGAGCTTTCGCCTACTGCATCACCAAAGTGAGTACAGCGGCTCCCGGTGCCACCACTATGGAGGTTCTCCTCGGCCACTTGGTTTTGGTTTGGCCGACAGGGTGCCGCCCCGTCTTCCTCACCGCGACCTCTGAGCACCAGTTGCGCGGACAGGTGGAACTGCTCCAAACGTCGGCAATGATTGTGGAAGTGAAGGATGAGCAAATTCATCAGTCGATATCTGCTCGAAGTATTCTTGCCCATCTATCCGTTGCAGCTCGACGGTTGGTAAGAAATGTACCGTTCTTGCCATTAACGCAACAGAAGTGTTCGATATACTGTGTACGTTCGTTACGGTTTTTAGCAAGTCGATACAGATCTCTCGCCATCCCGAGTGTTCAGTTTATCGTAAAGATTTTTGTAATGGTTCGCTCGGGTGACAGTGACTGCTTTCTTTGCTTCCCGGTTGGCATTCTTATAAATTTGCCAATTGGCCGGTGTGTTATCGTCGAGAAATTTGTGGTAGAGGCATTTCTTTTCACGGACCTTCATTTCAACATCATCATTCCAAAGCCAAGTATCTCGGTTGATGTACCGCTTACCCAGCTTGGTGACCCCGAGGGTTGCAGAGGCCGCTTTGTGGATCGTGTCTTTCATTTGGTTCCACGATTCTTCCACATTCGTAATGGTCGACAATGGTATGAGTGAGATCGTTTCTTCTTTCTTCTCACCGAATCGCCACCATTTAATGCGCCGCGAACCAGTGCTTTCCTCACGCTGTTTTATCGGTGGCTTAATTCGCAGGACGGCAATATCTATGATAGGAAAAAAGACGAGTCAGACCCTGCCTGAGATGGAGCGATGGCGTAGGCCAGGACGCCAGACACCTTTTAGGGATATCGAATTAGTCGACTACAGTGCAAAACCAGGATGTCTGGAGTTTCATATTAAGGCAGGTCTAGACTGGATACCAGTTGTTGCGCCGTTAATGATGATTGTCCAGTCGTTAAACGAAGGATTTGTGAAAATGCAAACTTAAAAAATGGTTACGATTTTAATACAATGTTTACATTTGTGAGGTAAATTTTCATTTTTTCTACCTAAAAAAAGTATAACGGAATTGAAGATCCTTCGATCAACGTCTAGCTATTATCATAATAAGTAGTAAAAATTTGTTGTTAAATAGATTGTTTTAAGTAATCGTGTCTACCGCGAAGCTACTTTCAACAAAATATGATTTTGAGATAACCGCGTTCAAAATTTTCTGTTCTCTCATATTAAAAGTTAACTTATTTGAACTTACATCAAGTCGTCGATTCCTGCATCACAAAATCCCAAACATCGATTTGATTATAGTTTCTTTTGTAGGCTGTTGTGTTGTATATAACAACTAACCTGGGGCAGCGAGGTAACGCGTTACAAAAAGCTATAAGTTCGGACTTGATGTTCCGATCATTATGAAATTTAGTGAGAATATTCTTGACATTATGTACTTAAAGAATATACAATAAAAAAAATTCCGACTTCCTCAGCCCACACAACGATATATAATCCCTTAATAATGCAATTGGTTTACAAGTGTTATTTTTTTTACAAAGAATAGAGTCCAAATGAAGGATTTATTTTTACATGAGTCAAGATCAGAATTAAGAAAGAAATACTTTCTGCAGAGGATTTCAAGTCATTTTCAGTCGTCGGTTTGAAAGAGACGAAAAGAATCAGTTTGTAGTTCGGGGGCGAACCCATGGAATCATATAGGATATTTCAAGATGGCACGGTGAAGTGGGTTTCGATCTAGCGCAGCTATAAAGCGGACATTGAGGTTATCTAGCAGTAGCAATTTACCATATGGAGGAAAATGCGAGAACGCTGCAGAGGATGCAAAATTGATTTTATTTCAATGCCCAAAGTTGACAGTTGAATGGGCTGAATTAGAAGCTACAACTAGGGAGCGCTCAACACCTGAGAACATCATGTTGAATTATTGTTTAGGATAGTGAGGGATCCTAAGTCCACATCCACTTGATGTTGAACCGGACCAAAAGGAGAGCAACTTACTCTCACGTTTTTTGGTCCACGGATCTCCCGTGTGGGGCATGGCACCCAATCGTTTAAAAATAGAGGCAGGTGAGCAGCGTATCATGAGTTGCCTCTGCCCTGGATGAAACCGTTAGCCCCTATTTTTATCATGTTGAAGTTCAAGGCGATATGGAATGAAGTTGAAATACCGATGACCGCCAACCCCAAGTAGCCTAGACAGGATAAGATTAGCCAGAAAACGGAACGAGAGGGGAATATGAACGTGATCAATTCTGATCCAGCCCCGCCATTTAACAATCTCGCGGGGAGAGTGTTAGGAGAAGGAGGCGTTTAAGTGGCAACAGACATATATAACCTTGTGGCATGAGTCGATGGTAGCTTTTGAAGCTAACCGATTTTAGTACAAACACAAAAATGTTATGTACCATAAATAATGTAACCAATTTTTTCTGGCCCGGCTATAGAAAACAGTGCTTTGCCATCTACTATAGCGCAGTAGGGGGGAGGGGAGTGTAGCTTCAAAACGTGTCTAGTCTCAGCCGTTCCCCAGTTGCCTGAAAGTCACATTAGTATGTTCCCATGAACACTGCTTTGAAGTTGTATAACTAAGCTCATTTGTTCGTCCTATGGAGTAGCACTATTTTATCGAATTTTGCATGACACTTGGGAATCTGGCATAGAAACGGTTTCATTTACTTAAGAGACCTCTGAGAATACCTGTTTGTTCGAGTCACAAATTCTTTAATGACATAATTTGTTCACATCAAGCATTGGAACACGGATGGCCGCTTGAGCCTTGATAGAATAAATGAAACGAAAGCATTCATTTCGGTTTAATTGAAAATTTGAACATCGAAAAAATATTAGCCAAACTGGTTCAGTAAATGTTGTCCGATGAACAAAAGCACATGCAAATGCTGCAGTGCTATGAAAAGAGGGAAGGTTTCGTGCAGAAGTGGAGGGACCTCCTGTACGTATAAAATTCTTCAAAAGACTGAAAATAAGAATCGCGCACTACCGAAGGGACATAATCTTGGTCTTTAACGATTTCTTGGTCTACTTGCAGTCTTGACAGGATGCCTTCAAGGCCTAGATGGCTACTTGGAGTTTTTTTTTGCTAATTTTTGACTGATCTATTTTTTTATCAATTTATCGCATTAGCGGCCTGGTCGAACACAGCTGAATGAACAAAGATTGATTCTTTCCTCTAATGTAAAGTATCTGGGTGTAATCTTGGAGTCAAAGCTAAATTGGAGACTGAATATAGAACTGACGGTCAAGAAGGCCTGTAAAGAAGATCGGCGACGGCGTGTTGCAAGGTTATGACTCAGTATTCTTTACCGATGGATTAAAGATGGCCTGTGAAGTCGGTGCGGGGGTTTTCTCGAATACACACAGTGCATAGGAACATGGAGGGGAATGAGCTGGCTGACGGATTGGCTAAGGGAGGCTCTGCTTTTGGCAGCCCTTCGGTGAATACAGTCGGTGTTTCGCTGGCGGCTGTCAGGAGTAGAGTCTATTCGCACTACCTAGCAGCCGCGAGCCTTAGATGGCGAGCTGTGCCAAGTCAAGGAGAATTTGGCCCGCCTCTAACATAGCCCGATCATGAGAGCTCCTGTGTCAGACGCGTGCAAATTCATTCAAGATTACTGCGGTATGCACGGGGTACTGACCCATACGGGACCATGCCGCCAGTCTCGGCATATCCTACAATTCGCATTGCCGAAGCTGTGGAGAATGAAGGGAAACCCTCATGCACTTTCTTTGAGATTGCCCAGCTCTAGCTAGAGTCAGGCTACGGACACTGGGTAAGTCATTCTTCGAGAACTTCAGAGAGATTTCTAGTGGCAGGGTGGGGGAGCTGCTTTCCTTTGTGAATGCTATGGGTTGGTTCTGAGGATCTGAGTCGGCTAGACTCTGCCTCCCTGCTCTCATAACAGCAATCACGGCCTTAGGAGTTTGTTGTATCAAAACGCGTACCACAGCGATAATTGGGCTCCTTGGAGCGGCCACTGATACCTACTCTATACAGTGAAGCTGATTTATATTAACTTCAACTACTGAAAGGTCTTTAAGGAATCGTTCTCACAGACCATTTAAAATAAGATCTGATACTGTTTTGGGTCTTTACGGAGCGACTTCCAATTCCAGATTCGTTTTTATATTTGTATCGAGTACAACGCCTACGCAATGTTTTGACCCAGTGGTAGATATGTATAACGAGTGGTTTAGTCATTGCTCCAGTATCGAACTTATTTCGTTGCTCATTACTTGATTCGTAAAAAAATGCATTTTTAGAGAACTTGTTCTGCATTGACCCCAAGTTGTATTTAGTCGCCCTTGCCTACTGCCGCCTGATATCCATGTTTTCATTTGATAATGTTCGTATTTCTAGAGAAATTTGTGTGTTATTTATGGCAGCTACTGGTCACACATTAGTCACTATACCAGTTGGATCTCAGATGATAAATTTTATCTGGGGATTTGGGAACCAGCAGGGTACAATAAACGACGAGCAGTAAACCGTGGGCGGTTAAATTATACAGGATTTTGGGAGTTTATAATTTTGTATTTAAATACCAGGAAATTTTCTTTTAGAACGTCCGCTTGAAGGATAATCTTTCTTAGTTTGTACATGCTCCAACTGGTCTTTATAATATGACCATGATACCAAATTTACAAGCAAAGATATCAACATTGGTCTGCTCGTATCTGTATCTCGAAATTGCAACACAAAATGACGCAGTTGGGCATGATAGCTTCAACTCAACTTACTTACATACTCTTACTATCTTTCTGTATCAGGCATGCCAATGACTAGGTAGTAATCTACCGGCGTCTTAGATACTACCTGAAGCAAGTCCGCTGTCTCAATGGAGTCAAACGTGTTCATGGTTTTTTGAGTATTTTAAATTTGGTCGATCAGCTGCTGCTCAAAGAGCGCATTTTGGTCGTGCGGCAGCGATCAACAGCACGTGATTTCTGCACTAGGAAAACGGTTCAGTTTGTGGAAGTCCGCGATCGCGCGCTAAGGTGTACTCCGGTGTAGCGCATTCCTTTGCTCAGTACTTTTCACTAACTGAAGCCGCTCTAACAATAGAAGTGCATGTACCTTGGTGGAGTCTTGTAAGTCACCGCGTAATGCTAATATCAAGCCCGTTTCAATTTATCAAATCAGTCTAACGTTGACTGCGAATGCTCGACGTTCTTACTCCAGCACTACCGGGTCCTAATTAAGATTGAAACGATCGATGTTACTCGTACCTTTGGCTTCTCTCACAGGCTTCCGATAAGCTTTTGGAACCTTTTCTCTGATAAAAGGATAGCTAAGTAATCAATCCTTGACAAAGAAACAACCAATTGACCCTCCATTTGGCGCCTAAGTGATACACTCGTAGCTACCTAAGTGCTTAATTTTCCTTTGAGTTTCAAAGTTTAGATTTTCCGCACCCAAAAAAGATAAGTGAATAAAATAATTTTGCAAGCAAGTGCGGCACTAGGGCGGTGCTCTGCGGAGCGCCTGCTTGTCGGTAATGGAAGTGTAGGTGGCTTATTGTCTGCTCATTGATTGATTGTGAATTCTATTATGCTTAGGTTTCGCAGACATGCTATTAAAAAGTATCCAAACTAATCAACGAATGCAGTGAACATTATTTACCTGTGTCATTGACATTTCAGATGGCCTCTCGAATGTTTCAGGAACCGCTAGGTATACGTCACAGGGCGACACAGTGTGCAAATGAACATAACAGAAAACACTATTTCTGTTGTGTGGAGGGCCAGCATTAAGGCACATAATATATATTCTAATCTCAGGATATATGTCTGGAAAATTAAAAAATATCCCACACCACAAGCGCACGGCAACGATAGGACAACTGATGTAAGAACCTGCCATCCTAAAAATAAAACAGTCAATATTTCAATGAGGTTAGACAGCAGTGGGATTTTAGATGCTTACCGCGGTCGCTCAGACTCCCCCTTCTCCCTAGAACTATCCGAATTGTTTCTAACAAGCAAAGCACCACCAGAAGACATGATTCCCGTATTAAAACACTTTGAGTATATTGTAAGTTGATAGCCTTTAGAACACCGATCCCCAGCTCGCAGGCAGCGAACATTCCGAAGTAAAATGAATTTAAATACATGAGGATTTCGTAAGCTAAACTAGCATTCACCATAGTGTTAAGTACGAGTAATTCACCGACCCACTACTGGATATTTACGGGGACTCTAATGAAAGTATCACTATTCGAAAATACTATGAGCGCATCAAGGCGAGCGATGGGAAAAGTACTTTCTGGCAGGGTTGACCATAAAGTTTGACGTCCCGTCATATTAAATTACAAGCTGAATCTTTACCCAACACACAAACCGTAACTGTGTATCGCGAGTGTGGGTGCTGACACTTAAGTTTGACACTTGAAAAGATTGGCCCGGATGGCAGTTGTTTGCTGTTGCGTATTTGACGTTGTTTTGTTTGTGCGGTTCTACTGGATTTAATAATATAATATGCCTGCGGATCAAATCCAGTATTCTGAGAAGTACTTCGATGCTGTCTTTGAGTACAGGTAAGTTTTAGAAACATCAGCTCGCAGGAAGATCTGGAATCCGTTATTCATAGTTCTCTGACATTGAGCCAACGTTTTGTGTCTGCAATTGTTACCTTGACGCATCATATAAACACGTTTGTTGGTGATGGGAACTAATCTAGAATTTTGTTAATATCCAGTGTATTTATGATTTGTGTAGAAAACGAAATCGATTCAACAAGCTTCAAGATATTCTTCCGTTTTTGGGCTATACTTGTCATTTGTTTACTAACCTTAGTAACACTTAACAACGGCATAGGTGCCTGCATGCATATTCCATAAGGGATAATCGTGGATTTTATCGACTTGATTTAGAAAATGATATCAATTAACAATCGACGTGTTCCCTATGGGTAAAATCTGCATGTGGGATAAATGTCTTACTCTTTTTAACATCTAAATCAAATTGCGCGTTGTGGTTTCTTGTTCCGATTGCACCTATTTATATATGGTTTCCATTTAGCCCTTGATAAGATATAGTGTGTCAATTATGCTTAAACTCTCCCCTGCTCTTGTGGCTACCTTGGGAAAGTGATCCACTGCATGGCGTAGCCAGCAATGCAATTGTCACCCCTCCTTAATATGTGACATATCTACTGCCACTTCCCCCGATTACATCGCATACGTGAGACGGGCGTGTGCGGCTACCAATATAATTCCAGGTCAGTTATTATTATTCTGTTAAGGGAAAGTCGCACCGCGTCCTTGAAGAACTATTGTGCTCCTTTTACTGGTTATAGTGTACCTATTGATCATAGTATCTCAAGCAGGCCTGTAACCGTTAGGAACTTTAGTATGTTCCCCCCTTCTAGATGTTTCAGCTTTGCATCTGGTATTAAGTGTTTTCCCAGATGTCTCGACCTACTTTGCACAAGTGCCGGACACTGTCCCAGGACGTGTATAGAGGTTTCGTCCTCCTCCTCACAAAACCTGCAGGCAGTGTCCGAAGATATCCCTAGCTCCCTAGGTGATAGTTCAGCCGACAATGACCAGTGAGAATTCCCACTATGATTCGGAGGTTCTTTTTGGTGAGGTTTAAGCAATCGTTTGTACGCATGGGTTCGTATCCCCCAATAAACACCTTGGACTGCTCCATCCCTGGTAGGCCCAATATAGTTACCTCAACCGTTTCTCTTCGTTTCTTAGATTCATAGCCATGAAATCGTTTCCGATTCCACAGAAGGGTTCTGGCCCGTGTAAAGGCATCCCTGCTCCCTTCTTGGCTAGTTCATCCGCTGCCTTCCAGCCCAGCATGGCCTGCAACCCAAAGCATCCAGACCTTGTTGGACGAACCGAGTCTCTCAAGGCATTCCCATACCAGTTTAGAGTTCACCTGGTTGAACCTAAGTGCCTTGATCGCTGCTTGGCTATCGGTGAAAATAGCTATGCTCTGCCCCCTATAGTTCCTTTGCAGATTAAAGGAGGCACATTTTTCTATGGCGTATATTTCCGCCTGGAATATGCTAGTGCACCTGCCCATTGGCGCAAAGTACATTTTCCTTGGACCAATGACACCGGCACTCACTCCCTCTGTTGTGAGGGATCCGTCAGTGTACCAAGTAATCAGTTGCTGGTTTAAGCCGTATGTCGCAGCCACGCTCTCCCAGTTTGCCTTGTTACTCCAACATGTTTCAAACTTCTTATCGAAGTGAAATCTCGTTGTCATGTTGTCCCTCGGTATCAGTAATTCGGGATACCGCCTAGAAAGGATATCAATCTTCCTTCGATTTAGGCAGCTCCCCGCCTCACTCATACTACCGGCCATCCTGAATATTGATCTCCTTGCCTGCATCTGTATGTGCAGATGGAGAGGGGTTAATCCCAGAAGGACCTCCAGGGATGCCGTTGGGCATGTCCTCATTGCCCCACTGATACACACGCAAGCCAGCATTTGGAGCTTATGTAATTCCCTGGTTTGTGTACTGAGTTGAGTTCTTTCTGCCCAGATTACTGCTCCATCAGTAATCATTGGCCTTACTATTGCAGTATATATCCAAAGTAGTATCTTCGGGCTGCAACCCCATTTTTTTCCTACTATGGATCTGCAAGTCATCAGAGCCCTCGTGGTTTTCCGACATGTGTCTTCCAGAGTAATTTTTAGTTTAGCGTGATTCCCAAATATTTGATCTCTGTTTCTCGTTCCACCTCCATATCATGTTATGGCTTTCAGGTGATCCAGCTTACGCCTCTTAGTGAATGGTACTATGGTGGTTTTGGTTGGATTGATCCGCAGTCCCACCTTCCTGCACAAGGCACTAGTAACCCTTAATCCAGTTTGGATTCTATCACATACGGTATCTTCATATTTGCCCCTACAGATTAGAACAATGTCGTCCGCGTAGCCCTGGACTTGTATTCCAGTATTAATTAAGACGTCCAGGAGTTCATCCACTACCGTACTCCACATCAGCGGCGATAGTACTCCACCCTGTGGACAGCCTTGAGTGATAATAGAATTTGTACCTCTATTTGTCTGCTTTCTAGCATTTTGCCCATCCAGAGTGCCAGGGTGTTTCCCACTCCTTTGCGGCTCAGGGCATCCTATATCTCTGTGTGCGATGTGTTGTCGAATGCTCCTTCGATATCCAAAAACGCGCACAGTGCAATTTCTTTTGTTTCTATGGCGTCCCGTAGTACATCTGTCAGCTGATACAGTTGACCGTCCTGCCCGGTAAGCGTGTTGACAGTGATGTAGGGGATTACGCTTTAGAACGTTAGTTCTAATATAGTTGTCTATGACCTTCTCCACCGTTTTGAGTACGAACGATGTTAGACAGATTGGTCTGAAAAATTTAGGGTGAAAAGGATCCTTTTTACCCGCTTTCGGAATAAAGACCACTTTTGCTCGTCTCCATGCCCTTGGTATGTAACCCAGTGCTATTCTCCCCCTTACCACCCTCAGAAGAGATTCTAAGATAATTCCTAGGCCTCTCTGGATAAGTGCTGCGAAAATGCCGTCTACTCCGGGAGATTTCATTGGTTTAAAAGTTCCCACTGCCCATCTTAGCCTAGCTTCTGAGCATACCTCTTTTGCTAGTTTCCAGCTCTCTTTCCTTCCCCTTCCTCCGATGATACGTCGTAGATAAGTGTTGATGAATACTTGGGTCATTCGAGTGACAGTGGTGGTCACTTTCCATTTGCTACTCTCATATAACAAAGCAGAACAGTCTAAACTTGATTTTACTGTTGGGAAAACTGCATTTCCAGATTTAAGACAATGAAGTGAAAGTGGATATAGCATCCAGTTCCGTGCCACCTTCGGCAAAAACCCCGCTTCCTAGATATACAAATTGATCGACGCGTTCGATGTTCTGTCCATTAATGCAGATAGAAAGAATGTAATAACTCGTCAGACTGAGAACCTTGGATGAGAACAAACAGTATCATCAGCATAGTCGAGGAGTTTTAGGAAAGATGCGACGATCCTCGACGTCACCGATAACAAGCAGAAATAATATTAGGGAAAAAACACAACCATGACGGATTCCTCTTTAGACTTCAAATTAAGATTTTACCTCGGTGCAGCACATTACATTGCGCCATATTTCGTTGTGCTAATATCTTTTAGTTTCTTTGTAATGCCCCTCCGGCGCCAGATACACTCCTTGTTCACATTTTCGTAGAGTAGATGAGGCGAAGATCTAAGCTCCGCTGGAACATTCCAAAATGATCAATGTAATTGGATCCAGAACGGAAACTTGAATTCTCTCTGTCGCTCTTTGGGAAGCCCCTCCGGAACTATGTGTAATCGTTCGTAGAAACAGTCCTCCACTATATCCATAGTTTCCTCAGAACCCCCCCCCCCCCCCCATTTTACTTCGCTTAGGGCCAGAATGTCCACCTACGTTGAAGATCTCGGTCGAGTTGGAGAAAGCGAGCATTCTGGGGACCCTCGATATCGTTGCCGAGGAGCGTGCCTATATTCCAGAAAAGTTTCAAAGTTTGTAGGTTGTCCACAAATTTCGCCTTTTACGATAAGCAAAGAACATGTATTTTTAAGTTCACAGGGTGCCTATCTTGCTTGGAGATAATGTGCCTCAAAAGTTGATTCCAACCACGTTGGAAGAAGCGGGGCAAGGTTGCAGGAAGAAATCGGGGCCCGGGTGAAAATGATACGAACCTTCTCAAAATGGCAGAATCAGCCTAATTTTCCTAGTCTTTATTCCGAGCCCTTCGAAAAATACCGGGCTCGGGGAATCAGCTCCCTCGTCTGTCCCTGGGACAGGTCCAAGGGAGTGGATATGCAAGCTATTGTAATTCAGCTGTGAGTTGAGGACTCTTAGTCCTCCTCACTGTGTGTATATTCGAGAAAGTACGGTTAGAAACTGTATACAATGACAGCTATATTGAAAATTCGTGAACGTTTATACAACACCCTGTAAGTTTTTTGAATATTTTTAAAGTGAAAACCCCAATATGGATAAAAGAAGAGTTGGAAAACGTAAAAGACGACCTGACAGATTTTGCCATACTGGAGAAAATAGTACTGCGACGTTAAATCCAATGACTGAAATTTCGGTTGATCTACAACACAATTCAGCCTGTAGAAAAGAAAGATTAAAGCAGCAAAACTTACAAGGATACAGAAAGCATTTTGTATGTTACAGGCGTCGAAGGTTACGTATAATATCCTTTGAATAAAAAAGCATTTTTTCACTGGTTGACAATACTGATCTGATTTTTAAGGTAAAACAAAACCTTATTAAAATCGATTCAATGTCTGTCTGTCTGTCACACACATTTTTCTCCAAAACGGCTAGACCGATCCGAACGAAATTTGGTGGACAGATGGGAACTATGAAATCTCACGCATACAGTGAGTGGCATAAATTTAGGTGGAGTTTAAAGGGGGGCTCCCCATACATGCAAAGGGGGGATTCAAAAATTTTTATCACCGGATATAGTTGTGTAGGGTATCAAATGAAAGGTCCCGATTTGTACTTTCCGAAACTGATATTAGTTTTGGCGTAAATTGCAAAGTGCATAAGTAATGAGTCAAAATGTACGCACTTGAAGTGAGACAGGACTCATTTTCGGAAACTACCCAACCTAAAAATCCGGAAAAAATCGGAGTGGTGCACCTAGATGAAATCTAGGCCTCAAAATATGTCCCATTCCGATATCTGCTCAAATAAACTTACTAATAGTATATTACTACTTTTTGGAACTTCCGAATTTTGTACCAGCATAGGGGACAATATTTCGTATACATGTGCTAAATTTCATAGAAATCAGGCAATTAACGCCAAAGTTATAGCAGTTCAAACTTAGCAATTTCGCACGAATTTACCGCTTCCAAAGCCATGCAAATCAGATGCTGACGTCATAATTACTCGGAATAATTGACATTCGCGTGGAATATTCAAGTCATATTTATGAAGAATCTATTTATCTGCAGCCCTTTTTAAGGCTTTTTGTAAAACACTTATGTGAAATCTAATCTTCGAGAGATGTCCCATTCCGGTATCTGCTCAAAAAATTTACTAATTGTATATTATCAACTTTTAGAAATAGACTAAAAAACTCTCCTTAAGTTCATCCTAAGTGTACTAAATTTTGCACCGATATAGAGGACAGCCTTGTGCATACACATGCCAGGTTTCATGAAAATCCAACTATTAGTGGGAAAGTTATAGCAGTTCAAACTTATCAATTTCGTGCTAATTAACAGCATTCTAAACCATACAAATAAGATGCTGACGTCAAAATTAACGAGAATAATTGAAATTCGAGTAAAATATTAAAATTCCATTCAAGAAGAATCTAATTCTCCCTAGCCCTTTTTTATATTTGATGTTGGTTAAATTGTTGGCATTTGCTAATAATACTAAACTCAGAGTGTGAAGCGTATGAGGTTGACTATTTCAATATAGGGCTTTCCATCAAATGATTTATTTAAATTACTTTCTAAAAAATAGATGCGAATAGAATTCTTAACTATGTGACACGGAACTGTCAGGCTCATCGCTCCTCACATCTTCTTTTTCTTCAGCCTTCAGTTCACAAGCGAGGTCGGCTCGTCGTGATCGGTTTCGTCATTTTATTTTATCAAATGATTGATCAGGATGTAATCGCGAGACCTTCAAATCCCCATCCAGGGTATCATGTGACCATTGTTTTGGCCGGCTTTTTGGTTGCTTACCATTGACTTCGATGTTCTGACCAATACTGGTTGTTGAATTCTCGTTAGCGTGAATTACGTGACCACACCATCGAAAACGCCCCTCTTGCAGTTTTCCCACGATCGGCGCAAACCCATATCGATCGCGGATATTCTCATTTCAGACGTGATCAAAACGTGTCACGCCACCAGTGCAATGCAACATTTTCGTCCCCATTATCGCAAGACGCCGTTCATTGTCCTTTATAGTCGGCCAACACTCAGAACTATGGAGAGTGGCAGAAGGACGACATTGCAGTAAATTTTAGATTTGGAACGTGCGCTGATACGTCGATCACAAAGAACACCAGTTGGGGAATGCCACTTCATCCAGGTTGCATTAATGCGTGAAACAATTTCATTACGCAGTTCTCCATTAGCTGATAGCGTTGACTCGAGATTTTTAAATCGCTGAGTTCTGACAATGGCAGTAACCTGCCCTTCGAGATACTTAAATCGCTCAATTCTGGCAATGGCAGTAACATGCCCAGAACTGAACGATTTCAATCTCTCGGGTCAATGCTATAAGCCAATGGAGAACTACGTTATGCTCCTCACATTGGGAAGCACAAAACCTTTTATACCTGAAGTGTCAAGCTTCCGGTTTCCCGACTTGTTTGATATGTTTTTGTATAAATGTTTGACCATATCATAAGCTAAGATTCTTCAGATCGTTTATCAGTTTTTCGACTTTCACTCGATTTCCTAACATCAACAACTGAATTTTTCGAAGAACGTCTGCCATTTTTTTTTTCCAATCAAAAATTTTTATTTTAGTTTATACGATAAAGAGTTTAATATAAGATAATACTCCACTTTTTTTAACAAAAATCTATCAATCATGTCAACCACCATTGTTTGACAATTTGTTCAATAAATTTTTTGAACCTGGGAATGAAACTTAAAAATCCTAAATTTGTTTTCTTTTTGTATTCTTATAACAATCAATTCGCATACGAAATTTCATAAATATCTTTTTTTTATATATAAAAAAAAAAATCAGAGAAATAAACAGATTTTAGGTAGAAAGATTCCTTAAATGAAGTTTTTATTTAAGGGAGGGTGGCACTGTGGATATTACTCCTACTCCTAATGCGAAACTGCTGTTTTACTCTAGCAGGAGTCCACAAGGCGACTCCTCTTGATTGATACATATTACTGACTGGGGAATTTTGGTCTAAACAAATAGCTACTCAATAGTGCTATGCTAAATAGTGTAAATAACTGTTGTGATGATTCTCAAAAAAGATAATAAAAGATTGGCCGTTGGTTCCTGGTAATTTGCCTCACTTCTTCCACTGTTTATGCGTAGCCTTAGGAGGAGACAGTTCGGCCATCCTGGGATATTGGTTTTTTTGAATGGAATTACCCGCAATGACGCATTCGGCGACTTTTCCTATTTGTTATTGGCTTAGGCCAGAATATACAGAGATACCTCATTATGATGTTGGTTTTGAGATAGTTGCATTTCCATACATTGTTAAAACAACGAAGGAGGCTGTAGTGCTGTAGCACGCATAAGTAGGCTTCCGAGATATCCAAACTATTACAACTTCTTTGATTTTCTGTCCTTCAATGCACACAGAAAGAGCGCGAATACCCGTCAGACTTTGCTTGTCTCCTTTTCCAAGTCCCTGCGCCATATAACAGTAAGCCTGCTTCTAATGTAATTCTACGAATAGAAGAAATCAATATTTTAGAAAAAAATGGTACAATATGGAGGCCATTAGGCTGCGAGAGTAGTGAAGAACCACCTTCGAATTTTTCCAACATATTTTAAAAGCTAATTTTTACAAATGTAAGTAATTGAAGAACGTGAAAAACAAAAGTCGATTTTTTTTTGCTTTTGTAACGTAGCCTAGTACCTTAAATGATTCAGCTTGTTCTTAATTTTTTTTGGTCCGTTTTGGGCTTAGCACCAAGTACTCACAAAAGTCGACTAGCGGTGTGACAAAACTTACTATGTAAATATATATATAGAGCTGCATGCGACCAGGCGCGTGTCATGGGTTGCGGATAATGACATGACCCACCGGGTCAGCTACGAATATCGCAAGTTAATCTTGTAAATAAGTAGCCGCGGACAAGCAGAACGTTTCCCTTTGTGTTCGTCCTCCCTTATCGATTCTTCCCGTTCAGGGGGAGTAAACCTCCTTAACAAATCCGTAATCCGGGGTGAAGGGATCGACGCGCCTATCGGATGAATTGCAGTGACGTTACGCTGTATTTCAGCGGCTCCCCTCCAAATACCTTCCCTACCTTTGGAGGTAACCATGGGGCATTGCAACATTGGGGCTCTGTTGCAGGGCTGACTGGTTCCCCATTACTCGTGGGAATAAAATTGGGGACTTTGGTTTAAATTCTTTAAATAGGACCCCAGGGTCACGAAGACAGTCCCAACACGGTTAAGGGTCGTTCAACAATTTCAGAGCGGCTCTTCGCCCTTGGATGTTTTGGCGGTTATGCCGTCAACCACCAGGGACGGGAGACCTAGGCGTCGTATGGTTTGGACGAACCAACTCAACGAATTTATCGTCCGCGCCTATTACCGTGTCACGGATTTGGAACGGAATCCATCAGGGTACAGACATTGACTACATGACGCGTTCATAACCCGATTTCCGGAGCTAAGTCATGTTCCGGAACAGAACGTCGTCAACCAGTACCGAGTGATCGTGAATAACAACCGAGTTGCCTTACCAACTAGGCAACAAATCTTCCAAGAGGTTTCACTTGAGCTCGGGCTGGAGTCATCAAATGACCGGACTAGTCAAAGGAGTAACACAAGTACTCCACCTGTAAGGCACTCCATGAATCCAGTAGTCAGGAAAAGCTTAGTAACTGGGGATGTCGACCCAATTTATAATGAGGCTTTGACCGCATTCCAGGTCGCATTCACAGAGTATGCTGAGATTCTCCCAGACGCTAGGCCAGGGATCCCAAAACTGAAGTTTACTTCGGCAACTACTAACATCATTGCTGCCGTTGACAGAATTTTGGCTGATCGTTTGGCTAGCGAGATTACTGCTACAGAGGTTCACAGCCTGATCTACGTTGCAGCTGTCACGGTTATTCGTCTCCATAACCAACATCTTAGAGCGAATAACAGAGGTATGCGCAGAAGGACATTACCGTTCTGGGTGTTTCGACTCAACAAAAGAGTCGAAAAGTTGAGAAAGGAGATTGGTCGTGTGACGCAAGCACTCCTTGGAAATCCATCACCAAGAGTGCACAGATGCGTTGCGAACATCATTGGAAACTACCATCTGTCCAATGATATGCCAATCGAAGAAATCCTCGAGGTGCTGAAGCAGAAACTTGCGGTATGCTCCAATCGCATCCATAGGTATCAGAAAAGCTTTCAGCGAAGGACAGACAACACCTTGTTCTTCCAGAACCAACGAGGATTCTACAAAAATCTCATCAACTCAGGTAGGGAAAGTAACCTCAATCTGGATCAGGCAGAAGACTTCTGGAGAAGTGTTTGGAGCGAATCCAGTCGTTGCAATCTAGAAGCAGCGTGGCTCCCACACCGAAATGACCATGCCTGACGTAACTGAAGTCGACGTTAAAGCAGTCCTTGACAAGGCAGGTAACTGGAAGGCACCAGGAGTTGACAAGATTCACAACTTCTGGCTGAAGCGGTTCAAGAGCACTCACAGGATATTGGCAAATCAATTTAATCAGATGATTGCCGATCCTGATTTAGTTCCACCATTTTTCACCAAGGGGATAACTTTCCTCATCCCCAAGGAACAGGGTGCCTCTTGCCCTTCAAAATGTCGACCAACTACTTGTTTTCCTACCATCTACAAGGTCTTCACTTCAGTTCTGTGCGCGAACATCTCAAAACATCTTGATGTTCATAAATTGATAGCTGAGGAGCAAAAAGGATGCGCAAAAGGCTCCCGAGGCTGCAAAGAACAGCTTATAATCGATACGGTAGCTGTAAAGCAGGCTGTCCACCAAAAACGAAACATCTCGACAGCCTACATCGATTATAAATCAGCCTTTGACTCCATATCACATTCGTGGTTACTACAAGTGTTACGCTTGTATAAAATTAACCCGAATGTCGTTCTTCTACTGAGAACAGTAATGAAGAATTGGAGCACGAAGCTATCGGTATCTTCGCAAACATCAGGAGAGATACCAATCAGGCGTGGCATTTTCCAAGGCGACTCTCTAAGCCCACTGTGGTTTTGTTTGGCTTTGAATCCGCTATCCCATCTTTTGCATGAAAGCAAATACGGGTTCCAAGTCAAGCATGGCATATTGTCGAAATGTACATTAAGCCATTTGATGTACATTGACGACATCAAATTGTATGCCAAAGACGAGAACCAACTTCGCTCGTTGCTGGACATCACCATCCAGTTCAGTAGGGATATCGGCATGCAGTTGGGTTTGGAGAAATGTCGCATAAAAACAATTGTTCGGGGAAAACACACCGACAACGAAGGATACAGCCAAAATAACATCCGAATTGAGGGCATGGATTCGGACGACGTCTACAAATACCTCGGCATATTGCAAGCAACAACACCTGCTGTGGCAATTATGAAATATAAGTTGCTGGGGGAATTTGAGCGGCGTCTGGATCTTGTCCTTAAAACTGAGCTGTACGGGAAAAATAAAATCATGGCAATCAACACCTTTGCCATTCCCGTCCTTCTATACACTTTCGGTGTGATACAGTGGAGGAATACTGATTTAGAATCTGTCAATAGACGGGTAAGGGTAGTTCTTGCAAACAAAAACATGCACAATAGAGCTGCCGAAAAATTGAGGATCATTATCCCACGTCATCAGGGAGGAAGGGGGGTACTTGATTTAAAAACGATGCATTACAATCAAGTGCATTCTCTTCGTGAGTTTTTCTATGAGAAACATACAACGTACATTCTTCACGACTCCTCAATCACCAACTCCAGTTGTAGGTTATGTAACTGTGAAGAGGAGACCATCCAGCACATAACATCTGCGTGCAGGATGTTGAGCGGTACCGAGTACACCAATCGTCATAACTCCGTCTGCAAGATTCTCCATCAAAACCTTGCGTTGAAGTATAACTTAGTGGCAACCTACCATCCTTACTATAAGTATACTCCGCAGAGAATCTTGGAAAATGATCGGGTCAAACTACTGTGGGACCACACTATTGCCACCGACCACAGTGTTAATCATAACAGACCCGATCTAGTTCTGCTTCTGAAGGAAGAACGGGCGTGTTTTATAATCGATATAGCCGTACCGTTGGACCGGAACACTGTTGAAAAACAGCACGAAAAAATCCGGAACTACGGCCCCTTGGCAGATGATATGAAGCACACTTGGAGACTACAAAAGATCCAAGTAGTCCCAGTAATAATTTCAGCGACGGGATTAGTCCCGCAGAACTTACATAAAGCGCTGAAAACGCTCGATCTTAGGGCTGGACTATACATGGAGATGCAAAAAGCAGTTATCCTTGCAACCTGTGCTATAGTCCGAAGAGTCCTGTCCGGTAACAATCTGACCTAATGGGTTTCAGTCTTGATCCGCACTCTCTTCAATATAAGATCCATGTCTCTGTAGTGTAGGACCTCCGCGTCATTGGCTGAAGTGTTTGCGACAATCGGGATGTAGCAATACATTTTCGCATGGTCGCACACACTTTGCGTTAAAACGCATCATCGCTGTGATGCGGGCCTTTGGATGTTGCCTTCAGCCCATCCTTAGGTTGGTCGCCCCTTGGTCCGGTTGGGCGGGAAGAGGGTCCGTGGGCTTTTTGATATATATATATATATTGCACAATGTATAAATGAGGTCTCTTTATTTTTTATGGGTAAAATTAACACTGACTCAACTTTCAATTCTAATCGAAAAAACTACCTTGGAGAATTCAAAATTAATAAGTTTTTTTGTTGCCTTTATCTTTGGGCCGCAATATATTGAGTATTATACTAACCAAACTTGGTCCACTAGCTTTTATATTAAAGATTAGTAATCTTAAGATCTGGTCTCAGGATAAAAATTTTGTGGGCTGCCAGGCATCTAGAAAACACAACGCCTCGTATGTTGAATGAAGGTGGTTAAGCCAACATTGATAAATCAATTATTTAGACGGCGAAAATGATGGTGCCGTGTTTTAGGAAAATATGAAGATTTCGTTTTTGGTTGGTTGGTTATTTAGCTCGATTTACAGCCGAAATTGGTGATTAGGATCAAAACATACATCAAAAGCTGTAAACAGTGGCTGTTAAATTTAAATTTCTTGAAAAGCAATTAAGAGTTATCAACTTCATTTGGTACTCATGCCAATTTTTAATTCTTGCTTGAACTTCATTTCAGGCATGTTATTCTACCAGCAGATTTGGCTCGTCATGTTCCGAAATCACATCTAATGACGGAAACCGAATGGAGAAACTTAGGTGTTCAACAGAGTCCTGGATGGGTTCATTATATGATGCACGCACCAGAACCACATGTATTATTATTTAGACGACCTAGAACTGACCTACCAGTCAATCAAGAACCAAATTATCGTGCTGTGACCGCTTAAAATTTATTGTTTATATTGAAAACGTGTAGACTAAGAAATAGAAAATATATATTGACTTATATTAGAAACGTACTTGTGAACTTTCTCTGTATACTTTGAAGACATGAATATATGACCATAGATTAGTAAAACCATCGAAGAAATATCAATCTGATGAGTTGTTTTTGGTCGAAACATTTACCGCTTTTAGCACTGCCATTTTGGTAAGCAGCAAAAATAATCTTGTCGTATCTCCAGCAGTCGAATTGTAGCAGAATTTGAAGAAAGCTAGTCATTCATCGCTTCTTGATTGTTGCTCTTTTTCTGGGTATAATTTGTTCATAGATTCTATGTATGTTTTTGAATTAGCTGTGGTTAATCGTAATCGGTGTAATTTTTTTTCAATGAATATGGTCATGTGGAGTATCAATTGAAAGGGAAGGAATGGCAGATCTCGTTCTCAGAACCTACCCAAACAAAGAATCTTTACAATGGTGCATCTATATGTAATCTAGGCCTCAAAATACACCCCATTTGAATATCTCCACAAATAAAGTCAATAGTGGTATATTATCAAATTTTACCCGTTTCCCGTATGGAGTAAAGGCGGGTGGTTGACACAGCGGCGTTCGCTTCATAAAGTTTCAAATTAAAAACGTTAAATATGAAGGTAAGACGTACAAATGAAGACAAAATCATTAAGGTATTTATTATTGTCGGTAGGCACTAAATAAGGAAACAAGACCTTAACTCGCAACATTCGCAAGGAAACTGACGATACGCAGGGCAGTGGCGACAAGCATTGGTAGATTTCAATGGAGGTTGGAATCTCGGTTGATGTGGTAAGCTAATTCTGACAAAAATTTACGATTTGCCTGTAAAAGGATTCTTAGCCAACTGCTGGAGCTTGTAAAGGATATAAGAATCGATGAATACCGAAATGCAGTAGAAATACGCCACAGCATTCAACACAATAACAAACTAGAAATATTCTCAGAAACTGTTTGGGCAACATTGTGAAATGCTAGTCTTAGACGCGATTGGCGTTCGCAGAAAAGTATAAATATAGGCGAAGACTATATGGTCAGGCTGGTCCAAAATAAAGTGTTTTGGATCGGACGGAAGCGAATGGATAGAGGAATTAGGGAGGGAAAATAAACAGTTTTGCATGAAGCTCAATTATGGTATGGATTCAAGAAAACTATACACAGGAGGTGAAACTAGTCAAACACGCAGTACAAAAGTGCAATCATACGGTTTGAGGCCGAGTCAGAACGCGCAGTGCGTTCGGCGTATCTGCTAATGTATTGCCATGTTTCTGCAGCACTTCTGTGTTTGCGAATCCATGTAACCAGGCAACCAGCTACAAACAAACAATACATACATATATAAATACAATAGAAAATCGACAAAGTGACATTGCAATATTATTCACCGCTTTCTAAGATTGATTTTGGCACCAAACTGGAAAATTTCTATACCAAACCAGGAGCAACACCACCACATAAATGGGGACCAATACCAATAAACATGCACAGGACGCAACTGTGACCTTGACCACCGGACGCTGTATTTTTTGTCCCGCAAAACCTCAAGGCTTGCCTAGGCAGTTTCACGTCCTGTGTAGTTTTCTTGTATGGAATATATAACAAGAATGCCGGTAGACTCTTATATTAAGATCCTACAGGATAATTTGTTTGGCATCATGGAAGATTTTAGGGTTTATGCTTCGAAGATTGTCTTTCAATAAGCGGTAGCGCACATTAAATCGATCACCAAATCGCTCCAGGTGGAAGAA
This sequence comes from Hermetia illucens, assembly GCF_905115235.1. NCBI lineage: Eukaryota > Metazoa > Arthropoda > Insecta > Diptera > Stratiomyidae > Hermetia > Hermetia illucens. The sequence goes on from NC_051854.1 coordinate 40,186,614, forward strand.
AAACGTTTGAGTAGCCTTTCCAATATCCAAACCGAACCGAACACCTCTGGACTGTTTTAAAACAGTCAATGAAGAAATTTATTTAATTACTTTCCTTTCTAATTTGCAATTTAAATAAAATATATATTTTAAGAAAATATTAGCACAATGTTTGTCTTTGATATGTATTTCTCGGAGTTTGGCAATATGTGAAGGAAAGGTGTGTTCAGTAAAATTTGGGTTAAGAAAAGCAATTAAGTTTTACATTTTATTAAAGTACTATACAAAGTTTTTCGCCATTACATCAATATGGTGTCCAATCTCTCTCGCTATGAATAATGGTTTCACACCTTTTCTCCATACTTTTTACTAAATTTTTTGTATAGCCATCACAAAACTGACTCCATATTTGTCACTTCCAAACGTCGAGTGCTTTTTATCTTACCTCTTAACTTAAGATTCATCAACGCCCACACATTTTCAATCGAATTAGCGTCTAGGCTTTGCGCAGGCCAATCTTTGGAAGTACACAGTCGATTGCGATGTTTGGGATTGTTACCCTCTTCCAAAATCCATTCGCTCGAATCTGTCCTATACAACGATCTGGCAGACTTCAACAATACCTTCCGGAATAATTTCACCATCAACTCTGCATCGAAATTTCTGGCGAAAGTATGAAGTATACCGAAATGTGAAATCGTTTCTCCTTTTTTTGACCAACCTCGCTTCCAGCAATTACTAATTGTAATAGTCGATTCGTCTGTAAATATTACACTTTCAATTACGATCGACATTTTTCTTGGCCCAATTCAGACGTTTTTCGATATACAGGTTTTCTCGTTGTACTCTTGTGAGAAACACCGGGTTCTCGAAGGCTGCATAATTGTGATGTTCTTTTTCCGTAACTTTTCCCTTGCTGTATGCAAAGATAATGTTGGAAACTTCGTGAACAAAGTGATGATGGCCTTGCTCTGTGCTTTAGTAATAGCCCTATTTGATCCACTTCGCTACGAATGTCCTCGAAAATCTTAGGTGTCTAACTAACTGGACTTGGCTCAATTTTAGGCCCTTTAGATGACTGACGAGAGATACTACTTCGAAGAATTCCTTGAATTAGGCGCTCATTCTCTTTAAATAGCTAGCTTCTTCTGAATCTCACACGGACTGAAATGGAAATGCAATTGTGATCTTGACTTAATACTAGAGTTTAAATCCTCTCTTATCTTTGTAAAGTAACGAAATTATGGTGTAGACGTTCTTAGTGAACACGCTGTATTTTGCATTCTTAGATATGCACGAATGGAAAAGGTGCTAACATAAGTGAGCGCAAATCTTTATACCGGAAGCGCCCAGTTTTATCTCTTCTCTCGTATGAAATGGTTTTTTCATTAATACCTATCTTTCGCTGCCGTATACTTTACGTTATGAATGTAATAATACAAATTACTCTAGTAATAATTAATATGCGGTACTATATTCAATAATTTGGGGTTTGTGATATTACTTTGTAGTAAAGTCAGTGCAAACCTAGTTAAATCGCGAGTCTGCGGACAAATTGCAGCAACAGTTCAAAAACATGTATTTGTTGATATAACCTCAGGCTGTCAGCCAAGTTGCATTTCTAAATTGATATAGTCCCTAGACTGGTTTAGAGTACCCAGTTGTGCAAAAGTAGTTGTCCTAAATGCTCTTTTACAGATCTATTATAAATGTGTCCCGCTTAAGTGGATTTCGGTTTAACCAGGTCAGTTATTTTTGATACAAAAACCAAGCCGGGAAATCGGCAGCTAAGCGCTTCAGGTACGAAATGTTTTGTGTATTTCTTAGGGGTACCCATAAGTAATCCATTATTTTTAAGTAAGATATTAAAAATTTATTAAAACTTTAATATTTTTATTTCTTAATCAATTATATAATCTCCATCATTATCAATAACAGTTCGCCATCTGCTGCGCAAATTTTCAATTCCATTCCTGTAGAAATCTGCCGGCCGTGAAGCAAAATATGACTGAAGGTGCCTTTCGACGTCGGTGACAGAGTTGAAAGTTTTATTTCGTAAGGAATGTTCCAGCGACCGAAACAAATGATAATCCGATGGGGCAATATCTGGTGAATAAGGTGGATGAAGTAGGACTTCCCATCCTAACTCCTTTATTTTTTCTTGCGTGATTCTTGCTGTGAGGCCGGGCATTGTCATGTTGCAAAATGACTCTTCTTCTATTGATTAGAGCTGGCCGTTTTTCAATTAGCTTTGATTGAAGTCGTTCCAATTGTGAACAATATGAGTCTGCTGTTATCGTTTCGCCTGCTCTCAATAGCCCGAAGTGTATGATTCCACTGCAATCCCACCAAATTGAGAGTAAAACCTTCCTCATTGTCAATGTTGGTCTTGATGTCGGTCTTGGCGCCTGATTTGCTGAAAGCCACTGTCTAGAGCGTTTTACATTATCGTACAGGATCCACTTTTCGTCACCAGTTACGATCCTGTTTAAAAATGGATCTGAGTTCAGTCTCGTCAATAAAGATGTGCAAATTGTTCGTCGCTGGTCCTTATTGCTTTCGCTTAATTCATGTGGAGTCCAAACACCTTGTCTACACTTTTTGCCGATTTGATGTGTCTTTGTACGGTTGACCAGGTTGATTGTAGGCTTCTCGATAATTCCTGTATGCTCAATCTCGGGTATGCTTCCACTAGCGACTTCAGCGCGTCTTCGTCGAACTGTACGGGTCGGCCACTTCGCGGCATATCATTAAGGTCATAATCACCTGCGGCAAATTTTCTATACCAACTTTGACACTTGTTAACTTCCAACACTTCGCCATACGTATCGCAAATTTTTCTAGTCGCAGCAGCTGCGTTCAAACCAGCGTGAAAATGAAACAACATGCAATGCCGTATATGGTCCTCTGATGGTACAAATGCCACCATTTTGTCAAAACAAGTTTAATCTTGCTATGCACTTAGTTACACGTTACTCACTACCTGCTCTACTTAAGTTCACTGTAAATTAGATGTTATCACTTTCGCTGTTAGTACACGACTGATGACAAATTACTCATCCTCAAATAATTGATGACTTATGGGTACCCCTAATATAAGCATATTTAACACGTCAGCGTCGTAAGTGTCAATTTGATACAAATTGAGTTTACATGTTGAGGTCGCATGTTTAGATTTGATACATATTTGGTTTACATGGGAGGCCACATGTATACTAATACTTATTCAGCATCATTTGTAATCTCCTCAACATTATAGAGAAATAAAAAACACTACGGGCCTGTAATTACTCAAAAAAGGCTGGCCTTAAAGAGTAACTTGTTTTTTTTGCCTTGGCGCTATAGGCGTGAAGTGGGCATTTATCCCACTTGTACTTAGCGCGTAATGTTTATGCATTTCGTTTGTCAAACCAAATTACTGACAACTTTGTAACCTATTATAACTTAGCAATAGTGCGATTTCCGCCAAACTTGGTAGTATTATGCTCTATGATATAGCCCATATTACTGCAAACGTTGATGGTTCTAGGATAAAGGGGATTCCAAGCCAATTACTAGAAAATATATTTATAATAAATTTAAATATGATAATATACTTTTATTAACTTTATTTAAACAGGTATCGGTGTAGAGATTATTTCGAGGCCTATATACCATGTGCATGGACCACCATATTTCTTCCCAGATATTGGTTCCGGTAGTTTCTGAGAGCGAGTTTTTAGAGTAATTGATCTCCGCACTCCTCTTCGCAATCAATATCAAAACTAATACCGGTTTCGGAAAGTACCAATCGAGACCTTCAATTCGATATCCCACATGACTAATCATCAACGACGCAACAACCAGTATCCGGTCTAGGCCTGCCTTAATAAGCAATTGCAGACACCTCGGTTTTGCGCCGAGGTCCACCAATATGACTACATTCGATGAAAAAAAATTGTACCCCACTTTTGCAAGTATGGGATGCCCCTTTTTCTATAAAAAGTTTTCCTAAAAACCAATATAAATTACTAATATTTCTTCTTCCAAGAAAAATAAAAATACGTAGGCCTACAGTTTTCATATATTTATTATTATATTATACAAAGTGTACATTCTATTCGATATTCTGGTTTAAAAATCAAACTTATTGCGAGAACTCAAGGTAATTATGATTCAATGCACTGCACGCCATCGACTTTACGATCTGCGGAAAAAAGAAAAAGGACGTATTAGAAAAGAATTCTTCAATTGTCTCTAAGAAGAAATGATATAGTATATTTCTCAGTAATTCGATATCAACATCATTTTTATGACGGGAAAAGAAGACTAATTATGTGTGAATATCATCATATAAATTATGCTATATAAGCCAGGCATTTTCATAATACTCGTTAATAAGTACGTTTTAGACTCACCTAAAGTCGAAATTATCAAATTTGCATGCTTCGCGCAACCTTGAAAAATAAATAAAAAAAAGGATAAGTATCGAAACATTCACTTGGTAATGATGTTGAATACAGTTCACTTCAGTAATTGGAAGAATATAATCAAATAACATCATCAACACGGACCAATTAATTTCATCATTAGTACCTGATATTTTTCGTTTGTATATGAACACTAACAGACAAATATACTTAATATAAGGGATTTAGTCATCAAAATACAAACTTATTACTGCTTAAAGGTTTAACATATTTGTCTAAATTTTATTCTGCCTAGCGAATTACTAGAACCTCAAATTAAGAATGTTCATCTCTCCTCGTGATAGATCCCCACTAAATCTATATAAACCCCGATTTTCTAGAAAACCTTTTAAGCAATGTGAACTGCATTCAAATGAATTTCGAAAAGATAAAGACAATTTACCTTGAAACGCAGATGTAGTAAACTTGCACCCACGACAGAATCATTATCGCACTGTCGTCACATTATCGAGCCTGAAATTTGACGAATCTGTTAGTTTTAATGTACCTGAATTTTTTACCTAATTGGAAGTCGTAAATGAATCAGGAATTGGAGAAATCGAATCATATCAAATCATAAACACGGACCAATTAATATCATCATATTTAAAGCAATGCAACACACGAAAAAGAAAGTTTTCACAACTCATTTGCACTGTATTCAAAAATTCTAATTATTTTACTAGATAAAAAATCAAACTAGTCTCAAATATACTAATGAAATAAGGAAATGTAAATTAGGACTTACCATTATTATTTCCCGTCATGCATCGCACGAAATCTATACTTTTCGTCACGACTCTACTAATCTCCCAATAATTTCACGCCTAATGTCCATAAGAGACTGGAAAACTGAAATGAAAGAAATATTTATAAATATATGACAGGATGGAGAAAATATTGAAACTGATGACACGGACTAAGTGCACATGGATGGAGAACAGTATATAGCGTTTTGTAGTAAAGCAGCTATGCTTCTTTTCAAGTAGACTCAAATATATACCTGGACAAAGTAAATAGCTGTGAATCTCACAATTTGTAAAATGTAGAGAAAATTATCTATGTTCTATAAAGCCAAACTGGTTTGGTAGTACGTAACATTGTTTTCAAATGAACTAGGGGAATCCCCGCAATGAAACTACTTCGTAGTTAATATTGCGACTTGTCTATTCGTTCAGTCTTCATAAGGACCTGGACAGTGAAATAGGTGTGTTGTTAGAAATTTGAAGTGAATTTATTTAAAGAGTTATTTAGTTTCAGAAGGTAAGATTATGAGCGAATTAAATCAAACAAAGATAAAATTATAATATTATTGTAATATTAGATGGGTCGTGGACCTCACTGCAGTGAAGAGGAGAGACGACTTGTTCATCAACTCCGGGCTGAAGAGAAAAGTTACAAAGTCATTGCCACAATGGGACGGTCTCAAAATTTCATAATAAATCATCTAGGACGATTGCAGGGGAAATTTGGAATGTTGTTTCCTCAAGAACTGTTCGACGACGATTAGTAAGCGCGAAGCTACCTGGTAGAATTGGGGCAAAGTTTTCTTGCTTACAACTGTAAATCTGAAGACGAGGAAAAACTTTGCACTGAATCGTAGAACCTGGTGCTAATCAGAGGATGAGAATAAATAGCGTAATATTCTCTGGAGCGATAAAACAAAGATAAATTTGTTTGGTAACGATGCTGCGAAATTTCGTGGTGCTAGGAGGAATTTAAGGGGGGTTCTGCAGCCAATTACTGGAAATTATAGTAATATACTATTATTAACTTTATTTGAAGGGATATCGGCATAGAAAGTATTTCGGAGCCTAGGCACCATATAGTGGTAGCCTCTTGATTTTTTTAGATTTTCGGTTTGGCGTTTCTGATAACGGCTTCGTTAAATAAATGATCTTCGACCCCTGGAACTCCCCGCCTTTCCAACAAATGTCAAAGCTAAGACCAACTTTTGGAAGTACTAACATTTGATACCCCCCCCCCCTGTCGATTTGATGAAAAAAATTACACCCCCCTTTTGCATGTATGAGGAGCTCCCCTTAAATTCGACGTAAAAGGATGTAACTCACTGTATTCGTGAGCGTTCACAGTTCCCACCTCTCCACCAAATTTGATGTCAATCGCTGCTACTCTCAGAGAAAAATGCGTGTGATGGACAGACAGAACAGTAAACCGATTTTAATAAGGTTTTGTTTTACACAAAAACTTAAAAATCATCAAGAATAATGGCGGATATTCAGAGTATTAAATGCATTCTAGCTTATTGCATATCACGGAATCGACACATCATTATGATCATTTGAAAATTGCTGTTTTATAAATTAATTAAATTTTCGGGTTCTCTTTGCAGGTTTGTAAAGCCTTTTATTTTTTGTTTTGATGTTGAAAACTAATTTAATTTTTGAGAGGCCATAAAATCATTATTTCAGAACAAAAACGCTAACACCTATTATTTTGTCCAGGGGTGTATATAAATACATATTGATATTGATTTGGGAGAGTATTTCCAGCTTAATTAACTTTTCAAATCCAGTACTACTTCCACATCAAAGGGGAAAGCTGTCAAAAATCCACGTGCACTGTATGTCTAGTGTAATTTAACTCAGCTATAAATCGCCGTTTTTATTATCATTAGAATCAAACGGTAATTAGTTTCATCAAAATCAAATTACAAAATAAAAAAGTTTATGTTGAATGTATATAATAATTACCTCAGCAGTCAACGCAACACTTCCTCAACCAAACTCGATAGGGGAACGCGAACTAGAATAGAAATTATATGATTACTGTGATGCCGATATTGGGAGGTGATTAGTATAACGATATTTCATTCACGTGAAATAAAATAGGACTCTCAAATTCAAATATTGGTTTTTCTAAATGCCTAATTCCTACCTCACATTCTCAAATAATTAAAAATAAAATAGATCAATGCGTTTCATAGTCTGTTAGAGAATGTCAATGATTTTAATGGATAACGGAGCATCATTCTGACCATTATTTATTAGAAGTTAGGCAAGTAGCTTCGCCTATTTACTTACTTCCTTCGTCAGTGCTTAGATACCAGTAGCTACAAGAGAAACCACTTGTCAACTTCCACACATGTCTTACTTCCTTCGTCAGTGCTTAGATACCAGTAGCTACAAGAGAAACCACTTGTCAACTTCCACACATGTCTTACAAGCATTGGAAATGATAACTAATCAGTCTTTATTAACTTTTACGTTAGAAGAAACCATTGCAGTTCCGTATGATGTTGAGTGTCCTGATTTATTTCAAAAATTATATTTCAGATTTTATTTCCGCCTTGTATTTTTATCACGATATGTCAAACGGTAATTTCATTTCATCATAATCTTTTCTACAACGACTCAAAAGGTGTGACGCCCTTACCTGGTGCAAATCGCCATGGTACATTTCCCATTGTGGTATCTGGAAAAGAATTGACTCTTAAGCAAACAGGATAAGATATGATCTCCGTGAATTTAATGATAGATAACTCAGAATCAATGTATCCTCACAAATTTCAGTAATTAGATCCGTAATTTTCAATCATTGTTTAATGTTGGTCAGTAAATTAAAATTAGTTTCATATTCTATTCTTTGCTTAACCCATGAACTGAAGAATCAAACTATGCAGAGTTGATACAATTACCCGACGAACAGGATTTTAAACCAAGAAAAAACTTGAGACATACCTTGATCCAACAAGTCGCAATTGACCAGTTATCAACTTCTTCCAAGCGAATGAGGGCTGAACAATCTGAAAAGAATTAGAAGTGTTGTCTAGTTAGTAAAGAGTGAAACATATATATCACATTCAACTAATTAATATTCAATACTCATAAATTTAATTTTACTTCAACCTTCTTTCAGGAATTAGATCCGTTTTTATAATCATCGTAGATGCCACTGTGTTCACCACAAAATACATATTGATATTAGCATTAAACTGAAGAATTGAATATTTTTTTCTCAAACTTATTCCATTGAAATTTAGACACCAAACAGATATCCAACAGTTGAATTTAACAGAACATAATTAAATGAATTCAATCTGTAGGCCACTTTCAATGAAACTAGTTATTACTTTCAAATTCCACGGAGTTTGTGTGCTATTTTTTTCAACTTTTTACTTATGTTATTTAAATTAATCCAACAACTAATTATCCTCACCTTTATTTAAGGATTTCTTCTGTTCCCAGTGATTACTTTAGATTATCCAAACGCGAAAATCTGAAATTATAATTTCACTTAGATTACCATTGAACCAATTCTATAAGGTTGATTAATGTAATTGGGGTGCGGCAACTTTCCCTTTCTTAGCAGATGCAGAAGTGGATAAACAGGACAAAGTTCGAAACGGATGTTCCTGAATGTAACTTTCATAGGCATTGAAATATAAGTAACAAGTAGAATGTACAAAACATGAGAGAATATGAATGTCTCATTGAATGATGATCAGAGTAACAATTAAATTGATTGAAACGTACACATATACAAATATCTTGTAAAAGCATTTTCCAGATGATAAGGTTAGAAGTTCATTTCATATTTTTCATTAAGTAGCATATATGTATTTTAGAGATGAGTGCAGAATCGCAGAGTAGATGTCCCTAAAATTCGCTCAAAGTCACCTATTTTATATATAACAGTCACCCCGTAAAGACAATTCAAGATTCGCCTTTTGTAAAAATCAACAATAATGAGTCATTCAGATCAATAATATATCAGAACAGATCACTTTAAAATGCAGACCAAAGTAATGATTTGGTGCGATCAGTTGGTCAATCTATTTCGTTGCTTACAGATTAACCACTTCAGAAGTATTCTCCGGCCAAACTTAGCCATCAGGTACAGCAAACTTCATCTAAACGAGACATCCGAACAGTAGATAGTATATTCACATTTCAACAAAAACGCTTATGTGGTATCATTCAAGCGTTTATTAATTGCACTTGATAATAACACGCTATACAAATGCATTGTATTCAAATGTGAATAAATGGTCTAAGTACTATCAAGTACTTTTAATGAAATAGTTTTTTTTTGAAATTAGATCAATCATAAAATTGCTTCACTTTATAATTAGGTTTAATTTTCAAGAGTTTCAAATAGATTTAAATATCAAAAGATTAGATTGGTCGTAAGCAGAATATATGTATTTCCAAGATCTCCAGCAGTACTTAAGCCGCTTTATTTCCATCTGAGTTAGATAAGCATAATGATGTGTACGAGCAATAGCCCATTCGTGCCAAGTAGTATTATTTATAATCATGTTTGTTTGGATTGAATCACAATTTTTTCCGAAAGCAAACAATATCAGATATGAACATAAAATCTCCAAACCAGATTTACTCCGTTTACAGAGAATTCTGTTTCTGTTTACAAACAGCCGCCGCTTAATGAATTAAGGAGAAATCTGGTTAGTTGATAAATCGAGAGAGAAAAAAATGTTTATTGAACAATGAATGTGAAGAATTCACTAAAACAAGTACATATTAAACCAAGTATATTGAATTTTGGAAAAGTAACTCCTTTTTGTTCTGAGAGATATTTGCAGACATCATCGAGTAAATGTGGGAACTTCGATAATTGTATCAAAACTGATCGGAAGTATCATTTTCTTCCAGTATATTACACGCTTAGCATTGTTTTAATAATTTACCCCCAAAATCACCAATTCCTAGTTTTCACGCAATTGCGCCCTTCGTAAGGAGAGTGTCAAGATTTAAGAAATTTTCCGTTGTAACTAATTTCAGTCACAATCTTATAATCGAAATTCAGAGAATTTTTAAAAATCCAAATGGCGGAGTAACACGTTTGACCGGTTCAGCGAATGGTTTTACAAGATATTCAATCGTTTCAACAATCCAACTGTACTCTAAATCATGAAATTACTCCAATGCAACTGTCGATAAAAATTATAAAAGCAAGATTAATATTTAGTCTAGTCACTATTATCCCAGATATGCCTCAAGCTTAGAATTAGTGCGTTAGATATTTCTGAATTACAAAGAATATTTCAGATCAATTAGAAGTTTTCTATAATCAGCAACCATATAATTGGTAGTAAAAGTCATAAGGTTCAGATGACAATTCCAGATGCATAAAAACTGTGGGAGACAATCCTTTTATTGGTATAGTAAACTGAGATTCAAGAAGGCTCCTTCGCCGCATACAAACTGTTCTGATTTAACCAGAGTGGCACCCTTTTACCAGGTGCTTTCTACATTGCAATAATTCATAGTAAAATTGTTGGCATATCTGGGAAATCGAGTCACTTAATTAGGATCTAAAGTATATGTTTTTATTGTGTTGACAAAAAAATTAAAATCACTTTTCTTACCTCCAGCAGCAGTGAATTGCGCAAATTCACCAGTCTCTAGATACTGAGAAGTTCATGGTGGTAGCTTTTCAATGATTTTGTTGTGTAGATTCAACGAATCTATTTCAAGAGTTCTTAGAAGCAGCAACATATTCAGTTAATGTAAACGTTGTCACGTATATTTGTATTCTTCATTTCGTTCATAAAACTGGAAACTAGTCCAAGTATTGTTCCAAGCAAGTTAAGTTAGATTTGATGAATTCCATCTTCGAAAGTAAAATTCAACGTAGATTCTCTTGTAAATATGATGTAATGCGTAACTATTTTCGTTCCTATTTTGTAGAGTTTCTACACAACTAGATCCCTTGTAACGATGTTTAGTGAAATTATTGTTGGGATTATATTTTGTTGATTTTACACATATAGAATCAGTACAGACACAAGGAAGCACATTCCCAACCTCTTGTTTTTATCTAAGCCTGTGATTTGTATGAAACAAGCTTTACAATTGTTTTTGCTTTGAGACACTCCCAGGATTAAGGTGAAATAAAGAATTGATTTTCATGTCGCATCTTAATTAGGTGGAAATTGTATAGCAAATTTATATGTCCAGCAATATTGTCACAAAATATCTAATAACGACAAATTCTAAAAGGGACATTCAGATTGTACGGAATTATTGAACGTGTTTTTATACGATAAATCGCAGAAAACCCTACCAAGTCCAAACCCTATAGAATTTAATTCCACTAAAAATGGAAAAAAAATCAATTGGTAAAAAAAATTCGTTGTAAATAATTAGTTTTTTGAGAGGAATAATTCCTTATCTGTTCCGTGTTTAGCAGTATTGTCATATATAATTAAAAATACATCATTTTGTTACAACAAAATGTTAATCTCTTTTAGCGAGTTGAATTTCTAAATGGAATTGTGTAAAAATTAGGAGCATCTCAATTTCTAACCTCTATTGATGCTATTTAGCAATTAACCACGGAACAAAGGCCTGGCCAATTGCAAATGCAAAACAGTAGAGGATATAAATGTTAGTAAGCAAATATTCGACAAATCCATTCATCCCCTTCAAAAACAAACTTAATTAGGAAAGCGGATATTCCCGAAGAACTATTATAAGCACAAAGGAACGATACATTGACGAAACTACTGGGAAACGAATAATCGTGTCTCGCATATAATAAATATACAGTCGCGGCCAATGAAATGTAGACAAGCTATAAAACTTCAATGAAGCGGTTCTATGGAAACGCAGGTACTGTATTTTGCGGGTAGTAAATTTGTTAGCGAAAAAAGATGCGACCTTGAAGATTTTAAATCAATAATGTGTTTATGGTATGACGAGACAGACAACAGTAAAAAAAAAAAACGGAAAGGATGCCGAATGTGAAAAAAAATGTGTGAAGTTCCAAAGGGAAGATTTTGGTGTTGCGACCGAATCTTTAAGCGTGCGGGAAATTCCGGCTAGGGTAGTCTGCAGCGGGTCTACTGAGCGAAAAGTAGGATCAGGAGCCCACAGAAAGATTTCTGCAAGTGAAGATCGACTCTTAAAGATTAGTCTTAGATACCGCTTCAATACGGTTGAGGAGGTTGGAAAGCATTTTGTTAGACTTGGAGGAACACCAGTTTCTACAAGGACTGTACGACGAAGGCCCCAACAGGCTGAGATATGTGCACACCGGCCCGCTAAGAAACTACGCTTCACCGCTCAAATGAAACAAAATCCCTTGCGTGAACTAAGGAGCAGAAAAGCTGGATGATTGGAAGAATTCGATATTCTCAAATGAACCGAAGTTCAACATTTCTCGTAATGATGGAATGCAGTATATGCGCAGAGACTGGGAAGCGATGAGTGCATTCTACGAACATCAAGGCATCCAGTAAGCAGAATGATTTGGGGATGCTTTTCGTATTACCAAATTGGACGATTGAAGGGATGATTAAGGCTGTTGATTATATAAAAACATCCTGGAAAAAAATTTGGCACCTGTCCTCGAAGAGCATTTTTCGTATGTGGATCAAATGATTTTCCAAGATTATTCTGCTCCTTTTCATCGACTTCAATTGGCAAAAATCATTTTTTTCCTTAATTCTAATTTCATCCTCAACAATAGTCGGCAATTTCAACTGTCTTGCCCTTAATAATTTTTAACAGATAGCGGGACTCGATGTTTCCTATATGTATATCCCGGCTGCAGTCCGGATCTTAACCCAATAGAGAACCTTTGGCGCATAATAAAAATGCAGATAGCGAAAAAGAGGTCGACTAATTTAGAAGAGCTAGACAGAATAACCCAAAAGATTTGGTACGAAGTTATTCCAGCAGAGTCTTGAAAAATTTAATCGTTTCAATTCCACGTCGAATTATGGCGGTTATAAATGCGAGAGGCGGTTCAACAAAATATTGAAAAGTGCATCTAATATGTACCAACATTACCACTTGAAAGATCAAACGTCAAAGCATTTAAAGGAATTTAATACAAGTTTACCTTTTGATAAACAGGTGGAAATCTTTAAGAATTTTTTTTTACATTTTACCTAATTTTGTTGTTTGTAGATAGTCTGTAAATTTTCAGGTAAACAATTTTAAGCGCAATAATGCACGTTTCCGATCTTTGCCTTGCTTCTTAAATGTGGCTAAAAATTTCAGTCATAAAATAATGTAATTTAAATTTTTCAACTTGTTCACATTTCATTGGCCGCGACTGTATTTTCCCAGCGGCAGCACACTCACCATTGGAAGTGTTAATATCCGCTATTTCAGACTTTCGGAAGCCAATGCATCAACGAAATTATTCTTTTTAATTCACGAATATGAATAGTAAAATATCAAAAGTATAACTTGTTTTAAAATGAATAGAAGATCTAGTTTGTAGATGAAGAGGTTTATTTACCCCAGACTAAGCGGAACCGCTTCAGTAGAAAATACGTATAACGGCATAATAGTTTCTACTTAGCAATTTCAGTCCAATGATAAGTAGTCGTTTGTTTCCTTAATAGCGACGATAGTCAAATGAATCAGTATATTATATTGTCCAGTATTCAACACACACACATGATAATGAACGGATCAGAACAAAGTCGGGTAAGTGGTTCTAAAAATGTATACTAAACAAATGCTAACAGAGGTTTTCAATGAGGATTCAATCGGAAGTTACCCTTTTCAGAACAATGGGACACCTTCAGTACTCGTTGAAACACCACCTCTTCATCCTTTTTTTCTTTAGTTGAAGTGCGAATGGAAGCATATCGTTTTCCGTATTGGAAAGTACGCAAGGGGGATAGTTCCTCAAAAGTTCCAATATCTGAAGGCAAAAAATTCCCTCTGTTCGACAAATCTTTATGGACTTATCCACACTTAAGCAATTTAGCTACAGAAAACGTGACAATACCCTCAAGTTGTATCTGTTTCACCCAAACAATCGAATAACTCATTTCGTTGACCATACTCAAAAATCGATTCAGAGATGACCTACAGAGCTCGATAAACAAAAAGTCAAATAAACACGTTATCTTTAAGCGAGGTTCGCAAAAAATCGCTGTTGTGTTAATTGGCAGAGAGAAAACCCAAGCTACCGAATTCAGAGCATCTCCCAGGTAAATAATTTATAATGCAGAATATTTTTATTACAAGTCTATATTATTTTGCTAGGGACATTGAATAGAAACATTGTTTGGAATTCTACATGCGAGAAATTCCAGTGTTCATGATACCTTGACAAGTATTTCTAATGTAAACACTAATAAACCTAATTTTTTATAAATAAAGAACATCCCAAGGAATTCTAGAGAACGCTAATCGACTTTGGACTGTGCAACACAAGTCTTAGCCCGATCGCATAATTCAGATCATTTTCTCGTGGTTGTTTTTCTAAAACTAAATTCAATGATATTTTGAGAAAAGAAAAAAAGAATGAACTTCAAATTTCGCTGTTCATGGTGAGTTATGAATATTATATAGATTATCGATACGATTTTTGTTACACATTGTCAAGCAGACTTATGTAGAGATTAAAATCTTAAATGGAAAGTTGTGCTTTGCTTCAAGCACTTTCTAAACTTCATACGACACTAAAATGTAGAAAACTCAAAAGAAGTTTCTTTTTGTACATCGAAATATGTACTTGGATTATGTCTCATTTTTCAAATACTTAAAATTAATTCTTCTCTTTTAGAATCGTCTCCGTTTATTATTATTTTGGAAATCATTGCCTCCGCCTCTTCTATTTTCATTATTCCATGGTCGATTTCCACCACGTTGATTTGGTCCGCCACCTCCGCCGCCACCTTGATTCGAATTGTCAAATTGATTTGGTTTATCATTTATACCAATATCGAACGGCATGAATCCCTGATCCTAACGATGACAGTAAAGTTGACAAGAAAAATGTTCGATAATAAAGTAAAAAATATGATTATGAAAAGAATTTATATTTTAAACATTGATTTGTTTTCTTTTTTTCGGGGAACGAGTGAATGTAGTTTTCTGTTGAGTCTATCTCCGTAAAAAAGAAACAGTAAAATCTCTCTCAGTTTCGACGTATTCATAATAGTGAGAAACATTTCAGATTCTAATCCTGTAGGAATGGGTAAGTCATTATACTGGGATATACAATAATTTTAGCCATAGCATCAATGGATAATGGGCTCGTTACCATACAGTCCAATATTAGCAACGACAGAGCTGCTAAAACCTAGACTAACCGGATTTATATTTTGAAACATTATTAGTGAGTGAGAATTTATATTATGCATAGTGAAATATCGATATCACGCAAACACTGTAGACATAAGTATGTGAACTAAATATATCCGGTCAAGGGTGTTTTAGTGAAATCAAATATTCACTGATCCAAATTGATAATGTGCACTCAAATTTCATAGACAATTGAAAGTCTTAAAGCGCTACTGGTATGACTAATAATAATCAATAATGCAACGACCCAATTAGGATCTAAGCATTAAAAGCCTTTTGGAGCATTTCGCTTTAAGACAATAGTCAGCATTGTACCCGTCCGGAACTAAGGCCTTGGTTTGACAGTTGGGTGTTATTAGGTACGAAGACGCCCACCCAGTATCACAAATTCGTTTGTCACCTGCGCAGGACCATAGAGAGAAAATCCGAGCTCAGTGAATATTGCGTAGAAAAACGGGGCCCGTGGTGAAAATTATGCGGGTTCCCTTTTTTCACTGAAATTTCTATTGTGGCTCCGGCGAAAATTTCAGGACGTTCCCCTATTATCAGGACTGCACATGTAAACCGCAACTTTGATTTACAACTTAGCTCTCTAATAAATACCAAGCTATCCGTTACCGAAAATACCGCTACCCAAAAACCGGTAGCAGAATCAACTTTCAGCACACGTTATGCAATCGTGCGATCGGTGCTATTCTTATTTCAGCTGCAGTGGACACCTTTCTTTCCTTTACGCCCTCAATTCCATAGATAAAATATGTACGGTTAAATATTATTAGTCTTGAAACTTCCAGATGAATCATGGCATCATATTTTCAACAGGTGATACGCCGTATCGGCCGATCTCAATTTTCGGTTAAATTATTTGATTATTTCCGCACCTATTGGATGGATTGGAGCAAATACCAAATCCTTGCAAGCCATATAATAACCGCAGGGCCAGGTTTGGCTATCAAAATATCAATTGCTATTTTTTTTATCGTGGCGGCTTCCACATGATAAGTGCCATCAACATATTTGATGCTGCACTTCTGTACCATTTGACATATTTTTCAGGAAGTGGTCGATGTTTTTCCACAAAAATTGCGAAAAGCAATGAGGGAGCCTGCTTTCCATACCATTATCAATGCTTATTAAATTGTTCCACGAAGCCGAGTCGTAGGATAATAGTTACTCGTCAATTTCAAACAGAGAATCTCTCAAATCCAATAGTCATCATAATCTTAAAATTATAAGTAATTTGCAAACCGATTCGTCATGCCAAGCATTCGTTAAATTCGTTAAACATTGTGTTAGTTGTGGCGGTGTAGATGCATTCTCAAGGGTAAGCACTCTCCATACCGCTTATGTCACTTTTACATCAATTGCGATAAAACTATATATGTTCTGCATAATGTGTTGGACTTGTTCCACTAGCAACTAAAAATTAAAAAAAAAATACTTTGCCATAAATCTTAAAAAGAATTTTTGTTGGCGAAGACTAAGTTCCCAAATATATATCGCGGGGATTAACTATTGTTAGATCAATATTTTTCAGTTCTCGCCTAACTCGGTATGTGGGGGACTACCTATTATGAGGCACTCTCGCTATGATCCGTAGAACGCTTAGGTAGTTGCGTGCGGCCCGACATAGCGATCACCTGGGCGATATATAAATATATACGCCCCAATAGTAGCACTAGAACTTCCACCCTCCACCCCCTGATCTATTGTTAAATCAGTTATATTCAATGTTTGGGACATTTAATTTCAGCCCATCTGAAAACGCATGCTCTACAGCATCCCCCGCCGATCAGTTGAAAACGCCATTTTCGTCGCCAAGCAATTATTTTGCAGGATCTACGCCCTGATGAAGGGAAGAAATTGTTCCCGAAATGCTAGTTTATTCAGAATAAGAAATAATTGCCTGGCGACGAAAAACGATGTTCGCAATTACGTTTATTTTCGTTGGAAGCGTCGGAAAATACACACAAGTAATGATTAAGTCGACAAACGAACAAAATTCTATTCGAAAAGACTTTTTTCATTTCAAATGTGAAGAGTAGACGATGATTTTCTATTGCAACGAACTCAATTTAACAAGAGGATTGTGCTTCTCAATCCTCTATTACTTTATATAGAACACACTTAAATAGGACTCGGTGGCATGCTGCCCAGCCTCAAGGTGAACAATGTTCTTTTGCAGTCACTAGGCCGTCTTTGGGCGAACCGAGGTAGTAACCAAACCTCAAAAGTCTTTCACGGTCGAGGAATCTGATGTTTTCCTACCCCATTGAAGAAATTGTCAGTTCATCAGTGTGACTTGCCGAACGCTCGACGTTCGACAGAACTTACACAAGCTGACAAACACTGAAGCTTCTGTCTCCTATGCCAGAGCACGGGAGGTGTTCGCAGCTTTCTCACTGATGGGCGCTAGCATAAATTTTCACACCTCCATAGCTCCTGCGGAGAAGGAAGGGAAACTCTCATGCACTTCCTCTGCGATTGCCCGGCTCTGGCTCGAGTCAGGCTGCGGACACTGGGTAAACCATTCTTTGGGAACCTCAGTGACATTTCTAGCTACAGGGTCGGAGAGCTGCTTTCCTTCGTGAATGCTACGGGCAGGCTCTGAAGATCCGAGCCAGCTGGACTTTGCTTCCCTGTTCCTATAACAGTCACGGTCTTAAGAGTTTGTGGCATCAAAACGGCGCACCAACGCGCTAATTGGGCTCCTCGGAGCGGCCACTGATACCTACCTACCCCCCCCATAGCTCCAATGCTCACAAATTCGTAACAATATGCTTTGCATTTACTATGCTCACCCTTATGCGAATAAAAGAATTAATTTACCCTTTCAATAGTTCGTAACTGCCCGACTTGGGAAGTTTTTAAACAAATTCTATAAAGCGTCCTTCCTCGACGACTGAATTACCGTGCCTCTATTTTCGTCGCGAGTAAACTCAAGCATAGACTTCTCAGGAGACCACAGGTATAACATCGACTACAAAGCAGAATACTTAATCGTGACTCTTAAGAAATTTCAGAGCTAGAAAGGAAATCTATATTTCCGTTCCTTTTAAATATGATATTGCTTTTCTGTTTCCAGTTTGTCCTCTCTCATAAAGCTGAACCAACGTCTTACTAATTGTACCATTTTGTACAGCACTTCGGTGCGTATAAAATTCAATATTCAAGTTTCAAATATTCCAGATGATAATTAACACTGAGTACGTCCCTACATCGACAAATTCACCTCTTAACCATGCTTAAAAACATCAAAGAAAGTAATATATTCCTAATTACCTATGTCGTAAATATTTAAGTAAAAAGGCAGTGAGAAGAGATTTTACTGTTCTTTTGCTAAGAACTAATGCTTATTGAGGTATAGAACACGAAAAGTACAACTGAAAAAGACAATGCAATAGCACAAAAGTCTGGCCAGGACTCCTGCGCAATTGATAATTCATCATCACTTTCAATTGTACTGATAATTTGCAAAAATTTTCAAAACGACTTTGATTGTAAATTCACTTGGTACTTCGTCTGGTAGTATGAAAATAGATTTTTTTTTGTTCGAATTGGAATCTAAATAGTCTCACAGATCAGTTAAAACTATTTAGCACCATTTTATGGGCTATAATAACGATATATGAAATCATATATGGGTTCAATCACCACAAGATTTTCATCTGTAAATTGATAGAATTTTTGCAACTTAGATCTTCAGAGATTTCGCTCCGTAAAAAAATATGCAACTAATGATGCTGTAAATATCGCATAGCAGTATAATCAATCAATGTTTCGTGATCAGAAAGCGATCGAGGTCTGTGGGAAGATTACAAACAAAACGACTTACCTGATTTCCTGCTCCCCCCATATTATTATCACCACCTATTAAACCAAAGATAATGTTAGTCCTCTGCTTTTGCTAATTCCACTTTATAAAAACTACCTCCGAAGTTACGATTCATGTTGCCTCCAAAGTTATTGCGGTTTCCCATATTGCCAGGTCCCATTTGATTACCACTGTTCATATCATTTCCTTGGTTCATTTCCTGCTGATCTAAGAGAGAATTCAGCTGTTGAGCTTGCATGAAGAGGGTGTTTTCTTGTTGCCTTCGGCGCATTTCCTCGTCTTGCCGATTCATGCGCATTTGCATCTGTTCCTCTTGTCGGCGTAACTGTTCCTCTTCACGTATCCTTTGCTCATCTCGTTGCCTCTCCTTCATTTCCCATTCCATCTTCTGACGATCACGATCTTGTTCGCGTTGTCTCAATTCTAAATATAGAAAAATCCGTCTTAGTCCATCTGTATGTGTAAAGTAACAATTAAAACTTACGTTCCCTAAGCAGTTCTGTCTCGTGTTCATAACGTGCATATTCCATTTGAGCTTCTAGCTTATCTTCTTCAATTTCTAATTCGCGCTTCAAAGCCTCGTGTTTCTGTTTGAACAATTCATGCAATTGCTTCCAGCGCGTACCAAATTCATGTTCAAAAGATCCGGGCTCTGCAAAGCGTGGACCAATTTGCCGAGATTTGAAAAATTCTTGGGTTTTCTTGTTCATTGATTTATCGGGCAAGCCGTCTGTGTCATCATTTATCTCAAACGGTTCGACAACACATGGACGTAGCGAACTTGTAAGGAAGAAACATTTGTCAGCGCAAAAGCGTAGTGCCGCCATAGCACCAGCCTTTCGAGCGTATTCAACAATACCTTCACCTGTTGATTTTCCACGATCATCAACAATGATCACTGCCCTTTCCACTGGTCCGAACACCTCGAATGCTTTGAACAGCAGTTCATTAGAGACGAACGGTGTTAGGTTTTTCACCCTTAAAATTGTTGCGTTCGGGGCAAAACGCACCCTCAAAGCACGATTCTTCCGCAAGAAGCCATCCAATTCACGTTTGGCTCGTTCGGCGTTCGCGTGGTAATCAACTTTCAAGAAAGCAAAATTCTTCTCAGCATTCAAAAACACCTCACTTATTTCGCCGAATGGTTTGAATAGCTCACGAAGTTCTTCTTCATTAATATCATTTGTCAAATTTCCAATGTATAGACGGTTTCTTCCCGAGAATTTCGTTTCCTCAGCTTCAATGGGCTGAAGTTCATGTGTGGGACCTTGAATCTGTTTTATCTTATGTATAATCATGTAATCATCTCCTCGGCGACCACCTCCACCACCACGGCCTCCTCTGTCATCCATGCGGTCACGATCACGTCGTCCACCTTGGTTGTCGCCACGTCCTTGGTTGTCACCACGTCCTTGGTTGTCACCACGTCCTCCTTGATTATTATCACCACCAACTCCAACACCATCTCCTCCAGGTCCTTTATTATCGCCCTGCGTAAAATTTCATGTTTAAATGTTTTATTCAAATTCTAGGCTTATGTAATCAGTGAGAGCTTAAACGACGAAAAGTGGATATGAACCATCAAATATTTATGGCGACGAAATCAAATTACTTATTTTAACTTTAGACTTCCAAGTCAAATATCTTGTTCACAATCATGGACTAGAAACTTATGATCCAACGTTCAATGGCGAACAAAAGTCCTCATAAAAACTGAATTTAAGCCGGAGGCATTTGCACTCTTGTAAGAATTTAATAACATAAAATATAGGAAGATGCATACATTAATTGCATAAACTGAAGATTATGTGCAACGCCGTGATTTGCATATTTTGTCATGGAAATCTTACAATTAAATGCCACATACTTCTGCCTTAAATTCAATTTTTATGAATGGAAGCGATGGAACTAATGCAAGTGACATTAATAATAGCACTTGCAACTCAAATAGTGCCTTCCACAGTTCTCAAAATTAATTCATTCAAATTAATTAATTTCTGTGCAAATCTACTGCAATCTAAGACTTTGAATGTCAGTATCACACTACTAAAGTGAATAATGAATAGAATAGAAATGCCATGCAGCTGGGATTGGAGCAAACAGATTTATTAGGAGAGGAAATAAACCTTTTCAACTATGGAACGCACGGAATGCAGTTCAGATTTCAGGCTGCCCAAACACTTTTATTTCATTGTTAATAACCCTAAGCCCTAACCCAAGTTTTGAAATTGTTTTGCACATTTTTAAGTTAATGTTGTAGCAGCACTGGCTAATCTAATGATTTAACAACAAAAACAACTGTTTCCTGCCCACTTATGGCAAATGATGTGGTAAAAGTGCATATTGTAACATATGCAAGTCGAGCAATACGGAGGAAACTGGTTAGTTGGTGGTTGGTCTACTTTTTTGTAACTATACTACTACACTATAAGAACAGCCAATAAAAAATATAAAGGGCTATGATGTATTCAAAAAATAAATAGAAAAAACACCGGAAAATTTTTGGGACACATGGAACCCAAACAGATCAAGACGGAAATTGTAGCTTGGAAGGGAAGGAGATATCACGCAGATTAAAGAGAAATAAGTCGGCTGTGCGATCTTAACCTAAATTTGATGTACAGACAGGAAAAGGAGGAGAAAAAGGAAGCGACAAAAAAAATTAGAATAGATCGCGATTGTAGGGAAATCGGTTCAAAACTGCTCCACAAATTAAAAGAGAGCTAAAGGAATCGACCTCATGGAAGTTGAAGCTGCGAACAATGCAGCGTTGCCTAAATAAGCTTAGACTTCCTTCCTGAAAGCCTGTCAAAAAGCCTCTTCTAAACAAAGGTCATGGAGAAAGGACAACTCGATGGGACTAAAAAGAGACGAAACTGGAGCTTGAACGACTGGAAAGTCATTTTTTTTCTATTAGTTCAAATTTATAACTCTAGCTCGCCGAGAAAGGGAGAGCAACATAGCGTATGCATGTTATCAACCGTAAAACATTCTCTGTATGTCATGGGCCGGGGGTGCATAATAGAACACGGACCTGGGGAAATACTGATGCAGACAGCCAAGTAAACGCGTCCAAAAAGAAATTCTACAAGATGGTTTGATTCCTACCACTGAAGGGTTAAGAGGTCAGATCGACAATGTCATTTTTTCAGGAGGACTCAGCCTCATTGACTAACAATGGCCCTCTATTTTCCTTTCCACAAATGGTGAATTTTAAAGATTTGGGGGTAGAACTTTTACCCCGGCTCGCGAACAGTCCAAACACCAACCCGACCGAGAACGTGTGGGGAATAATCTCTTCGAAATTGCGGAAGAAAAAGCCAACAACTCTTGAAGAATTGAAACATGAAATTGAAAAGGTGGGATATAAGGATTTTTCCTCTGATATCCTAGATTCGCTTTACGAATCGATGTCATAGCGGTAGGGAGCTGTGATTAACGCTAAAGGAAGCACAACTCGACTTTAATTTTTCTATATTTTAATTTAATAAAAGCAAATTGTTTTCAAAATTTGTCGACTTACCGAAAGGTTCAAGTAAAATATAAATAAATACAAGGTGCGCACGAATTTTAAGGACATACATATATGGCTTTAACTTCCCGAAACCATTATTTTTCTTTTTCAGTATTTCAAATAAGACATGGATGACTACAATTCAAGAAATGAAGAGACAGGCAGTTATCGTCGCTATATGTGCAAATGACACCGATTTAAAAAATCTCTAATTTTCTTGTGCGCTTGTACATTCGTTCATAAGGTTCGCTGTGACTTGGAAGCGTAAGATAGCGATCCAGAACCTGTTTCAAAACATAAACAAGTCGGAAAACCGGAAGCCTGACACTTCTAGTATAAAAGGTTTTGTATTTTCTATTTGAGAAGCATAACGCAGTTCTCCATTGGCTGACAGCATTGACTCAAGATATGATATTTAAATTGCTTAGTGCTGTCAGCTTCTCAATAGCCTGCCCAGAACTGAGCGAATTGATCAGCCAATGGAGAACTGCGTTTTGAAATTGCTTCACACTTAATGCGACCAGGATGAAGTGGCATTCCACAACTGGTGCTCTCCGTGAAATCTAAAATTTACCGCAATATCATCCGCCTGGCGCTCTCTATTGTTCTAAGTGCTGGCCGACTATAAAATACAATGAAAAACGTCTTAAAATAATGGACGAAGTTGTTGCATTGCACTGGTGGCGTGACACGTTTTGATCACGTCCGAAATGAGGATACGTTTCCGATGGTATGGTCACATAAATCGCGCTGGGAATTCACTTGTCAATATTGGTCTGAACATCGAAGTCAACGGTAAGTGACCAAAACGCCGGCCGTGGCTCGATACGCTTGATGGGAATTTAAAAGCCTCGCGAATACATCCAGATCACGGGTTTGATAACATAAAATGGCGAAACCGATCACGACGAGCCAATCCCGCTTGTGAATAGGACAAAGGCTGAAGAAAAAGATGTGAGGAACGGCGAGTGCATGGCTTCGTGTCATAGTTAAAAATTCCATTGCCCGCTAGTTTGAAAGCGATTTAGATAAATCAGTTGATGGAAAGCACTGTATTGACAATAGTCAACCTCATATGCTTCACACTCTGAGGTTAATATTATTAGCAAATGCGAAGAATTTAACCTACAACAGATATAACAAGTCGGGAAACCGGAAGCTTGACGCTTCAGGTACGAAAGGTTTTGTGTATTCCTTAGTACGTAGCACGTAATATATGCATATATTATGTGGGAATATCCACTTTCGGATGATATTGACATTTATTGTCTTGAATTTGCGAAGAAGCGACATCTTTGACGTATTATAACTTTGTTAGTAATAGTGCGATTTCCACCAAACTTGGTAAGATCATGCTCTATGTTATACCCTATATTGTTGCGAAATTTCGTGGTCCTAGCGTGAATTTAAGGGGGGTTCTGCAGCGAATTACTAAAAATTATAGTAATATACTATTATTAACTTTATTTATGCAGATATCAGTGTGGAAGGTATTTCGGAGCCCAGGCACCATATAGTGGCAGCCTCCTGATTTTTTTCAGATTTTTCGGTTGGGTAGTTTCTGAGAATGGCCCCCGTAAAGGAATGGTCACTTTCAACCACCCGCACTCCCCACCCTTCCAATAAATGTAAAAACTAAGACCAGCTTCAAAAAGTACTGACTGAGACCTTTAATTTGATACCCCACATGACTATATTTGATGAAAAAAAAAATTTACACCCCCCTTTTGCATGTATGGGGACCCCCCTTTAAATTCGTTGTAAAAGGATGTAATTCATTGTATGCGTGAGCGTTCACAGTTCCCAGCTTTCCACCAAATTTGGTGTCAATCGCTGCAACCGTCTCCGAGAAAAATGCGTGTGACGGACAGACAGACAGACAGTAAACCGATTTTAATAAGGTTTTGTGTTTACATAAAACCTTAAAAATGGGCTGCGGAGAAGTAAATTCTTCATGAATGGAATTTTAATATTTCACGCGAATGGCATTTATTCCCGTTAATTATTACGTCAGCAGTTTATTTGTATGGCTTAGGATGAGGTAAATTCGCAGGAAATTGATAAGTTTGAATTGCTATAACTTTGACGCCAATAGTCGGATTGCCATAAAATGTGGCGTATTTACGCACGAGACGAAATTTTTCAGTCAATTTCAAAAAGTTGGTTATACACTATTAGTGAATTTATTGGGGCAGATATCGGAATGGGACATATTTAGAGGCCTAGATTTCATCTAAGCGCATCATCCGGTTGGGCAGGTTCCGAATATGAGTTCTGTATCACTTTAGGTGCGTACATTTTGACTTCTTACTCGCGCACTTTGCAATTCACGCCAAAACTTATGTCAGTTTCGAAAAGTACTAATCGACCTTTTATTTGCTACCCTACACGACTATATCTGATGAAATTTTTTTTTTAAATCCCCCTTTCCATGTATGGGGAGCCCCCTTTAAACTTCACCTAAATTCATATCACTCACTGTATCCGTGGGATTTCATAGTTCCCATCTATCCACCAAATTTCGTTCGGATCGGTTTAGCAGTTTTGCAGAAAAGTGCGTGGCAGACATTGAATTGATTTTAATAAGGTTTTGTTTTACACAAAACCTTAAAAACACGAGGAACGTTCTGAAACTCAAATCTACGGAATTTATTCAAGTGCAAGCGATCATTGACGAGGACCCTTCAAAATTAGTCTTATCCATCCAGCCGATCATGAGGGTCTCCGGTATGAATTCTACGTTATGCACAGTTTACGTCGGAGCAAGTGCGAGAACAGCGAGTTATCCGATCAAAACGCCTTCTAAACATCCTGATGCGCCTGAAATGCTGTTTGGCACTAAATCTCTATACAATTTTCTCCATTTTTTACGTCTGCTCCACACCTTTATTAACTGCCACAAATTCTAACCAACCTCCCTCCAAATTTTGGCTTGATTTCGAGAACTAGACATCGGCCCCACATGTTTGCAAATGCATTAGTGTTTTCTGCGCAGACAGGCATGACTTTTCTTTAGATCAGTGGCAAGCCCTTGTAAACCTACACAAGCCAAGCTCTATCCACGCTTGCGATGGCTTGTTATATTTACATTTAAAACTAAAAATTGTAGTTTGGAGCAAGTTACCCCCTGTATACCAATATTGATTCCGTATTTGATCCAGTTGAGCTCTCACAATGGCTAGAAAGGTATCTACTATCTTTTTATGGAGTTAGTTATGTGAAAGGGAGGTCCAGTTGATGGCACTCGCCTGAGAAACTGACACTTGAAGACGGCGACTAGCCACTAACAGACACGGAATGCCGTAGTCGTTGCTGACAATTGAGAATCAGAAGATTCACAACCAACTGAATCGTAAATCATTGCGAGTGCTCAAGCAGCGTTCAAATCTCACAATTTGTGTTTAGATCTCTCAGAAACATGAATCAGTGGGGGTTCCCATATAAACAAATTGATTTATTAACCTGTGATCACGATACATACTTTTTGCTTCCTTGATCCCCTTTTCTACAAAAACCATAAATCCAAACCCACTAGACTTAGTTGAAAAGGGCAAACATTCTAATGAAAAATATACAAGCTTTAACTGCAAATGACGCAGGCCCATGTGGCGTGTCACTTGAAAAAAAAACATGGCGCGAAATAGGAAACTCGATCCCCCGAACCTGCACAGCTAATTGAAACTGGATCCGGCTATAAACCATATTCACATACTTCATACATATAACCTCTGCTAACCGGAAAAGAAAACTAAACCTGCCCTCCTTGCTTAGCTAATCAATCAGAAAAAAACAAAGTTGATTCATTTTCATTCTCAACAAATCCGAGCCATTTTATAATGCGAAAACTATGGAGTTTCCACGAAAATATGACGCGCATTCAAGAAAAGTAGATGTCACCAAAGTCGGCCAAATGAGGGCAACGACTCAGACGAAATACGTGATCCCCCCACCTTAAAAACACTCGGCTTTTGTCGAATTCAGAAACTAGATCTTACTTCATTGTAGAAAACGTGTTACCACACTCCTGCTTAGAATAAGTATCAATCACTTCGCCCATCACGTTCCCCGTTGGCCGACATTTTCTTCATCCACCTTCCACATGCACGCCATCATTATTCACCTACTTATCGATTACAAGTCGCCATTTTGTACTATCGCTAGGAAGAAAATTACCTCTTGCTTCACCATCCTATTGCGATTTTGGCCTCCGAGGCCACCAGGACCGCCACGCTGAAAACGATTCCTTCCTCCTCTAATACCATCACGGTTTCCCATGCCGCCTCCTTGATTTCCACCAGGACCTCCGCCGCCGCCACCACCTCCACCGAAACGTGGCTTTTTCTCTGGAACGCCATCCTCGGCGGCCATCGCCGGTCCAGAATTCTGATTTTGGTTCTGGTTTTGATTTTTCGGATTTCTTTGTGGCAGCGGAGTGCCGTTTAATTCAGTTTTTACAGCACCCTCCATTTTCATTAGACGGCCTTTTTATTTCTCACTTCTACTTCACAATTATTATTTCACTTAATAGAGCGCTGCAATCCACGACCGAACTGTATAACGTCACGTAGAGAATAGAAAGAATATACTCGCGAAGCGGAAATTTACAGGCAAAAAATCATCCCGGCGAATTGCCAGATTTTCCTCTTTTGTTTAAAAATGGCGGATAGATGGCGCAAAAGGATAACGAATTGGCTGTTTCTGAACTCGAAGGATAGTGAATACAAAAACCAAACATGCACTTAGGCAAAAACCGATATGAAGTGAGGATTTTCTATAAGCGATGATAAGAACCAACAAGTGTAATCGTTTGAGATTGAATTCGTTTGGTTTTCGCATTTGCTTTAAAAGTTAATACATCGTACTGGCAACAGTTGCTAGATATAAGATGTTGCAGAAATAATTGTGGAGTCAATGCTGCCGCGACTTGTTCATTTTAATGAAGGATTAAAGGATCCCCGAGTATTGATATTTAGAGATTGAGAAAAATGGAAAGTATTCATGGATTTAATATAAAATTCCACTAAGGATGTTCCACCAAGTAAAGGGGCCGCGAAGTTGTTATCATGACTGAGTAAATGGAAGAATCGTACAATTAAACGGCAAGTATGCTAGTCGGCAAGTATACTTGCCGTTTAATTATGCGATTTTTCCATTTACTCAGCCCATCTCTACTAATTCATGATTACTATCAGTTACTACTTGGCTGCCTATGTTTTCCAAACGATCGGACATACGTGGTGAAAAAATTGTTTGATTTCATTACACAGTAGTCGAGCATGGAGTTGTCGACTTTGTCCATGTATCTGGTCAAACCATCTCAATATTGGTGATCGAAAAAAGGTCGTAGATCCGTTTTACCAAAGTTTTCCCACTTATATTGATTGCCTTGTCGCCATGAGGTGTACCTCTAGTTTAAATCGTCGCCGAGAAAGATATTTTGACTTCAACTGGAGATGGTCGAAGACTTTCAAGTCATCGCCGAGTTCCTCAGTTTTAGAATTACATTTGGTGCAAACGGAAACTACCAAGATCCGTATACCTTCGGTAGTTTTAACTATTGTCGCCGCAACCGAAGAAGTTTGCTAATTCTCGATGGCCACCTCCTCAAAAAGATAGTATTTTAGGACTAGGGGTGTTATGTCTGCTTTTAAGGTGAGTCTCTGAAATGCAGTAACAATCTGTCGCTAGGGTGTCGACTAACAATTGGACATTGGCACGTTAAGGGGGTCATCCCGTGTGTCAGATCCGCGGAATCGAATTTTTTTTCGGTATCAATTGTATCTACATATAGTGTAGAATATATGGGCAAATTGATTTTTTGATATTCGCAGTCGCTCGGAAATTATAGTGTTCAACCCATATAAGTCACACGCCGTAATAAAGCTCGTATTTATCGCTTCGAATGACTTCGCTAAAAGGACAAGAATTGAAGCCGACGCTGTACATATCTAACGGGTGTATCATGTATTTTGGCACTAACTTCAAAAGCATGTCATTCGAAAACAAACAATCGATTTGAAAAATCCTTTCGTCGAAAAATACATTTACAGTACACTTAATGGACCATGGTCCTCGATTTTTCGTAGTGTGGAGCGAATGTTCCGAATCAGGTTTTGGCGGACCGATGGATCGATTTCCTTCAACTTTCTCTTGATTCGACCAATCAAATGTTGCTCGTTTCGAGTCTCCCAGCCACCGACGTAGACCATACGCTTGAGAACTGCCCAAAAATTTTCGATTGGACGTGCCTGAGGTACGTTTGGGGGATTGTCCTTTTTCGGCACAAATGGTATATTTTGCTCAGTCAGCCAATGCAATGTTTTTTTTGCATAATGACAGCTTGCAAGGTCCGGCCAAAACATTATTTCGTCACGACCATGATGTTTTTCGATGAATTGCTTCAATTTCGGCAAGCATTGGCCGATATAAATGTCAGCATTGATCGCTTCTGATTTGTTTGATCGAATCAAAGGCTCTGACACACTCTTCGATGAAATGGCTGCCCACACCAACACCTTTGGTTCAAATTTTGATTTGCCGGCATATTTAACATCATCTGCTGTTGCTTCAATGTTGTCAGTATAAGAGCCGTCGTTGCCACTCAATTCATGATGCGAGAATGTGAAGTACGATTCATTATCCAAAATTATGGATTTTCCATTCGCAAAGTGTTTGTCACGAAGTGCACGGCAGCATTTTGGTATTTTTTCGAGTTGTTGTTGTGTATATTTTGGTGCTCGTCGACGTTTACGATAAATTACGTTGTTTTTCTTCAAAATACGATGGACTGTATCTTTCGAAACATCAAATTTTCGTCCCAATTTGCGTGTTGATTGACCAACCTTGTTTTTCGCACTTGATAGCAGACTTATGACTGTTCTGGCACCTAATTTGGATGGACCACCGCATTGCTTTTTGTTTTCGGGCTCTTTACCATCGCGACAATCCTTCAGAACACGGAAAATTGTTCTGCGAGAGATTGGCTTGTCTTTGAACATTTCAAGAATTTCACTAGAACTTAGTCCGCCAAACATGTTGGCGACAGATTTCCGTAAATCGAGCTTGTACGACATTTTGAATGGATCTAACTGCACAATTTGAGTTTGACAGTTCAGTAGGAGTACAGTTAAGTGTGACTAGTGCATTGGTTTACATCTGTGTGTTTGTTTATGCAATCAAATAAACGCCTGAAGTTAGTGCCAAAATACATGATACACCCGTTATCATGTCACTTCAAGAAACCTATAAGGTTTATGGAGTAGGTATAGCAGATTAATGGTCAGTTAAGGTTTTATGGCTAAAAATTGCATTCCACACTTTAAATGCGTTTTTCTCGAAACTGCATGTTGAAAATCGGCTGTCACCATAGCTCAAAATCTATCCAATGAAATTCTTTGAAATTTTCACGACTTATTCAGAACATATTTGTACGGTCGGCAAACTAGGATAATTGCGGTTCATTCAGTAGTTTAAGATCAGGGTAATGGGTGTAAGATCAGGGACGCGAGGTTTAATTTGACAATAATTCACTCCTTAAGCTAAGGTTAAGTTTAATTACCGCGAATTGATGCTGCTCGTCACTGTGCGCAGAGGTAAGAGCTTCAACCAGTTCCCGGAAGCTGCTTGCCCGTATTATACGCCTCAGATGCCTTCCGGGTTTTGGCAGCTTCTCGTCTGGCTACATTTTTTTTGCCTACATTTTTTTATAAGTTAGACAGTCGCGATATCCTGCGAGATGTCCAGTTGGCCCCAATTGCATCAATGCGGAACTTCCGTCTTGGGTTTTGAGCATTCCCCACGCGGATGGCTCTTTGTGCATTTAACGTATCTGTGCACTATCGAACAATTTTGAGCGATATGCCCGAAGTGTTGGCATTCAATTTTAGCACCCATCTCTTTATAATAAAAAAAAAAGCAAATTTTATTTTTCAAATGCCGAATAGTGAGTTTTTTATTCCTCATATACCGATATTTCGAGGACCAGTTGTGTCCTCTTCCTGTTGTTGCTTTTTGCTCTTTTTCCGCCGACTGACCAAGTGGAACTTCAGAGTGAAATTATGCGGTGTTTCCAACGATTAATTAATTGAAATAATAAAAACTTGTTGTTTCTTTTCAACAAGTTTGCACTGATGAAGGGAACAAGTGGTTCCCGAAATATCGATATTTGCAAGAATAAATACCCACACCAACGAAAAAGAAACAACAAGTTTTTATTACTTCAATTAAGTGGAACTTGTCTTCTTATTGCTCCCTCTCGACGACTTCAAGATACATATTTTCTGCTTCTGGTACCTTCTTTGGTTCACTTCTCGGTGAGCTCACTTTTCTCCCCAGTCATTTGTTTCCGTGGTTCGGATGGGACGGGGACTTCTCTCGCTTATTGGTTTGTGAAAAGTGAAGCTGAATCGCGGAAGGAAATCTAATTTACGCCTACACCAAGCATTCATTTGCGCTCCTGCACTTAACGACATGTTTCTGGTGGGTGGTAGATCTGTTCACGTGCGTGTGGTTTCTAGTCAGCGTGGTTTCATGTTCTCGAAGATTGCCTCGACAACGTTCGAGGTGATCTACGACATTTGATCGTCGCTGGAGTTGCACCAAATATGCATTAAGGGACCGCGGTTGAAGAGGCTGCATACTTATATGGCAGCGCATTAACCTCAAACCCTTTTGGAGGACCTGCTCGACCTCGATTCATCCAATGATCGAGCAGTCTCGCATCACAAGGCCCGCGCATTCGAGGCGCTTAACGGTGAACTTGAGATTTGCTCATGGCGGATACTTTTAAAAAGAGAGTTAATTAACTCGTTCGGTGAAACACTTGCATTGTAGTCGAAAGAAAGAAAGCTACTCGAATTGTTGGGAAGTGTTGCAATACATCGAGACGGAAGGAGAAGAAACATAGAAAGCTTATAAACCACTAATAATGGCTACAAACTTCTCTATTTTGGTAGGCCACACACTCAGCACGGTGTTGAAGTTTCTCAGAGGGTATCCGTAATGCCATCGAAGAAGTCGAACGATTTGACGATCGACTGATGAAGTTCACCATTATATCAGATGATCGATCTATTCACTTCTTCACCGCGTACGCACCACAGACAGCTCGCCGAGAAAGATGCCTTCTGGCAACATCTCGATGAAAAGACCGCAAGGCAGCAACCCTGTCGGCTGAACCAAAACCAAGTGGCCGAGGAGAACCTCCATGTGGTGGCACCGGGAAACGCTGTATCGCATTGGCTTCCCGGCCGTGATGCAGTAGGCGAATGCTCCAAGTCCAGAGTCTGCACGGGGACTCATCTGAAGTGGCTTCGGCCACGAAACCTTACCAGGGGTATACTGGTACCATGGGAACCGGGGTAGCCCCTGGACTCATATACTTCGGGAGAATTCCTGTCGTATATGAGTACAGCTCGGTTGTTTGCGGTTGGCCCCCTAGTGGGAGCTTCATGGGGGCTGTTGGTGATGCTCAAGCGGGAAGAGACCTTCGGGCCTCGGCGTGGTATTGCGTTTCAATACGGGTGCCGTACTCCTTAGTTCGCTACAGATTTAGGTAAGTCTTGCATCCACCAGTATGAATGCACTTGTATAAACTGGCACCGTTGTTGCTTGTCACAGCGGGGCTCTGATTGTGGTCCCAAAATCAATCCGTGTCTTAAGAAGACCGTAGGATTAAGTCTCCACGACAGGTACCTACGTTAAAACTTTAAGGACTTAACTGTCAGCACAACAGAAGTCGAGGAGGCAATAAAAAGAAAGAAATTGGAGAAAGCCACAGGACTTGACCACATCGCAGTTGAGCTCTGGAAAGCGAAGAGCTGGGACTCAACACTGGCTCAGTGAATTCTTTAATCGAGTTTTTTAAGAAGGTGGAGCACCATCGAGTTGACAAGAAAGTACCACTGTTTCAAAATGGAAAAAGAAAGGTAGTCCAGCAGAATGTTCAAATTACCGTCTGATCCGGTTACTTTTCGGAAGATTTATGAGCGCATTCTTGACAACCGTATTCGCGAAATCGTTGAAATAACCGTAAATCAAGCCGAATTACATTGCATTTCTAGATCTGGAGAAAGCGTTTGAACGTGTGCCACATGAACTCATCTGGTATCCTCTACGACAACAGTTAGTGCCAGAAGAAGTCGTGTGGCCTAGCCATAAGCGCGCAGTGGCGATGATGTTGTACCGCCACGTCAACCACACCCCTACCTCCGATGTCATGAGGCAGGTTCATCCCCTCTACGGCAGAGTTTCAATAATGCATTTGGAATTTGGACATAGTTGTCCGTATCCGCTGCTGGACGTTTTCCAGATCGGTCTTCGTCCACGGCAATATTCCGAATGCATAAGCCAGTGAAGGGATAGCGAATACATTCAATGCGTTCATTTTATTCTTCCCCGAGAGATGCGATTTCAGTATCAGCTTTACACGTCGCAGGAATTCGAACAGCAGAGCATCCTTCAGATCACCTACTGCAGCATTGGTTCCTTGCAAAATTCCCAGGTACTTTTAGAAGTCAGTCTCGATCATTGCTTCGATGTGGAGATCACCAATGCTATGTCCGGCATGTGGTTCGTAATGACCTTTACGAATGGCTTCGATTCGACACTTGTCTAATCCAAACTCCATCCGAATATCACGGCTGAACATTTCTACTATTCGCAACGGCCGTCTACCAGCATACAGCTTGATGTCATCTAAGTACATCAACTGTGCCAGTTCGCACTTAGCACGTAGGCCATACTTTATTGCAAAACCATGACCTCTAGCGCCATTCAGTAGCCATGAAAGGGGGTTCAGCGCTATGCAAAACCAAAGAGGACTCAAAGAGTCCCCCTGGAAGATGTCTCTCTGTATATGGATGGGCTTTGAGGTATTAGCACCCTCAGATGTACGCACTGATAAGGTGGTATGCCACCCTTCCATGAATGTCGCCAAAGATTTTATTAGTTTCGGATCAATGCGATACAGATATAGTACATCGATTAGCCAGGCATGCGCTATCGAAAGGCTTGGCATAATCGATATAGCAACTAAAGAGATTTCTTTGGCCTCTAGTTGCTTGTCCTACAACTACCGAGTCGATAATGAGTTGCCCTTGACCCAACTCGGCAGCCCTTCTACTCCTCGAACAGAATTTTGTTAGTTTCGAGGTGGGCATTGATCCTTCCACTAATAATGGACGTTATGAATTTGTAGAGGGTTGGTAAGCAAGTAAACGGTCTTGTATCTGCGGGGTCCTGCACCGCGCCCTTCTTAGGGATAAGGTAGGTAATCCTCGCAATGAGGAAGGGTAGAAATTCCTTCGGCCGACTCATGACCTGATTTATGCTGTGTGTCTACCGACTGTGTACGCTGGTAAATTTCTTATACCAGCAATTCTGCACCCGATTCAAATCTACCCTCGTCGAGTACTGAAACTGCTGCCTGCAGTGCGGCGTGGTGTTGTTGATGCCGCCGCCTCTGCACCCATCGACTCTCGGTTACCAGTTTCCCTGATAACCTCAAGTCAAATACGCTCCCTGATGATGGCCGGG
The DNA here is from genome assembly GCF_905115235.1 of Hermetia illucens. Taxonomy (NCBI): domain Eukaryota; kingdom Metazoa; phylum Arthropoda; class Insecta; order Diptera; family Stratiomyidae; genus Hermetia; species Hermetia illucens. The sequence continues at coordinate 40,220,964 of NC_051854.1, forward strand.
ATTCTGTCGCTGCTAGTTATAAAGCGGTACTGGTCTGCAACTCGCTGCACAGTCAAGTGCGCCAATTGCAGGGAACCGTCGACGAATGTCTGGTGCAACAAGGGATGGTAAGATGTTGTATCCGCCCCCGCCGTTATTTCGTAGTAGGAGCGGATGATGAAGAGGTTCATTTCTTCAGTTCACTTCATCTGCTGCCTACGCGAATCTGCTGAGGTGGTCGCCACAGATTTTGATGAAACAGCTGCAGCAGATGGAGCTATGCTTCTGGTCGTCGTGGCGTCTAGACATCGAACCGGCTCACGACTAGCGGTTTCGACGCCGTACTGTCCATTACGGGAGCCCGACCCAGTTACCAAGTTAGACGACTCCCGCCGGTTATCTGTAGATGGATTTGCATTTTATAGCTAACTGCCAAGTGTGAGGATAGTTTCCTCAGTGAGTAATCTTTTTTTTTTTGTGCGTACACGGAGGTGGAAAATCTTAGAAAGACACGTCCGCCGCAGCTCCGCCGCCCGAACGGCGGAACTACAGCGGGCGCGTGTGGGGTTCACACCCACTAAAAACCACCCCCGGTCTCTCCAGCCCCAGCCCCGCGGGACCACCATTGAGGTATTACTTCGCGGGGTAGGTTTGCTCTTAGGCACTCATCCCTCTCCTATTTGCAGCGTTCCTCCGTCTTTGTTCCTTCAGCAACTCCTCCTGTATTTGGATGATTGCGGAACCAACCGCAAGCCACTTCTCCTCGGACTCCAGCATCTCAGTAACCAAGCTCTCCGGGGTCCCGCTCCTGCCCAGCACCTGGTTTAAGCTCCTTCTCTCCATCGCAAATCGTGGGCAGTGAAACATCACATGCTCTGGATCCTCCGGTATGCCATCGCATCTGGGACAGTTCGGAAAATCATCCAACCCAAAGCGGAGCAGATACTGCCTGTAGCAACCACCGTATCCCGTGAGGAACTGGGTAATGTGGTAGTTGGTCTCCCCATGTTTTCGCTCAAGCCACACTCTAATGTTGGAAATGAGCCTGTGCGTCCACCGACCTTTCGCAGACTCGTCCCATCTGCGTTGCCAGAGATCAAGCGACTCTGACCTTGCCGCATTTCTACGCTGTGCATGCCCCTCCATATGTCTTGCATTATACAGGACACTCATTTATTCGGCCAGAATGCCATCCGGGATCATGCCTGCCACCACCAATACTGCCCCATCCGATGTGGTTCTAAAAGCACTGCAAACCCTCAAAGCCATCCGCCGGTAAACCGAGTTCACCTGCTTCCGTCTCTGAGAGTTTGCAAGCGCCTCTGCCCACACAGGCGATGAGTAGAGCAGGATGGAGCGCACCACTCCGACTAGCGCCAACCTCCTTTTGGCATGCATACTCTAGGTGTTCCCTAAAACTCAATTTGGTGTCAATTATTACCCCCAGCCGGCTTTGATACGACCGTATGTCCACCGACCTCCACTTTTACAGTGTTATTTTTCCTGCGTTTCGTTATTAAGACCGCTTCGGTTTTCGCGTCCGCCAAGGTCAGCCCGGCCTTTTCTAGCCAGGACTTTATCGCTCTCACTGTTTCTGTTGCGTAAACCTCCACATCTTCTGGGTGTTTTGCTGCAACAACCACAACTAGGTCATCAGCAAAGCCGACAATCGTAGTCCCCTCTGGGACGGGAAGAGCAAGCACCCCATTATACATGATATTCCACAACAAAAGGGGCCAAGTACCGATCCCTGTGGTACCCCGGCTATGACAATGTACTCTTTGCGGCCCTCATCCGTCCCGTACCAGAGAGTCCTCACTGAGAGGTAGTTTTCCACCAAATTCGCTAAGTATCCGGGGACACCTATGTCAGCCAACGCCCGTTTAATTCTATTCCAGTTGGCCGAGTTGAATGCGTTTTTGACATCCAACGCCACCACGGCACAGTAGCCGCCAGAAATCAGTGCACCTTTTGCCAGGTTTACCACCATGCCAATTGCGTCCACCGTAGAGTGGGCGCGTCGGAAACCAAGTTTTAGTTAGTTTAATTAACTGGGGGGAGCCGCAGCCCCGAGCACTCAGGCCATTATTAGGCCCATTGTACTATCCCCGTAGTTGCCTATTCAATGGCTTCCCGCCTACGGTGTTCGAAGGCTTTAGCGAATCTGAGAACATTCTCCAGAGGCAGAGAGTGTGCAGATTCTTCATTGAAGAAAACCTTGCCAAGGTGTCTTCGTCTGAGATCTGAGGATGCCGGGCAGCTGCATAAAAAGTGCAGGGCTGTCTCCTCTTCCTCCTCAGATTGGCTGCACACAGCCGAAACCGCTACCCCAATCTTTTCCATATGGTAGTTTATAGTCGGAAACCAAACTGGCGTTCCGACAAAAAATTGCTGGCTTCGACGATGGGTAGGAGTCTGTTGTAGATGACTCTCTCCATCATCTTCCCCATTGTATCCAACAGGCAGATAGGACGATAAGGCGCTGGGTTTCCAGGTGGCTTGCCAGGCTTCGGAAGCAACACCAACTTTTGCTTTTTCCACTGGGCAGGGAATATTCCTTCTTTTAGGCACGCCTCGAAGGTGTTGGCGAAAAGTTCGGGCCTAATCTTCACTGCCAGTTTCAAAGCTCGGTTGGGGATGCCATCCAAACCTGGGGCCTTGTTGTCACCGAACCTACCACATATTTCCCGCAGCTCCTCCACAGCTACAGGCGATATTATGCCGTCATTTAGCTGGAAAAAAATTTGCCTTCCCCTATTTTCGTGGTGAGGGAACAGAGTGGTAACAATCTGTTTCAGGAGGCGCGGACAGGTCACCTGGGGTGATTTCCGCAGCCTTTTCATCACCACTCTGTAAGCCTCGCCCCAAGGGTTTATGTCGGTATGGTCGCACAGTTGTTTGAAGCAGTTCTTTTTGCTCCTCCGAATGGCTTCCTTTAGGCGGCCACGCAATTGCTTGTGTGCCTCCTCTCGACCGTCGCCACAGGGTTTTCCCCTGAGTCTCTGGCAAAGCCTCCTTGCCCGAAAACATACGGCTCGCAAACTTGCGATTTCGTTGTTCCACCAGTAGTTGGGTTGCCTATTGGGGAGCAATCGCCTTCTGGGCATAGTAGCATCGCATGCTTCCGTCACCCATCGAGTGATCTGGGTGGCTTTCTCTTCATCCGTACCATTCAGGGATATGTCGGATTTGAGCACCGCGGAAAACGTGTCCCCCTCGAAAGCTTTCACTGTCCAGCCACTGTGCAGCCAAGCATACCACCCGGCATTTTGCGAAAACTCTTTTTCGAGCTCGATCTGCGCTTGATCTCTATGCAGATTGCCTGGTGGTCGCTGTGAGTATAGTCCTCACTGAGATGCCAAGCGATTCTACTGGCTAAAGTGGCACTCACGTATGTCAGGTCCACTATAGACCCCAGGCCCCTTCCCCGAAAAGTGTACGAAGACCCAACATTCGCCAGTACCACGTCCAGCTCCGCGAATGCTTCGAGGAGAACACGTCCCCTGACATTAGTTATTCGGCTGCCCCATTCAAGAGCCCACGCATTGAAATCGCCTCCAATTATGATCGGCCAACGTCCTCTTGCATCCAAAACAAGAGCGGCGAGCATCCGCTCATACTCGACGAGTGTAGCGCTGGGTGGAGCATAGCAGCTGTAGATGTGGATGCCTTTTACCTTCGCTCTGATGAAGCCCTCCTCCGGGTGTTCCATTATTTCCTGGAAGGCTTGTTCTCCACAAGTACACAGCGTTGCTTGGCCCGTTTGGTCTTTGACCCAAACACTACCACCGCGGTTTCGGTATGGTTCACTTAGTATGGCCACATCGATGTTTTTCTCGCGGATGGTTTGCGCGAGTAGATCCTGCGCCGCCTCGCAGTGGTTGAGGTTGATTTGTATCAACCTCATCTGCGATTTGTGCTAAGGGCTCTCCTGTATTCCGAGCACCTACTGCTGCCCGCAATGTGCCGATGGTCAACACCCTCCTTTCCTTTGCACAGTAGACAATTTGGGTCAGCTCCGCAGTCCTTGCTGATATGGTCTTCCACTCCGCATCTCCTGCATTGCTTTGACCTGTCAGCGAGTAATCTTTAAGACTGCAAAGTTTCTGCACTTTCCGCACCTACCCCCCTGAGACGCTGGGGTGGCGTACAGCCACTCAGACTCCTTTCACAACTGGGCTTGGGACCGGCTAGGGCGTAGTTGGTCTACCACGTACTCGATTATTATTATTATTCCAATTTTTAAAAATGTTCTTCACTGCGTAAAGGTTTATTTCAAATCTCATGTTATCTCATCCAGTTTTTCAAAATATTCACGAAAACTGGGAAAGGAAGCTACTAGTATTCAGCAATTGTTAACTATCCTCTATTCGCGAGTGGACTGAAACAAGTCACATGAAGCAATACATGTTGCTTCTGGGTCAATTTCAAGTTTGTCGAAGTTTGTGAATAGAGCGCATGACGCTACAACGGGATGCTTTCCTGAATGAATTGTCTGATGTTGATATAGAATTCTCCCCTTTTGTGAAGCAGGAGAAGATGCGATGGCGAAGTAGAACTCATGCGTAGTAAGCAGATCCATTTATTGGGAGCGGCTGGACTGTGTTCTGGTGCCCCCGCGAGCATATATGAGGTCAGTTTGGCTCGCTCATCCTGGCTTATTCCCCGCGAAATAGCTACTAAATTACTTCGGAAAAGTGTATCTATTTTCTGTGAAATCTCCTGCCATTGTCCATTCTTAGCTAAAAAAGTGAGATTTCTAGAAGCAAAGCGAAAAAGTAGCAGTGCCGTGGAAAAACGCGTATCTTATCGGTATTCATTCATTAGATTTTCAGGACGATTCTAGTTTGACCTTAAAAGTGTACAATGAAAGTTATTGAGCGTCGATTTTGAGTTTAAACTGAACTCCCGTTTCGATCCTGTTGTCAATGTTGGTCCTCGTTACATAATAAGCAATCAAGTAAAATGGAAGGAACAGTGCTGGCGCGACGAGTGCTAAACCCGCAATTCATTACTTTTCCAAATGGTTCCAAGTTAGTTGTCGTGAGCATAGCCCACTTGCAAAAGGACATTTCATAAATTTGCCATGGTAAAATATGATTTTTGCACCTTGTGACCGCTCTGTATTATTATCTGGGCGTATGCTGCACATGGTGATAGTTGCGTATGCGGTGCTCCTTGGAATACTTTAATGGAGTCGGCTGAAACAGAAATGAATCCTTCGGAAAACCCGTGGGGCTAACATTTGCGTAAAACTCGAAAGTTTGATTGGTGAACGGACTTCTGTGGAAACATAGTATATCGAACACGAAGCTAAGGATCAGCTGATGTTGATGAATTGTGCATTAGCTGCGGAAAAAACGGAAAAACTGGCAACGTGAAAATCCATAATGAATTTCTAGGGGAATTTCTGCTGGGAACATTCGCATTCGACGGGACCAGACTGACGACGCCTTTTATCGGTTGTTGAACGACAGACAGAGTTCCTACACTGGCATTCCAGCCGCGTATATTTCTTCAACATCGAAATTGGTAAGCAACGTGATGGTATGGCGAAACCACAGTATTGGGGAAAGTATTCATTAGGTTAACAGCCAAGTCAACAAACTTTCTATTGAGCTTATGAATTCTCATTTCTGCATAAAGTTTTAGTAAGGTACCCCCACCGATTGTTAGCAATTATGGGAATGTGTTCAATAATTCAGAATTTTTAGGCATTTGCAACAAACTAGACAAAAGTATGCAATCTGGTGAATATACAGTCAACCAATAAAAAGTTGGACAGTTCCTGCAGTACACTGTAAAGTCAAATATCTCGAAAATCACGTGATATTTTTAAATAACCTTTTGAAAGAAGAAACAATAACGCTTTACGGATATTTTCTCCTGTTATTTTATTAATTCTATATAACACAGAAATATTACAGAAAAACAATAAAGTGAGCGTATATCGCAGCCGAAAAAAAAACTTGGACACTTCAAGTTATCATTTGATATCGCAACACGCAACGCGATTACTGCTCATAAGGATATAGCGTTATATTTTGTGTTGTATTTAGAACTTCCTGGCTCCCTGACGGATATTATAAAGAGTAATTCGTTGCAAGTATAACCAGTAGTTACTGGTCTATCAATTTTAGGCTTGACTACAAATTTTTTTTTTTTTTTTATGGAAGGAGGTGGAAATCTTGCGCCAGGTTGCAGCAGTGTGTGGGATTCACACCCACTAAAGCCACCCCCACTCTTCCGCCCCTCCCCGCGGAACCACCGTGAAGTATTAAATCGCGGGGGAGGCTCTGGTTCGCTATACCAGTTTGTCCATGTCACGTCTCCGTCGCGCCGCCTTCCGAGCTCGATCCAACTCCAGGAGTTTTCTCTGCACCACGGCTACTGCCTCATTTACCGCCATCCAGTTTTCCTCCGACTTCAACATCTCTTCCACCAGGTTGGAGGACTCGATGTCCGCTCCTAAGATGCTGTTAAACCTCCTTTTCTGCTGCAGAAATCTGGGACAATGGAACATAACGTGCTCCGGGTGCTCGAGTATAGCACCGCATTCAGGACATTTGGGAGACTCGTCCAACTCGAAGCGATGCAAGTACTTCCTATAGCCACCGTGTCCCGTAAGCAACTGTGTCAGGTGGTAATTCAATTCTCCATGCTTTCGGTTGACCCATTTCTCGATGCACGGGATCAATGTATGGGTCCACCTGCCCTTGTCGGAGTTATCCCATCGTTGTTGCCACTTGCCACACAACTCTCTCCTGATGGCTTTTCGGAAATCCGCATTCACCTCGGCTGGATTTGCCTTCCGTTTTTCGTAGAGCCAGTGTGCCTCGCTCGCTAGCAGATCTATAGAGATCATTCCTGCGATAACACACACTGCCTCCGTCGACGCCGTCCTAAATGCACTGCACACCCTTAGCGCAATTGGCCGGTATGCCGAACATATTTTCCTCCGGTTAACAGCGTGGTTCAACGCTCCCGCCCAAACAGGGGCCGCGTATAGCAGGATCGACCTCACCACTCCCGCGATGAGTAGCCTGCGACTATACTTCGGCCCTCCCACGTTAGGCATCATCCTTGCAACGGATGAGCTGGCATTTGCTGCCTTCTCTCGCGCATAATCCAAGTGTCCCTTGAAACTCAGCTTGGCATCGATCATCACCCCCAGGTATTTGACAACCGATTTTGAGATGATCTCACGATTACCAACCTGGATGGTAACCGTGTTGTTCTTCTGTAATGATATGAGTGGAAGTAGGCGATCAGGTCGATCATCCTTAGTGGCCGATAACGACCTAGAGGGCAGAGCTATCCCAAAAATCTAAACAATATGGCCAAATTGACCGTGAAGGTCCGCCCACAAAGATTGAAGCTCCATCAAAGTGCTCGGTCGACACGTTCTTGCAGGCCTCTGTGCTAGCCAGGCTCGGGAATGTGGGGGGGGGGGGGGTCCTTTGAGCGCTTTGATCCCTCACGCTTCATTACTAAAAACAACGTGCCTTTTCCGATGCGTGGGTCCGCACCGGATGTTAAATTCGACTCTAAGTAGGATTTCGCGACGGCCTATCGAACGAAAACCAGAACGCGAGCTAATGTTGGAAATTAGAAAGAAGAAAAGAAAAAAAACCGCGCGCGTGGAGCCGTAAGTCTCCGGACCCGAGTGCCGCGATCAAGGAGGGGAAGATCCACGACGGATCACCGTCTCAACTACTGTCTCTTCCGCCTCAGATCTTATATGAGGCGCGGCCTCTGAGGTTCCCACCCTTCCTCGATATCCTCCGGCCAATTATTCAATTAGAGGATGTCCCTTAAATAGGAATTCTGCGGGAGTAAGGAGGAACTAAGGGGAGGAAGTCCTCAAACTACTTCAGATTATTCAATCATCATTATTCCAGCCTTCAATACATGTTAAAACAAAAATTATTACAAAAAAAAAAATTAAAATAAAAATAACTAAAATGTAAAACTTACAAGGAAAGAATAAAATAAAATAAAAATCATAAAAAAAAGAAGAAGAAGAAAAGAAAATAAACGAACAACTTACTCTGATGTCACTCCGAGCTCGGATTGATGCTTCTAGTACCTATATTTTCTTTTAAAATTCAAGATATTAATAATAATAAAATATATAGTCCTTAGAAAAAAACTAACGTTAATTCACTTCCTCTCTATAATTTCGTACTTCACGTTTTATGTGTTTGTTTTGTTTATACACAGAGCGGGAATTCCGACACTTTACTTCTGCAGCCAAATATTAACTTAATCATCCGACACTTCAATTATCTGTCTTTTCAATTGTTTTTCTTCTCTTTGCCCTAAATCACCGTGCATTTAACACTTGCCAACGATTGAACGATTTGTCAACGATTTGAACTCCTGTCAAGATCAATTCGCTCGAATGCATTGAATAATGTGCAATCTGCGGCGAATATTAAGGCAATTGCACACTATTAAATGCATTGTTTAAGCAAATTAATTAAGAAAGAGCCGAATTAAATTCCGCTCCCGTTGCGCAGCCGCGGTCACTACACTTCCTACGGTTGGTAATGAGGACCGCCTCCGTCTTTTCGTCCGCCAGGTCCAGCTTGGCCATTCGTAACCATAACTTGATGGTATGAATGGCTTCATTTGCATAAAGCCCCACGCCCTCGGGATGCTTTGCAATTGCAACTACCGCCAAGTCGTCCGCAAAACCAATCAGCATTGTCTCCTCCGGCACGCGAAGGCCAAGCACTCCGTCGTGCATTATGTTCCACAGCAGCGGTCCCAATACAGAACCTTGAGGCACACCTGCTGTCACAATGTACTCCTTCGGCCCGTCGTCCGTCTCGTACCAGAGAAGTCTGTCCGAAAAGTAACTCTCGATGAGCCGAGCCAAGTAGCTAGGAACACCCAGTTTGGCCAGAGCGCCCTTAATCCAGCCCCAGTTGGCTGAGTTAAAAGCATTTTTGACGTCCAGCGTCACCAGAGCACAGCATTTACCCAAGGCCATTGCATTTCGAGCCAATTCCACGACCTTTGCTACTGCATCGACCGTAGAACGGGCTCGCCGAAACCCATATTGCCGCTCTGAAAGACCACCCGCAAGCTCGATGAACGGGAGCAGCCTGTTGTATATCACCCTCTCCAACATCTTCCCCATGGTGTCTAAGAGACAAATAGGGCGATATGAAGAGGGCACGCCGGGTGGTTTTCGGGGCTTCGGTAGCAAGACCAGCTTCTGCCTCTTCCACTGGGCGGGAAACACTCCTTCCGCCATGCACGATTCGAATGTGCTTGCAAACCACCTTGGTCTGGCCTTGACCGCCACCTTCAGAGCCCTGTTCGGAATTCCGTCCAATCCCGGAGCCTTGGTGTCCCCAATACGTCTGCAGATTTCCCAAAGTTCCTCTTCGGTAACATCAGGGATCGAGAAGACGTCCTGCTGAGCTGCCACTTGGGGTTCTCTTTCGTCCTGCTCCTGCTGCGGGAAAAGAGTTGCAATTATTTGCAACAAGAGCCGTGGGCATGTCACCTGAGGTGATTTTTGCCCGCGGATCTTCTTCATTAGAACTTGGTAGGCTGTACCCCACGGATTCGTATTAGCCTCCATGCAGAGCTTCTGGTAGCATTGCCGCTTGCATTGACTACAAATAGAAGACAATATCTAACCTCTTATCATGCTCTATGTTATAGCCTACTGCAAAATTCCGTGGTACTAGGATGAACTTAAGGGGGGGCTTTACAGTGAATTACTAAAAATTATAATCTTCTTTTTCTTTTTCTTCTGCCGTTGTCACGTTCACAAGCGGGGTCCGCTCGTCGTGATCGGTTTCGCCATTTAGCTCTATCGAATGCCTGATCTGGGTGCAATCTCGAGGCTTTTAAATCCCCATCCAGTATTTCAAGCCACCGTTGTTTAGGCCTGCCTTTTGGTCGTTTACCATCGACTTCGATGTTCAGACTAGTCCAGGCAAGAGATTTCTCGTTAACACGAATTGCGTGACCATAGCATCGAAGACGCCTCTCTCGCAACTTTTACACGATCGATGCAATCCCGTAACGATCGCAGATATCCTCATTTCGGATCTGATCAAAACGTGTCACGCTACTACACAACATTTTCGTCTCCATTACCGCAAGACGCCGTTCATTGTCTTTTATAGTCGACCAACACTCAGAACCATAGAGGGCAACAGGACGGACGACATTGCGGTAAATTTTAGATTTGAGACGTTCGTTGATACGTCGATCACAAAGGACACCAGTTGTGGAACGCCACTTAAAGCATACCAGATGAGTTCGTGTGGCACACGGTCAAACGTTTTTTCTAGATCCAAAAATACAATGTAAAGAGAGCGATGCTTCTCACGGTGTTTCTCCATGAATAACCGCGCAGCGTGTATTGTGTCAATAGTGTTCAGTCGTTTTTGACAAATCCGGCTTGATTCACGGTTATTTAAACGATTTCGCGAATACGGTTGTCAAGAATGCGTTGAACGATTTTCATGGTATGGGAAAGTAACCGGATCGTACGGTAATTTGAACATTCTGCTGGACTACCTTTTTTTTCCATCTTGGAACTGTGGTACTTTCTTGTCAGTCAGATGGTGTTCTTCCTTCCTGAATAACCCGATTAAAGAATTCACTGAGCCATAGTGCAGCTCTTCTCTTTCCAGAGCTCAGATGCAATGTCGTCAGGTCCTGTGGCTTTCCCCGATTTCATTCGTTTTATTGCCTCTTCGACTTCAGTTGTGCTGATAGGTTGGACTGGTCCAAATGTCGGCAATGATTGTGGAATTGGAGGATGAGCAAATTTTTCAGTTGAAATGTGGTCGAAGTATTATTGCTATCTATCCGTTGCGGCTCGACGGTTGGTAAGCAATGTACCGTTCTTGTCATTAACGCAATAGAAGTGTTCGATATCCTGTGTACGTTCGCTACGGCTTTTAGCAAGTCGATACAGATCTCACTCGCCATCCTGAGTGTCCAGTTTATCATAAAGATTTTTGTAATGGTTCGTTCGGGTGACAGCGACTGCTTTCTTTCCTTCCCGGTTGGCATTCTTATACATTTGCCAATTAGCAGGCATTTTATCGTCGAGAAATTTGTGGTAGAGGCGTTTCTTTTCACGGACCTTCATTTCAACATCATCATTCCAAAGCCAAGTATTCCGGTTGATGTACCGCTTCTGTCTTTCATTTGGTTCCATGATTCCGCCACATTCGTAATGGTCGGCAATCGTATGAGTGAGATCGTTTCTTCTTTCTTCTCACCAAATTGGATATTGGTATGGAGGGTATTTCGGAGCCTAGACACCATATAGTAGCAGCCTGTTGATTTTTTTCAGATTTTTCGGTTGGGTAGTTTTTGAGAATAGGTCCGTTAAAGAGATGATTATTTTCGACCCCGCGCACTCCCCACCTTTCCAACAAATGTCAAAACTAAGACCGGCTTCGGAAAGTATTAATCGAGGCCTTTCATTTAATACCCCACATGACTATATTTGGTAAAAAAAAAAAATGTACACCCCCCATTTGCATGTATGGGAACCGCCGCCTTAAATTCGACGTAAAAGGATGTAATTCACTATATGCATGAGCGTTCACAGTTTCCACCTTTCCACCAAATTTTGTATTAATCGCTATAGCCGTTTCCGAGCAAAATGCGTGTGGTGGACAGACAAACAGATACCTTAGAGTGATTGGAGTGATGATAGGTGGGAAGCTGAATTTCAAGCAGCTCTTTCAAAATGCTTGCACCAAGGCGTCCAATGTTAGCATGGCCCTGGCAAGGATGATGTCAAATGTTGGGGGCCCGCAATGCACTCGTAGAGTGGTGACCTCTATAGTGCTTCACTCAACGCCAATTTGGTCAACTGCATTGCATATCGCACGCAATGCTCAAAAGATGAGCGCGGTGGATAGAAAGACCGGACGATCTCGGACGGCGACCTATGCAGTAGCCAGAAAGATGCTGATTGACATTGTGGCCGATTCCTCTGACCGGCAAACGAAAAACGCCGAGAGGGACGAATCGTTAAGCAGGTGGTAGCAATGGTTGGAACAAGGGAAAAGGGTTCGGTGGACCCACAGATTGATTTCCAGCATCAAGGTGTGGACGCAGAGAACGCATGGTGAGATAAACTATGATCTCACGATTACCATATATACCTCTATAGATATAAACTGGACAGCTCACCCAACTGTTCCAGCTGCGACGGTATCCCGGAGGACCCGGAGCATGTTTTCTTCCATTGTCCTAGATTCGCTGAAGAAAGGAAGAGTCTAGAGGAGACATTGGGAGGAACACTAGCACCGGAAAATATAATTGGAAAAATGCTTGCATGCCAGGAGAGCTGGAATGCAGTGAACGACATGGTAGGGCGGATTTAGTACAGAATAAGAGGCAGAGGAGGCGAGAAAAGCGCGGTTGCGAATGCAATCGATGGGCGAAGGAAGAGGCTAGAGCCATGTCCACCCCGAGACGAAATACACTGTGGTGGTTCCTCGGGGAAGAGAACAGGATTTAGGGGCAGTTTTGGTGGGTAAAAAGCCCATACCCTGGAACAGTGTCTTTGGAAAATTTCCACCTTCGGAAAAAAGACAGACAGAGAGACAGAGAGGCAGTAAATCGATTTTTAATAAGGTTTTGTTTGATACAAAACTTTAAAAGAAACGTTAAAGAGAGTGGCTCCGCTTATCGCGAAAAAGGTGGCGGTGGAACCCTGAACATTTAGTCGGAGCAAACAAAACGACAAATTTTGTGAAACATTAGAAACAATTGCAGTATATATTGCAAAGAATGTTGGCACAAAGGTATAGTAACTGGTCATCCTAAAACCACTCGCATTTTTTCTGCACAGAGGGTCTATACTCCAAACAAGAAGCCAGTGCTTTCCCAAAGAAATATTGAAACAAGTCGGAATACCGGAAGTTGACGCGAATGTAAAGGTTTCATCTTATGTGAAAAAAAATCTACGCACATTTTTTCATTCGTATACGGCTAAAAACGCAAAATATTCCTATAGAATATACGTACATATTACAGAAGTAGAAATTATGCTCACCCTAAACAGACACATTGCCTATTACCGAATACTGTATGCATACAGTCATGTATAGTTAAGTTAATCGTACACCTATTTCCAATTTACTTCATGCATAAAAGTATACATATGTACACGTAAAGTACCTATATTGAGTACCACTTGTTTAATTTACAAATATATACCTCTATCTGAATTAGGCACTACCCCAAGCTTCATTTACCTATTCATATAAATACATACATATATCTGTCTCGAGTAATTGATATAGATATACAGGGTGCGGGAGCATAACTTCTTTTTTTCAAAACTCATTAAAAACTATTGTATGCATCGGAAAATATTTAGTTATTTTTTAGGTACATGTCTAAAGTTTTTATTTACATTGTTTTGAAGATCAAATCTGTTAGGTGACGTCCCCCATTCTCCATACATTGCGTAAACCGATTTCTGGCGTTTGTCATGACTCTTGTTAGCATAGCAGGTGTTATGTTGGTAATTTCTTCTTGGATGTTGATCTTCAAATCTTGTAGGGTTCTTGGACGGTTCACATAAACACGGGATTTCAAAAAACCCCATAGAAAAAAATCACAAGGGGACAGATCGGGAGAGCGTGCCGGCCATTCCAAATCGCCTCTAATTGAAATAAGGCGCTCTGGAAAGTGTTCCCTCAAAACAGCCATCGATGCTCTTGAAGTGTGTGCTGTTGCACCGTCTTGTTGGAACCAAGTGTCCCCCAAATCCAAATTTTCTAGCCGTAGGAAAAAAAATTCTGTAGCATGTTTACATACCGGTCCGAATTCACTGTAACTGTAACCTCATTTTCCTCAAAAAACCAGGGACCAATAATTCCAGCTGAGGAAATTCCACACCACACTGTGACTTTGGGTGAATGCAAAGGCTTTTGATGCAATTCTAGACGGTAGTCACAAACACAAATGAAAATGGGCTTCATCGCTAAAAAAAACAATAGCACCCTCGGGAACGACATCAAGAAGAAGCTCACACGTGTTCATCCGAGAATTGAAGTCACGTTCTGAAAGTTCCTGCACTATCGCCATCTTATTGAGATGAAAATGAAGGTCATCACGAAGAATTCTTCTCACAGAACGATCGGATAGTCCAAGGGCAGATGCGTGTTTGCGCGCAGAACGCCGTGGCGATCGCAACATTGACGCTCTCACTACTTCAATGTTCTCAGGTGATCTAATGGGCCGAGGGTTTGTCTGAATGTAGTGACCCATGTAACAATTGATTTGCGGTCTGGGACGGGAGCCAACGGGGCTAAATTAAAGCGATTCCGAAATGCACGCTGTGTTGCAATAACCGAACATCCGCTTGAAAAGTAAACCTCAACGGCAAAGGCACGCTTCTCACTATTCCAACGCATGATGGCGACTGAACCGTGTCGGGACAAAACTTTACAGTATCCCCTCTTGAACGAGACCACTAGCGCTCTGCTATGACATCAACTAACTGAATGACGCGCATTTTAAAAAAGGAAGTTATGCGGCCGCACCCTGTATAAATGATTAAAAAACTAAAACGAAGTGTTTCCCTGCGACCCTCCATTCATATGAGCTCACGTTTTAGAATACACGAAACTCACATAAAATGTAAAAGTTTCACCTTATGTAACTTTGTTAATAATAATTGGATTTCATTCAAACTTATCAAAGTTATGTCCTATGCTATCTTTTATATCATTGCCAAAATTTGTAATTCTAGCAAGAACTTAAAGGGGATTTACGGCTAAATTTCTAAAACATGGTAATATACTATTATTATCTTTATTTGCGCAGATATCGGAACTGGATGTATTTTATGGCCTAGATTTCGGTTAGACACACCACCGTGATATTTTTTTCAGATTTTTCGGTTGGATAGGTACTGAGAGCGATACCTATTACACTTTTTGGGGGTCATATTTTGAGTCTTCACTTCCATATGTTTTACTCGATATCAAATATGAGAGTTCCGAAAAGTACTAATTGAGCTCGTTCATTTGATATCCCACATGGCCATTCTCTCTGGAAAAGTATGCTGCACTCTCTTTTCGCATGTACGGGGAGCTCCTCCTTAAACTTAATACAAACTGGCACCACTTGCTGTATGTAAAGGAGACCACAGGCACTCACCAATTTTCGTAATAATCGGTCCAGCCCGTTTTGAAGAAAAGTGCGTGTGGCAGACAGACAGACAGTGAATCGATTTTGATAAGGGTTTGTTTTACACAAAACGATGACGTGACACATGTTTTGGGTGCCATAAATTTACCTGAAGTGCAAAATTTTGACATCTTATAACTTTGTTAATAATAGTGGGACTGCCATCAAACTTTATAGAATTATGTCCTTTATTATCGTCTATGCTGACGTTTGTACTCCTGGGATGAACTGAAGGGGAGCTTTTCGGTAAATTGCTAAAACATAGTAATATACTATTATTAACTTTATTTGTGCAGATATTGGAATGAAATGCACTTTGGAACCTAGATTTCATACAGTTGCATCACTGTGATTTTTTCAGATTTTACGGTTGGGGAAGTTCTGGAAACGAGACCTGTTTCACTTTTTGGGGCACACATTTTGAGCCTTATCTCCCCTATCATCATCATCAACGGCGCAACAACCGGTATCCGGTCTAGGTCTGCCTTAATAAGGAACTCCAGATATCGCGGTTTTGCGCCGAGGTCCACCAATTCGATATCCCTAAAAGTTCTCAGGCGTCCTGACCTATGCCATCGCTCCATCTCAGGCACGGTCTTCCGCGTCTTCTTTTTCTACCGTAGAAATTGCCCTCTTAGACCTTCCGGGATGGATCATCCTCATCCTCATCCTCTCTCTTCCCATGATATCGATATCGTCAGCATGTCTGTAGCTGGGTGGACTTAAAGAGGACCGTACCCTCGCATTTACCTCAGCATCACGGATCTCTTTCTCCAGGGCCAGGATAAAGAGGACGCATGATAGGACATCCGTCTTGAGAGTAATCCTACTGCTTTTATCTGGCCTCGCACATTGGTCAGGGTCAGCCTAGTCAGTCTTATTAATTTCGTCAGGATACCGAATTCTCTCATGGCCGTGTACAGTTTTACCCCGGCTATGATATCATAGGCGCCTTTAAAGTCGATGAACAGATGGTGCAACTGTTGTCCATATTCCAACAGTTTTTCCATCGCTTGCCGCAGAGAGAAAATCTGATCTGTTGCTGATTTGCCTGGAGTGAAGCCTCTTTGGTATGGGCCAATGATGTTCTGGGCGTATGGGGCTATCCGGCCAAGCAAGATAGTGGAGAATATCTTATAGATGGTACTCAGCAACGTGATACCTCTATAATTGCTGCACTGTGTGATATCTTCCTTTTTATGTATGAGTTAGATAATACCTCGTTGCCAATCGTCAGACATTGATTCGCTGTCCCATACTTTGAGCACAAGTTGATGAACTATTTGGGGTAATTGGTCGCCTCCATATTTAACCAATTCGGCTGTAATTCCATCGGCTCCTGGCGACTTATGATTTTTTAACCGGTGAATTGCACGGACTGTTTAGCCTATACTTGGTGGTTGCAGTATCTGTCCGTCGTCTTCAGTTGGCAGACCTCCAACTCGCCGATGTTCCGGTTGTCCAGTAGCTCATCAAAGTACTCAACCCATCGCTCCAATATGCCCATTCTGTCGGAAATCAGATTTCCCTCTTTGTCTCGGCAGGATGAGAATCGAGGTGCAAAAGGCTTCATCCTGCTGACTTGTTGGTAAAACTTGCGCGCCTGGTGCGGTTGCTCCCTGTACTTTTCGAGTTCCCAGACTTGTTGGTTCTCCTTGGCTTCCTTTTTCCGTCTGTGAAGTCGCTTCTCCGCTCGACGGAGTTCGTGATAAGTATCTGCGCGTGCCCGCGTTCTTTGAGAATGCAACATTACTCGGTATGCTGTATTCTTCCGTTTTGTAGCTAGCTTACATTCATCGTCAAACCAGCCGTTCCGACTTTTCTTGCGGCAGGGGCCAAGTATCAATGCCGTATCAATGATAACGTTCTTCAGGTGATTGTGAAGATTATTTGTTGATGCTTCATCTCCAGGATCTCTGTTGACTGCGGTTATTGTATGATTTTGATATCATATCTGGGGCAGGCTTCGAGGGTTCGTTCTACTGCCTTGTAGAAGGTATCCTTCTCTCACTCTGTAGTCTCCTCTGTAGGGGCGTGAATGTTAATGAGGCTTATATTTCTAAATTTGCCTGGTAAGCGCAGAGTGCATAGCCGTTCGCTTATGTTTTCGAAGCCTATAACAGCAGGTTTCATTTTTTGGCTGACTAGGAAACCTACTCCGAGCACATGATTTACTGGATGACCCCTATAATATATGGTGTAGTGACTCTTCTCCAGGAAACCGGTCCCTGTCCATCGCATCTCTTGCAACGCTGTTACATCAGCCCTATATTGGGACAGGGTATCGACTAGCTGCTCAATAGCATTTGGTCTGAACAGGGAGCACACGTTCCGTGAGAAAATACGTAAATCATTTATCCGTTGTCGTTACCGGGTTCGTCGTTTTGAAACCCATCCTGTCCGAGGCTTCTTCCGCGGTTTCATAACATCGGTTTTCCATGCAGAGTTGTCAACCCTACCCAACCCCCAACCTGGAGGACCAGTTGGTTGGTACATTTTGTCCCGCTTTTAGGC
Source organism: Hermetia illucens (assembly GCF_905115235.1). Classification (NCBI taxonomy): domain Eukaryota; kingdom Metazoa; phylum Arthropoda; class Insecta; order Diptera; family Stratiomyidae; genus Hermetia; species Hermetia illucens. Next base: position 40,238,658 of record NC_051854.1, read on the forward strand.
GCGGGAGACTCACCTTCATCCTTCCCCGTCTGCAGTTTTTCATGAAGAAAGAACTCCCAGCGATCACCACGTGGAGAATCGACGAAGATACTGATTTCAACTATAATTGCCACATTTTTTGTCATGGGAGTCGCTATTCTATTATAACTAACACATCGCTTTTAAGGTTTACCTTTTTTACACAAAACATTATTAAAATCGCTTCGTTGGCTATCTGTCTGTCTGTCTGTATGTCACACTCTCTTTTCTCAGAGACGTTTACCCGACTGATGCGGAATTTGGTACGAAGTTTGGGACTGTGAAAGTCCAAGCACGCAGTGAGCAGCATCGTTCTACACTGAGTTCAAATGAGGGGGCAGGGGGATGCCATATATACAGAAGGGAAGTGTTGCGGAGTATGGGCATGTGGGGTATCAAATGAAAGCTTTAGATTAATACTTTTTGAAGCCAGTCGTTATTTTGACATTAGCTGTGAAGAGAGAGGGGGGAGGGGGGTGTAATGGAGCTCTTGAAGAAGTGACAATTTTTGGGAAACTATCCAACCCAAAATTCTGAGTAAACAATAACAAAGCTGCCCCTATATTATGTCCTTAAAATGCCTTCCATAATGACATCTGCTCAAATAAAGTTAATAATAGTATATCACTATAATTTTGGAAAATTAAGTGGATACCCCACTTAAGTTGATCCTAGAATCGTTAGAATTTGCAGTCATATAGATTATGATGTAAAGCATGATATCACCAAGTTCGGTTTTCGATTTCATGATATTCGATTTTCATACTTCAGATTTCCGTTGCATACTACTTTCCATGCCGGTCCAATCTCATATTATGTTTTGTAAATTAGGGACGACGGAAAAAACAGGATTATATTCCAGCAGCAAAACTGCATTTTTTCGATGATTTTAAACCATTTTATTCCTTCCCCGAATATACATAGACATTAGAGTATAAAGCATACAACAAGCAGGTTCAAGAGTAGAGTAGAAACGAATGTCCCTTTTTTGCAGGATGCGTAGATGTTAAATTTAGGCCAGAAAGGATACTTGCGCTTATCTAAAATATTTGCGAGATAAAAGTGAAGGCGGAAATTACTTTTTCTTTTTACTGCATTCTCTCAAAGGTCATTCAGTCAATAACCGCTTTTTCTCGTTATCCTTTCGTTGCAGTGCGAGTTTCGCCGAAGTGCAATTGTTGATTTGTGTTTGCTGCCCGATTGAATCCGAATGCTCGCTGTGCTCGGGTCCATTCGTCTGGGAATAGATGGGGATGTTGTGGATGTTGATGTGGACCATAGTGGTGCATCTTGCGTCGTCAACCAGCACAGCCGAAACGGGGGGACGAGCAGCGCGTTTTGACAATGAGGAGTGGCAGTTCGGAACTTCTACTCGAGCAGCAACAACAAGAGCTTAGGTTACGTAAAAAAAAGGAACTGGCGCCTAAAAAGAAGAATGGTAACCGCCGTTTTCGATCGTGGCGTGAACGTGTTAGCTTCTATGGAACATCGACGTTGGCATTTTTTTCGGTGACAGCGGGCGCTTCCTTGTTATTCCTTGTACCGCTCTACGTGGACCCGGCCATCTCAACACTGGGGCATGATTTTATCGACACACCGACCTTGTGCACTACAACGCGCCGCGAAAATATGGTCGGTATATTTAACTGTTCGTGGAGTTCTTGTCGCGAAGGATGTACGTCCGATATGTACCGCTGCACGCATATATATGTGACGTTTATTGAACAAAACATAACGATACCGAAAAACCTAAGTTCAATGGAAGCACTCGCGAATTATACGGTAGACATGCCTCAATCGAAGGAAGCCACGCTCTTGGTCAATATAAAAGGCTGCGGATATCCGCCAAGTGTTAAGTGCAAAAATTTCACTGATTACTACGGTGTTGAAGGTGCTGTTTTCCCGTGTTTTTATTCGAGAAAGAACAAAACGGTTGTCCTGACATCTTATGACCACGACGATCAAGTTACGATGATAATACATTTTTTTGTTGTGCCATTTGTTATAACAGTTGTTTCATCCGTTGCACTATGTGTTATGCACTGTGATTGTAGGTGTAAAAAGGAGCGAACTCATCGTCGTCCTCGACCGTCACAATGTCGACGGCCTGGAATTGAGAATTTAAGGTAAATTTTATTATTCTATCTTAGCATTGAAAATCCTATTAATATTATGACTAATAATAATTTTAAATATTTCTTATAACTACGAATAATATCCTAAGATATGTGGCTTTCTTATGAAAAAATATTGGAATTGAATACTAAACTGTGTTAGGTTACTGGAACTCTTGTTCTACCTGTTCGTGAGTTCCCATAGAGAACATAATTTAAATATAATGTGGATATATCAATGAGAGTAGTATCTTCTTGTGGCCGCGGCTTCTCGGCATGTTCAACGTCTCTTGCTTTTTCTCCTGTGACAAGCTGAGGAGAAAACGTATTTGCTAAGATGCAGCATTTTGCTTTTTCTCAATTCAGCACCCCTTAGCTTCTCTATTACACTTCTTCCAGTGAACTATTTCTCATCCCAAAATTCGCGTATATATTTTAAAATCTTAAGTTAAAAATTATTATTTTTATTTTCCTTTTGTCAATTTTATTCACAAGGTGCCTTTACTTTTCAACTTCCTTCAAAACCCTATTATTATTATTCTGTTAAGGGAAAGTCGCACCGCGTCCTTGAAGAAATATTGTGCCCTTTTTACTGGTTATAGTGTACCTGTTGATCATAGTATCTCAAGCAGGCCTGTAACCGTTAGGAACTTTAGTATGATCCCCACTTCCAGAAGTTTCAGCTTTGCATCTGGCATTAAGTGTTCTCCCAGATGTATCGACCTACTTTGCACAAGTGCCGGACACTGTCCTAGGACGTGCATAGAAGTTTCGTCCTCCTCCTCACAGAACCTGCAGGCAGTGTCCGTAGATATCCCTAGCTTCCCTAGGTGGTAGTTCAGCCGACAATGACCAGTGAGAATTCCCACTATGATTCGGAGGTTCCTTTTGGTGAGGTTTAAGCAATCCTTTGTGCGCATGGGTTCGTATCCCCCAATAAGCACCCTGGACTGCTCCATCTCTGGTAGGCCAGCCCAATATAGTTCCCTCAACCGTTTCTCTTCGTTTCTTAGATTCATAGCCATGAAACCGTTTCCGATTCCACAGAAGGGTTCTGGCCCGTGTAAAGGCATCCCTGCTCCCTTCTTGGCTAGTTCATCCGCTGCCTCATTGCCTTCCAACCCAGCATGGCCTGGAACCCAAAGTATCCAGACCTTGTTGGACGAGCCGAGTATATTCAGTCTCTCAAGGCATTCGAATACCAGTTTAGAGTTCACCTGGTTGGACCTAAGTGCCTTGATCGCTGCTTGGCTATCGGTGAGAATAGCTATGTTCTGCCCCCTGTAGTTCCTTTCCCGATTAAAGGAGGCACATTTGTCTGTGGCGTAAATTTCCGCCTGGAATATGCTAGTGTACCTGCCCATTGGTTCAAAGTACAGTTTCCTTGGACCAATGGCACCGGCACCTGCTCCCTCTGCTGTTAGGGATCCGTCAATGTACCAAGTAATCAATCCCAGTTTGCCTTGTTAATCCAACGTGTTTCAAACTTCTTATCGAAGTGAAACCTCGTTGTCATGTTGTCCCTCGGTATCAGTAATTCGGGATACCGCCTAGAAAGGATATCAATCTTCCTTCGATTTAGGCAGCTCCCCGCCTCACTCATACTACCGGCCATCCTGAATATTGATCTCCTTGCCTGCATCTGTATGTGCAGATAGAGAGGGGTTAATCCCAGAAGGACCTCCAGGGACGCCGTTGGGCATGTCCTCATTGCCCCACTGATACACACGCAAGCCAGCCTTTGGAGCTTATGTAATTCCCTGGCTTGTGTGCTGAGTTGGGTCCTTTCTGCCCAGATTACCGCTCCATAGGTAATCATTGGTCTTACTATTGCAGTATATATCCAAAGTAGTATCTTCGGGCTGCAACCCCATTTTTTTCCTGCTATGGATCTGCAAGTCATCAGAGCCCTCGTGGCTTTTCGACAAGTGTTTCCGACATGTGTCTTCCAGAGTAATTTTTGGTCTAGCGTGATTCCCAAATATTTGACCTCTGTTTCTCGTTTCACCTCCATATCATGTAATGTTATGGCTTTCAGGTGATCCAGCTTACGCCTCCTAGTGAATGGTACTATGGTGGTTTTGGTTGGGTTGATCCGCAGTCCCACCTTCCTGCACTAGGCACTAGTAACCCTTAATCCAGTTTGGATTCTATCACATAGGGTATCTTCATATTTGCCCCTACAGATTAGAACAATGTCGTCCGCGTAGCCCTGGACTTATATTCCAGTATTAGTTAACACGTCCAGGAGTTCATCCACTACCATACTCCACATCAGCGGCGATAGTACTCCACCCTGTGGATAGCCTTGAGTGGTGTTCATGATAATAGAATTTGTACTTGTTTGTACCTCTATTTGTCTGCTTTCTAGCATTTTGCCCATCCAGAGTGCCAGGGTGTTTCCCACTCCTTTGCGGCTCAGGGCATCCTGTATCTCTGTGTGTGATGTGTTGTCGAATGCTCCTTCGATATCCAAAAACGCGCACAGTGCAATTTCTTTTGTTTCTATGGCGTCCCGTAGTCCCTCTGTCAGCTGATACAGAGCAGTTTCAGTTGACCTTCCTGCCCGGTAAGCCTGTTGACAGTGATGTAAGGGATTACGCTTTAGAACGTTAGTTCTAATATAGTTGTCTATGGTCTTCTCCACCGTTTTGAGTACGAACGATGTTAGGCAGATTGGTCTGAAAGATTTAGTGTGAAAAGGATCCTTTTTACCCGCCTTCGGAATAAAGACCACTTTTGCCCGTCTCCATGCCCTTGGTATGTAACCCAGTGCTATGCTCCCCCTTACCACCCTCAAAAGAGACTCTAAGATAATTCCTAGGCCTCTCTGGATAAGTGCTGGGAAAATGCCATCTGCTCCGGGAGATTTCATTGGTTGAAAAGTTCCCACTGCCCATCTTAGCCTAGCTTCTGAGCATACCTCTTTTGCTAGTTTCCAGCTCTCTTTCCTTCCCCTTTTATTCGTTGTTGAGGTGTCAGGCAGATTATTGTCGCCTGCCGCCGAGGGGTAGGACCCCGGGAAATGAGTTCTGAGAAGCAGGTGTACCCTGTCCTCCTCATTCTCGGTGAATGTCCCATCTTCCCTTTTCAAGCAGACAGAGGATATTCCCCCGTCTTTGGCTACAGCCTTGTACAGCCTGGTTGCTTCTGTGATCTGTTCAATCCCTTCACAGAATTCCCTAAAGCTGTTCCGTTTCGCTTCCCTGATGGCGTTGCTATACGCAGTCAGTGCATTTTCATACCTCCGCCAGTCCCCGGTTCGTTTTGCCCGATTAAAGAGTTTTCGTACCTCCGTTCTTATTCTGGCTAAGTTCCTGTTCCACCATGGTACATCCCTTGATGACTTGACTGTCTTGGCCGGACAGCTGGCCTCATATGCGTCAATGACGATTGTGTTGAGGTCTTCCACCACCGTTTCAAATTCCAATTCGCTCCTGATGTCACCGCCCCCTTGAAGGTGGGCAATGTTGTTGCTCAGGTGCATTGTGTAGGATTCCCAATCCGTTTTCTTGGGATTCCTTATTATTCTTTTTATTTCGGAGTTACCCTCAATGTCGAATCTGATTATCCTGTGATCAGACATTGAGGGTTCATCCGACACCCTCCAATTCCTGACCATCCCGTTGATTAGGGTATTTCCTAGAGTTATATCTAGTACCTCTTGTCTGGTGCTGGTCACAAATGTTGGAGTGTTCCCTACGTTGTATATTTCTAACTTATTACTAAGAATAAATTCGAGAAGGTACTCACCTCTACGATTAGTGTCACTGCTTCCCCACACTTCTTGGTGGGCGTTGGCATCGCAGCCGAGAAGAAGTGGTAACGCCCTCTCCTCGCAATACTCCGTAAGCTTTGCGACTTGTTCCGGTGGAGCCCGGCTCTCGTCTCCTGGGAAGTATCCCGATGCTACAACTACCTCTCGAGTGCTCCTCCCGGCTTCCAATGAGACTTGGATAGGTCCCCGGTTAAGAACTCTGTAAGACATATGTATTTTAAATTACGTTTGAGAATTATACAAGCTCTTGGTTTTTCACAAGAGGAGTCTTAAATTACCTGCATGTCTCCTCCTTGCAGACCGCGAATCTGCCCCCGGTACACCCAGGGCTCCTGAGCCAGCACTATTCCAATGTTCTCCTTGGAATTTGCCCTTGCAATCACTGCAGATGCAGCTCTCGCATGGTGGAGGTTTATCTGGGCTATCCTAGTGCTGGCCATTGGCTCCGTTATTGTTTGGAGCTCTTCTCCACTGTCGGAGTGTCACCCTCCTCCTCCGACATGGCGCTTTCCTGCGCGTCGCTGTCCACCCCGAGCCCTAGGAGTCCTAGGTCTTCACTGGGCAGCAGGTCTATTTCCCTGGTTGATCCCGTTCTTTCCGCTTCTATGGCTTCCGCGACTTCTTCAGGGACCTCGGTAAGTTTTCCACCCGATGCCTTCTCCGAGGTCTCTTTCCTTGGCTTTTCCTAAAACTGATGTTCCAAAACGATCATTAATGTTTATTTTGTTGTTGCTTTCACCATGCATTGCATGGCTCGGAAATAGATCTGATTACCCTGTATATTGCAAGTGCATTTTTACCGTTTGTTTCCTGACAGGGCAGGACAGGGTACGTACAGGCACAATACTATAAGCAGCTGATGCTGCAGCATTTTTTTTTGTAATTGAAGATTCATTTGGGAAACTCAGCTGATGAGAGAGTTGACTCTGCCATGCAGGAGTTTTGAGAGTGCAATCAAGTGAGAGTGCAAATTCGTGTTCCTTTAGATTTTATGGGCATGGAACCGAGTGATTAGCGCGTACAGGCTCAGGTTCGAGCGCGCAGGCAGGAGGTAATCGCTTTATGTCCTTACGAAATCTTGTAGCGTTATGTAAATAGCGTATTTATAAATACTTGGCGTCGGTCCCTTGCATGAGTGCATTGAAAGGTTTTGCTATTGTTTATAAAAGGATATTTGAGAGTATTCAAAGTCCTAGAATGCAATAAATTTGCACAAACTTGACAACCTTTATTACTGCAAAACTTCATGATCATAGGATAAACTTAGGAGGGTTGCCAGTCAATCTCTAAAAAATATACTTGTAATGAATATGGCAATATCCGATAGAAGACCCAACTATTGGTGAATTGATAAATTGAGCAGCCTCCGCTCAACATGTCATCGATAAATGGCACAGAAGGCAATAAACATATTCCTGCGACATAGAAAAATAATTTTGCTTTTTAAAAAAAAAATAATAATAAAGACAGTCAGTGCAAACGATCGGTCCATCGGCCACCGGTTGTCGGTAGTCTAGGCAGGCATTTCAGATCGACAGTATAGGTTCCGTAAAGCCAGATCAACCATTGTTGCCACCAAATTGGTTACTGGCTTGGCCGAAGATACAATTCATGGAAAGGGCAGTACCAATGCATAGTGATGACCCTGGACGTAAGAAATGCGTTTAATTCAGCCAATTGGAACCTAATACGGAAATGCCTGGCCTTGGTATTCCCGCTTATCTTACTGCTATTGTCGATAGCTATTTACAAGAACGGAGCCTCTCGTATGACACCGATGACGGACCCTAGGAGCAGGTTGTCTTTGCGGATGTCTCATAGTACTGGGCCCACTCACTCCCCCATCATGTACAACGATACGCTTAATTTTCCAGTCCCGGAGGAAACCACGGTAGTGGCAAGGATGAATCCGAACCTGAATGAGCCAGGGCATACTTCTAGGTGGCTTATAGTCAGGGTAGTGAGCTCAAACTTGTTCAATGCAGCTCCAGTTTGGGGAAAGGCATTGAAGATCGCAGCTAACGCTCATAAACTGAATGCACTGCAGGTTTAAACTGCATTCCTCACCCGGTTGTCCAAACTACGATGAAGTCTCGGAAGAACCAGATCACGTATTCTTCCACTGTCCAAGATTTGTGGAAGAAAGAAAGGGCCTAGAGGAGACTCTAGGAGAGGTGCTGGTACCAGAAAATCTGGTGCCGAGAATGCCAGCACGTGAGGAGAATTGGAATGCGGTCAACTTCATGATCGGAGAGCAAACTGTGAAAAGCAGAGAAGACGAAAAAGCGCGGTTATGTATGCCGTTTAGAGAGGACAAGTATAAAAAAGCTAGAGTAAGCTGACTCCGCTCCGTGATGTAATACCTTATGGTGGTTCCGGCGGGCATGGGGGGAGTCGAGCGTGGTTTTAGTTGGTAAAGATCCTACACGCAGGCGCGTCAAGACCAGGGTCTTTTAAAAATTTCCACCTCCTCAACAAAGAAAAAAACAAGTCGAGAAGCCGGAAGCTTGATGCTTTAGGTATAAAGCATTTTGTGTTTCCCTATGTAAGGAGCGACTAGCATGACATGTGTACATAGTTAAAAATACTATTGCCCTCTACTTTTTAGAAAGCCATTTATATAAATAATTTGATAGAAAGCACTGTATTGATAATAGTCAAGCTCACACGCTTCACACGAGGAGTTCCATATTATGAGCAAATGTGTAAAAGTAACCTACAACAGATATTATACAAACAAGTCGGAATACCGGAAGTCAGGCATTTTGGGTATAAAGGTTTTGTGTTCATCTTATGTGAGAAACTCGCTATACACGATTTTCCATTCGTACATAGCTAAGAAATCAAAATATTCCGTCATATTTTGCCAAATCCCAAAATTTACATGCATGTATATGTGCTTCATGCATTTCAACTTTACTCCGTGCACAAAAGAATACATATACATAGATGTTAGGTACATAAATTAAAAACCGCTGGTAACGAGAACACATATGTCTATTATATTGGTTACTACCGGTAAGCTTTATTCAATATCAACGGCGCAACAACCGGTATCCGGTCTAGGCCTGCCTTAAGAAGGAACTGCAAAAACCCCGGTTTTGTGCCGAGGTCCACCAATTCGATATCCCTAAAAACTGTCTGGTGGCCTGACCTACGCCATCGCTCCATCTCAGGCAGGGTCTGCCTCGTCTTCTTCTTCTACCATAGATATTGCCCTTATAGACTTTCGGGACACGATCATCCTGATTCATACGGATTAACTGTTGAACCGGATTTTATCTACAATCAGACGGTCATGGTATCGCTCATAGATTTCGTCGTTATGTAGGCTACGGAATCATCCATCCTCATGTAGGGGGCCAAAAGTTCTTCGCAGGATTCTTCTCTCGAAGCGGCCAAGAGTTCGTAATTTTTCTTGTTAAGAACCAAGGTTTCCGAGGAATATATGAGGACTGGCAAGATCATAGTCTTGTACAGTATGAGATGTGACCCTATGGTGAGACGTTTCAAGTGGAACAGTTTTTGTAAGTTGAAATAGGCTCTTTTGGTTGACAACAACCGTGCGCGGATTTCCTCATCGTAACTGTTATCGGTTGTGATTTTCGACCTTAGATAGGAGATATTTTCAACGGTCTCGAAGTTGTAGTCCCCTATCTTTATTCTTACCGTTTGACCAGCGCGATTCGATGTTATTCGTCCGTTGGTTTTTGGCCCTGATGTTGCCACCATATACTTTGTCTTGCCGTCCTTAATGTGCAGCCCAAGATCTCGAGCCACCTGCTCGATCTGGATGAAGGTTGACTGTACATCTCGGGTTGTTCTTCCTTCAATATCCTTCCGTCAATATCCTTAACGTAGGCCAGTAGTTGGATAGACTTGAAGAGGATGGTGCCTCTCGCATTTTCGTGTGCAAAGCGAATCACTTTCTCTAGGGCCAGGTTGAAGAGGATGCATGATAGGTCTTAGACCGTTTTTGGTGTTGAATGGTCTTGAGAGTGATCCTGCTGCTTTTATCTGGTCTCGGACATTGGTTAGAATTAGCCTAGTCAGTCTTATTAATTTCGTCGGGATACCGAATTCTCTCATCCCCGTGTACAGTTTTACCCTAGCTGTACTATCATAGGCGGCCTTAAAGTCGATGGAAATATGGTGCGACTGATGTCCATATTCTTGCAGTTTTTCCATCGATTGCCGCAGAGAGAAAATCTGATCTGTTGCTGATTTGCCAGAAGTGAAGCCTCTTAGGTATGGGCCAATGATGTTCTGGGTCTATCCGATCTAGCAAGATGGTACTCAGCAACATGATACCTCTCTAGTTGCTGCACTGCGTGATATCTCCCTTTTTATGTATGAGACAGATAATCCCTCTTTGCCGGTCGTCATGCATTGATTCGTTGTCCCACACTTTGAGCATAAATTGACGCCTGAAACGCCTGGTATAGTTGGTCATCTCCACATTTAACCAATTCGACTGTAATTCCATCGCCCCTGGCAATTTAAGCCGATGGATTGCACGGACTGTTTCTTCCATGTTTGGTGGTGGGAGTATTTGTCCGTGGTCTTCAGTTGGCGGGATCCCCAACTCGCCGATATTTTGGTTGTTCAGCAGTTCATAAAAATACTCAACCCATCGCTCCAATATGCCCATTCTGCCGGAAATTAGATTTCCCTCTTTATCTCGGCAGGATGAGCATCGAGGTGTATAAGGCTTCATCCTGCTGACGTGTTAATAAAACTTGCGCGCCTGGTGCAGTTGCTCTCTATACTTTTCGAGTTCACAGACCTGTTGGTTCTCCCAGGCTTCCTTCTTCCGTCTGTGAAGTCGCTTCTCCGTTCTCCGTTCGACAGAGTTCTTGGTAGGCCTCTGCGTGTGCTCGCGTTCTTTGAGAATGCAACATTCCTTGGCATTCTTCCGATGTGTGTTGTGTATACACAAAACCTTAAGAGGAGAATCAGATTGTTCAGGAATGGGACTTTTATATTTCCCGCGATTATCAATTATTCTCGATAATTATAACGTCAGCATCTTACTTGCATGGGTTAAGATGCAAGGAATTCTCGTGAAAATGATAAGTTTGCAGTGCTATAACTTTGATAGTAATAGCCGCATTTCCATGAAACTTAGCTGTATTATGAACGATGTTTTTGCAGTGAGAACTGCAGTACTGCCCTCTATGCCGGTGCAGCATTTGGCACTCTTAGAATGAACTTAAGGGGGGTTTTCCAGGCAATTAAAAAAAGTTGGTAATATACTATTAGTAAATTTATTTAAGCAGATGTTGGAATGGGTAATATTTTGGGGCCCACATTTCGTATAAGCACATCAACCTGATTTTTTCAGATTTTTGGGTTGGGCTGTCTCTAAAAATGGATCCTGTCTCACTTTAAGTGTGCACATTTTGGTTTCTTATTCGCGCTCTTTACGATTTATGTCATAACTAATATCAGTTTCATCGGGTTTATCAGTACTCATCGGAACCTTTCATTTCATACCCAACATGATTATATACGGTGAAAAAAATGTTTACGTCCTTCCTTTGCATGGATGGGCAGTTTAAAGGGAGTCTAACTCCACGTAAATTTATGTCGGTCATTATATGCCTGGGATTCCATATTTCCATATGTCCTCCAAATTTTGTTTGAATTGGTTTAGCCGTTTTGGAGAAAAGTGCGCGTGACAGACAGACAGTGAATTAATTTTAATATGGTTTTGCTTTACACAAAACCTTAAAAGAACAGACAGACGATAAAACGATTTTAATAAGGTTTTGTTTTACATAAAACCTTGATGAAAATAGAAAGATATTTTATTTTTTTAACACTTGCAAAATTTTCGATTTTGACTATTTTCAACTGCATTAAAGTTCATTTTCTTCTTTTTCAAGAAAATTCGCAAAAGTTCGAAATACGACTGATATAATGTCCCAATTTTGATCGAATTCCAATTAATTTTTCCCACTAAAAAATCTTGCTGAGTACTTTGATGAACTACTGAACAACCAGAACATCGGCGAGTTGGAGGTCCCACCAACTGAAGATGACGGACAAATACTGCCACCACCAAGTACGTAAGTAAGAAACAGCCGATGGAATTACAGCAGAATTGGTTAAATAAGGAGGCGACCAGTTACACCAAGTGGTTCATCAACTTGTGCTCAAATCAGCAACAGATCAGATTTTCTGTCTACGGCAAGCGATGGAAAAACTGTTGGAATATTGACATTAGTTGCACCATTTCTTCATCGTTTGCACTGATGAAGGGAACAAGTGGTTCCCGAAATATCGGTATTTGCAAGAATAAATACCCACACCAACGAAAAAGAAACAACAAGTTTTATTATTTCAATTAATGAAAGAGAGTATCCCGATGAAATTGATAAGACTAACTAGGCTGACCCTGACCAATGTGCCAGATAAAAACAGCAGGATCATTCTCGAGACCATTCGACATCAACAACGGTCTAAGACAAGGGGTTGCCCTATCATGGGTCCTCTTTAACCTGGTCCTCGAGAAAGTGATCCGTAATACTGAGGTAAATGCGAGGGGTACGATCCTCTTTAAGTCCACCCAACTACTGGCCTATGCTGACGATATCGACACATGGGAAGAATCACCCGAGACGTACAAACTACCTTCATCCAGATCGAGCAGGCGGGGCGAGATCTTGGCAACACAAAGTATATGATGGCAAGGTCCGCAGCGGAAACCAACCAACCAACAACATCAAACCGATAACAGCTACGATGATGAAATCCGCGCACGTTTGTTGACAGCCAACACCACCATAGGGTCAAAGCTTTTACTGTACAAGACAATGATCTTGCCACTCCTCATGTATTCTTCGGAAACTTGGGTTCTTGGCAAGAAAAATTGCGAACTCTTGGCCGCGTTGGAGAGAAGAACCTTCCGAAGAATTTTTGGCCCCCTACATGAGGATGGACAATACCGTAGTCTACATAACGACAAAATCTATGAACGATACCAAGACCGTCAAGTTGTGGATAAAATCCCGCTCAATAGGTTACGGTGGGCGGGTCACTTAATCCGAATGGATGGGGATGATCGATCCCAAAAAGTCTATAAAGGTAATATCTATGGTAAAAAAAGAAGACGAGGCAGATCCTGCCTGAGATGGAGCGATGGCGTAGGTCAGGATGCCAGGCAGCTTTTAGGGATATCGAATTGGTGGACCTCGGCGAAAACCCGGAATGTCTGGAGTTCCTTATTAAGGCAGGTCTAGACCGGATGCCGGTTGTTGCGCCGTTGATATTGATGATGACTAAAAAATCTAAAAAACTTGGTGAAAATAAGCCTTCTAATTTGATTTGCCCCTTCAAGCCAATTCAATGCGTTTCTGTGCATCTGTCCGTCGGTCTGTCTTTCTGGCTACTTTGACTTATTGACTTAAAAGCACTATATGCATGCCATTATGAAAACTTATTTTTGTTTGGTAATCTGACGTAATTTTCCAACCATTTGTGGGGTATTTTATTAATTGAGTATTGGAAGCAGTTGGAATACTGTCCTTTTGTTGGCGTTGGTCTTGCTACTGATAAATTTCTATTAGAATTAAAAAAATAATCTACAAATTCATTCTTTACGTAATATAAATACCGAATCTGCAACCATTTCCATGATTTATCATTCAAGACATGTGCCATAAGTTTCCAAGTTTAAGGCTTCTAAAATATGCAAATCGTAACATCATTACTGAGGCATTTCTATAATCAAGGCATGGGTAATGTGTACATGCATATATACCATAAATCTACTATGCATTAAAAGATAGGTAAAGGCACATTGCATTTTTGTTGCTAAGAATTACACAAGGCTAATGCATATGCTAAGAAGGTAGCAATCTGAAGCCGATAACCTTGCAATGTAGCACCACTCAAAAAGGACTCTTCAAAAATGAAATGTTATATAAAATGGTTTTGAATAGAAACCCCATCTTTGTGGCATGTATGCACTGTAAGCTATCTCCGAGTGGAGACAATAAGAAAATCTAGGACAGAAAAAAGAAAGAGAATTGATTTTTTCCTAGGTCAACAACAATATTATGTATCTTCTATCTTACTAAATATGACAGGTATGCTAAATCTTGTAAAATATTATGTTTTTCGTCCCCGTGAACCTTTATAAACATCTGTACCCAGGCAGCATGCAATTGAATTGATTTTTCCCACTTTATTGGTGTTGGAATGCGCCACAATAGCATGTACATTTACAGAAGGAACTTTGCATGCATTGCAAGTTTCAGTACTAACAAGATAACATCTGGTGAACCTTCTCATCAAAATACCACAAACAAATTACCCCACAATGTTGAAATCGACATTGGCCCATGTCCTACTTGTAAATTTGTGGCATTGCCGTGCGGAGGTGCTGCTTGGTGAATCAATAAAAGAGGGTGAAACCAGGATAACCCCGACCCGAATACACTGTATGTATGCGGGCACTGTCACTTATAAATCGACTTTATTTTGATGGAATATGTAAATTATTTATCATTTATCTGCTAACTTTCTTTAGTACCTTCACCCATTGTATATTGAAACACAATAAGTAATTATTAAAAGGGCGGCCCTTCAACTTTGGCGAACGTGTGTTATCTGTATATTGTAGGATCATCGAATGTTAGGTTCTTACACGATTTTCTTATATCTTTTGAATGGAAAATTAGAAGGTGGGTGTTCTCATATTGGACTACCAGTATGGTATGAATTGCATGTGAAATGTTCCAAAATATCATATCTGAATCCTCCTAAGTTATTTTTATTATTAATATATTAATACTTCTTGGAGCTAATTACGTTGAAATAGGTTCAAGCAAATGATTTTTTTTTTTTGGGAGTAGGGTAGTTGAGTGCGTTCACGCACAGAGTATTGGACTTCCGAAACAGTACGCTGTCGGACTACCTCATCAGAGAACTAGTCTGGAATCGTTCCCCGCTCTCCCGGCTTTGGGAGCCTTCAGGTCAGGGAATTCCTTTCACCAGCGGGAGGGGAGGGGAGGAAGGGAGTTGTTAGTTCAAGAAACCCCTTACCATCCGATCCCTCTGCCGGTCGAGTTCAATCTTCTTCGCAATAAGAAGAGCCCAAACATAATGCGCAATACGATTCCAGCTGCTAGCGCTCTTCAGCATCTCTCTGACAATGTTGTCTGGAGAGAGTTTCCCTTTGTCTGCATAAACCTGCTGACGAAAGCCGTCCCACTTCCCGCAAGAGAAAAAGGTGTGGTCAGCGTCGTCCACCACTCCATTGCAGAACACATAATCAGGAGATGGCGCCTTCCCAATCCTGTGCAGGTAAGACTGAAAATCTCCATGCCCTCCCCCTCCATCACCGTGCGTTCGGTTCAACCACGGGTCTAATTTGTCGATGAGCGGCGCATCTATTTGCCCTTTGGCTCATTTTGCCAGGAAAGTTGACACACGGTAAGGATGTGTTGACGTTCTTCATGGGCAACCACCTCTCTTAAGTTCTCGCCCTTACGGCGGTAGATAGCTTTGCGCTCCTTGGCAAGGATTGTAATGGGGATCACACTCGCGATCACCATCACAGCCGTTTCGGAAACGTTGCGATAAGCAGACCCCACTCGCAAAACTCCCCGCCTCTGCACTTGAGCAAGGTGCTTACAATGCATCTCCTTGTCAAGGGCATCAGCCTATACCTTCGCATACGGAGTCATCTCCTAGTAGATATAGGGTCCCCAAAATTCGCCATTAGCCGACTCAAGGCCGCGACTTCAGCTGCAGCGCTGTCCGCTGCTGCTTCGATTTGCTCGAAGGAACTCATCTTCGAGTCGAACATTAAACCGCTGGTTTTGACTCTACAGTCAACTCGCCGATCGATATGGGACGCAGGGTCGGGATTCTCCTTCTGGTCAAGATGACTACTTCGGTCTTTTCCAGCGGCAGGCTGAAACCGTGAGTAGTCATTCACCCGTTTACCCGTCCCATCAATATGCCAAGTCTGTTTTGCGCCTGTTCAACAGTGCGTCTGGCAACGTCGTCTGCATAACCGACCAGGTGCGACTCGTCGGGCATATCGAGTCTCAGCAGACTATCATAGAAAGCGTTCCAGAGGTCCGGCCCTAGGATGGATCTCTGTGCTACTCCCGACGTGATTTCCATCTTCCTCTGGCCCACTAGCGTCTCATAGGGTAGGCAGCGATCTTTCAGAGAATCCCTCAATATCCGCAAGAGATAGCTTGGCACGTGAAATGAGTTTTCTAAAGTACTTAGCGTATCTGTCCATCTTACGGACTTGAAGGCATTTCTGACATCAAACGTTATGAGTAGCACTATCCGTCGATATCGGCGGCTGTGTGCCTCGGCTCGATGAACCGCATTCATTACCTGCATAATAGCCTTGGGGATAAGTCCCGGCAGCGTGAGTCGCTTCAGCGAGTCTACTCTTGATGAGCTTCTCGAGCGCTTTCCCAGTCGTGTCAAGCATACACAGCGGTCGGTATGCAGATGGGAGCTCAGGGT
This sequence comes from Hermetia illucens, assembly GCF_905115235.1. Lineage (NCBI taxonomy): Eukaryota > Metazoa > Arthropoda > Insecta > Diptera > Stratiomyidae > Hermetia > Hermetia illucens. The sequence continues at coordinate 40,255,068 of NC_051854.1, forward strand.
CTCCTTTACCCTTGCTGATCAGCGCAATCTGAGCACTTTCCAGCGACAAGAAAAATACCTGCCTTCAAGCAAGCGTTGAACGCCTCAAGCACCAGTTCTGGCCGTTGGCGGAACACCAGTATTTAAACTACCTTCTTGTTTTTCATTGTGAGAACCGCTTCTTCGAACTCTCTCATTGTGAAAAGGGGGCAATCCTGGACGCTTTCCGCGCTATTGACATCAACCCGTACAGGATGTCTGGGGAACGATGCCCGTACAATGTGGCCCATCTGATCGGCTTTCGGAGAACCTCGATTTTTCGGGTGACAAGCTTATAGTCAAGTCCCCACGGGTCCTCATTCACTTCGCTGACAAGGTTCTGCAGGCGTGAGCTTTGTCTTTATTTATAACGCTGCGGAGTCTCGTTTTTGCTGACCTATACTGTGCCTTTATGGCGCATGCCTTCTCGTTGGTGTGCAAACGTTGTGCCAAACGGCGAAGCTTATGACACCACCAGTACATAGAAGGCTTGTCGCGCCTGGGGCTCCTCAGGGGCATGGAAGTCTCACACGCCGTCGTTATCAGGTTCATTACTGAATTTACGACGGTGTCAGCTCCGACACTACCACTTGCTCTCCAGCGTGGCTCTTCCTGCTCCAAGAGCTTTGACGAATTTCCCGATGTTCACCCTCACGACATTCCACAGACAGGGGGAATGTCACGTTGGTGCTCGCCGACAAGTAGCGTGAACCACTTCGAACGCGATGTACGGTTGATCACTTGCCGCGAAGTCTTCTAGGACTCACCACCTGTCCACCCATGATGCCAGAGATGCCGACGCAAAAGTGATGTCAGGAATGCCTCCTTCACAGCCTGGGCGCCGAAATGTTGGCGTGGATCCCGTGTTTAAAACTACGAGCCTGGTTCTCGCCGCCATTTACAGAATCCATTTTCCTTTGGAGTCTGACTGAGGCATTCTCCATTCAAGGGCCCTGGCATTAAAATCACCGCCTACCGCTAAAAAAACGTTATCCCTAAACACCGGATCCAGAAAAAACCATTCCCCAGGCCTTCGGCAAGAACACGAAGTCGAACGTTGTCCCGAACCCAGATGGCAGCGGTGCCCGATAAGTCGAGAAACCATGAGGCCGGGTCCTTGTTTCGGTATTGCTCGCTAGTTAGCACTAGATCAGCATTTACTTTCGCAGCGAACTGTGCTAGCAACTGGTGAGCGGTTGCACTCCGGTACATGTTAATTTGTAAAATATGGATCATGCCGTTCTCACCCTAGCCCTTTCCAATTCCGCCCTGAAGATTGAACACCGTCCCGAGCCCGAAGTATATGCAACGCTCTCACCAGATCCCTGCAGAGAACGCAGCTCTCGCTTTCATTGCAGGTCTTCGCTTGATGACCCACCGCCAGGCTCGGCATACCCTACAATTCGCAATGCTGTGGTTGGAAAGTCCACAGCAAAGTTTCTCGTGAAGTTCAGCTTGCCCGTGGAATGCCCAGATTTCCCGAGGTACTTCGTCTAGGATGTTACTGTGGCCGAAGAACTTCGCTGTTCAGCATCCGAACTCTCGTAGTCTGACGGTACTGCACGCTACAACGTGTTTAATGTGGAGGTCTAGGGGGGGGGGGGAAGATGCAGGAGTACATTGAGAGCATATGCCGGGTAGGACTGCAGAGCCCCGGTAGCACCTACACACTCGGCCCTTTGAATCCTATTAAGCTTCGTTCTATTGTATTATTTGCTCAGAGCCTGACACCATACCAACCAATCTTTGTTCATTCAGTTGTGGTAGATGGAATTCAGGTATCCTTGTCTTGGTGGTGAATAGCATCGGTTCCGTTTTGGTTGGGTTTATGCCGAGTCCGCATCTTGCGGCTCACAGGCATACCTTTCACAACGCTTCTTCCATAATGTCGCCCATAATGAACGGAAACATGCTTGACACAAATATCACCAAGTCGTCGGCATACGCCACTACCTTCACCCCGCCGCTATTCGTAAAATTTCGTACATCACTATTAAGCACCGGAGAGATGGCGTCATCCTGGGGCGTGCCACTGTTTACAGCTCTGGCCAAATGGTTGTCTCCCCCTCCCCTCCCCTTGCATGGATATAATCTAGTGCGTAAGATACCCCTCCAATCCCATACTGATCAAGGCTTCCTTGATGGCATTGGTACTAACGTTGTTATAAGCTGCCTCTATATCCAAGAAAACTGCTAGGGTATACTGATTGTACTGAAGTGACCGCTCAACCGTGCCAATTACCTCGTGGAGAGCGGTTTCTGTGGATTTTCCTCTGGGATAGGTATGCTAGTACTTAGAGAAAGGTGTTCTCTCCATAATCGTCCTTAAGTGGATGTGCAGGACGGGCTCTATGGTCTCCAGCACGAAAGAAGTAGGGCTGATTGTTCGAAAGTCCTTTGAGGAATCATGACCGTGCCTGCACGCTTTCGATATGAAAACCACTCGTGCGCGTTTTTAAGACTGTGGTACGTATCCTAAAGAGATACCGCTCCGGTAAATCTCAACATGTCACGGCACAACCCTTTTCTGCTGACTGGCATTATGCCTTCTGGACCCGGAGATTTATATGCGGAGAAGCCCAGCCGATCTTATCCTCGGTAATTACCGATTTGATAGTCTCACATGGCTTGGGTGGCCGTAAATCCTCCAAGCAAGGCTCTGGTTCAGAGTCTGCCTCGCTGGAGGGGAAATGCGTCTGAACGAACAGCTTTAAGCTTTCCGACTTTTTAAGAAAGGACGGGCTCTTATGTTACTTGGTCAGAATCTTACTGAGCCTCACTGATTTGCTGGTGCTTTTGATGTTCTAACAATAGTCCAACCAAGACCGCGCCTTAGCGGTCCCCTTCATCAGTGCTAACAAGTTCATCCGTACTAACAACTTGCTAACAAGTAGTTCTCGGAATATTGGTATTTGCAAAATATAAATCAACACGATTTAGCCATTTTGAACAAAAAAGTGTGTGACAGACAGATAGAGAAACAGCGAATCGATTTTAATAAGGTTTTGTTTTACATAAACCCTTAAAAATGACAATCTGTATAAGCTTTTATTTGTTTTTTGTTTTTTTATCTAAGCGTGGTCTTGAAATGTTTCTAACAATTAATTTAGTTGAAATGGTTGGATTTCCTCCTCTTTTTCACTAGCATTTTATTTTAATACGCATATACCGATATTTCGAGAACCACTTCTCCCTTTCTTCAGTGCTACTATGACAATTGGCATTCGGCTTCCGCATGTACTTTGCAAATGATCCGTAGCACATTTTCGAACAATTTGGATGAACGCAGAGAAAACTGCCTCAAGTCATGACAGATAAAGTGTACTCATATTAATCTGTGTATTAGTAAAACCAGAATTTAGAGCGTTTTAGTAAAGTTTTGTAATTACAAATAAAAAATCAAACCATTTCCTTTACTAGATATTTTTATTTTTAGTTAACATGCATATTTCGGTAACTACTTGTGGTTCAAACCCAAGCACTGAGGAAGGCGACAAGTAGTCACCGACATCTGCATATTTGCAAAAAATAAAAATATTCAGTATTGTTATATTTACTACTGCATCTTAAACCATAGAAATAAAATGCTAACGTCATAATTAACGAGAATGATTGACGTTCGAATAAAATAATAAAATTCCATATATAAAGAAGCTACGTCCCCCCATTCCTTTTTAAGGTTTTGTATATTATTAGGTTGTTGCATATGAAATGGCCGATTTGGCAATCATGTGAAGTTAATTGCGATTTTGTTGTATCAAACCACCACCAGTTGGCGCTGTGGGTGTCGGATAATGAAGTATAAAGACTCCTACATTTAATCAAAGAGTCATTTCAGTTTTGACCATCGTTGTGATAACAGTGAATAAAAACGAAAAAAAGTATGGAAAAGCGCCAAGAACGTATATTTTTTTCTGTATGAGTTCAAACTCGGTTATAAAGCAGCAGAGGCGACCAGGAACATTAACAGCGCATTTGGAGCTGATACGGTAAGCGAACGAACCACACGGTAGTGGTTCGATAAATTCCGGTCAGGCGACGTAAACCATCAAAGTGAGCCACGTGGACATCCAGGACCATCGATTCAAAACGACGAGCTGCGTTTGCTAGTCGAATCTGAAACACGTCAGTCTGTGGAAGACATTGCAGAGAAACTGGACGTACACTATTTGACAGTTTCCCGACACTTGCAACAACTTGGAAAGATGAAAAAGCTCGACAAATAGGCTCCGCATGCCCTTACGGAGCAAAAAATGGCGCTTCGCATGGAAATTTTCAGTTCTTTACTCACCCGCAACAGAAGCGATCCCTTTTTGCACAGAATAGTGGCATGTGGATATTATACGACAATCGCCTATCAGCACAATGGCTAGATGCTGATGAGCCACCGAAGCATATGCCGAAACCGAGCCTCCATCCGAAGAAGGTAACGGTGACTGTTTGGTGTGCTACAGCTGGAGTTATCCACTATTCTTTTTTGGCACCTGGAGAAACGATAAATGCAAAGAAATACTGTGCCAAAAATGACGAAATGCATCAAAAATTGAGTATTCAACGGCCGAGATTGATCAACAAAGATAGTGTGACACTCCCTCACGACAATGCACGACCTCATGTATGCGGAACAACGGTTCAAAAGTTGAACTAATTGCAGTATGAGACTCTACCTCATCCACCATATTCAGCGGACCTTTCGCCAACCGACTACCACTTTTTTTAAGCATTTGGGTCATTTCTTGGCGGAAAAACAATTTAGGAACCAAAAGGCTGTCAAAATTGCCTTCGACGAGTTTATCAACACCCGACAGTTGGAATTCTACGAAACTGGCATACATGCTCTTGAATCTCGCTGGGAGAAGTGTTTTGAATCGACTGGCACCTATTTTGATTACATAAATAAATTTTTGTAAGCTTTACAGTCGTTTCGAATTTTAGTACCAAAACGGCCATTTCATTTGCAACAACCTAATACTATATTTTTTTAGAGATTGATTGAAAACCCCGCCCCTCTCCTTTAACTTTGTCATAGAATCATGGAATTTCGCGGTAATATAGACTATAATATTGCATTAAGCATGTTACTACCAAGTTTGGTGGAAATCGCACCGTTACTAACAAAGTTATAATAGGTCACATTTATTTATATCTTTTCTGAAAATTTACTGCACTCTAAGATTTAAATTGGCAGTATTACACTAAACCGAATACTAAATGCATAAACATTACGAACTACGTACAAATGGGGCAAGTATTCACTCTACTATTCTTACATAAGAAATACATAGCACCTTTCATACCAGAGATTCTGGATTTCGATATGTTGTTTGTAGGAGCAGTTCATGTCCGTATGTTATAGTAACGATTTCATCTAAGAAAGGCTGATACTTTGAATCGGAGAGGGGGAGTTCTTCCACCTCATTAGATACTCAACAAAAAGGATGAGAGGTCTACCGTATTATCGAGGTACTTATGACCATTGGAAGTTTCTTCAAGATGCGTGTTAGGATACCGAAATCGTTCATGTTCGCGACAAACTCTGCTCTTTAGCGCAATGGTAAAATCCACTTATTGTGACATTAATATTGAACTTTCGACGCTTGTGCTTCATCATCATCAACAGCGCAACAGCAGGTATCCGCTCTAGGCCTGCCTTAATAAGGAACTCCAGATATCTCGGTTTTCTGCTGAGGTCCACCAATTCGATATCCCTAAAAGCTGTCTGGCGTCCTGACCTACGCCAACGCTCCATCTCAGGCAGGATCTGCCTCATCTTCTTTTTCTACCATAGATAGACTTTCCGGGCTGGATCATCCTCATTCATCCGGATTAAGTGACCCGCCACCGTAACCTATTGAACCGGACAACCGGACGGTCATGGTATCGCTCATAGATTTCGTCATTGTGTAGGCTACGGAATCGTCCATCCTCATGTAGGGGGCCAAAAATTCTTCGGAGGATTCTTCTCTCGAACGCGGCCAAGAGTTCGCAATTTTTCTTGCTAAGAACCCAAGTTTCCGAGGAATACATGAGGACTGGCAAGATCATAGTCTTGTACAGTAAGAGCTTTGACCCTATGGTGAGACGTTTCGAGCAGAACAGTTTTTGTAAGCTGAAATAGGCTCTGTTGGCTGCCGACAACCATGCGCGGATTTCATCGTCGTAGCTGTTATCGGTTGTGATTTTCGGGCCTATCCGGTCTAGCAAGATAGAGGAGAATATCTTATAGATGGTACAGGGTACGGCAGCATAACTTCCTTTTTTCAAAACTCAATAAAAACTATTGTATGCATCGGAAAATATTTATTTATTTTTTATAATGTAGGTACATGTCTAGAATTTTTATTTACATTATTTTGAAGATCAAATCTGTTAGGTGACGTCCCCCATTCTCCATACATTGCGCAAACCGATTTCTGGCGTTGGTCATGACTCTTGTTAGCATAGCAGGTGTTATGTTGGCAATTTCTTCTTGGATGTTGGTCTTCAAATCTTGTAGGGTTCTTGGACGGTTCACATAAACACGGGATTTCAAAAAACCCCATAGAAAAAAATCACAAGGGGACAGATCGGGAGAGCGTGCCGGCCATTCCAAATCGCCTCTAATTGAGATAAGGCGCTCTGGAAAGTGTTCCCTCAAAACAGCCATCGATGCTCTTGAAGTGTGTGCTGTTGCACCGTCTTGTTGGAATCAAATCTCACCCACCTCTCCCCCAAATCCAAATTTTCTAGCCGTGGGAAAAAAAATTCTGTAACATGTTTACAAACCGGTCCGAATTCACTGTCACTGTAACCTCATTTTCCTCAAAAAACCAGGGACCAATAATTCCAGCTGAGGAAATTGCACACCACACTGTGACTTTGGGTGAATGCAAAGGCTGTGATGCAATTCTCGAGGGTTGGTGTCAGCCCAGTAGGGCATGTTTTGTTTGTTAACCGACCCACACAAATGAAAATGGGCTTTATCGCTAAAAAAAACAATAGCACCCTCAGGAACGACATCAAGAAGAAGCTCACACGCGTTCATCCGAGAATTGAAGTCACGTTCTGAAAGTTCCCGCACTATCGCCATCTTATAGGGATGAAAATGAAGGTCATCACGAAGAATTCTTCTCACAGAACGATCGCATAATCCAAGGGCAGATGCGCTCTCACTGCTTCAATGTTCTGAGGTGATCTAACGGGCCGAGGGACTCCGGTTCTTCCTTTTGTCGCACTTGCAGTTTGTCTGAATGTAGTGACCCATGTAACAATTGATTTGCGGTCTGGGACGGGAACCAACGGGGCTAAATTAAAGCGACTCCGAAATGCACGCTGTGTTGCAATAACCGAACATCCGCTTGAAAAGTAATCCTCAACGGCAAAGGCACGCTCCTCACTATTCCAACGCATGATGGCGACTGAACCGTGTCGGGACAAAACTTTACAGTATCCCCTCTTGAACGAGACAACTAGCGCTCCGCTATAACATCAACTAACTGAGTGGCGCACATTTTAAAAAAGGAAGTTATGCTGCCGCACCCTGTATTATTTTAGTTCAATATCTAATTAGATGTTATATCCCTCATGACAAGATTAACTGAATTTCTTCAATTAAAAGTCTTCCGAACTCAGTATAAATCAGTTCGAATGAATGTATGAATTAGACGAGTGAAACTGAATGTAACATTCCAATACCCTTCCGTCCTCGACAGGCGTTTTAACTATAAAGGCAGCGAAGATTACCAATTAATTAATTCAAAATGCCGGTCAATCATAGACTCTACGTGTATGTAAAGATACTCGTACCATCAGAATCTCAGATGGAAAGGCCGCAGGTGGCGTCAATCTGTGTTACGAAGCAAAAAATCAATTACGAATATGCCAGTTCAAGACTTGTTCAGTTATCGATTTTCTGCCATTAACCACCCCATAACGTTAGGGTGCAAATAAGTTCAGCCATGGGCATATTTGTTAACGTCGATATAGGAACACGCCTATGAGAAATTGTGAGCGCACTATGCTTTTCGATGCGATGACAAATCGAAGTTAAGTGAGCGCTACGAAAGTTCAATGTAATTGTGCCATTTGAAAAGGTCCTTGCAGTCCACTAGTTTCACTTGAATCTAGCACATAAACAATTTTGTGTTGACATCCATTTGATTCATGCAGACTAATATTCGCTCCTTGATTGTTAGCATGGAAACAACCACAGCGCATTCAGTTCATTGCCTCAATCGCATACATAATTCACGTTTTAACCGTTCCCATAATCAATTAAATTGCACATCAATCTATATTTTATTGAGGACTGCAGTTACCTGTGATGCAGATATTTTGTTTCAAAGTATAATTGAGCTAAAATTAGGATGTTTTTGGTAAATTCATTAGGATTTGCATGAAACAGAACCATTTGTGGACAGGAAATTTGGTAGGTATGGGTGGTCTATGAACTTTTTATAAAAAGCGAGTATTATGTTTTCAAATTGAGCTTAAGGGAAAAATTTATAAGGAACCCCTTCTTATAAATGTAATATATGCTATTCACCGGTTGGTAGGGTATAGCGCGTCAACCACATCTACGCGCCATTGCCCCCGGTTAGCTGAAATGCGCTTCAGTTCCCCTATGACTTCCTGAAACGCCTGCAGTCCTTCCCTTCTGTTCTGTGCTAGGTGCCCTTGTGACGACCCATTCGTCGGCCATCTTGGGAGAGAAGATTCCATTGCATAGTGTAGCCCGTAATGCCATTGTCACCCCTCCTAAATGTGTGACCTATCCGCTGCCATTTTCGATCACAATACATAGGAGTGCCTGGCCTGTGCGCCGAACAAGTTCAGAATCATCATCATCAACGGCGCAACAACCGGTATCCGATCTAGGCCTGCCTTAATAAGGAACTCCGGACACCCCGGTTTTGCGCAGGGGTCCACCAATTCGATATCCCTAAAAGCTGTCTGGCGTCCTGACCTACGCCATCGTTCCATCTCAGGCAGGGTCTACCTCATCTTCTTTTTCTACCATAGATATTGCCCTTATAGACTTTCCGCGCTGGATTAAGTGAGCCACCCACCGCAACCTGTTGAATCGGATTTTATCCACAACCAGACGGTATCGCTCATAGATCTCGTCGTTTTGTAGGCTACGGTATCGTCCATTCTCATGTAGGGGGCCAAAAATTCTTTGGAGGATTCTTCTCTCGAACGCGGCCAAGAGTTCGCATTTTTTTTTTGCTAGGAACCCAAGTCTCCGGGGAATACATAAGGACTGGCAAGATCATAGTCTTGTACAGTAAGAGCTTTGACCCTATGGTGAGACGTTTCGAACAAAACAGTTTTTGTAAGCTGAAATAGGTTAACCGTGCGCGGATTTCATCGTCATAGCTGTTATCGGTTGTGATTTTCGACTCTAGATAGGAGAAATTTTCAACGGTCTCAAAGTTGTAGTTTCCTATCTTCATTGTTTTCGTTTGACCAGTGCGATTCGATATTGTTCGTTCTTTTGGTTTTGGCGCTGACGTTCCACCATGTACTTCGTCTAGCCTCCATTAATGTGCAGCCCAAAATCTCGCGCCGACTGCTGGATCTGGATGAAGGTAGACTGTACATCTCGGGTTGTTCTTCCCATGATGTCGATATGGTGGACTTGAAGAGGATGGTGCCTCTCACATTTACATCGGCATCGCAAATCACTTTCTCCAGGGCCGGGTTGCAGAATACGCATGATAGGGCATCTCCTTGTCGTAGACCGTTGTTGATGTTGAATGGTCCTGAGAATGATCCTGCTACTTTTATTTGGCCTCGCACATTGGTCAGAGTCAGCCTTGTCAGCCTTATGAATTTCGTTGGAATACCGAATTCTCCCATGGCTGTGTACAGTTTTACTCTGGTTATGCTATGCAACTGATGTCCATATTCCAACAGTTTTTCCATCGCTTGTCGCACAGAGAAAATCTGATCGGCTGCAATTTGCCTGGAGTGAACCCGCTTAGGTATGGGCCAATGATGTTCTGGGCGTATGGGACTATCCGGCCTAGCAAGATAATGGAGAATATCTTATAGATGGTACTCAGCAACGTGCTACCTCTGTCGTCAGGCATTGATTCGCTGCCCCACACCTTGAGCACAAGTTAATGAACCACTTGGTGTAATTGGTCGTCTCCATATTTAACCAATTCGGCTGTAATTCCATCGGCTCCTGGCAACTTATGATTTTTAAGCTGATGAATTGTACGGACTGTTTCTTCTATACTTGGTGGTGGCAGCATTTGTACGGCGTCTTCAGTTGGCGGCACCTCCAACTCGCCGATATTTTGGTTGTTAAGCAATTCATAAAAATACTCAACGCATCGCTCCAATATGGCCATTCTGTCGGAAATCAGAGTTCCCTCTTTGTCTCGGCAGGACATCAAGGTGTGTAAGACTTCATCCTGCCGACTTGTTGGAAAAACTTGCGCGCCTGGTGCCGTTGCTCCCTGTACTTTTCTAGTTCACAAACTTGTTGATTCTCTCAGGCTCTCTTTTTCCGTCTGTGAAGTTGCTCCTCCGCTCAACGGTGTTCGTGATAAGTCTGTGCGCGTGCTCGCGTTCTTTGACAATGCAGCATTACTTGGTATGCAGCATTTTTCTGTTCCGTAACTAGCTTACCTTCATCGTCAAACCAGCCGTTCCGACTTACGCTGGCGCCGAGGATGTTTGTGGCCGTATCAATGATAACGCTGTGTTGTAAATGGCTTCATTATTCACTCTGATCTGATTGTCAGAGGAGATTGTAGGTGGTGTCGTAATTCGAGCTCGGAACACTATGCCAACGAGAAAGTTGTCCGAGGCTATATTGCCCCCCTATATGTTCTGACATTCACCAAGGCTGAGAGGTGGCGGAGTTCAATCAGCACGTGATCAATTTGGTTGAAAGTGGTCCCGTCAGAAGAGGCCCATATATGTTTGTGAATCGCTTTCCGCGCAAACCAGGTACTTCCAACAACCGTTTCGGGCGATACTGCTAACTGGATAATCCGCAGTCCGTTATCATTGGTATCTCTATGTAAGCTATGGGAGCCAACGTATCCCCTGAATACGGACTCCGTCCCTACTTGACTGTTGAAATCTCCAAGTAGGCTCAACTGCTTCGATGAAGGTATCCTTCTCCGACTCTGCAGTCTCCTCTGTAGGGGCGTGAACGTTTATGAGGCTTATATTTCTAAACTTGCCTCACAAATGCAGACTGCATAGCCTTTCACTTATATTTTCAAAGGCGATAACAGCAGGTTTCATTTTTTGGCTGACTAAGAAACCTACTCCGAGTACATGGTTTACTGGATGGCCACTATAATATATGGTGTAGCGGCTCTTCTCCAGGAAACCAGTCCCTGTCCAACGCATCTCCTGTAACGCTGTTACATCAGCCCTATATTGGGACAGGGTATCGGCTAGCTGCTCATCAGCTTCATCTTTGTACAGGGAGCGCACGTTTCATGAGAAAATGCGCAAATCGTTATTCCGTTGTCGTTGCCGGGTTCGTCGTTTTGAAATCCATCCTGTCGAGGCTCCTTCCGTGACTTCGTAACATTGGTTTTCCGTGTAGGGTTGTCGGCCCTACCCAACCCCCAACCTGGAGGATCAGTCGGTACATTTTGTCCCGTTTTTAGGCACGGGGGACACGTCTTCATCCTTCTCCATCTGCAGTTTTTCATGAAGAAAGAACTCCCAGCGATCACCACGTGGAAGTGGAGATAGGGTTTGGCAGTAGGGCTGTTGATGTTGGTTCAGAAGGCTTTTCCCAATTTTTAAGCTCTATCGTGGGTACCAATCCACGTTTCGCGCTGGGACCTATACTACCCCTTGACCAGAGGGTAGTTTAGGTCAGGTTCAAAAAGCGGAGGCGGAAGGGGTAGTCCACACGAGGGAAGCTTTTCGTAAAGAAGAGGGAACGAGTGAATTTTCGTTGAACATTTTCAAGGGCAAGACAATCACAGTTACGGGAAGGTGACCAGACCACAGAGCAGTACTCGAGGGTATTCCTCACGAGAGAATTGAAGAGATCTAGGAAGGGTTGGATGGAATCAAAATCAGAGGAGGAGCGAATTACAAAGCCTGACAAATTGTCTGCTCGATTGGTGACTTCGAGGCAATAGGTGTCAAAGCGGAGCTTATTGTCGAAAGTTAGTTTGAGGGTCTTGAGTGAAATTTAAGTATGATAAGGAATGTACGTTAAGGAAGTAGGAGAAAGAAGTGGGTGAAGATTTAAGCGAGTAGCACATAGAGTGACATTTTCTGACGTTTAGCGCTAAACTATTAGTCGAACCATAGTGTCTAGGTTGGATTGAAGGGAAGCACAGCCCATAGATGACGATATAGCGGAAAACAGCTTGAAGCCGTCGGCATAGAGCAAACAGGGACAAGTAAGGAGGGGGAAATCGTTGATAGTGTCGTTTATAATAAAAATAACAAAGGGCCCAGAATAGATCCCTTTGGGACGCCAGAAGAGTAAAAGAAAGAGTGGGAAGTGCAGCCGTCAAAAGATACGCAGCAGGATCGGTTGGAAAAGTAAGAGGCAAGCTATAAAACAAGTTGCATGGGAACCCTTAGAGACGAGAGTTTCGATAGGAGTATCTTGTGATTTACAGTGTCGAAGGCTTTAGCGAAATCAGTGTAAATGGTATGCTCTTCTTGCCATGAATTTGGATATTTGGCGACAAAATTGGTAAAGTCAAGTAGGTTGGAGGCCGTGGACCTACGCTTAACAAAGCCGTGTTGCTCTTTCACTAGGTGGTGGACAAAGTGGGCGGACAACCAGTCGCTGACATATCCTTCCACGATTTGGGAACAAGAGGATAGAAGGGAAATGGGACGTTAATTCTCGGCAAGCGTATGATAGTCGATATTCCCACGAGCAATGACTTGTCCACAAGTTCAAAATGTGAAATACCTGACTAATTCATATGTAGTACGAACTATGTGCTGTTATATTACACGTTTGTACAGTAAGAGTGTAACATGGTCAGGAACGCATTGTGTTTCGTGGGAACATCGAGTGAGTATTTTATGAACAACAATAAATGTACAATGTATGTTGTTAAATGAGTTGAACATGCTAGGGATGGGCGGCAGGCTAAGTTCCGCAATTGATGGTACAGTGGTTCCCCCTCCATCGTTTTTGTGAGTTCCATCTGCGGCGAATTCTGGGGCGGTCTGGACCACTAGGTCTTGCGGCGATAAACGACGAATGTGAGCATTACCGCTTCCCCAGCGATAATAAACCCAAGACTCAGGCCAGCACTGGTGAATTGCCCATGTACTGCATGTCGAAAATCGGGGGTAATCTTAGCTAGTGCTACGCAAAACACTTGATGTCCGACTTCTGCAATTGGTGGTGAGCTGGTAGGTGAATTGTATATCTGTATTTTGTTCAGGCTCCCTGGCGTCATTGTCATCGTGGAGACTGAAACCACCTTCCTTGTCTCCGAAAATGTGGATCGCAAATGTATACCATTGGCCTGGATGTTACAGCTGCCATCCATTTGTAGAATACTGATACCTTTTAATGCGAGTTTGCGGAACTGCCCGTTATACGTTAAAGAGACAGTCGTGGCTCCGTTCGCGACATCTGATGGTCGCTGTCGCCCGCTTGCGTGTTGCGACCGTCACTCCTAACAGGGTTGGAGAAAGACGACCCTCCAGTTCAACTTTGACTATTTGATTCAACGGTCACCCGACAGTGAGAAAACTATGTTGCTAATCGGACGCCAGAAGAGCATTGGGCCGCCACCAAAAATGCTCTTTTGTGGAGTGCTACGCACGTCGTTGACCATGCCCGAAATTGGTGTCATAAGATCTGGCTGACTACGGAATAGTGGAAACGGATCGATGAACGGAAGGAATTAAAGGCTCTATTGGCCCGTGCGAGTGATGGCCAGTATGACGCGATATGAAAATGAGCAACATATAATGGCGCAAAATCACATTCTGTACCGAGGTAAAATCTCAGAGGAATTTATGGTCCAAAACGGAGTTTGCCAGGGTTGCATGTTGTCACCGATTTTATTTTTTTTTTGTTATCGGTGACAATTTTCATGCCGCGCTGATTGTCATGGACTTACACCCTACCAAGAGGTAAATGGCAACCACCCTCAGGGGTCGTTAGCGATTTTTAAACGGGTCGCTTACGATACAGGGTGTGACGTCCCCGAGGTGCTCGAGTAGGTAGTTCTGCCCCCTAGCTGGCAGCATACCTGCGTCCTAGGTAGTAGCCTCGAGAAAGCTTCTCGGTGAAGAGCGAACCGCGAATGACCGGTACACGTCGGAACACACTGGGAGTCTCCGGAGCCGTCGACAACTCTCTGTCGGCGTCGACGGGGTGATGTGAGCGTAGCTCTGCCAAGGTGGTAGTTGCGACGTGTATCAGGAGCCAGCCCCTTCGGGACCCTGGTCGGGAAGTGTGCATTGAACCGGTGTTAGGTGACCGCGTTGCCCCGAGCGAGCGCTGATCCGTCCGTGAATTCCGGGATCAGCTAAGCGTAGGTCAGGCCTCAGGGAACTGGGATAGGAGCTGTGTCCCCGAGGGTATACCCGTTCTTGACTATTGCGGCCTGCTACCTTGCACACGATGCGCTGGTACCTTTTTCATGGAGAATATTCAGAAAATTATATAAAAAAAACGACGAAACCACAGACAAGGAGGAAGAGCTTGGTGCGTTTGGGCGGAGCACAAAAATGCGTCGTTCACCGCAGCGATCAGTGAAAGAGGCAACGAGGGCTGATATACCCGATGAGACACCGGGGCGCCCAAATAAAGAGGAAGCCTCATCAAGTGGCGCGACTGACCGTGCGGAGATGGCAACTCCATTACCTTGCAGTGCCCCTGTTTTGGAAGTAAGCTCAGTGAGAAAGGCTAGTCCTGAGCAGATGGATTTGGACACAAATCGAGTGGAAGTGCATTCGACCGTCCTCGCTAGAGCCGAAGAGGAAAGGTTCATCAGAAAGTGCGCAGCAGCGGTGAAACGTACGCGGTCGGCAACGTTCCTTCAGAGGAACGTCAGCAAAGGCGTCAAAAACGGGCTGATGGAACTGGAGGAACTACTGGACCGCATTTCCTTTTATAGACGAACGTGGAGATCAGCGGAAGACGATTGTAGAGCAGAAACAGTCGCACTCCCCGCTGAGAATGCTGCTTGCGTCAAACGGACCGCAGATAGCCCTCTGCAAAGTGAACTGGGGAAAAAGCGGAAAGAGGACGACGTGCCTGAAGGAGACTTTATCGAAGTAGTCTCCAAGGCCCAAAAAATGAAGGCGAAAAAGGATAAAAAGAAACAACGGACTCCGTCGCCAGAGACACGTCTGTCCAAAAACAAGGAGGCTGCCAACCCAGGGTACGAATGCGGATAGTCCCCACCAAGTGCTACAGGTGTCTGGACTATGGACACACGTCAGCAGCTTGCAAGGGTCCGGACAGGAGGACAGCATGCCGGAGATGCGGCCAAGCGGGACATCAAGCGAAGACTTGCAAGGAAAGCGTGAGTTGTGTTCTCTGCAGGGATCGTGACGCGTCTGGCGAAAGCGTCGCACACACTGCGGGCTCGGGACGGTGTCCGATCTTCAGGGCGGAATTGGAGAGGGCTAGGGTGCGAACGCCATGATCCGCATTGTGCAAATTAACATGCACCGGAGTGCAACCGCTCACCAGTTGCTAGCACAGTTCGCTGCGGAAGTAAATGCTGATCTAGTGCTGATTAGCGAACAATATCGAAACAAGGACCCGTCCTCATGGTATCTCGACTTATCGGGCACCGCTGCCATCTGGGTTCGGGACGACGTTCGACTCCGTGTTCTTGCCGAAAGCCGGGAGGACGGATTTGTCTGGATCCGGTGTTTAGGGATAACGTTTTTTAGCGTTTACCTGACGCCGAATGAGTCGATTCCGGACTTGATGCTCTGGAGGACGCCGTTTCGAGCACGGAGGGACGAATCCTGGTTGGCGGTGATTTTAATGCCAGGGCTCTTGAATGGGGCATGTCTCAATCAGACTCCAGAGGGAAACGGATTCTGGAAATGGCGGCGAGAACCGGGCTCGTAATTTGAAACACCGGATCCACGCCAACGTTTCGGCGCCCAGATTGTAAAGGAAGCATTCCTGACATCACTTTTGCGTCGGAATCTCTGGCATGATCGGTGGACGGGTAGCGAGTCCTAGAAGACTTCTCGGCAAGTGATCATCAGTACATTGCGTTCGAAGTGTTTGACGCTACTTGCCGGCGAGCACCAACACGACGTTCCCCCTGCGTGTGGAATGTCGCGAGGGTGAACATCGGAAGGTTCGTCGAAGCTCTTGGAGCAGGTAGGGCCGCGCTGGGGGGCACCCCGGGGGGGGGGGGGTGTCGCAGCTGACACCGTCGTAAATTCAGTGATGAATCTGATAACGACGGCGTGCGAGGCTTCCATGCCCCGGAGAGGCCCCAGGCGCGACAAGCCTTCTATGTACTGGTGGACGGCGGAAATTGCCGACCTACGGAAGGAGTGTCATAAGCTCCGCCGTTTGGCACAACGTTTGTACACCAACGAGGAGGCATGTGCCATAAAGGCACAATATAGATCAGCAAAACGGAGACTTCGCAGCGCTATTAATAAAAGCAAAGCTCGCGGCTGGCAAAATCTTGTTATTGAAGTGAATGATGACCCGTGGGGACTTGGCTATAAGCTTGTCACTCGGAAAATCGGGGCTCTGCGGAAGCCCTGCATATTGAGCACTGACCAGATGGACCGCATTGTGTGGGCATTGTTCCTCAGACACCCTGTACGGGTTGATGTACATAGCGCGGAAAGCGTCGTAGATTGCCCCCTTTTCACAATCGGAAAACTCGAAGAAGCGGTTCTCACTATGAAAAACAGGAAGGCGCCAGGTCCTGATGGCATCCCGGCGGAAGTTTACAAACTGGTGTTCCGCCAACAGCCAGAATTGCTGCTCGAAGCGTTCAACGCGTGCTTGAAGGAGGGCATTTTTCCTTGTCGCTGGAAAGTCGCCAGACTCGCGTTGATCAGTAAGGGTAAAGGAGACCCGGAGCTGCCGTCTGCATGCCGACCGCTTTGTATGCTTGACACGGCCGGAAAAGTGTTCGAGAAGCTCATCAGGGGTAGACTTGCTGAAGCGATCCGTGCTGCCGGGGACTTATCCGCAAGGCAGTTCGGGTTTAGAACAGAGAAATCTACAGTGGAGGTATGGAGGTCGTAGATGCGTTTAATCGAGCCGGGGCACACAGCCGCCGATCTCGACGGATAGTGCTCCTCATAACGCTTGATGTCAGAAATGCCTTCAATTCCGTAAGATGGACAGATATGGTAGGTACACTAGAGAACTCCTTTCACGTGCCAAGCTATCTCTTGCGGATATTGAGGGATTATCTGAAAGACCACTCCCTGTTCTATGAGACGCTAGAGGGCCAGAGGAGGATGGAAATCACGTCGGGAGTAGCACAAGGATCCATCCTAGGGCCGGGCCTCTGGAACGCTTCCTAGGATAGTCTGTTGAGACTCGATATGCCTGAAGAGTCGCGCCTGGTCGGTTATGCAGGCGACGTTGCGGCACTTGTTGCCGGACGCACTGTTGAACAGGCGCAAAGCAGACTTGGCATATTGATGCGACGGGTAAGCGGATGGATGACTGCTCACGGTTTCAACCTTGCGCTGGAAAAAACCGAAGTAGTCATCCTGACCAGAAGGAGAATCGCGTCCCATATCGATCGGCGAGTTGATTATAGAGCGATTAAATACCTTGGTTTAATGCGCGACTTGAAGATGAGCTTCTTCGAGCAAATCAAAGCAGCCGCGGACAGGGCTGCAGCAGGAGTCGCGGCCTTGAGTCGGCTAATGGCGAATGTCGGCGGCCCTATATCAACTAGTCTCCTCATGGGGGCAACGCAGTCCATCTTTCTCTATGGTGCGGAGGTATGGGCTGATGCCCTTGACAAGGGGGTGCATCGTAAACGCCTCGCTCAAGTGCACAGGCGGGGAGCTTTGCGAGTGGCGTCTGCTTATCGTACCGTCTCCGAACCGGCTGTGATGGTGATTGCGGGAGTGATCCCCGTTGCCCTCCTTGCCAAGGAGCGCAAAGCTATCTATCGCCGTAAGGATGAAAACTTAAGAGAAGTGGTTGCCCGTGAAGAACGTCAATGCACCTTTAACGAGTGGCAACTTTCTTGGCAAAATGAGCCAAGGGGCAAGTGGACTGCGCGGCTCATCGACAAATTAGACCCATGGTTGAACAGAAAGCACGGTGAGATTGATTACTTCCTTACCCAACTTCTAAGTGGGCATGGAGGTTTTCAGTCTTACCTGCACATGGTTGGGAAGGCGCAATCTCCTGATTGTGTGTTCTGCAATAGAGTGGCGCATGACGCTGAACACACCTTTTTCTCTTGCGAGAGGTGGGACGGCCTCCGCCAGCAGCCTTATGCAGACACAGGGGAGCTCTGGCAGCTGGCAGCTGTAATCGTATTGCGCATTATGTTCGGGCTCTTCTTACTACGAAGAAGATTGAACTCGACCGGCAGAGGGATCGGACGGTAAGGGGTTCCCTGAACTAACAACTCCCTTCCTCCCCTCCCCTCCCGTTGGTGAAAGGAATTCCCTGACTTGAAGGCTCCCGAAGCCGGGAGAGCGGGAGGGCTAGCCCGAAGTAATGTGTCAAACGGTTCCAGGCTAGTTCTCTGATGACAGGGAGGTGTTTAGTTGGTAGTCCGTCAGCGTGCTGTTGCGGGAGTCCAACACTCTGTGCGTAAACGCATTCACCTACCCTACTCCCAAAAAAAAAAAAAAACATATATTATACCATACTAAGTCACATACATATATCAATGAAACTGAAAATAAATAAATAATAAAAATTATACCTAACACCCAATACGGAAACAAAGCTTGTAAAGCCTTTTTTGCCTTACAACCATTTCTAAGAAGATTACCTTGCGTACTTAAATTATCCAAGTAATTGCTCCCTTTTTTATTTCCAATGGGAACTTCTTTACGCGTTGCTAAACATTATTGAATATTTTTTTAAAATTGAAACTCTCTTATTTCAGTGATACATCGATATCGACTCGTGTCGATATGCTCACTCCGGCTATTGAGGTTTATAAACCACCTCTCTGACACAAAGATGACACTGTGGAGAGCAACCTAGGGAATCCATCGACTAGTAGCGAACTCTAGCAGCGCCTGCCTCGAAGGAGCGGAGGGGATAATCTGTTTGTTCTTCCATCTTAGTGTCAATCAAAATCAAAACATATTTATTCTAGGACCTTAGGTAAGCAAACCTAAATCATAAGAACAGAAAAGACTCTTGAATGATTTTTCAATAACAATTTGGATAACCCTAACATTAGTCGTATCATTTCGACTATTCAAATATAGTTGGGAATTTAAAATAAAAAGAACACTAACACCTTATCAAATAGGTTCGTTTAAGAGTATACATAGTGTAAATGGATTTAAGCCTTAGATTTGATATTAAGACATAATTTATGCAATTGCTCAGATGAGGGCAGATGTATATATTTATTTTAGTACATTGACAATGTTAGTGGTTTCTTGTTGAATTCTTATTTTAATAAGTTCCATATAAGCAAAATAATTTTAGAACTGTGATTATTTAAAACGCAACAAAAAAGCAATTAAATAAATTAAATTGGCAAAATAAATATTCCGTTTTACTAGAAAATATAATATAAAAAAAAAATTGAACGGAGGAAAGGGTAGACAAGAATTTTAAGCTGAAACTTATCTGGAGAGTGACATTGCTTATTAATAGAGTAAATCAAGTAGTTTTGCGTTAACGTAAGGTGAAATTGTTTGTAGCCCGAATGGTAAACTTAGTTTGTAGGAAGATTTTAAAATATTGAACATTTAACGTCCAATCAATGATTTTGAAATTCGCTAGTAACAAAATATACATGAATTTTCATGAGAAATGACCTATTGAACTAGCCAATACTTTGCAGTATAATATCAAGTATTATAATATGATTTCAGGTGAATAAGCAATTTACTAAAAGGGCCTAGTCTTAGGAAAATCACGTAAATTTACATAGAACTGTCAATTATTTTACTTTAGTTTGTAAAAACGAACCACCATCGGAATAGAACGATAAAACGATAATGTTGTATGAAGCATATCAATTTACGAAGAAGAATATATGGGAAGATATTTAATTCATAAGCATTCATGTGTGCTTTGCGTTCTGAAAATCCAATTTGCTTTGAATGTTAAATAAGTGTTATTTTTCTAGGGAAGTCAGATACCAACGAATTGAAGATGAGGTTGTTTATTTTAATTAATACATCAAGTACTTCTTAAATGTAGTGAGCTTTTGAATTCTCACATCGTGTGAATGTATTAATCAATGAATCAGCTTGGAGAACTGGTAATTAAAAGAAAAAAAAAATCAGGAGACCCACAAGACCTTGCCTATAAAAGTGTATTCTTACCATTCTTTGCACTAATTGAAAGATTCTAGTTTATACAAGTAAACGAAATTTTTCCACTTAAGGGGGTCATCTCGTGTGTTGGATCCGAGGAATCGAAATTTTTTTTTTGCATCTATTGTTTCTAGATATAGTGTAGAAAATATGGGCAAAGTGATTTTTTAATATTCGGAGTCATTCGGAAATTATAGTGTTCACAACATCGTTCAATAAGTCCCGGGACTAACTATGAAAACAAGATTTTATCGGCAAAATTCTTTATTATTCATCAACATAATCTCCTTCAAGGGTCATACAATCATTCCAACGCTTCTCTAACTTTTCAATGCCATGTTTGTAGAACGATTTGTCTTTTGACTCAAAATGAGCCTCAGTAGCAGCAATCACCTCCTCATTTGAGCGAAATCTTTTTCCCTGGAGCATCTTTTTGAGATCCGCAAAGAGCCAGCAGTCGCTGGGGGCCAGATCCGGCGAGTACGGAGGATGAGGAAGCAGTTGGAAGCCTAATTCGTTGAATTTGGTCATCGTTTTGATTGACTTGTGGCACGGTGCGTTGTCTTGATGAAAGATGACTTTCTTCTTCTTCATGTGTGGGCGTTTTTTTCGCTATTTCGGCCTTCAAACGATCCAATAACACCATGTAGTAGTCGCTATTGATGGTTTTTCCTTTTTCGAGGTAGTCAATGAAAATTCTACCATTCGCATCCCAGAATACGGACGCCATCGCTTTGCGGGCCCACTGTTGTGTTTTTGGACGCTTCGGGCGGCTTTTACCGGTCGTACGCCATTCAGCTGACTGCCGACTTGACTCCGGAGTGAAATGGTGGATCCATGTTTCGTCCACTGTCACATATCGATGCAAAAAATCCTGTTTATTGCGAGTAAACAGTGCCAAACAGCTCTCCGAATCATTGATACGTTGTTGCTTTTGTTCCATTGTGAGCAAACGCGGCAGCCATTTGGAAAAAACCTTTTTCATAGCCAATTTTTGGTGCAAAATAGTAAATGCACTACCAGTTGATATGTTCACCATCTTAGCTATCTCGCGCACTTTCATTTTGCGGTCACCCATCACGATTTTCAATACTTGCTTGGTGTTTTCGGGAGTTACTCCCTCATTTGGCCGACCCGAACGTTCCGCATCATTTGTATCAGCACGACCGCGTTTCACGTCGAAAACCACCGACAAATGGTTGTTTTCGACGGAGTAGAGTCCGGATAACGTTTTTCAAGCCATTGCTGAGCTTGAACAGTGTTTTTTCCCCATTAGAAAACAATGTTTTATCAACACACGAAAGTCATTTTGGTCCATTTTTTCACGATTGCAAAGATAGCGTCAGTTTAACCACTATAGCTTTCTTGGTTATGTTTCGAATTACATCAAATTTTGACACATCTTATCTGAAGGTTGGTACTTCTGAACCTTGGTATATAAATGGCATTATTAGCGCCATTTCTACGCTAGTCCCGGGACTTATTGAACGATGTGTTAAATACGTGATAAGTTACATGCCAGATTTATGTCAATCACCGTAACAAAGCGCGTATTTATCGGTCCGAATGATGTTCGAATGACTTCGCTAAAAGGACAAGAATTGAAGCCAAGGCCGTACATGAGTTTCTTCAAGAAACCTAAGATTTATGGATTAGGTATAGCAGATTATTGGTCAGTTAAAATTTTATGGCTAAAAATCGCATGCGTTTTTCTCGAAACTGCATGTTGAAAATCGGCTGCCACCATAGCCCAAAATCGATCAAACGAAATTCTTTGAAATTTTCACGTCTTATTCAGAACATATTTCTACGGACCGCAAACTAAGGTAATTGCGATTCGTTCAGTAGTTTTTTTTTATTTTTTTTTTTTATTCATTGAAGAAGCCGTAAAAAAATACCAAAATTCCAAAAAAAAAAGTTTAACACGCTACCAAAAATTTAGTTTTTAATATTTTTTAATAATTCTAGTTTTTGGACTGTAGTTAAGTCTGTACGTTAAAATGCCGTTTACCTTTTTTCTCTAAGATAATCAGAGCGCCCTCTAGTGTGGCAGCAGAAAAACACCTTTTTTGGAGATGGGTTTATAAATTGCTCTATATTTCAATAATGAACTACGTGATTGGGCTGGAAAAATTACTATGCACACTCAAAATATTAATAAATCTATGGTGGAAAATTCTTATTTGTATCTTTCTCCAGTTCTTCACAAAAAATTTCTAAAAAAAAAACCAAAAAAACGACCTTCACACGCGATGACTGACTCCCTTAAAGGTGAGAGTATACATATATCTAATCCACCTGCTTTCAGCCTGATAAAAAATCTATAAATTTGGATCTATAAATTTTGAAAAATCTATAAATTTGGAATATCTAATGAAAGGCATAATAATTTAGATTTTGTAGTTGAATTCTCAATGTTTTGGTCAAATAAACTGTGGGATTTCAAGATTTCAAAATTTCCCGATGCCACAATTATGAAAGTTTCTTAGCGTAAATATCAATCTGAGATGACTTATTTTATTGATGAGAAAACTTACTTTAGTTTAATTTCAAATACAAGTCCAATGCATCATAAGCCTGAGAAGTGCAGCCTTGAGGTATATATGTTGTAAGAGTAGATTAACGTTAGAAATGAATCCATATAAGTCTGCTTAGCTAGCAAAGGTTCTTCACAATAATGAAGAACGTATACTGGAGAGATGTGAGAGATAACTTTGAAATGAGAAAAGTTGATAATATAAATATCTGAACTATGTCATATATTTATTGCCTTAATATTGAAAAGTCTCAGCAACCCATAGATACGAGTAAAATGTGTTTCTACGTCGACATCGAACTTCTGGAATTGATTGCATCCATGCGAGGCGACTACTCTTGGTTGGGCTTCAATTTTAGGACTTTTGACAAGGTAAAATAGATATTTATCATCATGTATATAGATGGATACAATGTCTACTTCATATATTAGTGGGAAAACAATTAAACAATAAATTCATGGTGATGTCACAATCATGTGACTAAAGTCTTCTCTATAAAAATTGACCAAATGATGCCAGTGGAGAGAAGTCAGAGTATAGTCAGAAAGGATATTTTTACACAAAGTGGTGACATTTTAGACTCATTTGTTGGTTAAAATCATGTATAGCTAGTTAGTTTGGTTAAGTTTACTGGGGCCGCCGCAGTTTCGAGCACTCAGGGCATTGTTAGGCCTATTGCACTATCCCCGTAAATCACCTATTCAATGGATTCCCACCTACGGCGTTCGCAGGCTTTATTGAATCTGAATACATTCACCAGAGGCAGAGAGTGTGCAGATTCTTCATTGAGGAGGCCGGGCAGCTGCATAAAAAGTACAGGACCATCTCCTCCTCCTCACATTGGCTGCACATAACCGAAACCACAACCAGAATCTATTCCATATGGTAGTTTAAGGAGCAGTGTCCCGTTAAAAGCCCTACTAGGGATTTCATGTCCCACTTCTTAAGGGAATACAAAAATGCCTATCTGGCGACCCCAGGTTCTTTCACAAAAATTTTTATCCTGCCGGCAAGAGTTGAAATTTCTCCACTTCTCCTTCAGAGTAGACTTGACAGTGGATGGCCGGATTCTAAATGTTGGTTCTGGCCCCACCATTGTGGATCCAGATTCTCGATGAGCCAGTCCGTCAACCTCCTCGTTACCAGCGATGTTTGGGTGCTCCGGCACCCACATCAGGAATGTTTCGTTCAGTCGGCCAAGTTTCAGCAGCATTTAATGACAACTCCACATCAACTGGTTTGATATGTCGTTGTTGTTTACTGCTGATAATGCTGCCCGACTATGGGGACAGGTTCGAATGGTACGACCCCTCCATTTTTGTCGAATACATTCTTCTGCTGCTAATGAAATGGCATATATCTCCGCCTGGAATATGGTCGTAATTTTTCCGAGGGGTCGGGTCAGATTCCCCGAGAACACCCTTGCGTTTGATCCGCCCTCCATGGCTGACCCGTCGGTGAAGATTATTGAGTCTTTAATCTGAAAAGACTCATGGCCGGCATCATAGCTACCGAATGTTTGTCAAGGAATTTTCAGATAGATGCATGACCGTATGATTGGCCGCCTTTTCATACTCCAATGATATCAAGTCTATATGCGTCTTTGGCTGATTTCCGTTTCACCTCCAAGTGAAGGGGGGTAGATTTAGGATACCTTCAAGTGCCACAGTCGGTATAGTACATTGCTCCAGTAATACTTAGGCAACCAAGCCTCTGAATCTGCGTTTACAACTTCCTACTGTTAGCAAAGTTCAGTCTCGACCACCAGACGATGCATACATAACACATCGTTCAATAAGTCCCGGGACTAACTATGAAAACAACATTTTATCGGCAAAATTCTTTATTATTCATCAACATAATCTCCTTCAAGGGTTATACAATCATTCCAACGCTTCTCTAACTTTTCAATGCCATGTTTGTAGAACGATTTGTCTTTTGACTCAAAATGAGCCTCAGTAGTAGCGATCACCACCTCATTTGAGCCAAATCTTTTTCCATGGAGCATCTTTTTGAGATCCGCAAAGAGCCAGCAGTCGCTGGGTACCAGATCCGGCGAGTACGGAGGATGAGGAAGAAGTTGGAAGCCTAATTCGTTGAATTTGGTCATCGTTTTGATTGACTTGTGGCACGGTGCGTTGTCTTAATGAAAGATGACTTTCTTCTTCTTCATGTGTGGGCCTTTTTTCGCTATTTCGGCCTTCAAACGATCCAATAACACCATGTAGTAGTCGCTATTGATGGTTTTTCCTTTTTCGAGGTAGTCAATGAAAATTATACCATTCGCATCCCAGAATACGGACGCCATCACTTTGCCGGCCGACTTTCACCGGTCGTACGCCATTCAGCTGACTGCCGACTTGACTCCGGAGTGAAATGGTGAATTCATGTTTCATCCACTATCACATATCGACGCAAAAAATCCTGTTTATTGCGAGTAAACAGTGCCAAACAGCTCTCCGAATCATTGATACGTTGTTGCTTTTGTTCCATTGTGAGCAAACGCGGCAGCCATTTGGAAAAAACCTTTTTCATTGCCAATTTTTGGTGCAAAATAGTAAATGCACTACCAGTTGATATGTGCACCATCTTAGCTATCTCGCGCACTTTCATTTTGCGGTCACCCATCACAATTTTCAATACTTGCTGGGTTTTTCGGGAGTTACTCCCTCATTTGGCCGACTTGAACGTTCCGCATTATTTGTATCAGTACGACCGCGTTTCAAGTCAGCATACCACCGACAAATGGTTGTTTTCGACGGAGTAGAGTCCGGATAACATTTTTCAAGCCATTGCTGAGCTTGAACAGTGTTTTTTCCCCATTAGAAAACAATGTTTTATCAACACACGAAACTCGTTTTGGTCCATTTTTTCACGATTGCAAAGGTAGCGTCACTTTAACTACTATAGCTTTCTTGGTTATGTTTGGAATTACATCAAAGTTTGACACATCTTATCTGAAGGTTGGTACTTCTGAACCTTGGTATATAAATGGCATTATTAACGCCATTTCTACGCTAGTCCCGGGACTTATTGAACGATGTGTTACAACAAAATGGATTTTATTATGCATCCATTTTGGTGAAAGTCCCCAGGTCTTACGTAAGGCATCCTGCCTTAATAGACTTCTGGCCGACCGATATGTGAATTTTTCTTCACTCTTGCTTGTGAAGGATACAACTGATTAACAGCGGTTCGATTCCATGCTGTCTTGCCGTATCACAAACTGCCGCGAATAAGTCATAATTAAAGGCACTATCGATGTCCATGAATGCGCCTAAGGCGTATTCGTTTTCAGACATCGCTTTTTCAATTTTTGCCATTAGTTCATGGAGTGCTGCTTCCGTGGATTTGCCTTTCTGGTAGGCGCGTTGTCTATAGTGATGTGGCTATTTAGGAATGTGTGCATTTCTTATGAACCGATCTACTAGTCTTTCTAGTCCTTTTAGTAAAAAGGACGTTAGACTGATCGTTCGGAATTTGTTTGCGTCCGTGTAGGTGGTTTTCCCTGGTTTGAGGATAAATATCACCTTCACATCATGTCAGTTAATTGGAATATAAGCGTGTGCTAGGCATGCATGGTAGATATTCCGAATATGTAGACCCAGGGCATCCATTCTCTCTGTTATTAGTGCAGGATTGATGCCATCCGGACCTGCAGACTTGGATCTTTGGAACGAGTTAAATACCCATTTTACTCACTCTAGTGATACTTCTTTGCATGCCAGATTCCAGTCTCTCGGTTGAGGGCTATATACACCTATCGCCTAGTAGTCTCGATCCTTTGGCAGTGATATTAGAACTTCGCCTGGATATGTGATGATCGTTGACATCACATCCTGCTACTACCCCCATGCCTTTACTTTTGACATATTGAATAGCTCTGATGAATGTTCTGGGAAGTCCTTCTATGTCATAGGGGAAATATGCTGAGCACCATAGCATCTCTTTATATTCCAGTTGTTTTATGGTTAGTTTAGCCGATATGGTGTCGCCATCACATAGGTCGCTAACCAATTTAGCCGGGAAGTCTTTTGAGACTACCATGCAGTTGCGAGGTCGGCCACTTCCATTGACATACAACAGGTCAGCATGTTGGAAATTTAGGCCCCTGACTACACCACCAATAACCAACGGTTCTTGTATGAGGTATATATATATCTTGATATGCCTAAGCATACTTTGCGAAAATAAAACCTTTTCTGCCATATCTCCAAAAGGGGGTTCCTTTTACACGAACATCCTCCGGACATCAGCGATAGCAAAATGGAATAAAACAAAAAGGGGCTTCAATTTCTCTTAATAGCAGTTACTATGAGCAATATTTTTACAAATGATATAAAACTTGTAGTAGGGGGACCAGGGCAATTCGTGACAACCCAAAAAAAAAGAAAAAGGCGCCACAGGAACTCATGTGAAACTAAAAATCTGAAAAAAATCCTGCGGGTCGTTCTAGTGGTCTCCTAGGTTGGAACGAAATTTGACACGCGCATTTGCCATTGTACGTTGTTGGTGACATAAGAAGTGTTTTCATATGTCAAAAGTAAAATTCTAAAATCTCTGATGATGGTGGTGATTTTTTAAATAATGAAACATAATTTTAGAGAAATTGAAGAATTTCAAAATTAAATTGTAAAAAGAAAATATACTTTTAACATATCTCAGATATTCAATGAAGAGTAGAAACGAGCGTTGGTCAATTACACTTTGGAAGCATTTAATATTTATTTCGGACTTTCACCAAAGGAAATTCGAAAATTGGCCTTCGAGTATGCGAGACAACTGAATTTGGACATATCAAATTCTTCTCCAATTTTGTGAAACGGCACCATAATTTGTCCATACGTTAGCCCCAAGCTACGGGTCTTGAACGGGCCTCCGCTTTTAATAGAGTGACTGTCAATGAATTTTCTACAAACCACGTATAACCGAATAGACTATCCACGATCCATCTACAATATGGACAAAACTGTTCTTACCACCGTACACACTCCCTATAGAGTTGCAACCCGCAAGGATCACCTCAGCGGAAGGAGGAACTCTCGTGACAATGGCGTTCTCTGTATCACTGCAAGGAAACTATCTGCCACTATTTTCGTATTTCCACGAATAAATTGCAAACCTCATTTTTGTCCAACGCACCCTTTGTCGGCGCCGAAAGCGCAAACAAGAGTGGGTGGATGATTCTTTCTGATTCCGGTCCATTGAAAAATTATACAATCGTTATTATGATGTTTGGATGTTAAGAAATCATGGAAAGACGATGACAATATTTGACATTCCTTCGATTGTCACCTCTGCCTTGCCCATGGTTGCGTTCAATGGCAACGACTGAATCTGAATCTAGATATTTTTGGCGAAATTGATTTCTCGCCCGGTCATGTCACTGATAGAAAATGGAGTGAAGAACCAATCACAATCAAGGCCGTAAACCGAAAGCAATGTCTCAAATGCTTCAGAGTCGAACCTGATCGACGATGCCCAATCTTGCCCAATACATTCCTCTTCACCTCCATTCGATCGTTTCCAAAAGCGGGTGAAAGAAAGGTTACAAAAAGGGACGAAAACGCAGAAAGACTGCAATTCTGACTGACTCCACCGAATTGAATGCACTGGTGGAAGAGGAAGCAAAAAACTCCAAGAAAACCAAGAAGAATGTGAGGAAGGAGCCTTTCGCAAATCAGCCAGTTCACAAACAACGTGGTCGTGGAATAAAAGTTGCCTGTGACATATCTGATGACGACTAAAACATTTCTCGTTAAAAACAAAAATTAACAGTTCTCATGATGACTGAAGTACCCACTTCTCAATCATTTTTTTTTTCATTCCATTTTGATTTATGTAAAATTTGGTCAATAAATATATTTTTCACTGAAATATGCTAGATTCGGGTATAACAATTAAATACAGTGTCACGAATTGCTCCGACACGGTCTAATGTTTTATGTTCTATCTTGGATAAATACGATAGAAAAGACCATTGAAAAGAAATAGTAATTATTTTTTTATTTATAACAGTCTAATCAGAAAAAAATCGTAAACCCAAAATATCACAATTTGCTCCGGTCTCCCCTATGTATGTTCTCTGTGAAGGGCTATCTATCTTTTTCATTTTACACGTATATACTACACCGAAGAGAATTAGATTACTTTCTATCCAGAAACGAAGGTTCTCAAATTCTACTTAATTCTATTAGAAGTCTAATTCATAGTCAGAATCCGTCCATAAAAAAAACAGGATAATGTTCGCCTGCATTTTGCCAGATCAGTCAAAACAAACCAATTTGTCGAACACATCCCGAACAACACCCCGATAAGAATTGCTGTTACTAACTGTTTTCGGTCCTTTTTATCTTGCTGTCATTTTTCCACGATTCATAATACGATTTTCATGACTTAATGCTAAAGAAGCTCGTAACGAGGAAATAGGGAAACACTAGAGATTTAACATTACATCTAATGTTATTACAAGTAATTTTATATTACAGATATTTGAAAGAATTTGGTATATAGTCAGTAGCTATAATGCTATACAATTATATACTGCATTTGGATTGGTAATTTCACAACCAGAATATATCTAATAATAAAACCCGAGGTTAAAATTATCCCTTTTTTATTGGAAACCTTATTAGAGGCCCCTGAAAAACTCCTCCCTCCCCTTCCATGTGGCTCTCTTCATTCCTGATCGATACTTTATGTTAGACCTTCCACTTGTACGGAAATCCTGGGAATCCGAAACCTTTCCCAGAGAGTAGAAAAAGGGGATGATCGTTAAGATTCCAAAAAAGTCACCCGTTTTGAGTGTAACAATTGGAGGGGTATCTGCGTGCTCCCTGCTGTCGCAAAGATAATAGCTAAAATAATTCTGGAACGCATCAAAAAACATCTCGAAAGCTTGGTTGACAGATAGTAAGCTGGTTTCCGCTCCGAATCTTTCTGTATCGACTGCATCAACAACTTACGGGTCATTTTAGAACAGTGCGTCGAATTTGGATCTTCGCTGTTCTTCATCGATTTCGAGAAAGCTTTCTATAGCGTGAATAGGGAGTGCATCTGGAGTGCTCCACGTAGGAAGGGCATTCCAGAGAAACAAATAGCTATTATCGGAGCGACATATGATGACGCAAAATGTCACGTGCTGCACCGAGGTAAAATCTCGGAGGATTTTGACGTCTGAAGTGGAGTCCGCCAAGGTTGCATCCTATCACCGATATAATTTCTTCTTGTTATTGGTGATGTTTTTTATGCTGCCCTATCCGGAGGACGTGAATGAACTCAATGGACGATGACATCTTTCCTCAAACGCCTGATTATATCTATTTGCTCTCTCACCGGGTCATGGACCTTCGCCAAATGGCTCTGGATTTAGAGAGGCAAGTAGATTTGGACTGAAGATAAACACCAACAAAACCAAGGTTCTCCGTCTGACAGATCATCGCACTCTACCTACCTGCATTAATCGGCAGAGCATCGAAAGTGTCGATCAATTTGTATATCTAGAAAGCGTGGTTTCTGCCGACGGTGGCACCGAACTGGATGTTGCCCGACGCATTAACAGCGTTACATCCGCTTTCACCGCCCTCTCTAAAATCTGGAAATGCAGTTGTCTTAACACAAGGATCAAGTTGAGATTGTTTTGTGCTAGTGTTCTTTCTGTGTTGCTATATGAGGGTAACACATGGGAAGTGAGCTCCACTGTTACTCAAAAGCTCCAAGCTTTCGACAATACTTCTCTGCATCGTATCATCGACGTTCTGTTCCGGAACATAACTTAGTTCTGGAAATCGGGTTATGAACGCGTCCTGTGGTCAGTGTCTGTACCCTGATCGATTCCGTTCCAAACCCGTGACACGGTAATAGGCGCGAACGATAAATTCATTGAGTTGGTTCGTCCAAACCATACGACGCCCAGGTCTTCTGTCCCTGGTGGTTGACGGCATAACCGTCAAAACATCCAAGGACAAAGAGCCGCTCTGATGTTGTTGAGCAACTCTTAATCGTGTTGGGTACTGTCTTCGTGTCCCTGGGGTCCCATTAAAACTGTTAAATATGTCCCCAATTTTGTTCGCATGTGTATTGGGGAGGCAGCCAACTCTGCAACAGGGCCCCAATGTTACAATGCCTCATGGTTACCTCGAAAGGTAGGGAAGGTATTTGGAGGGGAGCCGCTGAAGTACAGTGTAAAGTGACTGCAATTCATCTGATAGGCGCGTCGATTTCTTCACCCCCCACAGATTTGTTAAGGCGGTTTACTCCCCTAGAAAGGGAAGAATAGGTTAGGGAGGATGAACACAAATGGAAACGTTCTGCTTGTCCACGGCTACCTATTTACAAGGCTAACTTGTAAATAGGTAGCTGACCCGGTGGGTTATGTAATTATCCGGAACCCATGACACGCGCCTGGCCGCATACAGCTCTGCGTTTGCCACTCAGGTTGAGATTAATCTGGTACGGCATATATATATATTGTGCGGAGGTGGAAAATCATAGAAAGACATGTCCGCCCCAGCTCCGCCGCACAGATGCCGGAGCTACAGCGGACGCGTGTGGGATTCGCACCCACTAAAAACCGCCCCCGGTCTCTCCAGCCCCAGCCCCAGCCCCGCGGGACCACCATTAAGTTATTATTTCGCGGGGTAGGTTTGCCCTTAGGCCCTCGTCCTTCTCCTACTTGCGACTTTCCACCTTATTTGCTCCTTCAGCAAGGTCAGCCCGGCTCTTTCTAGCCAAGTCTTTACCACTCTCACTGTTTCCGTCGCGTGGACCTCCACAGCTTCTCGGTGTTTTGCTGCAACAACCACAGTTAGGTCATCAGCAAAGCCGACAATCGTAGTCCCCTCTGGGACGGGAAGAGCAAGCACCCCATTACCAATCCCTGTGGTACTCCGGCTGTGGCAATGTACCCTTTGGGGCCCCCATCCGTCCCGTACCAGAGAGTCCTAAGCTAAGACACCTATGTCAGCCAACGCCCCTTTGATTCTATTTCAGTTGGCCGAGTTGAATGCGTTTTTGACATCTAGCACCAACACGGCACAACAGCCACCAGTGCATCGTAAAGCGGGCACGTCGAAAACCAAACTGGCGTTCCGCCAAACCAGTTAGGAGTCTGTCGTAGATGACTCTCTCCATCATCTTCCCCAATGTATCTAGCAGGGATATAAGATGATACGACGCTGGCTTTCCAGGTGGCTCGCCAGGTTTCGGTAGCAACACCAATTTTCGTTTTTTCTACTGGACAGGGAATATGTCTTCTTTTAGGCATGCCTCGAAGGTGTTGGCGAAAAGGTCGGGCCTAGTCTTCACTGCCAGTTTCAAAGCTCGATTGGGGGTACCATCCAAACCTAGCGCCTTGTTGTTACCGATCCTACCGCATATTTCACGCAGCTTCTCCACAATTACTGGAGGTATCATGCCCTCATTAAGCTGGACAACTATTTGCCTTACCCTATTTTCGTGGTGAGAGAACAGAGTGATATCAACGCGCGGTTAGGTCACCGGGGGTTATTTCCGCAACCTTTTCATTACCACTCTGCTGTTCGAAGCAGTTGTTTTTGCTCCTCCGAATGGCTTCCTTTAGGCGGCCACGCAATTGCCTGTATGCCTCCTCTCGACCGTCGCCACCGGGTTTTCCCCTGAGCCTCTGGCAAAGCCTCCTTGCCCGAAAACATGCGGCTCGCAAACTTGCGATTTCGTTGTTCCACCAGTAATTGGGTTGCCTACCGGGGAGCAATCGTCTTCTGGGCATAGTAGCATCACATGCTTCCGTCACCCATCGGGTGATTTGGCTGAGCATCACGGAAAACGTGTCCCCATCGATCGCTTTCGCTGTCCAGCCGAGCATACCATCCGGCATTCTGTGAGAACTCTTTTTTAGCTCAATCCGCCCTTGATTTTTATGCAGATTGTCTGGTGGTCGCTGTGAGTGTAATCCTCACTGACATGCCAAGCGACTCTACTGGCTAAAGTGGCACTCACGTATATTAGGTCTACTATAGACATTTGGACTAGTGTATGCCTTCGCAATGTGACCGAAGCCAAGGCATCTAAAGCACCGCTTTAACGCCATCTGCTGGCTGTTGAATCGTTCAGCTTTTAGCGCAGCATCTTTCCCGGTTTCGCCCCTTTTGTGTTTTGAGCAAGCGTTACTTGAGTTGCCTGGTTCAGTTTTTCAATCGACGACTTCACTACTCGTTCCTTCTGAGCCTTCCCGTGAATGTTCCTGCGCTCCTTTATAAATTCACACGACTCGATGATGTTTTTACCTAGGGCAGTAAAGACAGCTCCAGACTGATCATTGCCCAAAATATCGGTCGGGTGATTCGGCGTCAAGGATTCTTCCTCATCGAAGACTTCCGCTCTGCGCTTCCCACGATCGCTGGAGTTTGTGCCCGTGTGGGAGAGGATCTGCAAAGAATGGAGCTCCTTCTGAACGGGTCCGTAAATGGAGCTAGTTCCAGTCCCTCCCGTACGCTTGTAACATTAGATGCCACAGTAGCCAAGGTTCCCACTACTGAGGCGCTGCGGTCGTTGGATATCGACACCCGGGAGCCCGCTTGCCCACTCCCAAAAATCGCCGGTACTGGGTTTCCGAAGCCCTGCACCGTAACTTCATTCTCCTTTTGCTTCTCCATGTTTGGTTTCATTTCTTGGTATCGTTCCCATAGCCAATTTTTATCCACGGGTGGGCGTTTACTTCCCATCTACCCGGCCTGCGCATAAGCATGCCCATGCACGCACATCTTTGGATGTATGCATGTGCATGCCTATGACACATTCGCCGAGCATTCCCTTATCCGCACGAAGGAACGCGCCTGATGGGAGATTATGAAATTATTATATATATGTGGTATATATGTATGTTCTCCTCCAATATATATATACCTGGCGTACCAGGTTTATCCTCACCTGAGTTGCAAACGCAGAGCTGCATGCGACCAGGCGCGTGTCATGGGTTGCGGATAATGACATGACCCACCGGGTCAACTACGAATATCGCAAGTTAATCTTGTAAATAAGTAGCCGCGGACAAGCAGAACGTTTCCCTTTGTGTTCGTCCTCCCTAACCGATTCTTCCCGATCAGGAGGAGTAAACCTCCTTAACAAATCCGTAATCCGGGGTGAAGGGATCGACGCGCCTATCGGATGAATTGCAGTGACGTTACACTGTATTTCAGCGGCTCCCCTCCAAATACCTTCCCTACCTTGGGAGGTAACCATGGGGCATTGCAACATTGGGGCTCTGTTGCAGGGCTGACTGGTTCCCCATTACTCGTGGGAATAAAATTGGGGACTTTGGTTTAAATTCTTGAAATGGGACCCCAGGGACACGAAGACAGTACCCAACACGGTTAAGGGTCGTTCAACAACATCAGAGCGGCTCTTCGCCCTTGGATGTTTTGGCGGTTATGCCGTCAACCACCAGGGACGGGAGACCTAGGCGTCGTATGGTTTGGACGAACCAACTCAACGAATTTATCGTACGCGCCTATTACCGTGTCACGGATTTGGAACGGAATCCATCAGGGTACAGACATCGACTACATGACGCGTTCATAACCCGATTTCCGGAGCTAAGTCATGTTCCGGAACAGAACGTCGTCAACCAGTACCGGGTGATCGTGAATAACAACCGAGTTGCCTTACCAACTAGGCAACAAATCTTCCAAGAGGTTTCACTTGAGCTCGGGCTGGAGTCATCAAATTACCGGACTAGTCAAAGGAGTAACACAAGTACTCCCCCTGTAAGGCACTCCATGAATCCAGTAGTCAGGAGAAGCTTAGTAACTGGGGATGTCGACCCAATTTATAATGAGGCTTTGACCGCATTCCAGGTCGCATTCACAGAGTATGCTGAGATTCTCCCAGACGCTAGGCCAAAGATCCCAAAACTGAAGTTTACTTCGGCAACTACTAACATCATTGCTGCCGTTGACAGAATTTTGGCTGATCGTTTGGCTAGCGAGACTACTGCTACAGAGGTTCACAGCCTGATCTACGTTGCAGCTGCCACGGTTATTCGTCTCCATAACCAACATCTTAGAGCGAATAACAGAGGTATGCGCAGATGGACTTTACCGTTCTGGGTGTTTCGACTAAACAAAAGAGTCGAAAAGTTGAGAAAGGAGGTTGGTCGTGTGACGCAAGCACTCCTTGGAAATCCATCACCAAGAGTGCACAGATGCGTTGCGAACATCATTGGAAACTACCATCTGTCCAATGATATGCCTATCGAAGAAATCCTCGAGGTGCTGAAGCAGAAACTTGCGGTATGCTCCAATCGCATCCGTAGGTATCAGAAAAGGTTTCAGCGAAGGACAGACAACACCTTGTTCTTCCAGAATCAACGGGGATTCTACAAAAATCTCATCAACTCAGGTAAGGAAAGTAACCTCAATCTGGATCAGGCAGAAGACTTCTGGAGAAGTGTTTGGAGCGAATTCAGCCGTTGCAATTTAGAAGCAGCGTGGCTCCCACACCTTATGCGCTCATGCGAGGCCCTCCCCGTAATGACCATGCCTGACGTAACTGAAGTCGACGTTAAAGCAGCCCTTGACAAGGCAGGTAACTGAAAGGCGCCAGGAGTTGACAAGATTCACAACTTCTGGCTGAAGCGGTTCAAGAGCACTCACAGGATATTGGCAGATCAATTTAATCAGATGATTGCCGATCCTGATTTAGTTCCACCATTTTTCACCAAGGGGATAACTTTCCTCATCCCCAAGGAACAGGGTGCCTCTTGCCCTTCAAAATGTCGACCAATTACTTGTCTTCCTACCATCTACAAGGTCTTCACTTCAGTTCTGTGCGCGAACATCTCAAAACATCTTGATGTTCATAAATTGATAGCTGAGGAGCAAAAAGGATGCGCAAAAGGCTCCCGAGGCTGCAAAGAACAGCTTATAATCGATACGGTAGCTGTAAAGCAGGCTGTCCACCAAAAACGAAACATCTCGACAGCCTACATCGATTATAAATCAGCCTTCGACTCCATATCACATTCGTGGTTACTACAAGTGTTACGCTTGTATAAAATCAACCCGAATGTCGTTCTTCTACTGAGAACAGCAATGAAAAATTGGAGCACGAAGCTATCGGTATCTTCGCAAACATCAGGAGAGATAGCAATCAGGCGTGGCATTTTCCAAGGCGACTCTCTAAGCCCACTGTGGTTTTGTTTGGCTTTGAATCCGCTATCCCATCTTTTGCATGAAAGCAAATACGGGTTCCAAGTCAAGCATGGCAAATTGTCGAAATGTACATTAAGCCATTTGATGTACATTGACGACATCAAATTGTATGTCAAAGACGAGAACCAACTTCGCTCCTTGCTGGACATCACCATCCAGTTCAGCAGGGATATCGGCATGCAGTTGGGTTTGGAGAAATGTCGCATAAAAACAATTGTTCGGGGAAAACACACCGACAACGAAGGATACAGCCAAAATAACATCCGAATTGAGGGCATGGATTCGGACGACGTCTACAAATACCTCGGCATATTGCAAGCAACAACACCTGCTGTGGCAATAATTAAATCTAAGTTGCTGGGGGAATTTGAGCGGCGTCTGGATCTTGTCCTTAAAACTGAGCTGTACGGGAAAAATAAAATCATGGCAATCAACACCTTTACCATTCCCGTCCTTCTATACACTTTCGGTGTGATACAGTGGAGTAATACTGATTTAGAATCTGTCAATAGACGGGTAAGGGTAGTTCTTGCAAACAACAACATGCACAATAGAGCTGCCGAAAAATTGAGGATCACTATCCCACGTCATCAGGGAGGAAGGGGGGTACTTGATTTAAAAACGATGCACTACAATCAAGTGCATTCTCTTCGTGGGTTTTTCTATGAGAAACAATCCTCTAGCCAAATACATCAGGCTACCGTCATGGCAGATAATAAATTATCTCCTTTGAACTTGAGAAGCAGAGAATGGGATCCCATGTCGAATGTTACTTCAGTCCAACAGAAGATCGACATGTGGAAAGAGAAACCCATTCACGGAGGTCATATAAAAAATTTGTTATTGTCAGGCATTGACATCGAAGCCTCCAACAAATGGTTGACAAATGGTGTACTTTTCTATGAGACCGAAGCATTCCTAACTTCAATCCAGGATGCTTCGCTCCCTACAAAAAATTATAAACGGTACATTCTTCACGACTCCTCAATCACCAACTCCAGTTGTAGGTTATGCAACTGTGAAGAGGAGACCATCCAGCACATAACATCTGCGTGCAGGATGTTGAGCGGTACCGAGTACACCAATCGTCATAACTCCCTCTGCAAGATTCTCCATCAAAACCTTGTGTTGAAGTATAACTTGGTGGCAACCTACCATCCTTACTATAAGTATACTCCGCAGAGAATCTTGGAAAATGATCGGGTCAAACTACTGTGGGATCACACTATCGCCACCGACCACAGTGTTAATCATAACAGACCCGATCTAGTTCTGCTTCTGAAGGAAGAACGAGCGTGCTTTATAATCAATGTAGCCGTACCGTTGGACCGGAACACTGTTGAAAAACAGCACGAAAAAATCCGGAACTACGGCCCCTTGGCAGATGATATGAAGCAGACTTGGAGACTACAAAAGATCCAAGTAGTCCCAGTAATAATTTCAGCGACGGGATTAGTCCCGCAGAACTTACATAAAGCGCTGAAAACGCTCGATCTTAGGGCTGGACTATACATGGAGATGCAAAAAGCAGTTATCCTTGCAACCTGTGCTATAGTCCGAAGAGTCCTGTCCGGTAACAATCTGACCTAATGGGTTTCAGTCTTGATCCGCACTGTCTTCAATATAAGATCCATGTCTCTGTAGTGTAGGACCTCCGCGTCATTGGCTGAAGTGTTTGCGACAATCGGGATGTAGCAATACATTTTCGCATGGTAGCACACACTTTGCGTTAAAACGCATCATCGCTGTGATGCGGGCCTTTGGATGTTGCCTTCAGCCCATCCTTAGGTTGGTCGCCCCTCGGTCCGGTTGGGCGGGAAGAGGGTCCGTGGGCTTTTTGAAATATATATATATGATATACTGGCCCCTATATACTTATTAATCATAATCATATCAATGAAAACAATATCGAAAAATATAGCCCCTTTCCGAGTTAAGGAAAACTGACTTATATAAACCATTGGATGAAAAGATAACTATTTTCTCCTTTCTCCTTTTACTCAATTTTTCATAAATCTTTTCATAACGTATTGCAACCATCTATTGAGTCTATGCAATGGTAGGGTACTGATATCCTGATTTTCGGAAAGCATTCAAATCCCTGCTACTATTCATTTCTCATTCCACAACCGTTTTTTCTATTGCATTTAATATTTAGTATGCAGACCCATATATACTTTTGCCATTTGGTAATGTTTTCAAATGGCATTATGGTGTTATTCTACCCCAAATGTTCAGTTTCATGTAACATAAAATAATAATAAAAAACAGTCGCCTCGCGGGAATCATTATCTTCAGGCCTTGACTCTTTGCACTCAAATAATTGTTATTAAGGTAGATATTTTGCTTTTTTTTCGTTGCGTGACTTTAACTTATATTTCTCTTTATAATAAATTTATGTTACTTGTAAGTATGTTTGCCTGCATATGCGTACGAACGTATTGTCAAACTTACATTTGAGACATATTGCTACCTCGAGTAGCACAGTTTTTTTTTAATGAAAGATACGGTTTTTCCATATGGTGTTCGGGAAATGCCCAAATATTAACATATGAAAATATAAATTGTCACAATGATAAATTTATCGTTTTCAACATTCCATAGTAAAATGAAAGTATTTTCATAGATTTGAAAAACAAGCAACCAACATTCAACGGGACGCACTTTTGATCTAGTTATTGTACTACGCATCTGAGCTATGGAATTCCATGAA
Organism: Hermetia illucens; assembly: GCF_905115235.1. Taxonomy (NCBI): domain Eukaryota; kingdom Metazoa; phylum Arthropoda; class Insecta; order Diptera; family Stratiomyidae; genus Hermetia; species Hermetia illucens. The sequence continues at coordinate 40,293,962 of NC_051854.1, forward strand.
TGTACGTACATATATATTACTATTACTTGGACTTTAGATTAAACACTTGGGAATATCCATATATCATTTGAAGAAATTATTGCTTTTTACTATTAATTTGTTAAATTAATCATGAGTCCATCTGCTAATTAGCTCTCCTGGCAATCTTTTATCAAATAAACTTTAGAAGTCTTTAATGCTATCTGTTTCTTGTCAGATACACCCGTTGATCTTTTATAGAAAATACTCCACATTGCATTCAAGATTCCTTTCCAAAAATTTATAATAACGAACTGTGAGGAATCTTACGAGTAAATTAAAAATAATTTTATCCTTTCAATGAGAAGCAATTTGAAAACATTTCCTATGGGTAAATCATCGATTTCCTTTTTTAAATTGATAAAAAAAATGTATATTAAAGGATGTGACCATCTTTCCAATTGACATCGACTAAACTGGGTTTGAAGAATTGATAGCAATCGAAAAGAATCGAATTGATACCGACCTTATGGTTTGTGAGTAATTTCGAAGCAATTTTATACTGCAAAGTATGTAGACAGTAGCACATATTTTCAGATATATTAAACACTTGTCGAACTAGGATTTAGTAGGATGTTAAAATAATGTAAACGAGATTGATATAATCGTGCATGACAATATGTTTTACATAGTGAAAGAGTCACTATGATTTGCTAACATAGTCTTTAAAATAAACCTTAAAGTAACGTCATAATGATTTGATTGAATATCATGAAAATCTGCAACTGAAAATGGTTACTAAAGCGTAAATCAACGTTAACAAATACATATATATTAACTGTGTTGAGGCAAATGAAATTAAATCTTAGCATTAATTATATTTTGATTTGTGTCACTGTGTGAGAAATAGCGAGGTGAAATGTAACGTTGGAATACATATGTGTATCTTAAAATAGCAGACTAATAGATGAATTGTAGGTATGTTACTATTAACAATGTGTACAGTACATTTTTATTATAAGCTGAGATATACATATATAAATTAGAAATGTATTGTTCCAGTTTCGAAGTATATATTAGAAAATACAATAGGTTTTAATAAATTGTTAGAAAGAATGTTAAAGACAGTTGTTTGTGAAGCATTATTAAATTGAAAATAAGATAAACCGAAGCTACGAAATCACGCATTGAGAACCGTATCAATGCGGTGGTAGGGATGGGTGTAATAATAATGGATAAAATTTCATAAAAATTGTGATACACAAGTTAAAATACATTGGAAAAAGCAACACCGATAGAATATCTTAAAGTTGTAAGCAAATTAAACATTTTAGACGAAAAATACAATCGAAACTAATAGAATATATTTAGTCAATATGAATACGAATAAATGGCTTTAGTACAACATCAAAGGCAAAGATGGAAAAGTGAACAGTGTTAAACTGTAATTAAGATGTATCTAGTCTTTCATTTAAACACGCAATCAGTTTTACTTAAATTGTCTTTTAAAGCATTTATAAGAAAGGAATTCATTTATGATACACCATGAAATTTAAACTCCACAATTACGTATTAAAAAAATATGTATAGTTTTATCTATTTTAATATAATTTTAACTAGTTCCTTTAATTCATACGTTCTTTGGAAATTTCAAGGCAATACACATTGTTGTGCTTTCATCTTAAAATACAAAAATTTTTGATGAAATTGGTGTTTCAATAATAAGTTTGTATATTTTCATTTGCGGCAACTTTTCGGGTGGGCCACTCTATTGAAAAGTAATTAAATATAATCAAGGTATAGAAATTCATTTTAATAAAAGTGAAATTCAACGTCCTCAGCGAAGTTTATAGACATTTTTCGTTATATTATTTTGCTTTTAACCGTCAGTTAGAATATTTCGTAAATCAATGTGACAGGGAATACTACCTACATATATCCAATCTATGTTTCTTCTTCCCTAGATCTACTGCTTCTGTTATCCTACTCCGGTGGCTGGTAACAGTTTACCAAAGAAATTATTAAATGTCTTTTCTAACATTTGATTCAAATTCAGCGGAATGAATGTTATATTTAGTTCTGACACGATATCTTCACAGGTTTTACAAGAGGCGAAACTCTTTTCAAATCACTTAACCGATTATCTACTTATTCATGATCATTAACGGTGCAACAACCGGTATCCGGTCTAGGCCTGCCTTAATAAGGAACTCCAGACATCCCGGTTTTGCGCTAGGGTCCACCAATTCGATATCCGTAAAAGCTGTCTGTCGTCTTGACCTACGCCATCGCTCCACCTCAGGCAGGGTCTGCCTCGTCTTCTTTTTCTATCATAGATATTACCCTTGCTGATTCTTGCTAACAACCCAACTCTCCGAGGAATACATGAGGACTGGCAAGATCATTGTCTTGTATAGTAAGAGCTTTGACCCTATGGGCTCCTCCTAGTGCAATCTTAGCACAATATGACGAGATGTTAGACAGTCTGGTGTTGGACGCTAGAGACCGCAGCCCTAAAATCATTGCGGGCGATTTCAACGCGTGGGCCCTGGAGTGGGGAAGCCGATCGACGAACAACAGAGGTCAAATTCTGTTGGAGTCATTTGCGGAGCTGGACATCGTGCTGGCCAACGTTGGATGCGTGCCCACCTTTCGAGGAAGAGGGTCGGGTTCGATCGTTGACCTGACATTTGTTAGCACTTCACTGGTGAGGGAGATGGCTTGGCAAGTGAGTGAGCACTACACCCACAGTGACCACCAGGCCATCTTCCTCCGCATTGGGAACCGGGGAAGCAGTCAACGACGCTCTGGAGGTGGAAAGGCTAAAGCAGTTGGCTGGTCTATCGGAGCTTTCGACGAGGAGACATTCCTGGCCGCATTGGAGGGAGCCCATGATCCGGATGGAACAGCGGTGGAAAGGGTCACACAGCTGTCTCAGCGTGTAACCGAAGCATGCGACGCTACGATGCCACGACAACGTTTGCACCACGGCAAGAGGCCAAACTACTGGTGGAACACGGAGATCGCTGCCTTGAGATCGTCTTGTCTCCGAGCGAGGAGACTTTCCCACAGGGCAAGGGGAAGGCCGGAGCACAAGGAGCGTGAGGAGGAATACAGAGATCCGCGAAGCAACCTTAAGAAGGCCATTCGGAGAAGCAAGCGAGAATGCTATCAGAAGCTCTGCATGGAGGCTAATACGAATCCGTGAGGTACAGCCTACCAAGTTGTAATGTAGAAGATCCGCGGGCGAAAATCACCTCAGGTGACATGCCCACGGCTCTTGTTGCAAATAATTACAACTCTTTTCCCGCAGCAGGAGCAGGACGAAAGAGAACCCCAAGTGGCAGCTCAGCAGGACGTCTTCTAAATCCCTGATGTTACCGAAGAGGAACTTTGGGAAATCTGCAGATGTATTGGGGACAGCAAGGCTCCGGGATTGGACGGAATTCCGAACAGGGCTCTGAAGGTGGCGGTCAAGGCCATACCAAGGTGGTTCGTAAGCACATTCGAATCGTGCATGGCGGAAGGAGTGTTTCCCGCCCAGTGGAAGAGACAGAAGCTGGTCTTGCTACCGAAGCCCCGAAAACCACCCGGCGTGCCCTCTTCATATCGCCCTATTTGTCTCTTAGACACCATGGGGAAGATGTTGGAGAGGGTGATATAGAACAGGCTGCTCCCGTTCATCGAGCTTGCAGGTGGTCTTTCAGAGCGGCAATATGGGTTTCGGTGAGCCCGTTCTACGGTCGATGCAGTAGCAAAGGTCCTGGAATTGGCTCGAAATGCAATGGCCATAGGCAAATGCTGTGCTCTGGTGCCGCTGGACGTCAAAAATGCTTTTAACTCAGCCAACTGGGGCTGGATTAAGGGCGCTTTGGCCAAACTGGGTGTTTCTAGCTACTTGGCTCGGCTCATCGAGAGTTACTTTTCGGACAGACTTCTCTGGTACGAGACGGACGACGGGCCGAAGGAGTACATTGTGACAGCAGGTGTGCCTCAAGGTTCTGTATTGGGACCGCTGCTGTGGAACATAATGTACGACGGAGTGCTTGGCCTTCGCGTGCCGGAGGAGACAATGCTGATTGGTTTTGCGGACGACTTGGCGGTAGTTGCAATTGCAAAGCATCCCGAGGACGTGGAGCTTTATGCAAATGAAGCCATTCATACCATCAAGTCATGGTTACGAATGGCCAAGCTGGACCTGGCGGACGAAAAGACGGAGGCGGTCCTCATTACCAACCGTAGGAAGAACAACACGGTTACCATCCAGGTTGGTAATCGTGAGATCATCTCAAAATCGGTTATCAAATACCTGGGGGTGATGATCGATGCCAAGCTGAGTTTCAAGGGACACTTGGATTATGCGCGAGAGAAGGCAGCAAATGCCAGCTCATCCCTTGCAAGGATGATGCCTAACGTGGGAGGGCCGAAGTATAGTCGCAGGCTACTCATCGCGGGAGTGGTGAGGTCGATCCTGCTATACGCGGCCCCTGTCTGGGCGGGAACGTTGAACCACGCTGTCAACCGGAGGAAGATATGTTCGGCATACCGGCCAATTGCGCTAAGGGTGTGCAGCGCATTTAGGACGGCGTCGACGGAGGCAATGTGTGTTATCGCAGGAATGATCCCTATAGATCTTCTAGCGAGCGAGGCACACTGGCTCTACGAAAAACGGAAGGTAAATCCAGCCGAGGTGAATGCGGATTTCCGAAAAGCCATTAGGAGAGAGTTGTGTGGCAAGTGGCAACAACGATGGGATAACTCCGACAAGGGCAGGTGGACCCATACATTGATCCCGTGTATCGAGAAATGGGTCAACCGAAAGCACGGAGAATTGAATTACCACCTGACACAGTTCCTTACGGGACACGGTGGCTATAGGAAGTACTTGCATCGCTTCGAGTTGGACGAGTCTCCCAAATGTCCTGAATGCGGTGCTACACTCGAGGACCCGGAGCACGTTATGTTCCATTGTCCCAGATTTTTGCAGCAGAAAAGGAGGTTGAACAGCATCTTAGGGGTGGACATCGAGCCCTCCAACCTGGTGGAAGAGATGTTGAAGTCGGAGGAAAACTGGATGGCGGTAAATGAGGCAGTAGCCGTGATGCAGACAAAACTCCTGGATTTGGATCGAGCTCGGAAGGCGGCGCGACGGAGACGTGACATGGACGAGCTGGTATAGCGAACCAGAGCCTCCCCCGCGAATTAATACTTCACAGTGGTCCCGCGGGGAGGGACGGAAGAGTGGGGGTGGTTTTAGTGGGTGTGAATCCCACACACTGCTGCAATCTGGCGCAGCAGCGTCTTTCTAAGATTTCCACGACGCTATAGTCGTCAGGCATTGATTCACTGTCCCATATACAATACTTTGACCATCAGTTGATACCACTTGATGAAATTGGTCGCCTCCATATTTAACCAATTTGGCTGTAATTCCATCGGGTCCTGGCTACTTATGGTTTTTAAGTCGATGAATTGCATGGACTATTTTTTCTATGCTTGTTGGCGGCAGTATTTATCCGTCGTCTTCGGTTGGCGGGACCTTCAACTCGCCGATATTTTGGTTATCCTTCTGACTTGTTGGTAAAACTTCTGCAATTGGTGCGGTTGCTCCCTGTGCTTTTCTAGTTCCCAGACTTGTTGGTTCTCCCAGGCTTCCTTTTTCCGTCTGTGAAGTAGCTTCCCCGCTCGATGCAGTTCATGATAAGTCTCTGCGCGTCCTTTGAGAAAGCAACATTACTCGGTATGCGGCATTCTTCCGTTCCGTTGTTAGCTTACATGCATCGTCATATCAGCCGTTCCGACTTGCGCTAGCGCCGAGGATGTTTGTGGCCGTATCAATGAAAACGTTCTTTAGGTGATTGTGAAGATCTTTTGTTGATGCTTCATCTCCACGATCTCTGCTGAATGCCTTATCAATACTAAATGGTAACGCTATATCATATCAGTTGTTATGCAGCTATGATCAGGTGCTGATTAAACTTGGCCGATCAAATGGAACGTTACTAATGTTAGTTCTAGGCACTCAGGCATACTCGATAGCGAAGAGGTTGACAGGTTGGCTTGCTAGGAGCTTGTCCCATACCGATTGGACCAGGACCCATGCAGCCGCACGTCGTGAAATCAACTCAGAAGCGTGAAGTTGCATAGATTCACGAAGCCAAATAAAGAAATTTAAATTACCGCCCAGCGAAATATCTTTGTAGAAGAACTCGCGATTCTTAGACCAACGTTTTATTGACCCTCAAAAATGGAAACATGAAAGAATGAGAATAGAGCCAGATACTTCAGGCAAAGTCAGTGAAGTTAGAGAAACGACGCGGCAAAAAAATGAAAAGTGATGTATCTAGAAGTTGATGAATTAAGGTCTGTTGTAATCGATTTTCTAGATAGTTTTATGTTTTCAACGGGTATTTGCAGGTCTGTCGAAAGGGGACTGGAAAGAGAGGCGGGATTTCTCCCGGTCCCCGAAAACAAATCTCAATGAAAACTAGGGACAATAAAGGGCAGGATAATTTTCATCACGGGGCCCGTATTTTCTCACTATGGCTCTGTGTATTGGACAACGCATCCAACATTTTTTTTTCTTTTCCAAGAAACATAAAGCGAAATTTTAATAATGATTGATGATGAATTGACATTAAAAAAACATCAGAATACATTTTTATTTACTGGATTTATTAGTTATAACAAATATAAATGTGCATACGTAAAATCATTACTACTTTGGGAATTGGGCCCACATTGATGTTGATGGTTTCTTTTGCGTAAAACCTTCTGTCTGGCTATTGCCTATATTATCCACGATACCCACGTGAACAAACTGGTCAATATTGTTCAATTGTGAAGGAAACCATAAAACATCACGAGAAAAAAAGTTGAGGATAAATAGAAGAAGCGTAAACATTTCATCAATTTCCCTTTCCCCCTATGCAATATTAAAGAAGTTGGGAACCGGAAACTCGGCGCTTCAGGTATGAAAGTTGTGTATTCATATAATATGTAAGAATATTTCGTTATATGAGGATTCCATTTACACGTAGCTGGTAGGTCATAATGTATATGAATTTAATAGGTCAGCCTATTCGCTTTAATGTGATACTGAAACCATACTTGGAGTAAACTGTATTCTCGCAAAATGTCTATTTCGCTGCTTTAACCCATCATAATTTAGTTAATATTAGAAGGGTTTCTTAAAACTTTCCACTACTGTAGATGCGTTTAACCTTCTTATAAAATTTCTTAATTTCGGACTGAGCTAAGGGGGAAATTCAAAACTATAGTAATGTGCTATTTTGAAATTTATTTGAACAGACATCGACATGAGATATATTCTGAGACCAGATTTTATATAGAGACGAATCCATGATTTCTTCATATTTTTGATTTGGGCACTTTCTTAGAGTAAATTTGTTACGTATGCAACAACTGTAGTCCCACGTTGGGCGTCATTTCTGTAACGATGAGAGCAGGGCGTTGTATCACCTTGGCACCAACACGGTCATTAAGGCTGTCAGCCAACCAGACTCTCCAGGTTTCCCTCCCAGGTTTGCCAGTTGTGAACACCGACTACGCGAGATAATATGTGGAATAGTAGTTCGGCGAGGTGAGGGCCGAGGCTCTTGGTTCTCAAATATTACCTCCCTCTCAGGACACAGAAATCACCTACCTCGATTCAATATTCAAAAAAACTAAACCCATCCGGGGTAAACTACTCTAATAGAGACGTGAAGTTTCGAGACGAATTGATACCACCGAAAATTTCAATCCCAAAGGAGTTAAACTGCCGAATGCCCTAATAACGGAGGGAAAAAAATCACAAAGAAAACTAACGCGCGCGGAATGGACAGGGAAGGGCTAGCCTTGAGCCAATTCAGGTACCTACGTGACAAGTGACCCCCTTCTTCCTTTCCTTTTCATGAGGGCGGGGAGCAAGTGACAGTGGCGGCGGCCCGTCCCAACCTAAAAGTTCACCCCCTGCCGCTTCAAATATAAAGCCTAAGTATATGGGAGGGTTGACGTTCACCGAAGGAAGGCTAAAGCAAAAAGAACTAAGGTATAATTCATAATTGATTTGCATTGCACGATTATGATAGTTCCATTGATTTTATTATAATAATAATAATAATCGTTGGCGCAACAATCCATATTGGATCAGGGCCTTGAAGTGTGTTAGAGCACTTCATTCAAGACCGTAACGGTACACTAGGAGGCAATGTGGTCAGCATTGCGCTCGCCCGAGATTACCCTGATTTGACTCAGGTACTCATTCACAGCTGACTCTACTGGTATCCGACGTCAAATCACGATACAAATTCCACTGTCACCAGTGAGATTTGAACCATCCACCATATTCACTGGACCTTTCGCCAACCGACTACTACTTTTTTAAGCATTTGGATCATTTTTTGGCGGAATAACAATTGAGGAATGGAGAGGTGATCTAAAATTGCCTTCGACGAGTTTATCAACCACTGAAAATTGGACTTCTACGAAACTGGCATACATGCTCTTGTATCCCGCTGGGAGTATTTTAAATCGATTGGCACCTTTTTTAAGGTTTTGTGTAAACACAAAACCTTATTAAAATCGGTTTACTGTCTGTCTGTCTGTCTTTTTTTTTTTTTTTTTGAGGAGGTGGAAATCTTCAAAAGACACTGGTCTGGACACACCAGCGTGTGGGATTTTTACCCACTAAAACCACCCCCGACTCCCTCCCTGCCCCGCGGCACCACCATAAGGTATTACATCACGGGGCGGAGTCAGCTCACTCTAGCTTAATCCCATTTCTTCTATACGCGGCGCACGTGACCGCGTTTTTCTCCTTTCCTCTGCCTTTCGCAATTTATCTTGAATTGATGCGATCATGGAGTTGACCGCATCCCAATTCTCTTGATGTGCTAGCATTTTCGGCACCAGATTTTCTGGTACCAGCACCTCTCCTAGAGTCTCCTCTAGGTTCCTCCTTTCTTCCACAAATCTCGGACAGTGGAAGAATACATGCTCTGGGTCCTCTGGGACTCCATCGCAATTTGGACAGTCGGGTGAGGTCTCCAATTTAAACCTGTGAAGGTATTGGAGATATCCTCCATGTCCCGTGAGAAACTGGGTGAGATTATAATTAATCTCACCGTGTCGTCTCTCCAACCACTCCTTGATGGCAGGAATGAGCCTGTGAGTCCACCGACCCTTTCCCGAGCGTTCCCACCGCTCTTGCCATCTATTTATGGATCTCTCCCTCTCAGCCTTCTTCGTCTGCAATAAGGGAGAGATTGGCTTCGCATGGTATATATTCGCCATCTCATCTGCCAAGATGTAAATGGGCATCATTCCAGAGATGACGAATGCTGCATCATCTGAGACAGTCCTGAAGGCAGAGCATACCCTCAGAGCTGTCCTCCTGTAGACTGCATTCAGTTTGCTAGTGTTAACTGACATCCGCAACGCCTCGCTCCAAACTGGGGTCGCATAGAGCATAATTGAGGTCACCACCCTGGCTATAAGCAACCTAGAGGTATGCCGTGGCCCTCCCACGTTCGGCATCATCCTGGCCAGGGCCATACTGGCAGTGGATGATTTATCACAAACATACTGTACGTGTTGCTTATAGCTGAGCTTCCTGTCTATCACCACCCCCAAGTATTTGATGGTCGGCTTGGAAGTGATGATATGATTCCCGACTCTAACACAGGGGTAATTTCTCTTCCGGCGCTTCGTGATGAGGACCGCTTCCGTTTTTTCCTCCGCAAGCGTCAGACCAGAGCTCTCTAACCAGCATTTGACAGCACTGATTGCCTCGCTTGAGTATAACTCAGCATCTTCGAGATGCTTTGCGACAACAACCAGTGCAATGTCGTCAGCGTAACCCACCACTGTGGCTTCCTCCGGAAGGGGAAGATTAAGTACATCGTTGTACATGATGTTCCACAGTAGTGGGCCCAATACGGAGCCCTGCGGGACACCCGCGGAAACGACGTACTCCTGCGGTCCGTCATCGGTGTCGTACCAGAGCCTCCTTTCAGTTAAATAACTATCGACAATTGCGGCGAGGTAGGCGGGAATACCAACCTTCGCTAGGGATTTCCGGATTAGATTCCAATTGGCCGAATTGAATGCATTTTTCACGTCCAGGGTTACTACCACGCAATATTTGCTGGTACTACCCTTTCCGTGGATTGCATCTTCGGCCAAGCCAGTAACCAATTTGATGGCATCAATGGTTGATCTGGCTTTACGGAATCCATACTGCCGATCTGAAAGGCCGCCTTGGCTCTCAACTACTGGGAGTAATCTATTATAGATTACCCGCTCTAGCATTTTCCCCACCGTGTCCAAAAGACATGTGGGTCGGTATGAGGATGGTTCACCTGGTGGTTTACCAAGCTTAGGCAGAAGCACCAACTTCTGCCGCTTCCATACCGCTGGAAATATTCCCTCGGACATGCACGCTTCGAACAACTCAGCAAACATGTCCGGCCTGGATTTCACGGCAAGCTTAAGGGCCTTATTCGGTACTCCGTCCAGACCCGGTGCTTTATTGTCTCCTATTCTGCCGCAGATCTCCAGGAGCTCGTCTCTGGTGACTGGCGGGATTGCCGTCACATTCAGAGGTGGTTGGAATGTGTCGGTGTTCTCCTCTTGCTGGGGGAATAACCCCTGGATGATTTTCAACAAGAGGGCGGGGCACGTGATCTGCGGAGACGAACGGCCTCTAAATCGTCCCATCACGATTCCCTAAGCTCTCCCCCACGGATTTACGTCCGCTTCTGAGCAGAGCTCCCTAAAGCATTTCCTCTTGCTTCGCTGGATGGCGAGCTTGAGGGTTTTGCGGGCTGCCTTGTAGGCGCACTCTTTCTGCCTTTGATCGACTCTACCTACCACCCTCTGAGCCGCTCTTCTCGCTCGGTGGCAGGCTGATCGAAGGCCGGTCAGTTCATCATTCCACCAGTAGTTTGGTCTTCTACTGGGGAATGCGCACCTCCTAGGCATGGACGCGTCACATGCTTTGGCGATGCATTGAGCCAGATGGACAGCTCTTTCCGTAGAGGCGCCTGCTATATCAGGTTGATCCAACCACACCTCTAAGAAGCTCTGCTCATCCAAACATTTTGCAGACCAGCCTGAAATCTTTTTCGGTTTCGGGCATGATAGCTCTTTGCCCTGAGGTTCGACACATGTCTCAAAGAAAACTGCCTGGTGATCGCTGTGGGTGTAGCGTTCGCTGACGCACCAGGACATACCACGCGCCAGGGAAGGGCTGACAAAGGTCAGGTCTACAACCGAGCCTGATCCCCCTTTCTGGAAGGTGTTTACAGCACCTTCGTTAGCCAAAACTATGTCCATCTGCGCAAAAGCTTCTAATAAACTGCGCCCCCTAGCATTTGATTCCCTACTACCCCACTCTAGGGCCCAAGCATTGAAATCACCAGCAATCACCTTTGGACTTCGTCCCTTCGCGTCGAGAACAAGATTATCAAGCATTTGCTCGAATTCAGACAGTGTTAAACTTGGCGGGGCGTAGCAGCTGTATACATATACACCACTTATTTTCGCCCACACGAAGCCACTGCCTGCCTGACTTGCAGTACATTGTATGGCCTGTCGACCGCAAGCCCATATCGCCGCTCCACCAGTCGAATCTTTTGACCCATATGCCACCATGACGGTGTCTATACGGTTCGCTTATGATGGCGATTTCCATCTCAGATTCGAACGTGGCCTGCTCAAGTAAATCCTGAGCGACCCTGCAATGATTCAGGTTTATTTGAATAAACCTCACTTTCTCATTGCAGTGAGCGCCTTCCTAAATTCTGGACATTTACCACTCCCGGCAATATGCCGGTTATCCTGTCCCTCTTTTACTTCGCACAATAGGCACTTGGGGTCCCTATTGCACTCTCTGGCAATATGGCCTTTCTCCCCACACCTTCTGCATCGATCGGATCGATCAATGCTGCTGGAGCATGCCTTCGCGAAGTGTCCAAACATGAGGCATTTAAAGCACTTCTTCAGTGAAATTTGTTCCCTTAAACGGCAGACAACCCATCCAATCCGAACCCTTCCGGCAGCCAATAACATCTGTGCTGCCTCCACTGGTACTCGTATTGTGGCTGTTTGAGTACCACCATAGGCTTTTCGTAAGCCCACAATAGACTCCTCGGTGAGTTCTTTCAACTTGAATTGCTCCTTCAGAGCAATACAAATTTCTTCTTTCGATGTTACTTCATCGAGATCCTTACATTGAAGGTAGATCTCATGTTTTTGGGCACGCACTGCGGCATTCTCCCCAAGTGAGTTTTTCACTTGAGTGCGAAAATCATCAGTTTTGCCCACGCTGGATCTTTTCAGCTCGAACATGAGATCCCCTTTCTGGGTTCTTCGGATTCGGTTTACATTTCCGCTCAGATCTTTTAGGCCGGGATCCGCTTTGACCTTTTTGAGTATCTCCGCGTAGGACAGATTGCCCTTACTAGAGATAACAATTACATCTGGACGAGTTCGCACTTTTGCCTTTCGTTCCGCTTTTTTGTTGGTAACTTTAGTCCATCCATCGTTTTCGCTGGTCTTAGGCTTCGCAACGCTGGTCGAGTTTCCTAGATTCGCTGTACGGTTTCCTCCTTCTGACCTGTTGGTGTTGGTTTTCCGGATGTCCTGTCCGCCTTTTTTTCTCTTAGGCGCCTGCTGATTACTTAAAGGATCCCCCTCTTTTTCACGTACTCGTTTATTTCGCTGGGATTCGATGGTAGTACGGTTAGGCGTCACTTGGGTCGCTTGTGATACTGTTAGCACAGCGGGGTTCGGCGTGTTCTTATCATTCTTTTCCTCCATCTGTGATCTATTATAGAGAACTCTAATAGCCCTCACCATATTCTTTATGGCTTGGTGCACGTTGTGCTTGTCCTTGATAAACTCGGACAGCTCAACTATTTTTGCCCCAAGCTGGGTGAAGGGTAATTCCTCCGGATCGGGACTCTGCTCCCTATAAGTCCCGGCAGGGTTACTCCTTTTACATGCTCCTTCACTTTTGGCCTGTACTTTATCCTTCATCGTCTTTGGCATTGGTGGAGATCTCAAAGTTGATGAGCTTCTTTTGAATGGATTTCTTCCTTGTTCCTGGAGCACCTCCTGCTGTCGAACATCTTGAACATGTGCTGTGGGTGTTGTCACGGTTTTTGTTGTCCAAAAAGCTGCTTTTAGTTCATCTTTGTTTGGTCTTGTTATTGGTGTTCTCGGTAAAGTCGTACTTCGCTTGAATACTTCCTTCTCCAGATCCAAATCACTTGTAGCATTATATGCCAAGGTGGCCAAGTTGTCCACCACCGAGGCACTGCGGTCGAGGGATATCGACGACCGGGAGCCCGCTTGCTCACTCCCAAAAGCCGCCGGTACTGGGGTTCCGAACCCCTGCACCGTAAGTTTCCTCCTTCTCTCGTCTTCCATGGTGGTTATGTTCTGGGTATCCTTCCCATAGCCATTTTGGTCCGCGCACCAGAGATGAGCAAACACTAGCCCATGCACAATCAAAAAAGAAAAGTGCATGAACACATATTTACACATCAATAGGTATGCCCCTATCCGCCAGCTGGGGTCGCGCCTGATGGGAGATCTCCTCACAGGTCTGTCTGTCTGTCTGTCCGTCTGTCTGTCTGTCTGTCCGTCACACGCATTTTTCTCGGAGACGGTTAGAGCGATTGACACCAAATTTGGTAGAAAGGAACTGTGGACGCTCACGCATACAGTGAATTACATCCTTTTACGTCGAATTTAAGGGGGGGTCCCCATACATGCAAAAGGGGGGTGTAAATTTTTTTTTCATCAATTATAGTCATGTGGGGTATCAAATTAAAGGTCTCGATTAGTACTTTTCAAAGCCGATCTTAGTTTTGACATTCGTTGGAAGGGTGGGGAGCGCGGGGGTTGAAAGTGATCACTTCTTTAAATGGGGCCATTCTCAGAAACTACCAAACCGAAAAATCTGAAAAAAATCAGGAGACTGCCACTATATGGTGCCAGGGCTCCGAAATACCTTCCATGTCGATATCTGTTTAAAGAAAGTTAATAATAGTATATTACTACAATTTGTTGTAATTGGTTAAAAACCCCCCTTAAGTTCATCCTAGTACCATGAAATTTTGCAGTGATATAGGCTATAATATAGAGCATGATCGTACCAAGTTTGGTGGAAATTGCACTATTACTAACAAAGTTATAATACCTCAAATTTGTTGCTTCTTTGAAAATTGAAGACTATGAATGTCAATATCACCCGAAAGTGGATACTCTCACATAATATATGGATATATTACGTGCTACGTACTAAGAAATACACAAAACCTTTCGTACCTGAAGCGTCCAGCTTCCGGTTTCCCGACTTGTTGATTAATTAAATAAATTGTTGTAAGCTTTACCGTTGTTTCAAATTTGAGTACCAAATCGGCCATTTCATGTGCAACAACCTAATGCAAGGGATATTATTTTTAGAACTAAGAATTATTATAATAAAACAAACTAAAGTACAATGTGTGTCCGGATGCCTGAAGTGATTAGAGCGCTGGGCTGTCGTAGCAGAAAGTCAGGATGATCCCGGAAAATCTATAAGGGCAATATCTATGGTAGAAAAAGAAGACGAGGCAGACCCTGACTGAGATGGAGCGATGGCGTAGGCCAGGCCAGAAAGCTTTTAGTGATATCGAATTGGTGGACCTCGGCGCAAAACCGGGATGTCTGGAGTTCCTTATTAAGGCAGGCCAAGACCGGATACCGGTTGTTGCGCCGTTGGTGATGATGATGATCCAGTAAGATATTAAAATGTCTAAAAAGGAAAGTACAACATATCTTGGAGTGATTCCTGTGATAGGTTGATTGCTCCAATTTCGACTTCTTCTTCAGTCTCTGTCCCGTTAAGAAACGGAGTCGTCTCGTCTTCATCGATTACTCGACTTTGCTCTGTCAAAGGTCAAGATGTAGTCGTGAGGCTTTCAAATCACCGTCTGGCGTATCAAGCAGTCGTTACTTCGGTTGGTCTAAATGAAAATGATGAATTCGCTACTTAGAATATATGGCCAAGTTCGAATTGAACCTTTTGAATGAAACAATCCCCCCCCCCCCCCCATCATTTAATTGATTCAACTCATGTTACATTACTATTGGCTGGGAGTGAAGTAAGCTCGTCTTCTTGAGGAAAGTAAATGATATGTATAACAAGTACAATGCAATGCAATTAAAAAAAGTTGACTGACGGTTTCGTCTAGGGCAAAGGCAACTCATCTGCCTCTGCCTCACCTTTGCACTGGGAGCAGCGTGCCCGAAAGCGACGACTGGTGGAAATGGCTCCATTTGTATATGTACAATTGCAAACACGACATGAGTGCGAATTATATTGAACTGAAATCCGTCGTGTGTTCAGATCTGAACTAGGCCGAAGTGAATTTTTTGTTAAGGATGCAGGAAGTCCTGAGTCCCCATCCATTTGATGACGGACTGGACCACTGGGGCTAAACACCCAGGTTTTTAAAAAAGTTGACTGACGATTTTAAAAAACTTGGGTGTTTGGCTCAAAAGAGAGGGACCCGTGGACCACAACAGAGGAAAGAAGTTGTTTTCCAAGTGGTCCAGTTCGTCATCAAGTGGATGCGGACTCAGGACTCCCTGCTTCCTCAACAAAAAATTAATTGCATGCTTTGGTAAACGATAGTGTAATCCGACATGTTCTTTAATTACGTTATCATTCGTCGGCGTTCATGTTTAAGAATTAGTTGAACGTCATCAAGAAGAAAAGAAGCGGACATCACGCAACTTTATTTCGAAATACATTTTTTATGGAGGTCAACGATATAATGCCACTAACTATATTTATTCCTAAAATCCTACGCACTGATAAAAGCCAATCGGAAATAAATACAGGTTAACACATTCTGACCTGCATGTGACCCTCTAATAGTTAGTTACAATATACTCGGATGTGTATATCCAAAGAAAAACTCGAAGGGGGGGGGGGGGGAATACATTCGATAAGTGAATGAGGGACCGCAAGGTTCAAGGTGTTATGTGGAGGAATAGATTTTGAACAATTTGATTCCATGGAAGAATAAAGAAATGTAGTCCACTTTGTAAGAAAGGTGAATTTTATGAGTGACATCTTTGGCATAGCTATCTAAAATAAAGTCTGAGGAAGTGGCGTTCCTTTTATTAAGGATAGTACTGATAGGCAGAGTAGTTACGTTTTTAGAAATATACGTGGGCCGCATGCAACAACAAACAATGTGAGCAACAAACTACAAATTAACTTGAGTTTATCTATTTTTAATAATATTTCTGGTTAGTCAAGGGTGATTGTTGGGATCAACAGATTAATCTAGGTTGATTTTGATTGAAATATAGTAAATCGAACGTAACGATGTTACAATTATTTTGTGACAAGTTAACTGCCTTTCAGTGAGGATGGATAGAGATTTGAATATTTATGTATGTAAGAATGTAAAGCGAAGATCTATGAGTTCATTGCAGTCGACTTGCTCTGAAGGCAAAATTAACATCATCAGAACTTCAGCTAAGATATCGCGAAAATTTTGAAACTAATATTCTTATTAACAGTAAGCAATATAAAGAGGGGGGGGGGGGGGGGGGGGAACACCATGAATTGGTATCAGTTGTTCAATAATTTTAATAAATCCATCAAAATTATGGTTTACGGATATTCTCCTCAAATTGTGTAGTTTGAAACCGTGCCATTTGAGGGAAGGTATCTTTACTCTTTGAAACTTGTGGTCTTCGCGGCTTTCCTATATTGTTGCCAAGAATCAACCACATGTAAGCACCCATGTAGACGGTTCGCCTAAGTATGTTCCCGCTCCTTCCAAAGCTTCCCGAAAAGCCTGCACTTTTCCCCGCTGTTCTGCGTCTTGTGGCTTTAGGGCGACCCAGCCAGGATGGCCTGGAATAATGACATAGTCTGCAATAGAATTCACTGGAATGCCCCTCCTGTGCGCTGTCGAAAACATTTTTGAAATCCATCAAGAAAAGGTAGAACAGGGATCCATATTCGGCGCATCACAAGGTGTTGATGGTCGACGCAATGCTGAATTTCCTTGCCTCACAACGTACGCTAGGCTATATCACCTATACTTTGATATGATAAAATATTTCTAAATTGCCGCGCACACCCCTACCCTTAGCGATGTTTCTCTCTTAACACTTTACGTGTGTCGATTTGCGTCCACGCTTCCACAACTAACTAGATCCTCTGACATCCTTTTTCCCGCAGGTAGGTAAATTAACATACATCAAGGATGAAAACACTTTTAAGGGCGGCAGGCCAATGTTAATCGACATTTTATGGTCTTATTGAACGAGTGCCAAATCCTAAAAACGTTTCGAATTCAATTCAAACTAGTAATGACGCAATACGGAAGTAAACTACCATAATATGATGGTCTCTTTTGAGGTCGATGCCAGTGTCCGTTTTGTTAAACCTAATCTTAACATAATTCCTAAACCTACCACTGATGACAGTCTAGTCAATTTGATTAGGTGTCCATTATCGGCCAGTTGAAACCTAACTAAATATTAAGCCCGCCCTTATGCCGCATTTACAAAACATATGTTGAGGTGTCACTCATCGTAAGATATATAATTTAAAATTTAAAAGCCTCGAGATTGTGTTCAGATCAGGCATTTGATAGAGTCAAATAGCGAGGCCGATAACGGCGAGCCAACCCCGCTTGTGAACGGGACAAAGGGCCAAGAAAAAGAAGAAGAGTGAGCGGAGTTTGCGTAGCCGCACACAGAAATTCTCAAAAAAGTAGTGGTGAAATCCCGACACTTAAAAATTTATTCGTATAACATTATGTTCTGAAGACTACCTTCATATGGTGGGTGTAATAACAAGATTAAGAATATTACGGTTTTCCAACCCAACATATGTGTATTCAATCCCACGTTTTTAGCGCGAAATTTGCTTAGCCGCAGTGCCATTCTAGGCGACCGTTCGGTGAGGCCTCTTCAATTCCCGGTGTTTTGTACATATTTCAAAAAAACGAATTTCTCAGGATTATTTCAGGCTAAAAATTTCCATTTTAAAAAAGCGGAATATTAAAAGTGGAAAAAGGCAAATCATGGTTTTAACGGAAACTGGACTTTCAAATTGTAAAATTTGCCTCCGAACTAATAGATCTTAGGAAGTGATTCAAAATTGCTGTAAGAAATGCATTTCTCCTTCAAATTTGCAGGAAACAGGAAGATACGCCGCCGAAAAATCAACATTTCCAAGGAAAAAGATTTCGTGAATAGAATCATCAAATGGGAAAAACCGACCTCAGCGTACATCCTCTTAAAAAGCTGTCAGATAGAATTATGAAAAAAATCATATGGCTTGGACGGAAAAGGGTCATAATGTCATAATTTCAAACGAGAAAAGAATCTAGACGTACCCCAGCTGTTATTGGTAGAATCTGCGTGCAAATAACCCCTCAAGTCTGAACCGTGTGTCGACCATGATATGGAGAGTAAATTCTTATTATGGAAAACTGTACTTGTGTTTTATAAAAAACAAAATGAAGGCAGAAAGTTTTATTGGGATCTTGAACGATGTTCTAATTAGCTATTCAAAAGATAAATAATGACAGTATTCATGTGGAAAAATGGTGATCTAACTACTTACTAGAAACACAAAATTCTCAAATCTATCGATCACATTTCGATATTTTGACAATTAAGGTGGTCAAAGGGTAGTATAGGCCCCAGAGCAAAATGCCTGCTGAACCAACGGCAACAGCTCTACTACCAAACCCTATCTCCACCTACACGTGGTGACCGCTGAGGGCTCTTTCTTAACGAAAAGCTGCAGACGGAGAAGGATGAAGGCGAGCCTCCCGCGCCTAAAAACGGGACAAATTGTCCAACTGGTCCTCCAGATTGGGGGTCAGGTAGGGCTGATAACCCTACACGGAAAACAACCTGTTACGAAACCACAAAAGGAGCCTCGGACAATGACAATGACAACCGAATAACGATTTGCGCATTTTCTCATGGAACGCGTACAGAGATGGAGCTGCCAAGCAGCTACCCGATACCTTGTCTTAATATGTTATAGGGCTGATTTAGCAGGATTATAGGGGATGCGATCGAGAGGGAAATAGACTCGGATCACTATCTCATTGCCATGGAGTTCCAAGCTCGAATAACAATACGACTCAGAGTCCCCTCTGACAATCAGGTGAGAGTTAACCCTGAAGTCATCCACAATACCGCTCTCCACAACACCTATAAAGGGGAAATTGATACCACAATAACCGCAGCGAACAGAGATCCTGAAGATGAAGCATCAACAAATAATCTTCACAATCACCTGAGGAATATTATCATAAATACGGCTACAAACATACTTCGCCCTAGCCGCAAAAGGAGTCGGAACGGCTGATTCGACGATGAATGTAAGTTAGCGACGGAACGGAAGAATGCCGCATACCGAGTAATGTTAAAATCTCAAAAGAAGCGGGCGTGCGCGGAGTTTTATCACGAACTCCGGCGAGCAAAGAAGCGACTTCACAGACGGAAAAAAGGAGCCTGGAAGACCTCGATTCTCATCCTGCCGAGACAAAGAGGGTAATCTGATTTCCGACAGAATGGGCATATTTGAGCGATGGGTTGAGTACTTTGATGAGCTACTGAACAACCAGAACATCGGCGAGTTGGAGGTCTCGCCAACTGAAGACGACGGACAAATACTGCCACCACCAAGTTTAGGAGAAACTGTGTGCAATTCATCGGCTAAACAATCATAAGTCGCCAGGAGCCGATGGAATTACAACCGAATTGGTTGAATATTGAGGCGACCAATTACACCAAGAGGTTCATCAACTTGTGCTCAAGGTGTGGGACAGCGAATCAATGCCTGACGACTGGCAAAGAGGCATTATCTGTCTCATAAAAAGGGAGATATCACGCGTGCAGCAATTATAGAGGTGTCACGTTCCTGAGTATCATCGGATAGCCCCATACGCCCAGAGCATCATTGGTCCCTACCAAAGAGACTTCACTCCACGCACTCTATGCGGCAAGCGATAGGAAAACTGTTGGAATATGAACATCAATTGCACCATCTTTTGGTCGAATTTAAACCCGCCTATGATAGTATGGCTAGGGTAAAACTGTACACGGCCATGAAAGTATCCCGACGAAATTAATAAGGCTGACACTGACCAATGCGCGAGGCCAAATAAAAGCAGCATGATCACTCTTGAGATCATTTGACATCAACAACAGTTTAAGACAAGGGGATATTCTATCATGCGTTCCCTTCAACCTGGCCCTGGAAAAAGTGATACGTGATGCTGAGGTAAATGCAAGAGGTACGATTCTCTTTAAGTTCACCCAACTACTGGCCTATGCTGACGATATCGACATCATGGGATAAACGAGCCGAGACTTGCAAGCTCCCTTCATCCTGATCGAGCAGGCGGCGTGAGATCTTGGGCTGTACATCAATGAAGACAAGACAAACAGGAAGAATAAAGATAATAAACTACAACTTTGAGACCGTTGATAATTTCTCCTATCTAGAATTGAAAATCACAGCCGATAACAGCTATGACGATGAAATCCGCGCACGGTTGTTGGCTACCAACAAAGCTTGTATCAACATACAAAAACTGTTTCGCTCGGAACGTCTCACCATATGATCAAAGCTCCTACTGTACTACGATTTTGCCAGTCCTTATGAATTCCTCGGGAGAGTTGGGTTTTTGGAGAAAAAAAAAATGCGAACTCTTGACCGCGTTCGAGATAAGAATCCTCCGAAGAATCGTTGGCCCCCTATATGAGGATGGATGATTCCGTATCCTATATAACGACGAAATCTATGAGCGATTCCATGATCGTCTGGTTATGGCTAAAATTCGGCTCAACAGATTGCGATGGGCGGGTCACCTAATCCGTATGGATGACGATAATCCAGCCCAGAAAGTCTATAAGAGCAATATCTATGATAGAAAAAGAAGACGAGGCAGACCGTACCTGTAATGGAACGATGATGATGGGGGGCCTCGGCGCAAAACGGGGGTGTCTGGAGTCCCTTACTAAGGCAGGCCTAGATCGGATACATATCGGAGAAATCTAAATGAAAAATTTTATTTAGGTACTTATCAAAATACAAATTTTGAATGAAACAAATTTAATTTCTTATTATAAGTACTAGCCAAGGAAAAAATAGAAAGTTTTAACACCTATACCGCCAAGCCAAAAAACAGGTCTACCCTTTAAGGTCAGCCTATTTCGAGTAGGAAACGCTCCCAGTCCAGGAGTGTTTTTTTATTTCTCTATACTGTTGAGTAGTTTACAGATGATGTTGGATACCTGTGAGGAGTTGCCAGATCTCCCATCAGGCGCGACCCCAGGTGGCGGATAGGGGCATACCTATTGATGTGTAAATATGTGTGCATGCACTTTTCTTTTCTGACTGTGTATGGGCTAGTGTTTGCTCATCTCTGATGCGCGGACCAAAATGGCTATGGGAAGGATACCCAGAACATAAAACCACCATGGAAGACAAGAGAAGGAGTAAACTTACGGTGAAAGGGCTCGGAACCCCAGTACCGGCGGCTTTTGGGAGTGAGCAAGCGGGCTCCCGGTCGTCGATATCCCTCGACCGCAGTGCCTCGGTGGTGGACAACTTGGCCACCTTGGCATATAATGTTACAAGTGATTTGGATCTGGAGAAGGAAGTGTTCAAGCGAAGTATGACCTTACCGAGAACACCAGTAGCAAGAACAACCAAGGATGAACTGAAGATTGATCGTTGGACGACAAAAACTGTAACAACACCCACAGCTTATGTTCAAGATGCGCGACAGCAAGAGGTGCTCCAGGAGCAAGATAAGGATCCATTCAAAAGAAGCTCATCAACTTTGAGATCATCACCAATGCTAAAGGCGATGAAGGAAAAAGTACAGGCAAGATCAATAACTGGCAAAAGTGAAACAGCGTATAAAAGGAGTAACCCTGTCGGGGCTTATAAGGAGCGGAGTCCCGATCCGGAGGAATTACCCTTCACCCGGCTTGGGGCAAAGATAGTTGAGCTGTCCGAGTTTATCAAGGACAAGCACAACGTGCACCAAGCCATAAAGAATATGGTGAGGGCCATTAGAGTCCTCTATAATAGATCACAGATGGAGGAGAAGAATAATAACAACACGCCGAACCCCGCTGTGCCAACAGTATCACAAGCGACCCAAGTGACGCCTAACCGTACTACCATCGAATCCCAGAGAAATAAACGAGTACGTGAAAAAGAGGGGGATCCATTAAATAATCAGTAGGCGCCTAAGAGAAAAAAAGGCGGACAGGACATCCTGAAAACCAACACCAACAGTTCAGAAGGAGGAAAGCATACAGCGAATCTAGGAAACTTGACCAGCGTTGCGAAGCCCAAGACGAACGAAAACGATGGATGGACTAAAGTAACCAACAAAAAAGCGAAACGAAAAGCAAAAGTGCGAACTCGTCCAGATGCGATTGTTATCTCCAGTAAGGGCAATCTGTCCTACGCGGAGATACTCAAAAAGGTCAAAGCTGATCCCGACCTAAAAGATCTGAGCGGAAATGTGAACAGAATCCGAAGAACCCAGAAAGGGGATCTCATGTTCGAGCTGAAAAGATCCAGCGGTGGCAAAACTGATGACTTTCGCACTCAAGTGAAAAACTCACTTGGGGAGAATGCCGCAGTGCGTGCCCAAAAACATGAGATCTATATACAATGTAAGGATCTCGATGAAGTTACATCGAAAGGAGAAATTTGTACTGCTCTGAAGGAGCAATTCAAGTTGAAAGAACTTACAGAGGAGTCTGTTGTCGGTCTACGGAAAGCCTATGGTGGCACTCAAACGGCCACCATACGAGTGCCAACGGAGGCAGCGCAGATGTTGTTAGCTGCCGGAAGGGTTCGGATTGGATGGGTTGTTTGCCGTTTAAGGGAGCAAACTTCACTAAAGAGGTGCTTTAAATGCCTCATGTTTGGGCACTTCGCGAAGGCATGCACCAGCAACATTGATCGGTCCGATCGATGCAGAAGGTGTGGGGAGAAAGGCCAGATTGCCAGAGAGTGCAATAGGGACCCCAAATGCCTATTGTGCGTAGCCAAAGAGGGATAGGATAACCGCCACATAGCCGGAAGTGCCAAATGTCCGGAATTTAGGAAGGCGCTCACTGCAATGAGAAAATGAGGTTTATTCAAATGGAGGTTGCCATCATAAGTGAACCGTACAGAAAGCGCCACGGTGGCGTATGGGTCACAGATTCGACTGGTGGAGCGGCGATATGGGCTTGTGGTCGACAAGCCATACAATGTACTGCAAGTGGGCGAAAATAAGTGGTGTATATGTATACAGCTGCTACGTCCCACCAAGTTTGACACTGCCTGAATTCGAGCAAATGCTTGATAATCTTGTTCTCGACGCAAGGGGACGAAGTCCAAAGGTGATTGCTGGTGATTTCAATGCTTGGGCCCTAGAGTGGGGTAGCAGAGAATCAAATGCTAAGGGGCGCAGTCTATTAGAGGCTTTTGCGCAGTTGGACATGGTTTTGGCTAACGAAGGTGCCGTAAACACCTTTCAGAAAGGGGGGTCAGGCTCGGTTGTAGACCTGACCTTTATCAGCCCTGCGCTGGCGCGTGGTATGTCCTGGTGCGTCAGCGAACGCTACACCCACAGCGATCACCAGGCAATCTTCTTTGAGACATGTGTCGAGCCACAGGGCAAAGAGCTATCATGCCCAAAACCGAAAAAGGTTTCAGGCTGGTCTGCAAAATCTTTGGATGAGCAGAGCTTCTTAGAGGTGTGGTTAGATCAACCTGATATAGCAGGTGCCTCTACGGAAAGAGCCGTCCATCTGGCTCAATGCATCGCCAAAGCATGTGACGCGTCTATGCCTAGGAGGTGCTCATTCCCCAGTAGAAGACCAAACTACTGGTGGAATGATGAACTGACCGGTCTTCGATCAGCCTGCCACCGAGCCAGAAGAGCGGCTCAGAGGGCGGTAGGTAGAGTCGATCAGGGGCAGAAAGAGTGCGCCTATAAGGCAGCCCGCACAACCCTCAAGCTCGCTATCCACCGAAGCAAGACAAAATGCTTTAAGGAGCTCTGCTCAGAAGCGGACATCAACCCGTGGGGGAGTGCTTATAGAATAGTAATGGGACGATTCAGAGGCCACGTGTCCCACCCTCTTGCTGAAAATCATACAGGGGTTATTCCCCCAGGAAGAGGAGAACACCGACATATTCCGGCCACCTCTGAATGTGACGGCAATTCCTCCAGTCACCAGAGACGAGCTGCTGGAGATCTGTGGCAGAATAGGAGACAATAAAGCGCCGGGCCTGGACGGAGTGCCGAATAAGGCCCTTAAGCTTGCCGTGAAATCCAGGCCGGACATGTTCGCTGAGCTGTTCGAAGCGTGCATGTCCGAAGGAATATTTGCGGCGGCTTGGAAGCGACAGAAGTTGGTACTTCTGCCTAAGCCTGGTAAACCTCCAGGTGAACCATCGTCATACCGACCCATATGTCTTTTGGACACGGTGGGGAAAATGCTAGAGCGGGTAATCTATAATAGATTACTCCCGGTTGTTGAGAGCCAAGGCGGCCTTTCAGATCGGCACTATGGGTTCCGAAAAGCCAGATCAACCATTGATGCCATCAAATTGGTTACTGGTTTGGCCGAAGATGCAATTCACGGAAAGGGTAGTACCAGCAAATATTGCGTGGTAGTAACCCTGGACGTGAAAAATGCATTCAATTCGGCCAATTGGAATCTAATACGCAAATTCCTAGCGAAGATTGGTATTCCCGCCTATCTTGCTGCTATCGTCGATAGTTACTTAACTGACACTGATGACGGACCGCAGGAGTACGTTGTTTCCGCCGGTGTCCCACAGGGCTCCGTATTGGGCCCACTACTGTGGAACATCATGTACAACGATGTACTTAATCTTCCCCTTCCGGAGGAAGCCACAGTGGTGGGTTACGCTGACGACACAGCACTGGTTGTTGTCGCAAAGCATCTCGAAGATGCTGAGTTATACTCAAGCGAGACAATCAGTGCTGTCAAATGCTGGTTGGAGAGCTCTGGTTTGACGCTTGCGGAGGAAAAAACAGAAGCGGTCCTCATCACGAAGCGCCGGAAGAGAAATTACGCCTGTGTTAGAATCGGGAATCATATCATCACTTCCAAGCCGACCATCAAATACTTGGGGGTGGTGATTGACAGGAAGCTCAGCTATAAGCAACACTTACAGTATGTTTGTGATAAATCATCCACTGCTAGTATGGCCCTGGCGAGGATGATGCCGAACGTGGGAGGGCCACGGCATACCTCTAGGTTGCTTATAGCCAGGGTGATAACCTCGATCATGCTCTATGCGACCCCAGTTTGGAGGGAGGCGTTGTGGATGTCAGGGAATGCTACCAAACTGAGTTCAGTCTACAGGAGGACAGCCCTGAGGGTATGCTCTGCCTTCAGGACTGTCTCAGATGATGCAGCATTCGTCATCTCTGGAATGATGCCAATTGACATCTTGGCAGATGAGATGGCGAATATATACAATGCAAAGCCAACCTCTTCCTCATCGCGGACGAAGAACGCTGAGAGGGAGAGATCCATAAATAGATGGCAAGAGCGGTGGGAATGCTCGGAAAAGGGCCGGTGGACGCACAGGCTCATTCCTGCCATCAAGGAGTGGTTGGAGAGACGACACGGTGAGATTAATTATAATCTCACCCAGTTTCTCACGGGACACGGAGGATATCTCCAATACCTTCACAGGTTTAAATTGGAGACCTCACCCGATTGTCCAAATTGCAATGGAGTCCCAGAGGACCCAGAGCATGTATTCTTCCACTGTCCGAGATTTGTGGAAGAAAGGAGGAATCTAGAAAAGACTCTAGGAGAGGTGCTGGTACCAGAAAATCTGGTACCGAAAATGGTAGCACATCAAGAGAATTGGGATGCGGTCAACTCCATGATCGCATCTATTCAAGATAAATTGCGAAAGGCAGAGGAAAGGAGAAAAGCGCGGTCACGTGCGCCGCGTATAGAAGAAAGGTGACAAAGCTAGAGTGAGCTGACTCCGCCCCGTGATGTAATACCTTATGGTGGTTCCGCGGGGCAGGGAGGGAGTCGGGGGTGGTTTTAGTGGGTAAAAATCCCACACGCTGGTGTGTCCAGACCAGTGTCTTTTTGAAGATTTCCACCTCCTCAACAAAAAAAAAAAAAAAATGATGTTGGATAAGTATTAGTATACATGTGGGCTCCCATGTAAACCAAATATATTGTACATAATTTGTATAAGATGTATGTATGGCGCTGTGCGTTTTAAATATAACTATATATTTATATAACTTTTTTTTTCATTCTGGCTGTTCTTCTAGAAGATGTTATATACATATTTTGGTCATCAGGACCAAAAAAATTGTTTTTTCACTCATCTGTTTAAATAATTTTCTCCCAGTCCCATTTTATCCAGTTCTCACAATTTTTGGCAAATGCAAACCGAAATTTCTTATGCCTCTCAGTCTCTAAGAGCCGTACGTTTGAAGATATTCACCTTGTAGCATGTAGACAGCTTTTAATGCTCTTCTCGAGGATTTTTTGCTGCTTCTGAAACAATTAAACGATGAACATTACATCTACCCCTCTCCAACAAGATCGGTTGTTTTCCACTACAGACTCGTAGAAGGTCTAATTGCGATTTTTTGGTTGTATTACCAGCAGATTTGAATGATATATCAAATAACTGCCTATAAGAATGGCCTGCTTGCAGTTCCTTTATGACGCATTTCTCTACTTCGGCGCTTATCTTTTTCATCTTTGAGTACTCTGCCAACGGTTATGAAATGGTTCCCACAAAACTGTCTTTGAAATTGATTTGATTTAAAGTCACTTTGCACTATGAATGAAACGTGAAAGAAATTGTATGAAGGCGAATTTACTTCCCGTTGTTACTCAAGGAATTAGTGAAACGAAATTGTGTAAATGGCTCATCGAGGCTTTGATCATGCAATCTCGAAATACCTTTATCTTCGAGGATATTTTCCGGTGTTGCCAAACTTTACCAACATTGACCAAAAGCATATATAATAGACGTTGCCATATCGTTAGAAGTTTTGCAAAGGAAAGAATATTCATTACTTGTCAGTAAACATTTACACAATTCTGTGTCGCACTGTAGTTCAAAGTCCTGTTAAGGTTCTGAACGAATTGAAAACCACAGCCTTGTTTTAAGCATTCCTGTATGTATTGTGATGGCACAATAAAAGAGAAACGTTCTGAAATAAAACAATTTGCATCTTTAAATATATGAAAATGCGCATATATACAGACATCTATAAAAGTGACACCAAGCTTCCAAGAACAGTTTTTCTAAATACATAATGCACTTAAATCATACTTATTACTTATTAGGTGGTTACATACATTACATATTACATACAGATTCATTTTCCCCACAGAAACATCGACACTATTCCTCTAGGAAAGTCTATGCGTTCATAACGTCTACTTACTAAATATTCATTAATTTACTTTGCGGTAATATTCGATAACTTTAAGTTTGCACAGCCAAGCTAAACAATTCGAGAGAAGACATCTTGGCTTTGATTGTAGTATCGTTTCATCTGAATATCCCCCAGGCTGTATAGTATTAGTACTAGATACAGCTGCATATCATGCAAATTTTTCGACAGGTATTTTATATTTTAATTTGTGCAATGGTATTTATTATGGACACGTACACAACAAACAATTGTGAAACTACCATCTCTTTTCGGACTTAAGTTTACATCTGAGTATGCCATAATATATTATTAAATTATATCACCAGGTCTTACTTGCGTTCTACAGAAATTCATTCTTGCAAACTCAATACGTCAGCATTCAGTTCAAAAATATTACCCGAATCGTCCGTCTAAAAAGGAAGATGACACAAATCGCGAACTCGCACATCGTTTGAGTCAATCCACGTGTGTTACAAACAATTTCTACTCCTTTACTTAGCGCATCGGATCCACGAAGTTCCATTTATGCAGCGAATAATAACATTTTACATTGGCCGACCCTAATGAAACAGGCACTATCGTGAGTTGTAGTGACATCCCGAGAACTTGACGATTTAAGTATCTCTGGTCATTGCTATCAGTCAACAATCTTTGTGATTGACGCATTAACGAACGTCTCAAATCCAAAATTTACCGCTCTGTCGCGTTCTATGGTCTCGTCCTGACTTTCAAAGAAAATGAGCGGCATCTCACGGTGATGGACACGAAGATGCTGAGTTGGATCAGTGACCAAACACGTTATGATCACACTCGGAATGAGAACATCCGCCGTCGGACGAAATTTTCAATATAGAGGAGAAGAATCTTTTTTATGAGCACGCAGCTCAGGGGAGGTTTCCTGAAGGTTATATTGTGATGGATCTGAAGACCAAGGAGCTCTGACAATTCCTTGCTCGGAGGCATGGCTTTGCGACCGTAACAACAATGCTAAAAAATTGTAGTTTTCTGTAACTTTCGCCACCTCGTCAATGAAGGTACACATCATCAACGGCGCAACAACCGGAATCCGATCTAGCCTGCCTTAATAAGGAACTCCAGACATCCCAGTTTTATGCCGAGGTCCACAAATTCGATATCCCTAAAAGCTGTCTGGCGTTCTGTTGAGCCGGGTTTTATCCACAATCAAATGGTCGTGGTATCGCTCATAGATTTCATTTTTATAGAGGCTACGGAATCCACCCTCGTGTAGGGGACCAACAATTTTGGAGGATTCTTGTCTCGAACACGGTTAAGAGTCCGCAATTCCTCTTGCTAAGAACCCAGGTCTCCGAAAAACATATGAGGACTAGCAAGATCATTGCCTTATACAGTAAGAGCTTCGACCCTATGATGAAACGTTTCGAACGCAACAGTTTTTGTAAGCTGGAATAGACTCTGTTGGCTGCTACCAACCGTGCACTGGTTTCGTCGTCGTAACTGTTATCGGTTGTGATTTTGGAGAAGTTATCAACGGTCTCAAAGCTGTAGTCTCCTAACTTTATTATTGTCGTTTGACCAATGCAATTTGATGTTGTTGGTTTGTTAGTTTTTGGTGTTGAGATTGCCACCATATATTTTGTCTTGCCTTCATTGATGTGCAGCCCAAGATCTCGCGCCGCCTGCTCGATCTGGATGAAGGCAGTTTGTACGTCTCGGGTGGTTCTTCCCATGATGTTGATATCGTCAGCATAGGCCAGTAGTTGGGTGGACGTAAAGACGAGTACCCCTCGCATTTACCTTAGCATCGCGGATCATTTTTTCCAGGGACAGATTTAAGAGGACGTATCATGGGCATTGTCTTAGACAGTTGTTGATGTCGAATGGTCTTGAGAATGATCTTGCTACTTCTTCAGCTAGCCTCGTATATTGGTTAGGATCAGCCTTGTCAGTACTATCAATTGCTTCGGGATACCAGCTGCTGTTTTATGCATATGATCCAATATCATCCATTAGCAAAAATAATCTCTGCAACTTGTCCAAAAATGGAATGATCACCTCATTCAACACGGTCTTAGATTTAATCTGAATAAAACTGAATTTTTGACGACCGATTCCCATGAAACAGGCATAATCATTGCCAATGGCAGTGATCTGCCCAGAACTGACCGATTTAAGTATCTCGGGTCAATGCTATCAGCCAACGAAGAACTGCGTTGTGAAATTGCTTCACGCACTAGCACAACATGGATAAAGTGGCGTGTGTTTGTGTTCTTTGCTATCGACATATCAATGAACGTCTCAAATCTAAAATTTACTACAATGGCGTCCGCCCTGTCGCCCTCTATACTTCTGAGTGTTGGCCGACTATAAAAGATAATGAATGGCGTTTTGCGGTAATGGAGACGAAGATGTTGCGCTGGACTAGCTTTGATCACATCCAAAATGAGGATATCCGGTATCGATATTTGGTTGCACAATTAAAAAAATTGCGAGAGAGCCGTCTTCGATAATATGGTCATGTAATTCGCGCTAACGAGAATTCACTCACCAAGACTGGTCTGAACATCGAAGTCGATGGCCGGAACAACGGTGGCTTGATACGCTAGATGGGGGTTTGAAAGCCTCGTGATTGCATCCAGATCAGACTTTTGATAAAACACGACGAGCCGACCCTGCTTGTGAACAGGACAAAGGCTGAATAAAAAGCAGAATCCCGGAATGCATCAAAGAGCACTTGATAACTTGATGAATTAGGAACAGACTAGTTTCCGCTATGGGGTTTTCTCACCGTCATCAATTGCTTTTCATCGATTGGCATCTAAGGCTTTTAACAGCATGAAAAACTATAGTTGTCATCAAAGCGACATGTGATGGCGCCAAATAGCACGTGCTACGTTAAGGTAAAATGTCAGAGTAAACATCGATTTTAATATTATCGATTTTATCCACGGTTTCATTTTATAAATGAAAATCTCTTTCTTTTCCTTGAAAGCGAGAAATATATTTCACTCATGTATAGGTCTTTCGGACACCACTTGGACCCTTCTTCAGTACACATTGTTCATTAAATTGATTCGATGTTTGGTTGTCCAACACATCCAATTTACACGAAACGATATAAGTTTCCAGCCTGATTAAGAAATGACGCTAGGTCTGATTTTTTAATTTTTGTTTAGGCTAAAATCTATCTCTGACCAGCTTATATACCAAATTTCAGGTTGATTGAGTTTGAGAGTTTCCTGAAGAAGACGCTTCGGTTGGGTATGCGAAAATGGTGATTGAAATAAAATCGTGGTAGAGGAAATTAGAAGTAAGTCAGATAGGCCAGGCAACTGAATGTGCGGTATAAAATTTTACATGAACATTTTGACATGACGAAGTTCCCTTCTAGATGGTTGCCAGGTTTTTAACGCTCGGTCAAAAGTTGAAACGGAAAACTGTTTCGATCGCGAATTTGGTATCCTACAAGTACGTTCCCGGCGACTAAGGTAATGGCAGCTGTTCTTTGGGACGCAGAAGGAATTATCTTCATTGATTACCTTCAGAAGGATGAAGCTATCACTGGTAAATACTACGCAAGGTTATTGCTGTGTTTGAAGGATGAGATAAAAAAACCGACTGCTTCTGGAAAAGAAAAAATTCTGATTCCTTCGTAACAACGCATGGAACTACAGGGGGCAGAACATAGCTATTCTCACCGATAGCCAAACAGCGATCAAGGCACTTAGGTCCAACCAGGTGAACTCTAAACTGGTATGGGAATGCCTTGAGAGACTGAATACACTCGGCTCGTCCAACAAGGTCTGGATACTTTGGGTTCCAGGCCATGCTGGGCTGGAAGGCAATGAGGCAGCGGATGAACTAGCCAAGAAGGGAGCAGGGATGCCTTTATACGGGCCAGAACCCTTCTGTGGAATCGGAAACGGTTTCATGGCTATGAATCTAAGAAACGAAGAAAAACGGTTGAGGGAACTATATTGGGCGGGCCTACCAGGGATGGAGCAGTCCAGGGTGCTTATTGGGGGATACGAACCCATGCGCGCAAAGGATTGCTTAAACCTCACCAAAAAGAACCTCCGAATCATAGTGGGAATTCTCACTGGTCATTGTCGGCTGAACTACCACCTAGGGAAGCTAGGGATATCTACGGACACTGCCTGCAGGTTCTGTGAGGAGGAGGACGAAACCTCTATGCACGTCCTGGGACAGTGTCCAGCACTTGTGCAAAGTAGGTCGATACATCTGGGAGAACACTTAATACCAGATGCAAAGCTGAAACTTCTGGAAGTGGGGAACATACTAAAGTTCCTAACGGTTACTGGCCTGCTTGAGATACAATGATCAACAGGTACACTATAACCAGTAAAAGGGGCACAATAGTTCTTCAAGGACGCGGTGCGACTTTCCCTTAACAGAATAATAATAATAATAACAACGCATGTGTCCATACGTCGACCGTTGCAACAGCTGAAATCTACGAGTGAAATTTCGAATTGTTCTCCTATCCAGTATACTAATAAGATTTAGTTTCCCCCTCTCAAAAATGCCACGGAGGTAAACATCTTGGAGACAAAGAGGAAATTATCAATGCTTTGAGGAACTCGATAATTCATACTATAAAAATGGAACCATTGCATATGAGCACGTTATGAAAAATATGTCTGCAAGAAGGTCACATTGAAAAATAAAATGCAAAAAACCAGGAAAAGAAATGTTTTTTCTTTAGCAGGGCAGAAACTTTCCACGCTCCTATTGTAACGAAATTTTGATGAGAATTTGTGTGCACTCCACCTTATCATAGGGTATGTTGTATGTATATATATATTAATACCACAACAAAGTGAACAGCTCGAGACTGGCTCTTATTATTATTATTATTCTGTTAAGGGAAAGTCGCACCGCGTCCTTAAAGAACTATTGTGCCCCTTTTACTGGTTATAGTGTACCTATTAATCATAGTATCTGAACCTTAGTATGTTCCCTACTTCCAGATCTTTCAGCTTTGCATCTGGTATTAAGTGTTGTCCCAGATGCCTCGACCTACTTTGCACAAGTGCCGGACACTGTCCCAGGACGTGTATAGAGACTGGTTCTTAGGCCCATATAAACGGGAGGGCCGCATAGAAACATTTTATTTTTATTTGTTTCATATGCCTATAAACATATGTGTCCGGATAGCTGAGCGGTTAGAGCACAAGGCTGTCGTACGAAAGGTCGCGGTTCGAATCTGAGTGATGGCAGTCGAATTTGTATCGTGATTTGACGTCGGATACCAGTCGACTCAGCTGTGAATGGTTACCTGAGTCTAATCAGGGTAATAATCCCGGGCGAGCGCAATGTTGATCACATTGCCTCTTACAGTGTTACTGTAGTGTACAGTTATAGTCTTGAATGAAGTGCTCTAACATACTTGAAGGCCCTGGTCCAATATGGATTGTTGCGCCAACGATTATTATTATTATAAACATATGTATATTCTCAGCACTAGTGATATTCGCTTTTGCGTAAGAAGTAAAACGGACATACTGAGTTGACAGCAACGATATTAAATTTACGTACGCATCAGTGAGCGGTAATCTCGACTTGCTTCCACTGAATTTTACGATTATGATTTTAATCAATCGGTGTCATCACAAAGATGAAAAGACAACCCATAAGCTTAGAAATGCGGAATAATCTGTTTTACCATTAAATTCAAAACTAGAGACAAAATTACAATTAGTACCAACCATTGAAGTTTGCATAGAAAGTTTATGAATTCGGACAAAATACCGAGATATTGTTAGTGGCATGTTCAAGACTAGCTATTAAGTTTTGTATCTGGCCCAATGCTCAGTGTAAAAATTTGTCCGGAGATTGCGAGTTTTCCTTACTTATTAATAATTATAGTAGCTTCACTTTCATTATGGAGATTATATCTACACGGCGAGTTTCGTTCTATTAGCTTCAGCTCGACGTCGGAGGGCTTTATGCCTTTGATCACAGTACACTCGTAAAAAGATTGCTAAGAACACCACAATGATGCCTGCAATGCCAAGGACTGATATCGTATGATGATAAATCAAACATGAGAGCAAGATCGCCATTGCCTGTAATAAAAAATAAATGTATTATTTAACATTATTAGTTATTGTTTAAATGCAAGGATAAATATTAAATCAAAATCCGAAGTTTTGCTTTCTAGCTTTCTACGTTTATTTTTTTCTAATATACAAATTTTCACGACTACTCGTCGTCTTTCTCTACGTTCAAATTCCAATCCTAGTACTGAGAAAGACAACAAACAGTCGTTGAAATATATCTATTTGCTGAAAAAATAAACTTAGTGAAGTTAAAAAAGAAAAATTCGAATTTAAAAAGTATTATGAGCAATGAGCAAATTTAATTTTTTTTTCGGTTATATAATGTTTGAGAACTGGCTCTACTTTGTGACATATATCTTTCTCTCTTAGAGGACATAATTATTGATCGATGTTTCTCACAAATCCTCAACGAGATAAATTAAATTACAGAAAATCGCGGAGAAGCTTTTGGAAAATAAAACAAGTCGGAATACCAGAAGCTGGGTGTAAGTGGCGAAAACAGAAAGGGCGGCCAAATTATTAATGACGTGAAATTAGAGCAAACTGTTATCCATTTCGCATTGCAAAAGTTCAATTTTTCGAACTTTTTTGCATGACGTATTGCGAGTCGGAGTCATTGTACATTCATACAAGCTGTGGCGTGGCGTGGATTGAGAGTGAGGGGAAGCCAAACCATAAAATATAATATACACAGTAGACTCTCAATAATCTGACGTTTTGTAATCCGACACGGTTAGTATTCCGACCCACCTTCTCTTCAAAGTCATTGTCATATTGTTTATATACGTTCTGAAGTGCGCGCTGCGTGAATCTCCCCCAAGCTCCCACGCGCGCCGGGACGAATTGTTCTGTAAACAGTTCTGTGTCCATAACCAACATTGTTCTGGAGCTTGCCTGTGCGTGAAATTCCCTCCATCCACTGTACTCGCCGCGCTCAGGTTTTCTGTAACCGGGGTATATTTCGTGTGAAATGGCGAGCACAAGTTCGATAGTTCGTTTGACCATCAAATTTAAATGAGACTGAAATACTAAAAACTTACTTTTTTTATTAGCTAGTGTTATTTATTAGTCTTGCAAATACCGATATTTCGGGAACCATTTGTTCACTTCATCAGTGCTAACAAGTCTGCCTGCCAGAAATACCGCGTAAATAACCACAGATAAATGGGACATCATTAAGAGCAGCGAGTATGAAGAATATCGGAAGAGCAACAGTTTATGACATTTTAAAAAAATACAATCGGTTATAACGAACCTCGAGGGACCTGACGAATTAGTTCGTTATAGCCGAAGTTCTTTATGTCAAAATATGTATTCCGAATAGAGTCAAAAAACCGATGTATTTTCCACACATTTATTTGAAAATGCTGAATATTTAGAGAGTCAGTAAAAAGCTCTAACTCAGCGAAATTGTCTAAGATATTTTAAGGTCCGTCATGTGACTGCATAAATTTGCAGATTTCAGTCAATTTGTGTGATACTGATACAGTTGCTATAGGTGGACTTTCAGATAGATAGTTTCCAACTTCGCTATCGGAATCCTCATTAGTCTCGGCAACTCGAACTGCAGTAACAAGGTCATCATCCGACAAAAACGCCGACGTCATAAATCTGTCATCTACGGTGATATAATCTATTTGGATATCGGGGCCATGATCATAAACATTGGTGTGTGCTCCTAATAAACCATTCATTAAGTGGGAATGAATCTTCAGGATCGAAACCGATGTTATCAATAATTTCCAATAAATCCGCGTGTTTGTAATTGTTTCTAATTGTTTCAGTTAAAACCTTTTCATCATCATCAACGACCTAACAACGATATCCGGTGTAGGCCCGTCTTAATAAAAAAAACTCCAGACATCCCGGGTTTGCGCCGAGGTCCACCAATTCGATATCCCTAAAAGCTACCAGGCATCCTGGCCTACGGCATCGTTCCATCTCAGGCAGGGTATGCCTCGTCTTCTTTTTCTACCATAGATATTGCCCTTATATATAACTATACCTTATAATTTTTCCGGACTGGTACACAAACAGTTTTGTCCCACACATTAAACAAGGACTCAAGTAAAAAAAAATTTAGCAATTATGCTTTCATTCCTGTATGGCTGTTCGCTCGCCTCTTCCTTTCCGCTATACGGAATTATTTTTGACATTAGTTGCGAATGACATTAATTCCTACCATTACCATACCGTCTTGCGCTCCACCAGAAGATGGATGCTCGGAATATTGGTTCTCTACCCCGCGAAGCGACTGCAATAGAATATTGCATGCTCTGCGTCTTCTTCCTCACCTGGGCAGGTTGGGCATGCTGGCGAGTCGTCATACCCAAAAATGTGTAGAGATTTGCGGTACCAACCGTGACCAGATAGAAACTGCGTTAACTGGTAACTACAGACTCCGTGGCGACGATTGACCCGCATATGGAATCCGCTTGCATGCGTCCATCGGCCTTTCGTTGAGCTATCCCATCGAGCCTGCCATCTGACCATTGATGATGCGCTTCCCTCGCTCTTAATCAATTGTACAGCCTCTTGGGTTGTCGTTCTCCTAATGTAGATTCGTGACAACTTTTTAGCTAAGATATCTACCGGCAACAGCCCGACTATAACTAACGCCGCGTCATCTGATATCGTTCAAAAGCCGCAAATCACTCTCAGAGCACACACATCTGTACGAGTGCAATAGGCTTCTTTTGATTTTCTTAGTCATCAATGGTTTCCAACTCGAACTTTGAAGACGCAAACGTTTCCAGTAACGTTCGGCCTCTGACGTTAGTATGCTTGCTACCCCACTCTATTACCCACGCGTTAAAGTTACCGCCGATAACAAGTGGAATCCTAGCGTTTGTGTCTGTCGCCATATTGTCTGCAATTCTTCTGCCCAACTAGGTCTTGACTAGCATCTGCAAAAGTTGATGCCGTTTATTTTAGCCCGAACGAAACCCTCAATCGCTTTTTGATTTCTAGGAACGGTTGCTCGCCGCATGCCCACATAGCTGCCTGTTTGCTCTTGTCATGAATTCACGCATTATTATCTGGCTGGCATTTTGTATGGTTGGCTGATTAGAACCACCTCCGCTCTCTCGTCTACTACAGTTTGTGCCAGGAGATCCTGAGCCGCCTCGCAGTGATTGAGAGAGATATGTATTACCTTCATATTTATTTCGTAGTATTTAAGGCCGTCCTGAACATCGGACATTTATTACTGCCTGCTATGTTGCTAGTGTCTTTTGTCTCGTGTGGCCTCCGCATCTCCTGCATAACTTGGAATGATCTTTCTCATTTTTTCAATGTGTGGTAAATCGCCCAAATTCCAGACATACGAAACACTATGCAATTCTCGCCTGTCCCCGGATGCGATAGTTACGTCTCTGTGGTTTTACGTGGGTACCTGTCTCGGGGATCCCACGGTCTTCTTTAGACACGGATTGATTTTGTGACCACAACCAGAGCCCTGCTGCAGCAAACTAAAACGGTACCAGTCTATACCGAGTGCATGGCTCAGCATACATACATACTGATACCTAAATCATTATCCGAACTAAGGAGTACGGCACCCGTGTTAAAACGCAACACCACGTCGAGGCCCGAAGGTCTCTACTCACTTAAACATAACCAACAACCCCCATGAAGCTCCCACTAGGGGGCCAACCGCAACAACCGAGCTGAACGCATGTACAACAGGAATTCTCCCGAAGTATGTGAATTCAGAAGCTATCCCGGTTCCCATGATACCAGTATACCCCTGGTAAGGTGTCGCGACCTATTGCCACTTCAGATGATTCCCCGTGCAGACTCGGTTTTGATCGCCCTAATTAGGCCTTTGGAGCATTCGCCTACTGCATCATACCCGGCAAACCAATGTGATACAGCGCCTCTCGGTGCCACCACTATGGACATTCTTCTCGGCGACTTGGTTTTGGTTCGGCCGACAAGGTTGTCGCCCTGTTTTTGTCACCGCCACCTCTGAGCACCAACCCCGGATGTGACAAACAATCCAATCTACTTTTATTTATTTCTTCGCGCTTTCTGCAAGAAGGGCAAGAACCGCAGTTGTTGTGTCGCCGTATGTTTTTCTCAAAAATATCGTCTCTAAGGTTACTGCTTCCCCGATTTCGAACTGAAAGCGAATCACGACTATGCCCTCGTTAGTAGTAATTTCATAGATGTCTTCACATTCGATAGTAATAGGGTTCTAACCTCCCCCAGAATTCCCAGGGCTTGGTCCTTCTGAACTTAACCGATTTTCACCTGTTTCGCTAAGTTTAAGCAATAGATAACCGTTTTGAGTCCTTCTAATTTCGAACACCATTTTGCTCATTTCCTCGAATTTGGGGTTGATTTTGACCCTACGCAATATATCCGCATACGACATTTCCCCCGTTTTCTTAAACAAAATAGCGTCGGGCCTCGGTTTTTGGGGTCTTTGCTCTTCTTCGCCATCTGTTTCTTGATAAGTTTTGTCCAAACCACTTCTCAATCGTCCACCCGTTTCAGGTTTGTAACATTTGCATTTTCCATTCGCGGCTTCTGTGTCATTTCTTGCTTATGTCTCGAGTTCGAGGAGTCTCCACTCGGGATATTCTTCCTTTTCACCACGGAAGCATTTAATCCAGGAGTTGTCTGCGAGAAGTTATTCTTGCAAATTGCTTTCTGAGCTTCCTCGTCACGCCATTCAATCTCCGTCAATTTATAGACAGTTATAATTACTCTCAATTGCATCCCTCATTTTTTTTTTTCCGTCCTCCAACACCTCGACCAATTTCCTAATTTACTCACCAAACTTATGAAAATGGCTTCCTTTCGTGACTAAGTCCACTTCCATATTCACGTTCAGAGGCGTTTGGGGTTC
Organism: Hermetia illucens; assembly: GCF_905115235.1. Lineage (NCBI taxonomy): Eukaryota > Metazoa > Arthropoda > Insecta > Diptera > Stratiomyidae > Hermetia > Hermetia illucens. The sequence goes on from NC_051854.1 coordinate 40,332,370, forward strand.
GTATTCGCTGACGCCCCGTTGGGAGCTTGCGCTTGGTGAGTCCGTGTAACGAACTTCATTTGACAACCCTTTCACTGAGCACGCATGCACACATGCATGCAATGTATTTTGGCTACTTGTTTCACACAAAACCTTAAAAAAACTAGCAACTAATAATGGCATATGGAGAAAAGTGCCTCTGTTTCAGAGATGCAATCAAAGCGTTTCCTACGCCAACCCAGCTTATCAATACTTTTTTCTTTTAGAAATGAACAGGAAATAAGAAGCACGATTAAACCGCGAAATATCTGAATAAATAGTAATGAAATTGAGAACGGGATCACAATTTCTGCAAATCCCCTATGGCTAGTCAACAGTTCAGACGTTTTGTCCTAGATTTAGGACAATCTACCCACTCCGTACATATTGCTTTGGATAGAGGAATTAATTTCACTTTTCTCCATCATATTAAAGCTTGCAAGTGCAAAGTATTAATAATAATTCAAACAATGGAAATATTATTTATAGAAAAAATAATTAAACATACCTGTCTTAGCGTCATTATAATTGTAAACACAACTGGCCCAAATACTGAAATTGTGTAAAATATGAACAGCTGGCCAACAGCAGAACTTATTGATAGAACTACGCAATCGAACACAAATTTTGGATGCTGCAGAAAGAATACAATTTAAGCATCAACAAAATAAATTCATTCAGTACTTTAGGTGTTCAATTTACCTCCAATGAGAATTCCAGGGACGCCAAAAAACCTCCTTGTATTGAAAGTGATGCAGCCGTGAAGAATGCACTAAAAAGATTAACGCCACAACTCATTTGTATGGCGCTCATTCCATAAGTTTTGAATAAATCCCCTTGCCAGTTTGATGTGAAGCTGTCGAAAAGCATATACATCGACAGCAAAAATAACCCCGTTATTGTTGTCACCGAAGATGCTTTGCTTTCGTCCAAACTTCCCGTTAGGAAAAACACCATTCCAATCGATATCAAAACCGCAGTCAGATATTCATAAAACTCGTACTTTGTGCGAAATACAATTTTCCCCATCAGCATTACAGGAATTATTTTACACGATTTAGCCAATACTTGTGTTGGGAAATTTACGAACTTCAATGCCTCATATTGGAACCAAGCGCTCATTATATTCGAGAATGATGCAAATGAATACTTATACATCGGTGCCCGATGTCTAGTTTGTTGCTTGACAAACAGGTAACTTCCTGATATCACGAAAGCCAACACGCGGTTCGCAAACACCAGGAATTGTGAATCCTTGAAATAGCTCAGTTTGCCGTCCGCACCCTTGTACTCCTGCGTCATAATTTTTTCTTGTAAGACACCCCATGTTAAGTAGGAGCCCATCAAGCCAACAAAGCAATAGATTAGGACTACAAAATCGGTTGTGACGGCCTTGTTCGAAGGCGTTTTTGAGGCTGTTGGCTCAATACGTTCGATGTCAGATCCAGTAAAGCAGAATTTCACGGCTTTATGAATTGGACCGGAATCTGAAAAGAAAATCAGAAGATCAATTGGTGAACCTACAAATTCCAAACTATATTCGTTTTAATTTTTTTAAATGATAACTATAACTACGAAATCAAATATATAATTAAACTTTGAAAGGCTGGTTACTGAAGTTTGAGAATGTTTCGGAAATGAACCCCAACAGACTTGATTATGAACTGCGCAAATCCGAGCGAAAAGTATTGCCTGTAGGCCATGATGCCACTTGTTAGCTTGTGGATGATGCTATTCTGCGGATTGGTGAAACCAGGAAGGTGACCGAAGCAAACGTGGTCTGGATACCGAACCTTGGATGCCGACCATCCGAAGGTGCAACTTCTTCAGTTGAAAATTGAAACCATGTGTTAAGAATCGGTGATGACAGCCTGATGGCGCTTGAAGGTGTGGACTGGCAAGATTACCTTGGCTTATCTCAGCTTAGTTTCAAAGATATAAATAAACTACCGAGAAATGCTGAAAGTAATTTTAAAAAAACCTTCAGAGTAGCAAAACCATGACGCCAACAACCAGCTGATTAATTAAAGCTGAGGGTCTGAATATTGTGTTAATACAAACATCTTTGCTATTGAATGGCGAAAGGTGGATTCGGGAACGCTATTATTTCTAGTAACTCGATGGCTGCATCTATTAGAACAACATCGGCGGATGACAATGCCCTGACCGAAGCCGAACTTCCTAGTCGCGAACGCCATTTTCCCATATGAACCACAAGTCACACCGCCAACGGCAGAAGTGAAGGACCTAATCATCTACTACACGGAATACAATATACAGATCATTGTTGGTGAGGAGGCAAATACGCATCATAAAACGTGAAGCAGCACAAGAAGAGCGAGACGGGTTAGTACGAAGAATGGTAAAAATACTAATGTACAAGGAATTATATTGGCTGATCCATCACAAAACCAGTCCAGGAAACTTGGCGAAAATGTGGCTTAAGCGGACGCCTGAGATTCGATTCGAAAATTGCATCCCGGGAAAAAAATGGTACTGAAATGAGAAGCTATACACAATGCCCACCCCCTCCCCAACACAGTAATTCCTACATCGTGTCACACGCCCACCGCGGCATACACTTCTGTATTCCATTACACATTAGACTAAGTTTATGTAGAAAAACATAAAGATTGGTCAAATTAACCGGCAGAATACCAAAACCTCCTACTATCTGCTGACAGCCAAGTTAACAAACCTACAGGACTGCCCCTACATTATTCTGGTGCAAGAGCCATGGGTTCGATTTAATAGAATATGTGGCATTGAATCAGTAAAGGGGAGTAGGATCTTCTACGATGAAAGATCCATGTGTCCTGATGTCAAAGCAGTTAGAGACAACCATGCTGAGACAGTTCTGTTCCCAGGACTTAGTTACGGTCATCGTACAATATCAGATTAATGGTGAAAGGAAAAATATCATAGTTGCCTCCGCTTATTTACGCTATGATTCTTTGTATCCTCCACCGGCGCAAAAATTAAGGGATCTGGTAGCGTATGCAAAATCAAGTGGTCTCGAACTCTTAATCGATTACGATGCGAACGTTCAACATATTTGTTGGGGCAGTAGCAAATGCAATCCAAGAGGAGAGATGCTATTTGATTTCATCACTTCAACTGGTCTCATGACTGCAAACGTAGGGCGCGCCCCTACGTTTCCTGGGACCGAGAAGAAGTGAAGTAATTGAACTATGTTAATAATCTGTACTTCGAAGGTGTTTGAGTCGATTACAAACTGGCGAGTGCGTGACGGAGTCTCACTGTCAGATCACCGATACCTAGAATTCAATCTGTCTATTGCGGGCGTTTGTATCGACAGTGCTGTTTAGTTTGAAGTTAATCTCAAAACATATGAAAGTGTAGATCTAAAAACCTTTAAAACTAAAATGATCTCATAAAAAATACCAGCAGAAATCATTATCTGGATCTCAAGGTTCCTGGCTAATAGGAAATTAACCCTATGTGATGCGAAGGTGGAAATTAGCAATGGTATACCCCAAGGATTTGTCTTGAGCCCTACACTATTCAACATTTACACTGCCTCACTCCATACCCCAGTCGATGCCAGCATAGAAATCTCCCATTTGCTGACGATTTTTTCATATTAGCCACTGGAAAATAAATTTCGGAAACCGAAGTCCAAGCAATAGCCCTCATCAACGAATGTAAAAATCTAAATCCGGACAAATCAAAATTCGTCACTCTAAAAAGAAACAGCAGCACACTACACCCCTTGAACTTTGGCAATGTCAGCATACGGCAAGTCAAAAATATAACCTTCCTAGGCAAGACAATAAACTCATCCTTAATACTAAAAAATCAAACAATTGACACCATCAAGGCTAAAAAAGCTGCTAGAGTCATCAATTTTTCTACTGGACATTCTTGGGGCCTTCCTCCTGAAAATAGTATCAAACTGTTCAGAGTTCTAATACAACCCATCCTAGATTACGCCACCGCCACATCTGTAATACCAAAGAGATACCTAAATCATCTCAATACCAGCCACAATCCTGAAAAGATGCCTAGGGCTCACAAAAACGGCTCCTAACCTGTCCACCTTTACTCTGGCAAATGAACCACCGCCTCATCTCAGAATAACGACTTTAGCAACTAAGGAGCTATTAAGGCTTCATGTAAATCAGAGGAAGCGATGTAACATTGCAGTGGTCAACGATCGTGCTGTGGGCAACATAAGCTAAACCAAATCACAACGTTACCACCAGAACTCCAAGCGGTTTGGCTAGTCACTAAACATGCATTGGAAAAAGGTCATAAGAAAGTGGTCACTCCATGAACGCACGGTAAAAATCGAAAAGGCGATGTCCAAAAAAGATTACGCCTTAGGCGCCTTCATGGACATCTAAGATAGGTGGAGGAAAAAAAGTCTTCGCGCAAGCATTTGCGGACGACCTAGTCGCAATAATTACCTGAATTCCTTTACAAACAACCGGTGGATCTGATGCCCGCCGATCATATGGTTTCCAGATTGGTCTTTGAAAAGACATACACTGTCGCAATCACCGAAAGAGAAGAATTCTCGACAAATGGCCATGAGTCTTTTCAGATTACAGACTTAATAATCTTCACCGACGGATCAGTCATAGAGGGCGGATCAGGCGCAGGGATGTTCTCGGGGAATTCGGTTATGGAACTGGCCCGACCCTTCGGAAAAATTACGACCATATTCCAGGCGGAGATATATGCCATTTGATTGGTAGTAGAGGAATGTCTGCGACAAAAACGAAGGGGTCGCAAAATTTGAATCTGTTCCGACAGTCCGGCGGTATTATCAGCACTAAACAGCAACGACATATTAAGCCAGTTGGTGTGGAGTTGGCATCAGGTGCTGCTGAAACTTGGCCGACTGAACGAAACATTACTGATGTGGGTGCCGGGACACTCTAACATCGCTGGTACTGAGGAGACTGACAGACTGGCTTGCCGAGGGTCTGGATCCACAATGGTGGGGCCAGGACCAGCTTGTGGAATCCGGCCATCCACTGTCAGGTCTACTTTGAAGGGGGAAATTGCAAGGATTCAAGCAGCCGAGTGGAAAAATTTGCCAGCAGGCGAAAATCCTTGTGAAAGAGCCTGCGGTCGCTAGAGTGGCATTTTGGTTGTCCTTTAAGAAGTGGGACATGAAAACCCTAGTAGGGTTTTTAACGGGACACTGCCCTTTAAACTACCAAATGGAAAAGATTGGGGTGGTGGTTTCTGCTATGTGCTGCCAATGTGGGGAGGACGAGGAGACGACCCTGCACTTTTTATGTTGCTGCCCAGGAAGGTTTTCTTCAATGAAGAATCTGCATACTCTCTGCCTCTGGAGAATGTTCTCAGATTCGCTAAAGCCTACCAACGCTATATGCGGGAAGTCATTGAATAGGTGATTTACGGGGATAGTACAATGGGCCTGAGTGCTCGGATCTGCGGCTTCCCCCAGTAAACTAAATTTTGCTAACTATAATAAATCCACTGGTAAGACCCGTACATTTTTAAAACATCTAGGATGTTGAGATTTCCCAATTACGAGAAGCTTTATTTTTAACTGCACCACTCAAATTGACTGCTACCATCGCAGTTACACTTTCTTTTGATAACTTTCCTCCTGTACATGTTTTGTCTTCCAATTTCAACGTCTTGTCTAGGGTTAGTTTATAAAACAACCCAGTCTCATCCACATTAAAAATGTCTTCACCACTGAATTGGGCGCGTAAATTAGGCCAAACTTTTTCTAACCAATCGCTTACATTACTGTGTCTAACTGCTAGTCCGAAGACGGTGTTGTGTCTTACTTTAAAACGATTTGTCCAACTCATTGAGTAACTGAATTTAGTGATGTTCAACTCTTGAGCAAAAAGGCTAGCTTTTTCTTGAAGCAGGGATCCACTTACACGTATTCCCCGGTTACGTTGAAGCTTAAACCACTGTAATAGTACTTCATCTACTTGTTCTTCAGTGGATGTCCACACACGTTCAGCTTTTGAAACATTAGCATTAAAGAAGGGTTCGATCTTATCTCCGCCATGCTATTAACATAGTATGCTGGTCCCAAGTCCAGGTAAAGGAGGAGGGTTTGAGGCAACGTACTCTGTACTATCCCCAGTAAAACAAAAATAAAATGCTGAGATCAGGGAAAGAGATAAATAGAGTATAGTTGGAGTTATTCTATAATACTATGCTAAATCCTACCTGATCTCTCTTGGTGACAGGTCCCGCGACAGGTCGACCAAGAAAATGCATACAATATCGTTACAAACATGATGATCGGATTGAATCACAAACCTCGGAGAAATGCTAGGGTTCCCACCTCAATCGACGCGGCAGGACGGGACCCGGTCCTATTGAGAAATGGGCAAGGGTGCTTGACGCATGGACGGCGTCAGGACGTAAGCAAGTTAGTCCGAATACAACGAACGAAACAAATACATGTCTGCACACTAAATGTTGGTACCCTAACTGGAAAGACCGAGGAACTCGCAAGAGCCCTTCGGAAAAGGCGCATTGATATCTGCGCTCTGCAAAAAAACCCGATGGTCTGGTGCCAAAAGCTGCGACATTGAACGCGAACGCGGTAGAAACGGCTACAAACTTCTCTATTGCCATCTCTGAGGGTTTCCGTGATGCCATTAAAGAAGTCGAACGATTTGATGATCGACTGATGAAGCTCACCATTATATCAGCTGATCGCAATATTCACTTCTTAACTGCGTACGCACCACAGACAGGTCGACCTGATGCCGAGAAAGATACCTTCTGACAACTTCTCGATGAAAAGACTTGTCATGTGCCAATACTAAACACCGTGAGAAGCATCGCCCTTTTTACATTGCCTTTCTGGATCTAGAGAAAGCGTTTGACCGTGTACCACACGAACTCATCTGGTATGCTTTACGACAGCACTTCATGCCAGAAGAATTCGTGCGCTGGGTTCAATTGCTCTACCACCATCCGAAAAGTAAAGTTCGAAGTATGGCGGGTGTATCAAAACCGCTTCGTGTCTCTGTTGGTGTTCATCAAGGAAGCGCCCTCTCACCACTCCTCTTTGTTCTTGTTATGGACACCGTCACATGAGATATCCAACGTCCAGCGCCCTACACACTGATAGCAAAAATGATCTCGAGCAACTTGTTCAAAAATGGAATGATCGCTTCATGCAACACGGTCTCAGATTGAATTTAAACAAAACTGAATTTTTGACAACCGATCCCCATGAAACAGGCACAATTACTGTCAGCGGCAATGATCTGCTCAAAACTGAGCGATTTAAATACCTCGGGTCAACGCTATCAGCCAATGGAGAACTGCGTAATGAAATTGCTTCACGCATTAACGCAACCTAGATGAAGTAGCGTTCCACAACTGGTGTTCTTTGTAATCGACGTATCAACGAACGTCTCAAATCTAAAATTTACCGCAATGTCGTCCATCCAGTCGCTTTTTATGGTTCTGAATGTTGGCCCACTATAAAAGACAATGAACGGCGTCTTGCGGTAATGGAGAAGAAGATGCTACGTTAGACTAGTGGCGTCACACGTTTAGATCACATCCGAAATGAGGATATCCGCGATCGTTATGGGTTTGCACCGATCGTGGAAAAGTTGCGTCGTCGATGGTATGGTCACGCAATTCGTGCAAACGAGAATTCGCTTGCCAAAATTGGTCTGAACATCGAAGTCGATGGTGAACGACCAAAAGGCAGACCTAAACAACGGTGGCTTGATACGCTGGATGGGGATTTGAAAGCCTCGAGATTGCACCCAGATCAGGCATTCGATAGAGCCAAATAGCGAAGCCGATCACGACGAGCCGACCCCGATTGTGAACGGGACAAAGGCTGAAGAAAAAGAAGATCTTATCTTTATTTTTCTTTATCGCCGATATTGTAGAATGGGACACATCGGATTTCCTCCTGATTTTAGCGTGCGGAACAGGTCCTTGGTCTCAATACATGAAAAACACACTGGTCGTGATTTACCCGCGCCAAACAATCTACGTGTGTTAGAGGATGCAACCCGAAACGCGGGCGGCGAGGTATTGTTTGTGCCTAAGTATTGTAAACAAACGAACGATGCGGGTTATTCTATCCGGACGATGATTAAAAAATTAGGTCGCTAAAAGCAATTGGTCGTTTAAACCGATGTCTTACTATGCGGATGCGCTTTCATAGTACGTTTATAAGAAACCTAACTTAAGTATGCATTTACGTCGCTAAAAACGGCTGGCCGTTGTAAACGAAGTCGTAATAAACAGATTCTACTGTACAAGTATAAGCAGAGGCTTTATGAGGTCCTTCTTAAGAATACATAATTTCCTTTAGCTTAAATCACATCAAGAAGTTAAATAGTCAAATTAGAAATGGTTCCACACCGCTCAGTCTCCCTATTCTATTTCTTCTTCTTTTCGTTATTATAGTTTTTGGAGCGTAGCTCATGCTTTCAACTCTGGATCGCTTTATCCCCTATAACCGTTCCAACACCATCAGCTCCATCCCCACATGAGCAAAGAAAAACCAGTAAGAATGAAAGTTATCCGATTGTTCGAATCTTCTATATCTGCTTTGGCACTCTCTTCCTCCTGAGATGCATTCACGACCCTTGTAGATATGACACAGTCTCGATGAATGAATGTAGAATATTAACATCGAAGACAATAGCACGAACTCTCTTTCAGCGGATTATTTTTATTCGCGACATAGTTGAGTGCCCAATTTGGTTCGAAAACGCGCGGCAACGTAGACACAATAAGAGTTCACTCACCTCTTTTCTCGATGTAGTTTGTCTTGTTGGTGTACTTGTATATGAGGAGTCCGGGCACCAGAATGCAGCTATACCCGAAGCAGTTCACGGCTAGCTTTATAATCCAGGCGTACTCCTTCGAGTACTGATCAAGGTCGATGATTTGTGTGAGGGTGAGATCGCTTTGGGCACCAGCCGTTAGCCATAGTCGCAAAAAGTTTGCGAACAAATGGGCAATCCCAAAAGTTCCCAAAATGAATGCACTGTGGAGATGACAACAATATAAATATCAGCAAAGCATAATCCATTAATTGGACGCACCAGATGATCAAGTCCGCAAAGAAGTTGCCCATGTCGGTTGACGTTGTAGCTTCGCTGGCAGCTTCTGTTTACTTGGCTTCGGCGCGATGACTAAAAAAAATGCGAGGAGCTCCGCGACCGTTCTAATAGATCATTGTACTCGAAGTAATTACGCCGGCAGGCATACTACTGGAGCAACAGCCGAAAGAGTGAGTGGTCGAGACAAGTTTTTGTTGGTGATATGTTGACGTTTCCAAGCAGTTGTCAATTAGCTTTGGACACGATACAATGCCATCTATTAGAAACTCAAGAGTGACTTGCCAGAGATATGAACCCATAACACATTAAAATTTCTAGCATAGACTTGTGCGACATTTATCTGGATTTTGCATCGGATAAAATTGTAAAATAAAAGTGTGTTGAATTTCAGGAAGAGAAAGATTTAAAATTGAAAAACATCCTCCACAAAGATCATAAAATGCCCCCAAACTACCAATTACGTCTGGTTCGGTGGCAGGCTGATCGAAGGCTGGCCAATTCGCTATTCCACCAGTACTTGGGTCTTCTATTGGGGAATGAACACCTCCGAGATGGATGCGTCACATGCATTTTTTAATATGAAGAGCTCTCTCCGTGTAGTAAGTAGGTTGGCTTAGAAGCTTCCCGCATCCAATGCTTTTACACACCAGCCTGATGCCCTCCTCGGCTTTAGGTATCCTGTTTCCCTGGGCTGTGCTCCCTCCTTAGTTCAAAGATGATGGCTTGGTGATCGCTGCCAGTGTAGTTCTTGCTAACGTGGCAGGACAAACCACGTAGTACTGCAGGACGGACCAAGGTCAGGTCTACGATTGAGGAAGACCTCCCTTTGCCAAAGCGAGTTCTTCGCTTGAGCGCGAAGGCAGTCGGTTTTGCCCAAGTTGGCATTTTTTAGCTCAAACATAAGATCGGCTTTATGGGTCCTTTGGATCTTGCTGACATTTCCACCCATATCTTTTAGATTGAGGTCAAATTTCACTTTTTTGAGAATCTCAGCGAATTGAATTGAAAGAGGTCAATTAGTACTTTTCGAAACTAACGATATTTTTGATACCGGATGAACCGTAGGGGAGTGAGGGCATGCCCCCAAAAAGTGTAACAAGCCTCGTTCTCAAAACCTACCCAGATGAAAAAATCTGAAAAAATCCCCATGGTCACATGGACATAATTCTGCAGGTTCTGCCATTCACCCCTTGGTGGGGTATAGCGCGGAGCTCAACCACATAAACGCCCCATCGTAGTCGGTTACCTGAAATGTTCTTCAGCACTTCCTAGATATATAAATTGATCGACGCCTTCGATACTAGGGACATTGATGCAGATGGGGAGAGTGCGAAGACCCGTCAGACTGAGAACCCTGGTTTTGTTTGTATTTATTTTCGGTCCAGAGCCATTAGGTCAAAGTCTATGACCCTGTGAGGAAGCAAACGGATGTTATCAGCACAGTTGTGGTGTTTTAGGAAGGATATCATTGTCCATTGAATTCGTCCACGTCCTCCGGACAAGGCAGCGTGAAGAATGTCACCAATAACAAGAAGAAATAATATCGGTGACAGGGTGCAACCCTAGTAAACTTTGGACCACCACTTTGGGCCTCAAAATCTTTCAATTTTACCTCAGTACAGCACGTGACATTTTGCCCCATCATATTTTGCTCTGATAATAGCTATTAGTTTATCCGGAATACCCCTCCGGCGTAGAGCAGTCCAGAGACACTCCCTGTTCATGCTATCGAAAGCTTTCTCGAAATCGATGAAGAGCAAATGCAGCAAAGATCTACCATAAACTCCGCACACTGTTCCAAAATGATCCGCAGGTTGTTGATGTGGTCAATGCAGGAGGATCCCGAGCGAAAACTAGCCTGCTCCTGTTCATCAAGTTTTCGAGGTGTTCTGCGGATGAATTTTTTTACGGAATTTCGCCGCCATTTCTCGAATTATTATACTCAGACAATTAATGTTCGTTTTTATGGAAATTTCGTTTGAGATTGTGTGATCTTCATGTGCAACATGTGGTGATCAAAGAGTAGTATAGGTCCCAGGGCAAAACGTGGATTGGTACCCACGATGGAACACAAAACCTGGGAAATGCCTGCTGAATCAACACCAACAGCTATACTACCAAACCCTATTTTCACCTCCACGTGGTGACCGCTGGGAGCTCTTTCTTAACGAAAAGCTGCAGACGGAGAAGGAGGAAGGCGACTCTCCCGCGTCTAAAAACGGGACAAATTGCCTGGTCAAACTGGTCCTCCAGACTGGGGGTTGGGTAGGGCTGACAACCTTACACAGAAAACAACTTGTTACGAAGCCACGACAGGAGCCTCGGACTGGACGGATTACACAACGACGAGCCCCCCCCGGCCGACAACGGAATAACGATTTGCATATTTTCTCATGGAACGTGCGCTCCCTGTACAGAGATAAAGCTGATGAGCAGCTAGCCGACACCCTGTCCCAATATAGGGCTGATGTAACAGCACTACCAGAGGTGCGTTGGACAGGGACCGCTTACCTGGAGAAGAGCCGCTACACCATATATTATAGTAGCCATCCAGTAAACCATGTGCTCGGAGTAAGTTTCTTAGTCAGTCAAAAAATGAAGCCTGCTGTTATTGGCTTTGAAAACATAAGCGAAAAGCTATGCACTCTGCCCTTGCAAAGCAAGTTTAGAAATGTAAGCCTCATTAACGCTCACGCCCCTAAAGAGGAGACTGCAAATTCGGAAAAGGATATCTTCTACGAGGCAGTAGAACGAACCCTCGAAGCCTGTCCCAGATATGATATCAAAATCATACTTGGGGATTTTAACAGCCAAGTAGGGACAGAGCCCGTATTCAGGCGATACGTTGGCTCTCATAGCTTTTCGTGCAAGCTAGAACGCAAGGTATCCAGACCTTGTTGGACGAGTCGAGTGTCTCTCAAGGCGTTCCCATACCAGTTTAGAGTTCACCTGGTTGGACCTAAGTGCTTTGATCGCTGCTTGGCTATCGGTAAGAACAGCTATGTTTTGCCCCCTATAGTTCCTTTCCAGATTAAAGGAGGCACATTTTTCTATGGCGTATATTTCCGCCTGGAATATGCTAGTGTATCTGCCCATTAGTTCAAAGTACATTTTCCTTGGACCAATGACACCGGCACCCGATCCGTCTGCTGTGAGGGATCCGTCAGTGTACCAAATAATCAGTTGCTGGTTTAAGCCATCTGTCGCAGCCTTGTTACTCCAACGTGTTTCAAATTTCTTATCGAAGTTGTCATGTTATCCCTTGGTATCAGTAATTCGGGATACCGGCTAGAAAGAATATCGATCTTCCTTCGATTTAGGCAGCTCCCCGCCCCACTCATACTACCGGCCATCCTGAATATTGCCCTCCTTGCCTGCATCTGTATGTGCAGATGGAGAGGGGTTAATCCCAGAAAGACCTCCAGGGTTGCCGTTGGGCATGTCCTCATTGTCCCACTGATACACACGCAAGCCAGCCTTTGGAGCATATGTAATTCCCTGGCTTATGTGCTGAGTTCGGTTCTTTCTGCCCCCTATAAGGGTAATATCTATGGTAGAAAAAGAAGACAAGGCAGACGCTGCCTAAGATAAAGCGATGGAGTAGGCCAGGACGCCAGACAGCTTTTGGGGATACCGAATTGGTGGACCTCGGCGCAAAACCGGGATGTCTGGAGTTGCTTATTAAGGCAGGCCTAGACCGGATACCGGTTGTTGGGCCGTTGATGATGATGATATCATAATGATTAGATATAATCCAAATTCTTAATTTGATTTTATTTTCTTAATTGGGACTTACATGTAAAGAGTAAATATCCTTATATAGTGGAATCCTGAAAATTCGTACTTCCATTATACGTATTTAAGGCTATTTCGTACAAAATGCCGATCCCTAGAGTTAATTTTCTTCACTTTGCGCTCCTTATAATTGGTAATCCCCATATTTCGTATAGTCAAAGGAGTGTTTGTCCACGGCAGAGGCAACTCATCAGACGCTACCTAATCGCAAACTTCTCATGTTTTTGCGATTATGTAAAGGATCGCGCCTCCTGATAACGGCCTTCCTTAATCTCTTCTTATCCCAGCCAACTCTTACAATTGAGGCTGCCAGTAGTTTAAAAACTCTCCGCGACACAACCAAGAAGTGCCTTCTGGGTCTGGAGAATATGGGCGTGTCAACTAGTGCTAGAAAACCCACGTGAACCTTATACGTGCAAGGACTTGCTAATTCTAGAGAGCTACAGTGCCTGGAGGCATTACTAGCGTTCATTGGTAGCAGGTTCGAGGCTCTGGAGTCAATGCATGACAAAGCCAAGCTCTCATCATAACAGCGGCAGGCACTGGCAACCCGCTCGTCCACGTCCAGCCCGAAAAGAGTCTGCTCCATCTGCCGATGTCAACACAGGATTACCGCATGCTCTACCTTCCAGAAAGCCGTCTCCACAGAGCAACTTAATCTGGTCAAGAAACGGAAACTGTGCTTAAATTGATTATCTCCCAAGCATAGAAACAACGCATGCAGCAGCTCTGGGAGGTGTAAGAAACACCAAAAACTTAACACACTACTGTATAATTGCCTAATGTCCTGTATTGTCTGGTCCGCTCCAGCATTAAGTTGATGCGGGCTTAGGACCCCATCATTCTCAAAACGAATATTGTCTGTTATCTTTCCAACCAGAACACGCGACTAATGCAGCAGACTGCCACTAATACTAGCCATTGCAATGGTTCACATCCTCACATCCAAAGGAGAAGTTGCCCTTACCGAGCTTTGTTAGATTCAGGTCCCCAGGTGAACTTAATATCAGACCAACTTTTAACCAACCGGCTCAAATCAATCAGTTAACGGGCGCCGAATTCCGCACTGAACTCCTCTCTGTTGGCCAAATTAAACCCGGCAACAGCCTGTCGGTACTCCAAAAAAATGCTGCTCGATTGGGTAATAAATGGCACGGTAGCGACCTCCGAAAAATGAGCCGGCCTGTAAAAAGGCCTGTACGTAGCTTTCATTGGTGAATATATCCGACTAGGGCATATTCAAGCCCGAAGACGGTTGGACATGGGCAATGATCTTTCCTCCATACAATTTCTACCAATGCGCTGGGAGACATATCTCCTGTCTTTAATCTTCTTGGTCCCGTCCTACAGCCTTACTTGATTCAGCCTTTCATCCATTAAGCCGACCTTATGGGAAAGGTTCAGGTTGATCGATAACCACTTCCTTAATAAATTTGATTAAAACAGTAGCTAGATCGTTAAGTTTTCCTGTAAAATCACGACTTGGGCGCTTGAATGATCATGGCACGAAAGCTCAAAAAATTACCCTCAATAGATAGCTTCACAGTGTAAAGTGTGTAAATTTCACACGCACATACAGTATTTTAAATTCCTGAGATAAAGTAAACCAAGTTGTTGCTGGGCTGAGCAAATAGTACTATGCAGTTTTACTATATACCAAGGAGCTAGCCAAAATATGAAAATAATTTCAGAATGGATAATATTAGACCGTTGAAAACAAAGTGACTTATTTGAACAAATACTTTGGGAACCAGCCCTTGGTGCGACCCAATCGTCTGCCATTTTGCGAAAGTGCATTCTACTACATGGCGTAGCCCGGAATGCAATTATCGCCGCTCCTTAAAATGTGACCTATCCACTGCCATTTCTGTCTTCCAATCACAGCGCAGGCCTTTGCGCCGGCCAAGTTCTTCGTGTGAGATAGTGTCAGGCCAGCGCACTCCGATGACACGAGGGCGACAGCTATTGACGAAAGCTTGAAGTTTTGGGTAACAGTGGAGTTCACTTTCCATGTGTTACTCTCATATAGCAACACAGAAAGAACTTTAACCCAGAATAGTGTAAACTTGATCTTCGTGCAGAGATAACTGCATTTTCAGATTACAAACAGGCCAACAAAAAAATTGATTGAGACTGCAGAGCGTTGGCTGGTAAGGAAAATTAAAAAGGGAACAAAGACGAATGCCGCAAAATTGGCAAATTATCAAAAATTACCTATTTTCGGATAGCTATGAATCTAGGTCACCTCGAAAAAACCATATATATCCATCCAAGAACCGTTAAAAAGCTTCAGTTTGCTCGGGAATACGTACAGGCCCACAGGGTTTTGGTTTGATTTTATTTTTGCAGTCGAAAGCAAATACAACCTCTTTGGATGCGACGGAAGTATGATTTCCATTGTGAAGCATGGCGGAGGTGGTTTGGGGGTCCGTGGCGGCGTCGGGGGTGAGAAATATAGTGCCAACGCAAAGGGACTATGGACCACCGATATTATATTAACGTTTTAAAAGAAAATTTGTGTGCCAGTGTCATGAAAGTCGTAATCGAGCGAAGCGATAAATTTTATGAGGATAACGACCCAAAGAGCACAGCTCACAACACAATGCTTTGGCTTCTTTACAATTGCCCAAATGTCAACACCAGCCCAAAGTCTCAATCTTAATCGAATTGACCATGTATGGAGTATTTTATAAAAAAGGCTAAAAGACCGTCAGTTCACTAATGTTAACCAGATGGAGGAGATCCTGAAGGAAGAGTGGCTGAAAATCGACGCAGAAATGACAAAAAATTTGGTGCAATCAATGCCACGACGATTGCGAGAAGTTATTCGTTGTAAGGGAAGAGCAACAATATTATTTTATTGAATTAGATTATTGTACTTTTGTTTTATGTCGAATACTTTTTTGCTTTAATATGCCCTACGAAGATAAAAAAGGCTCCTTTTTGTAAATCTACTTTGTTTTTGTAATTCAAAAAATTGTCAATAAAAACTGAAATATTTTATGCTTCAAAACATCAAACAATATTTCTATGTTGAATTTAGTTTTTAATATTTTGTAGGATATTTGCAACAGTGGTCACATGTCGAATACTTTTTTTTGGGCCGCTCTATATGACTAAAAGTTCCTGGTGCAGGTCATTTTTCCGGGATTGCCGGCCGGTAAAAGGTGACCACATTTTAGGGACGATTGTTTAGACGAGGTGGATTCTCTAGGCAAAAGTTGGAACTAGACCAAGATTGTTGGTAATCACAATAAAAGTTGTTGGATTTCCGAGAGTACCTACCGAAAATCATTTGCGGAGAATATTTTTGGGTTTACAACTTTTACTTAAAATGATTTTTTATATGCTGTGCAGGAAAGGTGTTTATTGGGTCAATAAACCGTAACAGTCTAAAAGAATGACTTGGATATGGGATTTGCAATTATTACATCGATATCCTTGCGGGGCCTTAATTTTAGCAAATTAAAAGAAGAGATCCAGGCGAACATAGTTTCAGTTCTGTTGTGAGTTCTCATCAGTATTCGAAAATAACGTAACAGGTATTGAACGTATATCCGGGTAATCATACAGCGGTTCAATTGCAGTCGGCTTCGGGCAGTACCAAATACACCTCTTATGCCACCTTTGCCATAAAAGTGTAGTGATAGTGGATTTCGCATCTCGGGGATGTCGGTTGAGTGAAATTTCCTGGTGAATGCGACGGTGAAAAAGTGAAAAAGTATTGCGGAGTGAAGAAAGTTTTGAAGCAGTCACATTCTTGGGCGTTCACATCATCGCCGGATAATTTCAACCACAGCCAAAATATTTGTTTGGTAAGAAAAATTTTTCAGTCCGAATGCCTTTTGACATTTGCTATTGGATGCGGTCTTCGACGAATGGATTCTGTTGTGAAATGGCGGAAGTGAATATTTTTGGATTATTTTTAGAAAAGTGTATTCAATGATTCATGCTTCTCTCTAATTTTCGAGTAAGTGGGACATGCAAGAGTTGTTTGAAGTACAGTAACAGGGGAAGTCATGCGAACAAACTGTAACACTTGGGAATGTATTTGAGCCGGCCAATTTCTTTTCGGGGATTTTAGTTCACAGGTGCAGCCTCTAAACTGTCATCCTCTAAATTTAATTTATCTCTTTATGAGTCCAGTTGGCAGCAACTCTGAAAATAATAAGCCCATATCCCGTGAGGTAAAGTGTATTCTTTTCATAAAAAGTCCGAGCCCCTCTGAAACCAAAAACATCTGGTAACCAGGACAATGGTTACTTATTTATTTCTTAGTTTTCCACTTCGAGCAATTGCAATCCTTCCTAGCTATTTAAGAACTTGAAAGGTTCTCCCAATCAAATGCAAACTGATGGTCCTAATGTCGCCCTGATCTTAACGTTCAGGCTGCAGAGCCTCTATTACTACCGCCGTGGCTGGAATATCTGACCATAACTCTGCCGATTAAAACACCTTTCTCTTTCGGTATTTTTATCTACCTCGGAGTCGTTTACGCATTCATTCGGGGTGGCATCAGTTTTAGTTAGTGTCGAAAGCTTTGCCTTTTCTTTTCTTCCGGTTTCATCACAGTAAATATGATATTTTCGGCAGTTGATCCTCCCACTCGTCTTTCTGCCCCGAATATTTCTGTTCTGTCAATCTATATACAGTAGCCTGGCTTAGAAAGAAACTCCAAACATCACAGTTCCTCGTCTAATTCCAACAATTCAATATCATTTTTCTTTTTTGGGGTGGGGTAGGTGACTGCTTTTACGCACACAGTGTTGGACTCCCGGTTTGGTACGTCGTCGGACTACCAACTAAACACCTCCCCATCGTCAGAGAGCAAGCCTGGAACCATTTGCCACATTACTTCGGGTTAGCCCGAACTCTCCCGCCTTGCGGAGCCTTCAAATCAGGGAATTCCTTTCACCAACGGGAGGAGAGAGGAGGAAGGGAACTGTCAGTTCAAGGAGCCCCCTGCCATCCGGCTCCTCCACCGGTCGAGTTCTATCTTCTTAGCAACGAGAAGAGCCCGAACGTAATGGGCAACACGGCTCCACCTGCCAGCAGTCCTCAGTACCTCTTCGACAATTTTGTCTGGAGAGAGATCCCCTGTGTTTAAATAGAGCTGCTGACGAACCCCATCCCACCTTCCACAAGAAAAAAAAGTGTGGTGGGCGTCGTCCAAAACTCCATTGCAAAACACACAATCCGGAGATCGTACCTTTCCAATTTTGTACGGGGAAGACTGAAAACTTCCATGCCCACTTAAAAATTGGGTAAGGAAATAGTCAGTCATGCTTCCGATTCAGCCACGCACCTAAGTTGCCGATGAGCCGCGCAGTCCATTTGCCTCTAGTTTCATTTTACCACGAGAGCTGCCACTCGTCTAGAGTGCGTTGCCATTCTTCGCGAGCAACCACCTGCCTTGGCTCATCTCCCTTGCGCTTGAATATTCCTTGACGCTCCCTAGCAAGAAGGGCAGCGGGGATCTCTCCCGCGATCACCATCACGGCCGGTTCAGACACAGTGCGATACGCAGACGCCACCCGCAAAGCTCCCCATCTCTGGGCTTGCGCGAGGCGTTTACAATATACCTCCTTGTTAAGAGCGCCAGCCCATACCACTGCGCCGTAGAGTTCAGGACAGACTGCGTTGAACTCATCTGGCGACGTAGCCTGCTAGACGTAGGACCCCCAATGTTTTCATTAGCCTACTTAACGCCGAAACTCCTGCTGCAGCCTTGTTCGCTGCTGCTTTGATTTGCTCAGAAAAGCTCATTTTTGAGTCAAGAGTCAACCCGAGGTACCGCTGATTTTCACTCGATTATCGACTCGCTGAACGATATGGGACGCAGGGTTGGAATTCTCTTTTTAGTGAAGATGACTACTTCGGTTTTTTCCATTGCATGGTTGAAACCAAGAGTAGTCATCCTTCCGCTTACCCGTCCCTGCGACATCATCTGCATAGCCGACCAGGCACGACTCTTCTGGCATGTCGAGTTTAAGTAGACTGTCATAGGTAGCCTTCCAGAGGTCCGGCTCTAGGATGGATCCCTGTGCTACCCCCGACGTGACCTCCATTCTCCGTTGACCCTCTAGTGTTTCATAGAGCAGGGAGGGGTTCCTCAAATAGTCCTTCAATATCCGTAAGAGATAGTTCGGCACGTTGAAGGTATTTGGTAGTGTGCCTAGAATGTCTTTCCGTCTTACGGAATTAAAGGCGTTTTTGGCGTCAAGTGTTATGAGGAGCACCACCCGTCGAGTTCGGCGGCTATGCGCCTCTGTTCGTCGAACGGATCGTACCCCTCGCATTTAGCTCTGCATCACGGACCACATTAAAGATGACGCATGGTAGGGCACCCTCCTGCGTTAGATTGATGTTGATATTGAATGGTCTCAGGAGTGATCCTGCTGCTTTTATCTGGCCTCGCAAATTGGTCAGGTCTAGCCTAGTCAGTCTTATCAATTTCGTGGGGATACCGAATTCTCGGTGTTAAATAGACGCTGAAAAACGTTATCTCTAAACAAAGACACGTTTTGGGCACGAATTCGAAGTCGGGTGCCTTCCCTAACCCAGATGGTAGTGGTATCTGATAAGTTGGAATGCCATGTCCTAGGTGCTTGTTCTAACAATGTTAGCTGATTAGCACCAGATCAGCTCTCTGGAGAGAACTGTGGTAGACATTCATGAGCTGTTCCACATCCGGCTATATTCTCGTTAACCTTTATACATATGTTCATACAACATACCAAGTTGTCTTACAGATAATCTTAATTTGCAATGACTAACGGCGAAAAAAACTGAGGCCGGCAAATTCAACCAAAAACATTAAAATTGCTATGTTCCTTCACAAAGATTTTCGCCTGTTGGCAGAAGTTCAAATTTCTCCCCTCGGTTATGTGAATCCTTCCAATTTCCCCCGTTCAGAGTAGACTTGACAGTAGATGCCAAAAGCTGGTTCTGGTCCCATCAGAACCTTGATGAGCCGGTCTGTCAGTTTCCTCGTTTCCCTCGATGTTTGAGTGCTCTGGCACTCCCATCAGGAGATTTTCGTTCAGTCGGCTAATTTTCAGCAGCACCTGATGACAACTCCACAAAATCTGGCTTGATATGTCGTTGCTGTTCATTGCTGACAATGCTACCCGAATGCTGGAAAAGATTTGAAGGGTGCGACCCCTCCTTTTTTAAGAAGGTAGCTCGGAAACCCTCTTAAGGGTCAGTCGAGCATTGTCTCATACATCGTTGAAGGAGGGGCAGTACTATGTGAGGCACTCGTTCGTGCTTTCGTCCGCAAATTTTATGTGTAACATTTTATGGTATACACCTTTCGACTCCAAGCGTACGTTCTTACAGCTAGAAGGAGTTCTCTCCTAAGCTGCTCGCGCTGCTCTACATTCGGATGGATTGGTGTCGTCATACAAGACCCATCCATTGGTTTCGATAGCTTTGGTTGCAAATGAAGACGTGGCCCTTATTTGTAGCCATTTGAGTCGAATAGTTGGGATCGCTAGAAGACAGCTGCCACTTTGGTTTGCCCTTAGCGGTAGATGCCACAGACGGTTGTTTCCCTTCAACATTGGTACAATCCCGGGGTTGTGTTTTCCCCGATTTGCCCGGAGGCATTGTTTTCCCCCAAGGTCCGTTTGCCCGAAACCTGCTGGCAAAGACAGATGCTTACCTGTAGCTAAGACTAGCCTCAGCAAATGGCGTCGATTGGAGCCCAGGGTCTGGAGTGCTGACAGAAGGAGACTTCTTTGGCTCGCGGAGCATTTTTTGGTTTCACAAAATAGAATTTTGCGATATTTTTTACCGCGAAATCGTTGCATAAGAGCAGCACACCGAGTTCGCCGTATTTCCTTCAGTTCTGGCATTAACATATGGCTAACGCACCGCCGGTACGCATCGAGACCGAGATCTCGTAAAATACGACTCATACTTCGAGTTTAAATTCCCGACGCCGACATTCGTTTCTGCTTGCGGAGAAGATGCTCATGCACGACATTCCGGCCTGTCAACCATATCAGCTGTTTTACGGTATCGAGCTATTTAACAAACTATGATTTTTTTCGACGTATGCTCATATTGGTGCAACGCAATAATCGCGATTCTTTTTTCGTAGTTACCGAATTTCGTCGTGTCATCGTTCACGCGTTACTGACCTTCGGAACCTGAAAGTTTGACGGAAGTGGGTTATGGTTAGATACTCTCCGTGTGTGCTACCAGTTTCGGTGGCCTAACATTTCTCGCTATGCGCATCGACTGACAGAGCTTGTGGCTATATTATGTATAATAATTGTGTCCTTTTATCAGGGCTCTAATTTTTTGCTGTTGCTTTGATATGCGGCGGCGACGTTGGCTCGTGATCGATCTCAACATCCTCGTCTTCATTGCCCCGAGGCGACATTGGTTCCCTTTCGCTAGGAAAATGTCATCTGCCGTTTATAGGACTCTGGATGTTGGATGTCCTGTGTGAGTGTCCATAAAAATAATAGCAAAGAAGTGAGACACAGAAAGAAACCGTTTCATTTATTTGTCACTCCTTGAATTTTAATCTTTCTCTCAGATAGTCGTTGAGGGTTTTTACCCAGCGTCGGGTTTCTCTGATACTAAATGGTCCATATTTGAGCATTTTGATGAGCTGTCTATCTTTTCTAAATTGAAATGGCCTTGCCTTCTTGCCACACAGATGATGTTCAATCCTTCTCAGTAACGCCATGGAAAAACTTATTGAGTCAGTGTGTTGGGTATAGCCCTCCGCTGCTTGATTCGTTTAAATCCATTTGATTGCGTCTTAAACCTGCCAGTTTCTCTAAATGTTGACAGTATTGCGCAGTGTGCGAAAGTAGTGGTCGAGGAAACATTTCCCTTTAGTTCTAGTTGGAAGTCTCACCGCCGCTACATACCGTGCTTGTTATTAACCCAATAGAAGCGTGTGCTGGTATTGGCTTTGGATAAGTGAATATAGATCTAGTTTATCTTAAAGCTCCCTATATTAGGTTTAACAGCGATCGTATATTTGGTTCTATTCCACTTTTCTTCTGACGTTCGTAACAGTCAGCAGGCAAATCGCCACCATTTAATTTGAGGTAGGCTAATGAGCTTCTCACTTTGTTTCCACCTTGACTTGATTTGTAAGAGAGCAATAAATAGCCGATTTTGATATGTGGTCTCATAGCAAATGGGTTCTTTGTCAGTGATGACGGGAAAAGGGTGGCGTCTTATGAGAATGTGTTGCTGTTTCTTAGTGTTGTAAGATGTATTGAGAAGTCTAAGTTCGTGAGTGTTTGTAAAATCGACGATGCGCTCATACCACCAGCAGGCACGTTACAATTCTGTGTCGTTCTGTGTTGTTCGGTAATGGTCGATTTGTCTGTGGCGTCTATACCTGAGATGATAGTGAGCTTCAACAATTGATCATCAAATCGTTGGCTTTATTCAAAAGCGTCGTCGAAACACTCAGATTTGTAATGTTGCATCCATATATGTACCTATATTTGGGTTATCAAAGTACAGAAGTTTATAGCCATTTTTACCGCAGTTCTTGGCTCCATACAATCGAGTTCCTTGCAGAGTGCAGAGATCGGTACCAGTGATTTGATGACACCATCTATGCGTCAATTTTTCGACAGAGCCAGGGTTCGAATCAAAAAGACACAGCAAGAGGAACTTCAGCGGCAAAAGGGCACGAAATCTCATTGTGCACTTTTCGATTAGGGACGTGGGAGCTAAGCGGTTTTGGTGGTGTCGATGTCACCTAGATGGTTTTCTTGCATATATTTCTTCATCTTATCCCCACAGTAAACGGATGCATTGAAAAATTAAAAAAAAAACGGCTCGACCGTGCGCGTGGAGCCCTAAGTCTCCGGACCCGAGTGCCGCGATCAAGGAGGGGAAGATCCACGACGGATCACAGTCCCGATTATTGCCTCTTCCGCCTCAGATCTTGAATGAAGCGCGGCCCCTGGGGTTCCCACCCTCCCTGGCCATCCTCAGGCCTCTTTTTGAGGATGTCCCTGTACAGGTTCTGCGGGAGCAAGGAGGAAAAGGGAGGGAGGAAGTCCTCAAATCACTCAACACTTACTTAGAATTCATAATGTAATCATTAAAAAAAAGATCAAATATATAAAAAAAATAATCAAAAATCAGAAAAAAATAAAACAAAATTAAATCAAATTAAAAATCAACAAAAAAAAAAGAAATTTGAAAAAAAGCTTTAGACACTCCGAGCTCGGCGTGGTAGCTGCTTCTGTGGTGGAAAGAAATTAAGAACATTAGGAATTCCTAAACAAAATTTACCATTGTTTATATTTTTCTCTTTTTTTTTATAATAAAAAAGAAAACTTCCTCGGGTTCGGTGACTTCAAATGCTGTACGCGAGGATTTTCCCGATCGGGCTGCGAAAACACACTACTGAATCCGGCTAGATGAATGGTTTGTCGCGGGCAAGCCTTGCTGCAATGCTGACCACATTGCCTCCTAGTGTACCGTTACGGTCTTGAATGAAGTGCTCTAACAACAAGGCCCTGATCCAACATGGATTGTTGCGCCAACGATTATTATTATTAAGCCTTCTCGAAAATTTTACATCAATTGCAGCCGCCTCTTCGCCTTTCCTCCGCTGTTTTATGTTATAACAATTTATTTCCACGAATGTTATAATTTTCTACTGTCAATATTAATTTAAACCACAACACGGCTATTTTTCGAGGTAGTCCCGGAGGTTTGTTTTGTCTGGAACGGAGACGACAAAGGGTTCGCGCTGTTCACGTCCTTTCACAAACTCTTAATTTTTTTCACTAAATTACTTCCTCGTCACGAATTTGATTTTTTAAAATAATTATTTAATTGAAATATTGAAAAATATCTATTTTGAGGACAAGTAAATCACTAACCAATCGCTTCAATTCCTGTTATCACTCTCCAGGCTTTCGACCTCCTCCTCAACCCAGCAACGCTTCGCCTTTCGCTACATTGCCTTGAACTCTGTCAGTTCATGTTGCGGCAAATCATTCGCTTCTGTCACGATTAATTCGCCCGAATCATCATCATCAACGGCGCAACAACCGGTATCCGGTCTAGGCCTGCCTTAATAAGGAACTCCAGACATTCCGGTTTTGCGCCGAGGTCCACCAATTCGATATCCCTAAAAGCTGCCTGGCGTCCTGACCTACGCCATCGCTCCATCTTAGGCAGGGTCTGCCTTGTCTTCTTTTCCTACCATAGATATTGCCCTTATAGACTTTCCGGGTGGGACCATCTTCATCCATACGGATTAAGTGACCCGCCCACCGTAACCTATTGAGCCGGATTTTATCCACAACCGGACGGTCATGGTATCGCTCATAGATTTTGTCATTGTGCAGGCTACGGAATCGTCCATCCTCATGTAAGGGGCCAAAAATTCTTCGGAGGATTCTTCTCTCGAACGCGGCCAAGAGTTCGCAATTTTTCTTGCTAAGAACTCAAGTTTCCGAGGAATACATGAGGACTGGCAAGATCATAGTCTTGTACAGTAAGAGCTTTGACCCTATGGTGAGACGTTTCGAGCGGAACAGTCTTTGTAAGCTGAAATAGACTATGTTGGCTGAAAACAACCGTGCGCGGATTTCATCATCGTAGTTGTTATCGGGTGTGATTTTCGACCCTAGATAGGAGGAATTGTCAACGGTCTCAAAGTTGTATTCTCTGATCTGTTGCTGATTTGCCTGGAGTGAAGCCTGTTTGGTATGGGCCAATGAGGTTCTGGGCGTATGGGGCTATCCGGCCTAGCATCTTATAGATGGTACTCAGCAAGGTGATACCTCTATAATTGCTGCACTGTGTGATATCTCCCTTTTTATGTATGAGACAGATAATGCCTCGTTGCCAATCGTCAGGCATTGAATCGCTGTCCCATACCTTGAGCACCAGTTGATGAACCACTTGGTGTAACTGGTCGCCTCCATATTTAACCAATTCGGCTGTAATTCCATCGGCTCCTGGCGACTTATGATTTTTTAGCCGATGAATTGCACGGACTGTTTCTCCTAAACTTGGTGGTGGCAGTATTTGTCCGTCGTCTTCAGTTGACGCGACCTCCAACTCGCCGATGTTCTGGTTGTTCAGTAGCTCATCAAAGTACTCAAGCCATCGCTCTAATATGCTCCTTCTGTCGGAAATCAGATTTCCCTCTTTGTCTCGGCAGGATGAGCATCGAGGTGTATAAGGCTTCATCCTGCTGACTCGTTGGTAAAACTTGTGCGCCTGGTGCGGTTGCTCCCTGTACTTTTCTAGTTCACAGACTTGTTGGTTCTCCCAGGCTTCCTTTTTCCGTCTGTGAAGTCGTTTCTCCGCTCGGCATCCATTTCCCTCTTATAGGTGTCGCGGAGGGTTGTGTTGTGGATGGCTTCAGTGTTCACTCTCACCTGATTGTCAGAGGGGATTCTAGGTGGTATTGTTATTCGAGCTCGGAGCACCATGCCAACGAGATAGTGATCCGAGTCTATATTGGCCCCCCCCTATATGTTCTGACATTCATCAAGGCTGAGAGGTAGCGGCGTTCGATCAACACATGGTCAATTTGGTTGAAAGTGGTCCCGTCTGGAGAGGCCCACGTATGTTTGTGGACCGCTTTCCGCGCAAACCAGGTACTTCCAACAACCATTTCGTGTGACCCTGCTAATTGAATAATCCGCAGTCCGTTATCATTTGTTTTTTCGTGTAAGCTATGGGAGCCAAAGTATCGCTTGAATACGGGCTCCTTCCCTACTTGGCTGTTAAAATCCCCAAGATATGATTTTGATATCATATCTGGGACAGGCTTCGAGGGTTCGTTCTACTGCCTCGTAGAAGGTATCCTTCTCCGACTCTGCAGTCTCCTCTGTAGGGGCGTGAACGCTTATGAGGCTTATATTTCTAAACTTGACTCGCAAGTGCAGAGTGCACAGCCGTTCGCTTATGTTTTCAAAGCCGATAACAGTAGGTTTCATTTTTTGGCTGACTAAGAAATCTACTCCGAGCACATGGTTTACTGGATGACCGCTATAATATATGGTGTAGTGGCTCTTCTCCAGGAAACCGGTCCCTGCCCATCGCATCTCTTGTAACGCTGTTATATCAGCCCTATATTGGGACAGGGTATCGGCTAGCTGCTCATCAGCTTCATCTCTGTACAGGGAGCGCACGTTCCATGAGAAAATGCGCAAATCGTTGATCCGTTGTCGTTGCCGGGTCCGTCGTTTTAAAGTCCGTCCTGTCCGAGGCTCCTGTTGTGGCTTCGTAACAAGTTGTTTTCCGTGTAGGGTTGTCAGCCCTACCCAACCCCCAACCTGGAGGACCAGTTGGTACAATTTGTCCCGTTTTTAGGCGCGGGAGACTCGCCTTCATCCTTCTCCGTCTGCAGCTTTTCGTTAAGAAAGAGCTCCCAGCGGTCACCACGTGGAGGTGGAGATAGGGTTTTGTAGTAGAGCTGTTGGTGTTGGTTCAGCAGGCATTTCCCAGGTTTTATGCTCCATCGTGGGTACCAATCCACGTTTCGCCCTGGGACCTATACTACCCTTTGACCACCGAATGCATTCAATAATGTGCAATCTGCGGCGAACATTGGGGTAATTGCACATTATGAAATGCATTATTTAAGCAAATTAATTAAGAAAGAGCCGAATGATATTCCGCTCTCGTCGCGAAGCCGCGGTCACTACAATCCATTATCAATAATCCGAAAAGAATCTTTAAGGAAGCTCTGTCTATGGTTCGCGCTGATATGTGGGAGAAACCTGTGCAATATCTGCCGTAGCCATGTGTTCAGAACCATGTTGGCACACATCAAGGCACTGCACCAAATACATGGCACACGGCATGCACAGAATTTTGCTCGCACAACTCCCGGCACAGTCGTACGTATGCATTTGATAAAAAAAAATTTAGTCGGGGTAAAATTAATTAATAAACAGAGACATTGAATTGGTGGTCAGTCAGTATTTACCGTACTCTATTAGTATGAAATCCTCTATAAGTATGAAATCTGGGAACAACGATAAAATTGCCGGTGTTTTACGCTCATCTTTCTGTGAAAGCTCTAATCTCTTATCAGAAATTGTAACGACAAATTTGGAGAAATCTTTCTCGTATTCTTATGGAAAAAATATTTAATGCAAATTTTCTGCTTTTCTTCCAGATAAAGTGACACAGACGACGGAGAACACAATGTCAATCAATAAGATTCACATAAATAATACAACAAATCTATCACTGAATGATAGATTCACAGTAATGCAGTCTGTGGGGCCAAAATTGCCCACACCAACGCGCAAAGTAGCGCCAAGACGTAGAACACAAAGCGCCTCATCAATACTAGAAAAACCTTCGCCAAACGTTTCACTAGCGAATCGTAAATTATTGGAACAATTGGATAAGAAACACAAAATGCGGGCAGCCCTAAAATTGAAACGAGTAAATGAACGTTCCAAATCAGATGAAACAAAAATAACTTGAAATATATATAACATGTAGAATGTAGCTGTGTTCAAAATGATGACTAACATTGTTGTTATTGATGTGAAATTTCCAGAAAAGTATGAAGGCAATTTTGCCAAACAGACCACGCTTAAGAAACCGAATCGGCTTAAGAAAGGGCGCCGCTACAGCTGCAATACGTTTAACTCCTAGTGGAAGGCTTTCACGATCAAACAGCCTGACAAACGTTGCAACGTAAGAACCATTATTAGACTAAAGAAAACCAAAAAGAGAATTATTTCCGCAATTGAGTGGAATTGATTAAAACTTGGTCTGAGTAGAAAACATGAGTATAAAGAATAATCCAAATTTCCACAGAATGAAAGCCGATTTAGTTCAAACCACTACATTGAGACGGTCGAATTCCACATCAAGTCTTGCTGGTCGTTTGGGATCGCGACGTGCGAGCACCGGAAGCGCTCCGACAGGCCCACGTCGACGTATAAAACGCAATAATATTGTTCGCGCCAGTTCTAGACAGAACTTGGTCCGGTCAAATTCAACAGCAAGCCTTAAGCGATCTAATTCGAGACTGAGTCTCAAGCGATCGAATTCGAGGCAGAGCCTGAAACGATCGAACAGTAGAAGCAGCTTAAATAGGGTTTCAGGAGGCCAAGGTTCACCCCAAAGAAGAATCGCTCGAAATGCATTGCGTGGAGCTAGCAGTCAAAGGCGAGGTGGCCAAAGACGCAGCAACTCAGTTTCCAATCGCCTTGGTGTGCGAAGAGCGCCAATGGCGCGAGATCGTATTCGAGCAGATAATATCCGAGGAGGAAGAGCCCGACGCGGCCGAATCCTCAATAGGCGGAATTCGACCACGGCCGTCTCAAATCTGTCAAGAAATGGTGGTAGTAGACAGGGCAGGCCAGGTCGCCCACGAGGAAGGTATGTTTACAATCTCTCGAGAAATTGTCGCAACAGTTTTGATTTGTTCTTTCCTTTGCAGAGGAACGAACATGACACAACGTGGAAGAAGCCGGTCAAGGAGTCGAAGCAGGAATGTAAGGCAACCGCAAAGTGAAAACAGAGGTAACCGTAGCAGTAGCCGGGGTCGTGGACGTGGACGTGGTCGCGGAAAAGGTACAAATCGGTCTTCAGGTTTAAGGAGGCGTAGTTGAACATATGGCAGCAAAAACACAGTTTGCTTAAAATTATATTCTTCATTAAGCTCGGAAATTTGTATGACCTCAACTATTTCAATGATCATATCTTGTAAATGTACATCTGCCTACGAAGAGCTCTGCCTTTTCGGTGGGATACAATGGGTTCGTTCAAACCAATGAAATTTCAATCTGAACGAAATCAGATTATGATTCTATGATTGTCGTTGACGTTGTGGCTGTGGTGGACGCGTACGCCCTACGTAGGAATTGTGGCAACCATATATATAATCGTAGAGATTTCCGAGTTTAGTGGTCTAGCGCGAGTACGCCTATTTTAATTGTTTTCTTTTTAGGTGTAAGGCCGGGCATCAAAAAAGAAGATTTAGATAAGGAACTTGATCAGTACATGGCAACTACACGAACGGGACTGGATAATGAAATGGACTTGCTGTGAATATATTTTTAGTGTACATCTCAATAATTTTCATTTAAAAGCATTTTATGTTGATTTTTACACGATAGCATATTTCTTTCTCTAATTAATCCTAACAAAAACTTGTTTACTTTATATCAACTGTATTGTGAATAAAATGGAATGAGATTATTTGAATTTGTGTTTGGTTATTTTTATTTGGCAGATTTCCGCGGTGCAATAAAGAGCTGGTTAATTTCCGCTCGAGATGCCACTACGTGTGCGTGTGGAGGGAAAGTCGGTCGCCATTTCCTTTTTATTTCAAGGTCATGCTGGTAACATCAAGACTGATCCCTTGTAACATTGGGCGGATCCCGGTCACACAGTGCGCGTAAACAAGACAGGACACTCTCGTAAATTACTAGCTGCTGTTCTACAGATTATTTTTTCCAAAGGTTGAACTAGGGCCAATTTTATGACCTTTATGTGCCTCAAAAAAGCTCATATGCATTCCTCTTGAATTCATCATGATTATCCTCAACGGCGCAACAATCGATATCCAGTCTAGGCCTGCCTTTATAAGGAACTCCAGACACCCCGGTTTTGCCTTTATAGACTTTCCGGGCTTGATCACCCTCATCCATACGGATTAAGTGACCCGCCCACCGCAATCTGTTGAGTCGAATTTTATCTACAACCGGACGGTCGTGGTCTACGGAATCGTCCATTCTCATGTAGGGGGCCAAAAATTCTTCGGAGGCAAGATCATTGTCTTGTACAGTAAGAGCTTTGACCCTATGGTGAGATGTTTTCAGATTACAGACCTAATAATCTTCACCAATGGGTCAGTCACGGAGGATGGATCGGGTGCAGGCGTGTCCTCGGAGAATCCGATTATAGAACTGGCCCGACCCCTCGGAAAAATGACGACCATATTCCAGGCGGAGATATATGCCATTTCATTGGCAGCAGAAGAATGTCTGCGACAAAAATGGAGGGGTCGCACCATTCGAATCTGTTCCGACAGTCGGGCGGCATTATCGGCACTAGATGGCAACAACATATCAAGCCAGTTGGTGTGGAGTTGCCATCAGGTGCTGATGAAACTTGGCCGACTGAACGAAACATTCCTGATGTGGGTGCCGGGGCACTCTAGCATCGCCGGTAATGAGGGGGCTGATAGACTGGCTCGCCGAGGGTCTGGATCCACAATGGTGGGCGCAGAACCAGCTCTTGGAATCCGACCATCTACTGTCAAGTCTATTCTGAAAGGTGAAATTGCAAGGATTCACGCAACCGAGTCGAGAAATTTGGACTCTTGCCGGCAAGCGAAAATCCTTGTGAAGGAGCCTAGGGCCACTAGAGCGGCATTTTTGTTGTCCCTTAAGAAGGGGGACATGAAAACCCTAGTAGGGCTTTTGACGGGACACTGCCCCTTAAACTACCATATGGAAAAGATTGGGGTAGTGGTTTCGGCTGTGTGCAGCCAATGTGAGGAGGATTAGGAAACTGCCCTGCACTTTTTATGCAGCTGCCCGGCATCCTCAGACCTCAGAAGAAGACACCTTGGCAAGGTTTTCTTCAATGAAGAATCTGCACACACTCTGCCTCTTGAGAATGTTCTCAGATTCGCTAAAGCCTGCGAACACCGTAGGCGGGAAACCATTGAATAGGCAACTTACGGGGATAGTACAATGGGCCTAATAATGGCCTGAGTGCTCGGAGCTGCGGCTCCCCCCATTTAACTAAACTAACTAACTATGGTGAGATGTATCGAGCGAAACAGTTTTTGTAAGCTGAAATAGGCTCTGTTGGCAGCCAACAGTCGTGCGCGGATTTCATCGTCATAGCTGTTATCGGTTGTGATTTTCGACCCTAGATAGGCGAAATTTTCGACAGTTTCTCATCTTTCTTGTTCTTGCTTGACCAGTGCGATTCGATGTTGTTTTTTCTTTGCTTTTTGGCGCTGCCACCATATACTTCATCTTGCCTTCATTAACATACATGTACAACCCAAGATCTCGCGCCGCCTGCTCGATCTGGATGAAGGTAGACTGTACATTTCGGGTTGTTCTTCCTATGATGTCGATATCGTCAGCGTAGGTCAATACTTGGGTGGACTGCAACGTAATACGTCTATAATTGCTTTGCTGCGTGATACCCCCCTTTTTATGTATAAGACACACGTTGCCAGTCGTCAGGCATTGATTCGCTGTCCCACACCTTGAACATTAGTTGAACCACTTGGTGTAACAGGTCGCCTTCATATTTAACCAATTCGGCTGTAATTCCATCGGCTCCTGGCGACTTATGATTTTTAAGCCGGTGGATTCCACATACTTTCTTTTATGCTTGGTGGTGGCAGTATTTGTCCGTTGTCTTCAGCTGGCGGGACCTCCAACTCATCGATATTTTGGTTGTTGTGCAGTTCATCTAAATACTCAACCTATCGCTCCAATATGCCCATTCTGTTGGAAACCAGATTTCCCTCTTTGCCTCGGCAGGATGAGCATCATGGTGTAGAAGACTTCATCCTGACTGTTGGTTAAACTTGCCCGCCTGGTGCGGTTGCTCCGTGTACATTTCGAGTTTACAGATCTTTTGATTTTCCCAGGCTTCCTTTTTCGTCCTCTGAAGTCGCTTCTTCGGTCGACGGAGTTCGTGATAAGTCTCTACGCGTGCCCGCGTACTTTGAGAATGCAACATTAGTCGGTATTCATTGTCAAGCCAACCGTTCCGTTTGTGGCCGTATCAATGATAATGCTCTTCAAGTACTTGTGAAGATCATTTGTTGATGCTTCATCTCCAGGGCATCTATTAGCAGCGGTTATTGTAGCATCCATTTCTCCATTATAGGTGTTACGGAGGACTGTGTTGCGAATGGCTTCAGTATTCACTCTCACCTGATTGTCAGAGGGGATTGTAGGTGGTGTTGTAATTCAAGCTCAGAGCACCATGCCAACGGGATAGTGATCCGAGTCTATATTGGCCCCCCTATATGTTCTGACATTCATCAAAGCTGAGAGGCGGAGGCGTTCAATCAGCACGTGGTCAATTTGGTTGAAAGTGGCCCTGTCTGGAGAGGCCGACTTATATTTGTGGACTGCTTTCCGCGCAAACCAGATACTTCCAACAACCATTTCATGGGTTACTGCTAAGTGAATAATCCGCTGTTCGTTATCATTGGTATCCCTATGTAAGCCATGGGAGCCAACGCATCGCCTGAATACGGGCTTCGACCCTACTTGACTGTTGAAATCTCCAAGTATGATTTTCATATCATACTTGGGACAGGCTTCGAGAGTCCGCTCAACTGCCTCGTAGAAGGTATCCCTCTCCGACTCTCCAGTCTCCGCTGTAGGGGCGTGATTGTTTATGAGGTTTATATTTATAAAATTTGCGCAGTGTGCATAGCCTTTGGCTTATATTTTCAAACAGCAGGTTTCATTGTTTGGCTGACTAAAAAACCTACTCCTAGCAAATGGTTTACTGGATGGCCACTATAATATAAGGTGTAGTGGCTTTTCTCCAGGAAACTGATCTCTGTCCAATGCATTTCCTGTACCGCTGTTACATCAGCCCTATATTGGGACAGGGTATCGGCTAGCTGCCTGGCAGCTCCATCTCTGTACAGGGAGCGCACGTTCCATGAGAAAATGCGCAAATCGTTCTTCCGTTGTCGTTGCCGGGTTCGTCGTTGTGTTATCAGTCCAATCCGAGGTTCCTGTTGTGGCTTCGTAACAGGTTATTTTCCGTGTAGGGTTGTCAGCCCTACTCAACCCCCAACTTGGAGGACCAGTTGGTACAGTTTGTGCCGTTTTTAGGCGCGGGAGACTTACCTTCATCCTTCTCCTTCTGCAGGTTTTCGTTAAGAAAGAGCTCCCAGCGGTCATCATGTGGAGGAGAACATAGGGTTTGGCAGTAAAGCTGTTAGTGTTGGTTCAGCAGGTTTTTTCCAGGTTTTATGGTCCATCGTGGGTAGCAATCCACGTTTCGCCCTGGGAACTATACTACCCTTTGACCACCTTGAATTAGTTTCCAAAATTGATCCATCAAATCACCTTAGATTTGACTTTCAAAGAGTCAATATCACAATATAGAGATTCAGGGCTGAGTGTACAATTTGTAGACACTAAAGACTTCAACATTAAGACGAGGTAAAATGATGAATTTTTGAGAAGATAGAGAGATAGAGTAGAGTCAAAAAGTCCCTATGAATTTGATTAGAGATCCGGAGGATTGTAAGAAAGAAAGTCATCAGGACGAACACGGGCAATATCGTTGTCCGAGAGGTGACAAGTTTTGAAGGAAGCCTGTAATTCTGCCCTTACTACGAGGTTACTGCTTATTCAACGCCGGGAACTGGAGCGGAAACCGCCTCTAACCACTCCTCACATCGAATACGGAGTTTGTACGCCCCGGATTCACTGGAGAAAAAAGCTGGTACGTGTGATTTTCCACGAAGAACATTTAGATTAGGAGGGTTCAGACGGTTGGAGATATTCTTTCCACGGAAATCACAAGAAAAAAACGATTTTAAGCACGCGGCAGCATGGGTTTAACTGTCGGCTGGAATTGGCTCCCATCAATGGGAAATGAGCGATAATAAATATGACTGTTGCCTATGCTCCGCCCATTCTACAGGACAATGTGCTGTGCATATCGCCAAGAAGATAACACTTTCGTCCGAGAGACAGATATCGGACTTCTCGATTGACGGTCTACCGCCGAACTATTTCTTGCAAGCTCTGCATCTTTTGAAAGCGGCTAATTTAAATCATAGGAACCTGAAATTTTCATGTGGGTGGAAGAAGGTGATGATCGTTAATATTTCGAAGAGGGCAAGGTCTTGAATGCGACAAGTTGAGAAGCATTTGTGTGCAATTTAATCCTGCGCACGAGTTCCTCTGGTGCTAGGTGTTGTCGTACAACATACCAGAGTAGTTCACATGGCACAGGGTCAAACGGTTTTTCAAGATCCAGAGATGTAATGTAAAGAGGGCGATGCTTGGGCGACCTGCTCTGATTATGCTTCAGGTTAAAGTTGTATAATTCGGCAAGCTCTCACACGATCTCCTCGCAGTGAATCGCCTTCCCTGTACTGGAGAAGGTGCTAACAGGACCATCCGCAGGGACCTCCTGGAGCCAGGCGGCAGATGGACTAGTGAGTTCCAGCCTGGAATCCACTGTCGTCAAGCTAGTTGTAGCGAGTACCAGTCATAGTACTCCTAACTCGAAACCCTCGACGTCGAGGGATCCCTCAAAAGTAAAGACCGACAAAATGTCGGTCACCGGAAACCGACTAAAAAGCGAAGGTCCACTGGTGTCCTCCTCAAGAGCCAATAGCAGAAGGCCATGCATATTCTCAGTAAGATTGCTAAGAATAAGGAGGCCGGTACTGTCGACGAGCGGAATGAAAAGACCTCACTAAATACCAAGCGATTGTTGAGGCGTACAACCGCAAATACCTAGCAGACAAGCAGAAGGCGAAGCCCATCGCTCTGAAACGCACGAGCAAGATCACAAGCGGAGCAAAGTGAGCAAGAGCTAAGCAACATCTGAAGAAAAGTACGCAGTAACAGCCAGCCGACGAACTACAAACTGCGAAAAACCTTCAGCGATGTGGCCAGGAGCCACTTACGTGTAGCGCTGGCGGATGGTAACTCCGATGGCGGGAAACTAGCGCCGGATGTGTGGACCAGTGTTGAGGCCAAGTTGTCGGAGATGGTCATTGAGCACGCTTTTCTGTGTTCGGACCTGAGTAACAACGATCTAGTCGTGGTCAAACTGGAGCAGACGGAGCCACAGAACGCATTTATCTCCTCGGCTTACATGGCTCCTGACCGATCAGCTCCACCAGAAGAACTGCAACATTTGACGAACACCATAGTAACAAAGAAGGCCAACCTGTTGAGAGGCTGCAACGCCAATGGAAGGCATACGCTTTGGGGCAGCTCGGAAATCAACGAGAAAAGTGAGCTATTCTTTGATTTTATTATTACTTTAAATCTGTCGGTATGTAACAGGGGCTGTACAACCATCCATTTCACCAGCTCGGAGACCTGTGACGATTGGGAAGAGGTCCTCGATATCACCCTAATAACCGATAATGGGATTCTTAAGGTTGAGAACTGGAGAGTGTCCAACCAGAGATCCTTCTCAGATCACAGTTAGATACTTTGCAGTCTAGATCTCGCAGCAGAGGTCTCCAAACCTTTCAGAAACCCCAGGAGGATCGACTAGAGAAAATTTGGTCAAGTAATTAAGAACAAACTCTCCGGTGCGCAAATTGGCAAGATTGGCACGACAGATGAACTGGAGTCAAAGGTTGGAGTTCTGAAAAAGCCATTCAACACCACCTTTAAAGTATCGTGACCTACTAAGTACAACAAGAAGACACTGCCACCGTGGTGGAATGAAGATCTCTCTAGCCTCAGGAAGCTGACCAGGGAAATATTCAACATCTGCTACAGACATAAATATTGCCAGCCATACAAGGACTGTCTGAAGAAGTACAAGTCGGCCATCAAAATCTTGCCGGTCTTGGTTGGACTATTATCAGAACATCGAAAGCACTAGCGAAACCTCGAGGCTCAGACAGATTCTGTCCAAGGAACAAAACAGGACGGAATCTTCTAATGAAACCTTGGAGCTGCTGGTTCAGACGTACTTTTCCGCCAGGGAGTAGGATTGTAAGTTAGAGTCTTGCTTGGAGGGTTTGCAGCCACCCCAGCCGTGCGATACTATCAAATTAGCAATTACCGAAGATAAGATCGGTGTCCGGGTAGCTGAGTGGTTTGAGCACAAGGCTATCGTACGGAAAGTCACGGTTCAAATCTCACTGGTGGCAGTGGGATTTGTATCCTGATTTGACGTCGGATACCAGTCGACTCAACTGTGAATGAGTACCTGAATCAAATCAGGGTAATAATCTCGGGCGAGCGCAATGATGACCACATTGCTTCCTATAGGGTAATTTCATCCTGCAGTGTACCGTTACGGTTTTGAATGAAGTCCTCTAACACACTTCAAGGCCTTGATCTAATTGGATTGTTGCATCAACCATTACCAGGGTTATTCCGTGGCTTGTTGAGATTTAACGGAGCTGTATTTCTTCAGGATACGTACCACAGCCCTGGAGACATGCACGGGTGGTTTTAATACCGAAAGCGGGCAGGTGCTGCCATGAGTCCGCGTAGGACTTTCGACCAATCAGCCTCATCTGTTTCTTGCCGAAGAACCTAGAGCGCGTCCTAGACATCCACTTAAGGGTGATTATGGAGAAAACGCCTTTATCTAAGTCCCAGCATGTATACCTCAAAGGGAAATCCACAGAAACCGCTCTCCACGAAGTAATTGGCATGGCTGAGCGGTCACTGCAGTGCAAGCAATATACGAAATTTTACGAATATTGGACAGCCGCGGGTAATGGCATATGCCGACGACTTGGGATCAGGGATGTTTCCGTCCATTATGAGCGATGTCTTCGAAGGAGCGTTGCGAAAGGTGTGCCTGTGGGCCGCAAGATGCGGACTCGGCATAAACCTGAATTCCACTTACTACGGCTGAATGAACAGATATTGGTTCTTTCCTCCAATGTAAAGTGTCTGGGTGTAATCGTGGATCTAAAACTAAATTGGAGATTGAACATAGAACTGAGGGTTAAGAAGGCCTGTATAGCCTTCTATGGCTGCAAGAGAACCTTTGCAAAGAAATGGGGTCTCCGGCCGAGAATGGGTCTCTGAATGTACACCGCTGTGGAGCGTCCAATCTTAACATACGGCTCTATTGCTTTGAGCAAAAAATACAATAGGATGAAGCTTAATAGGATTCAAAGAACCGCGTGTACAGGTTCTACTGGGGCTTTGCAGTCTTGCCCGGCAGATACTTTTAATGTACTCCTGCATCTCCTCCCCCTAGACCTCAACATTAAATACGTTGTAGCGTGCAGTGCCGTAAGACTACGTGAATGAGCAGGCTGATGTATTGGCCAGGCGGGGCTCTGCTCTTGGCAGTCCTTTGGTGGGTACAGACGGTGTCTCGCTGGCGGTTGTCAAGGGAGGAGTCTACTCGCACTACTTAGCAGCCGCGGGCCTTAGATGGCGAAGGCTTACTGTGCCAAGTCAAGGAGGATTTGGCCAGCCTATAACATAGCCCGATCACGAGAGGTCCTGGGCTAGACGCTTGTAAATGCATGCAAATTACGGCGGTCTGTACGGGGACCATGCAGCCAGGCTCGGCATATCCAAGAATTCGCATTGCCGAAGCTGCGGAAAAAGGGGCGGGGGGGGGGGCACCCTCATGCACTTTCTGTGTGATTGCCCAACTTTAGCTAGAGTCAGGCTACGGACACTGGGTAAACCATTCTTAGGGGACCCCAGAGAGATTTCTAGCTACAGGGTGGGAGAGCTGCTTTCCTCCGTGAATGCAATGGACTGGCGCTGAAGATCCGAGCCGGCTGGATTCTATCTCTTTGCTGTCATAACAGCAGTCACGGTCTTAAGAGTTTGTGGTATCAAAACGGCGCACCACAGCGCAAATTGGACTCCTCGGAGCGTCCACTGATATCTACCTACCTCAGTGCCGTTGACAGGTGGAATGGCTCTAAATGTTGACATTGCTTGTGGAAGTGGTCGGTAAGCAAAGTGCCGTTCTTGTCATTGACGCAACAGAAGGGTTCGATATCCTGTGTGTCCGTGCCGGCTTTTGGCAAGTCGATAGAGATCTCTCTCGTCATCCAGAGTGTCCAGTTTATCATAAAGATCTTTATAATGTTTCTTTCCTCGCGCTGTATTATCGGTGGCTTGATTCGCAAGACGGCAATCAACGGTCGATGTTAAGGTGCGATAGTCTCGTAGGGAACGGGTTTGCAGTCAGTGATGGCATCTTATGAGAATATAGTCGATTTACGTTTTAACGTTCCCACTTTAAGATGTAGGAAGATGAGATCATCTTTTTATGAACCATGTATTTATAATTACAAGATCATGAGCGTCATAACTATATGATCGCTACCCTGATTGTGGACTTTTCATCCTGGCGCCTGTTTTCGTCTGCCATTTCACCCACATGACCATTAATGTCGCTCGCAATGATGACATAGTCATTAGAGGGAACATTACAGGTTTTTGCATCGAGAAGTTGCCAGAAGCCATCTTTCTTGGCATCAGGTCGACCTGTCTGTGGTGCGTACGCGGCGAAGAAGTGAATAGTGCGAACAGCTGATATAATGGTGAGCTTCATCAGCCGCTCATCAAATCATTTGACTCTTTAATGGACCACGGAAACCCTATGAGATTGCAATGTCAACACCATATCGAGTGTGTGGGCTACCAAAATAGAGAAGTTTATAGCCATTTTTACCACGGTCGCGTTCTATGTCTCAGTTTTTATGAATGTTGAATTGGTAGACCTCGGCGAAAAATCGGGATGTCTGGACTTCCTTTCTGTTGATGATTATTCATAATATACTATATCAAGATAGCCGATGAATGGGTTGTTCTAGAGCTACATGGGGCGGAACAGTAAAGGAAGAGTGCATTCTTCTGAGAAAGCCTTGGGGCAGCTGAAGTACTTTCGCAGAAATCAACAATGATGGTGCCTAGGTATTACAAGGTGGAAATGGTGATTATTAATCTACTCTGTCTTCTGTAAGTATTATAATAAACAACAAAATGAGTTTTTAATAATATATTTTCTCATAAAATATAAATACAAACATATTATTCATAGGGTCATTCATATTTATGTGTGATTATAATTTTTTTTCTTAAAATTTTCTTACTTGTGTGTATCTTCTATTGTGTTGTATGTGTATTTTACAATAACTTCCTCAATACTTTTATTACTAATAGAAACATTATAAACTTCTCTTCATACTTTATTAGGCTTCAACAAACTTATTTTTACGACGTCTACCATTGTTTCCTGTTCGACACTTCTATTAGCCTGGGCAAGGATTTTCTGATCAATTTCGACATATATGCGACGATGAGCAAAGGTTTCCGCGGTTTTCGTTCTTCAGATGGAGTTATAGTACTTTTGGATGTTGATTCGAAATTGATCTTAAAATCGAGCCGGCGTTCGAGGTATGAAAATGTTACAGGTTTTCCTCACATCTATGACTAGATGGGGATTTCTTTAAAATATTTGCCCAACTGATATTAAGGTCTACCTATGTACAGCGCATCGTTAATGGCGTGTCATTTCGTCTTTCCAAGTTTCATCATTCTTTGTTACTATCGAGATAGTTTTAATCTAAGATGTATTCCTAATTTAATGTAAGCTTTACCTCACTATTATTGATGATTTATTTAAAACACAACCTAATCCTCTTAACTATATCTTTATGTATGATTTGACTCATTCTTTTATATGTACAAAATCCTCTTGTTAAAATGAATATTCTTTGAAATTTACAAAGATAAATTCGTTTTTTTCGTAATTAGGGAAGTTATTTTCCACAAATCGACTGAATAACAGAATGAATCACAGATAAGATACTTGTCTAAAGAGTATAACGGGCAAGTTTTATCGCGAAAATAGAAAAGATACGTAAGATGAGCAGAAAATCTAAATTGAATTATCAATCTGCGATCAGAGAAAGTATCTTATTTGATCTGCCAACATAAGGAGATTATTGAAGTGGTTGATACGCGGCTCAAGAAGATTACGTTTCGAAATAATAAACAGAAAAGATACTAAAGGAACAATTGAAAAGATTCGTACCGATATTTTCGAAATTTAGTATGTAGAGACCGCAAAGATAGATTCGTATATGTACATCTTTTGTGTTGAAAAATCTGTAGAAAAACACTGGTTACTGTATCGAGTGAGATAATTTTATTTATGCATTGGTTTCCAATAGTTTTCTTACGGAAAAAATATACGGAACCAATATTGTTGCGAATTTGTTAATACTTTAAGTGCTTTATGTCCGATATTATATTCGCCCGACTAGATATTTTCTTTCAACACTGAGTTACTAGTTCTCCTAATTTGCCTACAAAGTTGTCTTATCTCTATTTTTGTTATTCTCAACTACAGGCGGAATTAGGGTTTTGACATATTCTGAAACCAATTAGTTGAATACAGGTTTTCTCTGCTGTGATTTGTTTTTAGCCTACCGAATATGAATGTCTCGTGATTTGTTATATAGTATGTATGTATGTAATTCAGTTGAGTTGATGTGAAATTTTAAAATTTTATCTTCGTAGCAGGTGTAAAGTACGATCGCAATCCTGTATCTAAAAGAGTGCAAACAGTGAAAATTTGTAGTTTGAAGTGTGTGCTAGTGAATTTGAAACGATACTGAATTTTTATAATAGGAACAATGTGAAGAGTATATATATATATGTATATTGCGAGGGAGGAGTCGATTGCTCATTGCGTTAAAAATATGGTTACGTGTTAAGCCAACTACGTTCTGCATTTGCAGATTAACTCTAGGGTAAACTTAGGAACGGGCATACTGCATTATTTTTTTTAAAGATGGGGGAGGTGGGATAAAAAGGGTATCCTAGGGAGCAGCTGACATTGAGTGTAAAAGAAATGCCTATCCTTCATAGAAACATGATATTTGTTTCTTCCTTTTCCTAGGATATCCGTAGAAATGGACCATACATATCTGAACAGTATTTGCTGATCTCGGCAATGCTGTTTGGCAGCGACTTAAGGGGGTTATCCCATGTGAAGGCCGTTTTTTTTCGCATTTTTTAGAAATTTTTTTGCGAAGAACTGGATAAAGATACAAATACGAAATTTTGACCACATATTTATCGATATCTCGAGCTTGCGTAGTAATTTTTTCAGCCCGATCGCATAGTTCATTATTGAAATACCTGCGGCCACTCTAGAGGGCGCTGCGATAATTTTAAATATAAACGACATTTTAGCGTGCACACTTAACTGCAGTCCGCAAATTAGGATTATAAAAAAATATTAAAAGCTAAATTTTTGGCGGCGTTTTAAACTTTTCTTTTGTGAATTTTGGCGTTTTTTTAAGGCTTCTTTAATGAATAAAAAAAAAGAAAACTATTGAATGATTGAATGATAGATTTTCAGCTATGGTGGCCACCAATTTTCAATATGGAGTTTCGAGAAAACCGCATTTAAAAAGTAAAATGTGATTTTTAGCCATAAAATCTTATCTGATCATTAATCTGTTCTACCTAATCCATAAACCTAGGCTTCTTGAAGAAACACAGCCTTGGCTTCGATTCTTGTTCCTTTAGCGAAGTCATTCGGACCCCCTTAAGGAGGTCATCCCGTGTGTCGAATTCGCGGAATCGAATTTTTTCTTTTTTGGCATCAATTGGATCTAGATATAGTGTAGAATATATTAGCAAAGTGATTTTTTGATATGTGGAGTCGTTCGGAAATTATAGTGTTAAACACGTGATAAGTCACATGTCAGATTTATGTCGATCGTCGTAATAAGGTTCGTATTTATCGGTCCGAATGACTTCGCTAAAAGGACA
This sequence comes from Hermetia illucens, assembly GCF_905115235.1. Classification (NCBI taxonomy): domain Eukaryota; kingdom Metazoa; phylum Arthropoda; class Insecta; order Diptera; family Stratiomyidae; genus Hermetia; species Hermetia illucens. Next base: position 40,373,735 of record NC_051854.1, read on the forward strand.
AGAATTGAAGCCAAGGCTGTACATGTGTTTCTTGAAGACCCCTAAGGTTTATGGACGTTTATCGACTAGGTATAGCAGATTAATGCTCAGTTAAGGTTTTATGGGTAAAAATCGCATTCTATTTTTTAAATGCGGTTTTCTCGAAACTGCATGTTGAAAATCGGCTGCCACCCTAGCTCAAAATCTATCCAACGAAATTCTTTGAAATTTTCACGACTTATTCAGAACATATTTCTACGGTCCCCAAACTAGAATAATTGCGATTCACTCAGTAGTTTTTTTTATTAATTGAAGAAGCCTTGAAAAAAAACCAAAATTCACAAAAAAAAAGTTTAACAAGGCTCCAAAAATGTATCTTTTAATATTTTTTAATAATTCTCGTTTGCGGACTGTAGTTAAGTGAGTACGTTAAAAAATTTTTTTAAGGATGATCGCAACACCCTCTAGCGTTGCAGCAGAAAAACACTTTTTTTGGAGATGGGTATACAAATTGCTCTTTATTTCAATAACGAACTATGTCATCGGGCTGGAAAAATTACTATGCACGCTCAAGATACTAGTAAATCTATGGTGAAAAATTCGTATTTGTGTCTTTATCCAGTTCTTCACGAAAAATTTCTAAAAACAAGCAAAAAAAGCGGCCTTCACACGGGATGACCCCCTTAAAAATTAAGATAATTTTGGAAATGCACATGCTGGTTGAGGATTTTTTTTTGGAATTGAGGGGATTCTATTTCAATGCGGGTGTCATGGGTTTCTAACATTTTGGATGCATTTTTATATACATACCCCACATGGCTTCCATTATAAAACTATCGTTACTAGTTACCATGTTAACGATCGTATCAAATAAATGTTCTGTTGTATTATACGTAAAAACTGCCTATAAAAATAATTATTACAAATATACACCGAGTAATATATGCATTTCTTTATTCGCCTATTATTTATTCATTTACGTAGATGTCATAGGTTTTTGGAGCTTCCTCGAGTATTTCAGTTGAACCGAATTCAGGCAATCAGAGACATTTCTCATCTTAATCATTGAAGATACGTGAATAGCGTTTTTGTTTTGCTTTCTCGAGATGTTCTTCTTTCCTCTGGACTCATATCTAGATAGTGTTGATTTTTGGTTGATTTTCTTTCATTTTATATTTGATTTTTCCTTCCGATGTAGTACTTCTTTCGTGACAAACAAAAATTGTCTATTCATCTTCCTCTTCCCTGAAGAGATATGTACTCCAGTAAACCAAGTTAAATAGGGCGAATACTAGCGGGAACGTTATTCGAGAAATAACGTCGATTCTCTTCGATCTAGAACATTGACTTAGATAAATATTTTTGATTATTAATATATGGATCTAGAGATTAGCTTTTTGATTTGTGAGTTAATTTTTTTTGTTGTTGTTAGAAAATATTGAGATTTTTTTTTTCCATGACTGACCAAATTTTCGTTCGAACCAGAAACAAACGTTCGACAAAAATGAAAATAAATCAACAATAAAAAAAATTAATAAACAAATCAAATAACAACATATATATAAAAATTAAGAGCATTTATTTCTTAATTCAGAAAACATAATAAAAGTTGGAAATATATTAATTAGGGGAACGCACTTCAACTATATATATGTATATGTTGCCAAATCAAAGCTCTAAACTCCAGACAAAATTTCCAAAAATTCTTTTTTCACTAGACAACGTGACAGTTTTTCAATAATAAAAAGCTGGTGCAAGGAACGCAAATAGGAAAAACATTTTTATGCGTAAGCTTGTAAAAAAAGTCCAAAATATAAAAATAACGTGTGAGCATAGCAAAGAGCCTTAAAACAGTTCAGAAGAGAACAACGAACGAAGAACATGGATATTTTCATTAGACTAGCTTCACTATTTTTTTTCTTGCGGTCGCCTTTTGCGTTGTCTTATTACTTATATGCCAAGAAGAATAGGGGAGTCTTATTTTCACTAATGACGGAAATCATTTCTATAGTGAAATCTAACAAAACTGTCAAAGATCGTTTTTGAAAAATTGTTCGTTTGAAATCAGAGTACCAGGCATGTCCCTTAATACCTAGAACTCACACGGTATCTCCGTATGTAGCTGTAGTGTGGCCCCGCATTAGCCTAGAGATTTTCCTTTCTCAAATGGGGTTTGTAGTATGCATGCCTAAGCATGATTTACTTTTGTTACTTTTTTTAAGAAAGTCCCCGTAATAAGACTTACTTCGATACCAGTGATTACGACAAGTTCCACCTCCTTTCGTGCCGCTATATTCAGTGGTACACGGGCAGATGAAACTGTTACTCGGGATATTCGATTATACCAGATTTTTCAATAAGTTTTGCGGTTCAATAGGAAAAACACAATTTTATGGTTCCAAATACACTCTATTATTCAGTATAATCTCCGTAAACCTCAATGCAATTGTTCCGAAAAGATTCCAATTTATGAATTGCGTCCCTGAAGTGAGAACCTGAAGGGCTGAAAAATACGATTCCACAGCTGATATGACCTTATCATTTGATGAAAAACACATATGATTTCTTTAGGTCTGGAAGCAGATCGAAATGGCTAGGAGCCAAATCTGGTGAATACGATGGATGCTCCAATAATTCGAACTTGAATTCATGGATTTTAGCCATTGTCAAAATGCTCTTGTGACACGGTGCATTGTCCTGATGAAAAAGATTTTTTTTTCGTCTGCAAACCTGGTCTTTTTTTTACGAATTTTTTCCTTCAGCTGGTTTAAAAGGTTACAATAATATTCAGAATTTATTGTTTTACAAGCTTGCCAGTAATTCACAAACAAAATTCCTTTTGCATCCCAAAAAACTAATGCCAACATTTTCTTGGCCGAATTTTGGACACGAACTCGTTTCGAAGTCGAAAAATCAGGTTCACCCCACTTTTTGCCTCTTGTTTTGATTCCGGAAGTCTCATTCATAGTTATAAATCGACCCACAAAATTCACTTTATTCTTTCGAAAACGCTGAGAAAATCGCATTCGAATGTGTTTTTGTTCCATTGTTAGCGAATGCGGCACCCATTGTGTGCACAGCTTTCTGAAACCCAATACTTCAGTCAAAATATTGCTTATACTGCTCAATGAGATGCTTAGGGCTTTTTCTGTAAATTTCTTTCGGTCACTCGACGATTTTCCAATACCGTATCCTGTATTTTTTCTACAATTTCTGTTGTTGCTGCTGTTTTTTGGACGTCATTGACGTGGATCGTTTTCAAGATTTGTACGACCACGTTCAAATTCAGAAACCTGTTTTTCTACTGTACTGATTGAATGCGAAGAGTCCTTATACATTGTCAACATTCGTTCATAAATTTCGTTTGTTTTTAAACCTTCCAAACTCCCTCGACCATTACCTACCTTGACGTGGTGAGGGAGCTCAGTGAGGAAGATCCTCCAGGAAACGGGAGGTGACACCTGAAGCCAAGCGGTAATCAAAACCCCAAGCCAAGGTGTGACTACCGTGCCGAGGGCTGAAGGGTCACAGGGGTTAAGATGCGGCCGTAAACGGTGAACTCTGGGTACCAGGCGACCCCCAGTTTCAACTAGCCTTGTCTCGGCAAAAAGGGGCTCTGCCGAGATCGACTTACTTTCCCCGGAAAAATTGAGGCCATGGCAGCCAACTATGAAAAAACAAAAACACAAACCTACTAAGCAAACACAATTAAACTTCGATCGTGACGATCCAACCCCGAGTGAAGGGGCAACCCTGAACTCATCGATGGAGAACCTGAGTCTAGACTCAGATTCCCCACTTATTCAAGTGGGAACCAATTCAATTGGGACCCAGTCCTTAACGGATGAGCCGAAGCAGGCCCCTTCTGTCAGTACTCCTGACCCCAGGCTCCAATCGGCGCCACCTGCTGAGGCTAAAGTCTTCCCCATCGGTAAGCACCTGTCCACGGACAGCAAACTGCCTTCGGGCAAACCGCCTTCGGGCAAACAGCCTCCGGGCAAACCGCCTTCGGGCAAACTGCCTCCGGGCAAACCGCCTTCGGGCAAACCGCCTTCGGGCAAACCGCCTCCGGGCAACACACAACCAAAGAGCTGTGCCAAGGTTGAGGGGAAAGGAGCGTTCGGGGCACCTGCGGCTAAGGGGAAACCAAAGCGGCAGCGGTCCTCGGACGATCCTAACTCTTCGACACAAAAGGCGGCAAAGAGGGCTCGGCCGGCAACGGCTAGGCCTTCATTTGCAGCCAAGGCTATCGAAGCCGATGGATGGGTCCTGTATGACGACTCTAATCCATCCGACTACGATACTGAGCAGTGCGAACAGCTTAGAAGGAAACTCCTCCTAGCTGTAAGAACTGCGTCTGCGCAAGGCATTAAGCTTTGCTTTGAGTCGGTAGGTGTATACCATAAAATGTTACGGCTGAACTTTGCCGACGAAGACACGAACGAGTGGCTCAGGCAGTACTGCTCCTCCCTTAACGATGTGTGGGAGGGTGCGCGACTAACCTTGAAAAGGGTCTCTGAGCTGCCATCGATCAAGAAGTGCTTTCTCTGGCTTCCAGAAGAAGAGCGAAATGGTGTCGGGGTTCTGGAACAACTTGGTGTACAGAACAACCTTAACACTTCCACCTGGTTGCTGCTAGGCAGCAAAACAGGAGAGAGAACCGATAGGCCGGGAACTTTTCACTATCGGCGTTCCCGAACCTGAGGTTAAGAAAGTTCGGGAAAAATCGGGTTGCCGGCTCTACTATGGACTGGGGACCGTCACGTTACAAGTGTCGGCTCCTAAAACCATTGAAGGGGACATGCAGCCCCCGGCATCTACATCTGAAACATAAATGAGGTGCCACATCTCCCAAGTAAATTTGCAGCATTGTAAAGCGGCGACTGCACTTATCAGTCGTCGGATCAATAGCTGCAAGACATTTATATACCTCATACAAGAACCGTGGGTTGTTGGTGGGGCAGTCAGGGGCCTAAACTTCCAACATGCTGACCTATTGTATGCCAATGGAAGCGATCGACCCCGCACCTGCATGGTAGTCTCCAAAGACTTCCAAGCTAACCTGGTTAACGATCTATGTGATGGCGACACCACATCGGCTAAGCTAACCATAAAAAGTCAACAGGGAGATAAAGAGATACTATGGTGCTCTGCATACTTCCCCTACGACGCAGAAGACGTTCCCAGTGGAACATTCATCAGAGCTATCCAATATGCCAAAAGTAGAGGCATGGGGGTAATAGCAGGATGTGATGTCAACGCTCACCACATATGCTGGGGAAGTTCGAACATCAATGCAAGAGGATCGAGACTACTGGAGTATCTAGTAGGAACCGATTTGCAGATCCTAAATGTGGGTAATGAACCCACTTTCTTCAACGTGGTCAGGCGAGAGGTCATCGACATCACGGTGGTATCTCCTGACATCGCGGCTCTGATCGGAGAGTGGAGAGTATCAAACGATATCACACTCTCGGATCACAGACGCATTGATTTCGTTATGGGCATGGATCTACCTCCACCCACTCCATTTTGGAATCCGAGGAAGACAGATTGGGTAATGTATCAAACAGAATTGAACGCCCGAGTCACGATCCCTGGGAGGCGCATCAAACCCATTGCTGGAATTGAGAAGACAACCCAGATGATCACAAATAGCATGAGAGAAGCTTTCGAAGAAAGCTGTCCACTCAAGATGCCAAAGAAGGGTAAAACACCATGGTGGAACTCGGATTTGGCAAAACAGAGGAGAACGATAAGGATGCTCCTTAATCGTGCTCTGAAGGGCGAATCAAGCACTAGCTGGAATCGCTATAAAGAGGCACAGAAGGCTCTAAAGAAGAGCATAAGATCGGCTAAACGATCATCTTGGAGACGCTTTTGCGAAGAGACTAACTCTCTTGAGGCAACGTCAAAGCTGAAGCGGATTCTGGTCAAAGAACGTAGCCAGAAACTGGGTTACTTACGTTTACAGAATGGGAAGTACACAGGAAGCGATGAAGAAACGGCAAATCATTTGCTTGAAGTACACTTCCCAGGCAGCATCCAAAATCTAATCTCGGGGCCAACAGGTGCATACAGTCCTCAACCGAGAGATTGGAATCTGGCATGCAAAGTAGTATCACTGGAGCGAGTGAAATGGGCATTTAACTCGTTCCACAGATATAAGTCTGCAGGTCCGGATGGCATCATTCCTGCGCTAGTAGTAGAAGGAATGGATGCCTTGGGTCGACACATTCGGAATATATATTGGGCATGCCTAGCACACGCTTATATTCCAGTTAAATGGCGGGATGTGAAGGTGTTGTTCATTCCCAAACCAGGAAAACCCACCTACACAGACGCAAAAAGCTTTCGACCGATCAGCCTAACGTCCTTTCTGCTAAAAGGACTAGAAAGATTAGTAGATCGGTTCATAAGGGATACACACATTCCTAAATGGCCACTTCACCATAGGCAACACGCCTACCAGAAAGGCAAATCCACGGAGACAGCACTCCATGAACTTACGGCAAAAATTGAAACGGCGATGTCCGATAAAGAATACGCTTTAGGCACATTCATGGACATCGAAGGTGCCTTCAATTATGCCTCATTTGCGGCAATTTGTGATGCGGCAAGACAGCATGGAATCGAACCGCTGCTAATCAGTTGGATCCTTCACATGCTAGAGTGGAGAAAAATCCACATATCGGTCGGCCAGAAGTCTATTGAAGCAGGATGTCTCAGGGACTGCCCACAGGGAAGGGTTCTCTCTCCACTGTTATGGCTCTTGGTGATGGATACCCTGCTGTGGCTCCTAGAGGACAAAAAAGTCTTCGCGCAAGCATTTGCGGACGACCTAGCCGTAATAATTACCGGCAAGTTTGCGGACACAGTATGTGACCGTTTGAATGCAACTCTGCATGTAATCCACAGCTGGTGCCTCCGCAATGGACTCACGGTGAACGCTAGAAAGACTGGACTAGTTATGTTCACTAAGAACGTCAGGTGGGGCAGCTATACACTACCCACCTTAGCAGGGGCGGAAATCCAGCTGGCACAAACAGTCAAGTACTTAGGAGTACATTTCGACTCCAAGTTAACGTGGAAGCATCATATCCAGGAACAATACCAGAAATCCTGCAGATTGCTCTGGTGCTGTAGGAATGCGATAGGTAAGACCTAGGGACTTTCACCTAAACGGATATATTGGATGTATACATCCATAATAAAACCCATTTTGATGTATGCATGCATCGTCTGGTGGCCAAGACTGAACTTTGCTAACAGCAGGAAGCTGCTAACGCAGATTCAGAGACTTGGTTGCCTAAGTATTACTGGAGCAATGAGTACTACGCCGACTGCGGCACTTGAAGCCATCCTAAATTTACTACCCATCTACTTGGAGGTGAAACGGAAAGCAGCCAACGACGCATATAGGCTCGATACCATTGGGGCGTGGAAAGGCGGCCAATCCAACGGGCATGCGTCTATATGGAAATTCCTTGAAAAACATCCGGTAGCCCTGATGCCGACCGATCATATGGTTTCCAGATTCGTCTTTGAAAAGACATACACTGTCGTAATCACCGAAAGAGAAGAATGGTCGACAAGTGGCCATGAGTCTTTTCAGATTACAGACCTAATAATCTTCACCGACGGGTCAGTCACGGAGGATGGATCGGGTGCAGGCGTGTTCTCGGAGAATCCGATTATAGAACTGGCCCGACCCCTCGGAAAAATGACGACCATATTCCAGGCGGAGATATATGCCATTTCATTGGCAGCAGAAGAATGTCTGCGACAAAAATGGAGGGGTCGCACCATTCGAATCTGTTCCGACAGTCGGGCGGCATTATCGGCACTGGATGGCAACAACATATCAAGCCAGTTGGTGTGGAGTTGTCATCAGGTGCTGCTGAAACTTGGCCGACTGAACGAAACATTCCTGATGTGGGTGCCGGGGCACTCTAACATCGCCGGTAATGAGGGGGCTGATAGACTGGCTCGCCGAGGGTCTGGATCCACAATGGTGGGCCCAGAACCAGCTCTTGGAATCCGACCATCTACTGTCAAGTCTACTCTGAAAGGTGAAATTGCAAGGATTCACGCAATCGAGTCGAGAAATTTGGACTCTTGCCGGCAAGCGACAATCCTTGTGAAGGAGCCTAGGGCCACTAGAGCGGCATTTTTGTTGTCCCTTAAGAAGGGGGACATGAAAACCCTAGTAGGGCTTTTGACGGGACACTGCCCCTTAAACTACCATATGGAAAAGATTGGGGTAGTGGTTTCGGCTGTGTGCAGCCAATGTGAGGAGGAGGAGGAAACTGTCCTGCACTTTTTATGCAGCTGCCCGGCATCCTCAGATCTCAGACGAAGACACCTTGGCAAGGTTTTCTTCAATGAAGAATCTGCACACTCTCTGCCTCTTGAGAATGTTCTCAGATTCGCTAAAGCCTGCGAACACCGTAGGCGGGAAACCATTGAATAGGCAACTTACGGGGATAGTACAATGGGCCTAATAATGGCCTGAGTGCTCGGAGCTGCGGCTCCCCCCATTTAACTAAACTAAACTAAACTAAACCTTCCAAAAATAAAAATTCAATCAAAGCACGATACTTGATTTTTTCCATTTTAAAAATACTGTGACACGTTGATACTAAATGGCTTGTAAACAAAGAATGAATTGACAGATTGAAATGAAACTTTACATACGGTCATATAAAGGGTGTACCAACATAATAAAAAAAATAGCCTAGTGGCAATGCTCTCTCTTATCGAACCGCAAAACTTATTGAACAACCTAGTATATTATAGTAACTTATATATAGATGTTTGATTATATGATATATTATAGTAACTTAGGGTACTATCTTTATTGGTCGAGTTGGGATTTTAACTCGTCTTTTGGGCGTTTCCCTGCTGACGTCCTGTTCGTTCACAAAAATTACAACGTTGTTTCCTACCTGAACTTGTACGGTTTGTTGTTCCAGTTTGACCTTTCCTCCTGGGTAACCCTATTTGCCCAAGATTCTCGAATTATTTTTCATCATAATTGTACATTTTGAACTCCGTACAAGGTGTATTTTTCTATCTAAAACACTCATCGTACGTGTGTCCCTTTTTCCTAAAATAGGAACATGAAACGTTCTCAAAGTTATTAGCTTTTGTTTGATCGTTCCCTAGTGATATGCCAAGTTAGTACTTGTAAGACTTAAATATGCATTGGTTGTTTGCTGAGTATTGTTGGGTAATAAAGTCGGTGGTGATGCTCTGAAATAACCGGGAAGAGCCGGCTTTTGGGTATCTATATTATGGAAAGCCGTTTGCTGCAGCTTTTCCATTTCCAATGATCTCGGTGTTACTCCACCAAGTGTAAGAAGATACCTACTGGCCTACGCTGATGACACAGGCATTATGGGAAGAACAACCCGAGATCTACTTTCATTCAGATCGAGCAGGCTGCGTGAGATTTCAGGCTACACATTAATGAAGGCAAGACGAAGTACATGGTGGCAACATCAGCACCGAAAACCACCCAACCAACAACATCAAACCGCACTGGTCAAACACAAACACGAAGAAGAATAAGGATAGGAGAATACAACTTTGAGACCGTTGACAATTTCTCCTATCTGGGGTCGAAAATCACAACCGATATCAGCTATGACGTTGAAATTCGCACACGGTTATTGGCTGCCAACAGAACCTATTTCAGCTTACAAAAACTGTTTCACTCGAAACGTCTCACCATAGGGTCAAAGCTCTTACTGTACAAGACTATGATCTTGCCAGTTCTTATGTATTCGAAAGGTTGTGGTGGGCGGGTCACTTAATCCGTATGGATGAGAATGATCATACCCGAAAAATCCATAAGGATAGTGTTTATGGTAGAAAAAGATGACGAGGCATACCCTGCCTGATATGGAACGGTGGCGTAGGTCAGTACGCCAGACAGCTTTTCATCATCATCATCAACGGCGCAACAACCGGTATCCGGTCTAGGCCTGCCTTAATAAGGAACTCCAGACATCCCGGTTTTGCGCCGAGGTCCACCAATTCGATATCCCTAAAAGCTGTCTGGCGTCCTGACCCACGCCATCGCTCCATCTTAGGCAGGGTCTGCCTCGTCTTCTTTTTCTACCATAGATATTGCCCTTATAGACTTTCCGGGTGGGATCATCCTCATCCATACGGATTAAGTGACCCGCCCACCGTAACCTATTGAGCCGGATTTTATCCACAACCGGACGGTCATGGTATCGCTCATAGATTTCGTCATTGTGTAGGCTACGGAATCGTCCATCCTCATATAGGGGGCCAAAAATTCTTCGGAGGATTCTTTTCTCGAACGCGGCCAAGAGTTCGCAATTTTTCTTGCTAAGAACCCAAGTTTCCGAGGAATACATGAGGACTGGCAAGATCATAGTCTTGTACAGTAAGAGCTTTGACCCTATGGTGAGACGTTTCGAGCGGAACAGTCTTTGTAAGCTGAAATAGGCTCTGTTGGCTGACAACAACCGTGCGCGGATTTCATCATCGTAGTTGTTATCGGTTGTGATTTTCGACCCCAGATAGGAGAAATTGTCAACGGTCTCAAAGTTGTATTCTCCTATCCTTATTCTTGTTCGTGTTTGTGTTTGACCAGTGCGGTTTGATGTTGTTGGTTGATTCGTCTTCGGTGCTGACGTTGCCACCATATATTTAGTCTTGCCTTCATTGATATGCAGCCCAAGATCTCGCGCTAATCACCGCCTGCTCGATCTGGATGAAGGCAGTTTGTACGTCTCGGGTGGTTCTTCCCATGATGTCGATATCGTCAGCATAGGCCAGTAGTTGGGTGGACTTAAAGAGGATCGTACCTCTTGCATTCACCTCAGTATCACGGATCACTTTCTCGAGGGCCAGGTTAAAGAGGACGCATGATAGCGCATCCCCTTGTCGTAGACCGTTGTTGATGTCGAATGGTGTTGAGAGTGATCCTGCTGCTTTTATCTGGCCTCGCACATTGGTCAGGGTCAGCCTAGTCAGTCTTATTAATTTCGTCGGGATACCGAATTCTCCCATGGCCGTGTACAGTTTTACCGTGGCTATGCTATCATAGGCGGCTTTAAAGTCGATGAACAGATGGTGCAACTGTTGTCCATATTCCAACAGTTTTTCCATCACTTGCCGCAGAGAGAAAATCTGATCTGCTGCTGATTTGCCTGGAGTGAAGTCTCTTTGGTATGGGCTAATGATGTTCTGAGCGTATGGGGCTATCCGGCCTAGCAAGATAGTGGAAAATATCTTATAGATGGTACTCAGCAACGTGATACCTCTATAATTTCTGCACTGTGTGATATCTCCCTTTTTATGTATGAGACAGATAATGCCTCGTTGCCAATCGTCAGGCATTGATTCGCTGTCCCACACCTTGAGCACAAGTTGATGAATCACTTGGTGTAACTGGTCGCCCCCATATTTAACCAATTTGGCTGTAATTCCATCGGCTCCTGGCGACTTATGATTTTTTAGCCAATGAATTGTACGGACTGTTTCTCCTAAACTTGGTGGTGGCAGTATTTGTCCGTCGTCTTCAGTTGGGGGGACCTCCAACTCGCCGATGTTCTGGTTGTTCAGTAGCTCATCAAAGTACTCAACCCATCGCTCTAATACGCCCATTCTGTCGGAAATCAGATTTCCCTCTTTGTCTCGGCAGGATGAGCATCGAGGTGTATAAGATTTCATCCTGCTGACTTGTTGGTAAAACTTCCGCGCTTGGTGCGGTTGCTCCTTGTACTTTTCTAGTTCACAGACTTGTTGGTTCTCCCAGGCTTCCTTTTTCCGTCTGTGAAGTCGCTTCTCCGCTCGACGGAGTTCGTGATAAGTCTCTGCGCGTGCCCGCGTTCTTTGAGAATGCAACATTACTCGGTATGCGGCATTCTTCCGTTCCGTTGCTAGCTTACATTCATCGTCAAACCAGCCGTTCCGACTCCTTTTGCGGCTGGGGCCAAGTATGTTTGTGGCCGTATCAACGATAACGTTCTTCAGGTGCTTGTGAAGATCATTTGTTGATGCTTCATCTCCAGGTCCTCTGTTGACTGCGGTTATTGCGGCATCCATTTCCCTCTTATAGGTGTCGCGGAGGGTTGTGTTGTGGATGGCTTCAGTGTTCACTCTCACCTGATTGTCAGAGGGGATTCTAGGTGGTATTGTTATTCGAGCTCGGAGCACCATGCCAACGAGATAGTGATCCGAGTCTATATTGGCCCCCCTATATGTTCTGACATTCATCAAGGCTGAGAGGTGGCGGCGTTCGATCAACACGTGGTCAATTTGGTTGAAAGTGGTCCCGTCTGGAGAGGCCCATGTATGTTTGTGGACTGCTTTCCGCGCAAACCAGATATTTCCAAGAATCATTTCGTGTGACGTTGCTAATTGAATAATCCGCAGTCCATTATCATTTGTATTTTGGTGTAAGCTATGGGAGCCAACGTATCGCCTGAATACGGGCTCCTTCCCTACTTGGCTGTTAAAATTCCCAAGTATGATTTTGATATCATATCTGGGACAGGCTTCGAGGGTTCGTTCTACTGCCTCGTAGAAGGTATCCTTCTCCGACTCTGCAGTCTCCTCTGTAGGGGCGTGAAAGTTTATGAGGCTAATTTTTCAAAACTTGCCTCTCAAGCGCAGAGTGCATAGCCGTTCGCTTATGTTTTCAAAGCCGATAACAGCAGGTTTCATTTTTTGGCTGACTAAGAAACCTACTCCGAGCACATGGTCTACTGGATGACCGCTATAATATATGGTGTAGTGGCTCTTCTCCAGGAAACCGGTCCCTGTCCATCGCATCTCTTGCAACGCTGTTATATCAGCCCTATATTGGGACAGGGTATCGGCTAGCTGCTCGTCAGCTTCATCTCTGTACAGGGAGCGCACGTTCCATGAGAAAATGCGCAAATCGTTATTCCGTGTTCGTTGCCGGGTCCGTCGTTTTAAAATCCGTCCTGTCCGAGGCTCCTGTTGTGGCTTCGTAACAAGTTGTTTTTCGTGTAGGGTTGTCAGCCCTACCCTACCCCCAACCTGGAGGACCAGTTGGTACAATTTGTCCCGTTTTTAGGCGCGGGAGACTCGCCTTCATCCTTCTCCGTCTGCAGCTTTTCGTTAAGAAAGAGCTCCCAGCGGTCACCACGTGGAGGTGGAGATAGGGTTTGGTAGTAGAGCTGTTGGTGTTGGTTCAGCAGGCATTTCCCATGTTTTATGCTCCATCGTGGGTACCAATCCACGTTTCGCCCCGGGACCTATACTACCCTTTGACCTTTGACAGCTTTTAGGGATATCAAATTGGTGGACCTTGGCACAAAACCGGGCTGTTTGGGTTTCTTACTAACGCAGGCCTAGACTGGATACCGGTTATTGCACCGTTGATGATGATGAAATCCGTTTGAATCAATATCCATTACATACTGTAGCCATCACAGATAAGTTTTTTTGTTTCAAATTAAGAGCAAATCCTACGTCGAAAGTAATGAACTAATGGTATCCTGTTTTACGAGAGAGAAGTGTTTCTTATGTTAATTCAGGATACTTTGCTCCCTACGGAAATATACAAACAGTTCACTCTTCATGACGTCTCAGTTACCAACTCCATTTGTGCAACCGTGAAGATGAGATCATTTGCCAAATAATATTTGCAACCAGGGGAATGCAAGGCAGGACAGACATCAAATACCTCATGCTGAAATATGATTTAATAGTAAAAAACCAGTTTTATTATAAGTACATTCGACATAACATAGTATCTTGGACAATGATCGGGCCAAACTGCTGTGGGACGACAGCATTCCCATTGACTACAGAGCCGATCGGAGTAGACCTTATCCAGTTTTGATCCTCAAGAATAAACAAGTGTGCTTCATAATAAATGTAGATGTACCATTTGACCGAAAAATTGTTTCAAAAAAAGTATACCGATCGGTTATCCTTTGGCAAACGGTATGATATATAGTAGACGACCTATGTAGTCCTAGGTTCCAGAAAGTCCACAATGTTATGAAAATATCATGCTGGTCTGGAGCCCAGGTCAGTGATCGGGGAAACTGAGAACAAAGTAAAGGTGGACGACCAATTGGGATAACTTCGCCATACTGCATCCTATCTGATCACACTTCTTCGCCAAGGAAGTCTAACTCAATTGACCTGGCCCTTCAGGTTGGATGTTCGAAGCGATGGGTCTACAACCCGTCATCCACGAAGGGTGAATAGCCTCGGACAGAATTCATACCACCGAAACGACCGCGCAAACAAATAAATGACCACGCCCTTGAATTCTGGAATATTAGATCACTAAACAAATTTAGTGCTGTCAAAGATCTTCCTTCAACAGTAAGTACAAGGTCAGCGTTCTAGCAGCCCAAGAAACGAATTAGAATGGTTGTGACATAACCGACTTGTGGTCTCACACAATCTTCAAAAGAGGGAAGTTATCAGGGAAATGTGCGTTTGGAGTCGCTTTCATCGTGGATAGGGATTTCAAAGTAAATGTTATTGACTTCAAACTCAAGAAAAAGGAGGCATGCAGATAACAAATAGAACGAAACACAAGGACCAAGAGAGAAAATTACGAAAATCTCCGACGAGCAGTTAAAAAAATATTAAGGCAAAAGAAGAAAAATATTTTGAAGATGAATTGAAGAAAATTGATGACAACATCAACACAACACAAGACAGGCCTACAAAGTAGTGAAGAGCTTAAGGCGTGGATATCAATCCTTTGTAGCAATCATCGAAGACGAAAGTGAGAGAGTGGGAGACGTCTTATTTCAAAGAACTCCTCAATCCTTCACACACAAGGCAATCACCAGCACTCATAAGAATTATGGTCGTGCATAATGGGAACATTGGATCGCCAACATTGGAAGAAATAGAGGTAGCGATCAAATGTCAAAAATTGACAAGGAGCCGGGCATAGATGACATTCTCACTGAACTCATCAATTCAGGCGGTCCATGCTGATTGATGAATACCAAGGAGGTTTTTGGACTGGAAGATAGACCATTGATCAGCTATTAACGTTAAAAAAGGTGCTAGAAAAATGCAAAGGACTATTTTTTTTAAACCCCGATAAAAGAGCAATCGAAGTTGGTTTAAGTTAATGGAAACAAGACGAAAGTTATGATGCAAACGAGAAAAATGACGCCCGATAGACAAAATAAAACGATTGACGAGTGAAATCTAGAAAATGTAGACAACTTTATATGCATAGATATAAAACTGACGAAAAATTAAAGTGAACTTGACGAAATAAAACGACGAATCCAGTTTGCAAATAGAGGCTTCGACTCTGTCCTAACGATTTTAAAAGTCAGCCAGAGGAAAACAAAGCTCCGAGTATACAAACTATAATAAGACCAGCACTATGCTGCGGATGAGAAACATAGACCCTAACACAAACTTTCGACAAAACTGGTTAATATCTTCACGAGGGGGTCCTGAGGAGAATAATAGGAGTTAAACGAGAGAACGACCAATGACGAATCAGATACAACCATGAGTTTATGACGATTCTGTTTCCAAATTAATAAATCTTAGGAAATTGCAATGGGTTGGCCACGTTCAGTGTATGGACAACATTCGGGTACCTGAAAGAGTATTTGAAGGGAGAACAGGAGGACGAAGACCGGTAGGAAATCCCGAAAGAAATCGGGTGTGACAGACAGACATGCGCGTCCCCTTCTTGTGGTTGAGGATATGGTCGGCGAATGCGTCGAAATATGCACCTGTACGCTTTCGAAGGTGTGGGTGCATGGTTATGTCTATGCGCGGGTTGGGTAGGTGGGAGAAAAACCCCATCCGTGGACAAAAATGGCTATAGGAAGAACACCCAGAACAAGAAACTAATATGGAAGAAAAAGGAGAGAAAAATTTACGGTGCAAGGACTCGGAGAACCGGCGGCTTTTGGAAATGGGACAACGATATCCTTCAACTGCAGTGCCTCGGTTGTTGATTACTTAGTGACAGTTGCATCGAATACTACAAGTAGCCTAGAGAAAGAGGCATTTAAAAGGAGTACATCACTTCTGAGAACGCCTTCTCCAAAAATACGGAAAGATGTTTCACAAACTGTTCATTTATTAGCTCATTGGGTCGGAAAATGTCACAGAGCCTAGTGCTTGATCTATTTTCGGACGAATTATCGTATGCCCTATTCGGAGAAAAAATAGAGGAGCTGTGCGAATCCATAAAGGACATTCATCCATCCAAGGAATCCATAAAGGCATCAGCCCATCAAAAACATGGTCCGAGCCATTCGTGTTATGTACAATAGTGCCAAGGACGCAAAAAATACCCCGAACAAAACAAGGGTCACTCAGACAACCCAAGTGTCGCCCTTTCAAAATCCAAAGAGCGGTAAGCCTGAAAAGAGAAATAGAGAGAATGTGAACGATCCTTTCGGATCCTCTCAGGACGCGAAAAGGTAAAAAGGCCTCTCACTGGCAAAGGGGAAAGCAAGCAAAGTGACCAAAATCGTGGAAACAACGGGACTGGCTCCAATCGACCCAAGGGAGATGAAGTCCCAAAAAGGGCCAAGGAATCATAGACCAAGGTTGGGGAAAGAAAAGTGCGACACATTGCGGCCCGAATTGGTTATCATCTCGAAAAAAAGGTGATACGACATATGCCGATATCCTCAAGAAGGTCAAATGCGATCTAGAGCTGATGAACCTTGGAGAAATCGTCTGCCGAATCAGAAGCTTCCAAAAAGAAATTTGATTCTGGAGCTGAAGAAGTTTCCGGGCAAACGGCTGAAAATTTCCCTGGCGAGATGGAGAAGTCCTCAGGGGACGAGGCACAAGTACGGGCCAGAAAGCAGGGGATTGTGATACAATGTAAGGATAAAGAAAAGCAGTTCGGACCACTTGGTTTGCAAGTTTCTTCAATCAGAGGACTGATGAAGGCATACGGAGGAACGCAAACGGCAACTATAAGGTTACCAACTAAAGTAGCGTTCAAACGGCTGGTAAAGTGAAAATAAGTTGGCTCGTTTGCCAATTAAGGGAGAAGGTGTTCGTTAAGCGCTGCTTTGGATTCCTAGAATTTGGCCACATAGCCGCGGTGACTGTGACACGTCAAAAAATGCAGAAAATGTAAGTGAGAAGGTCATGTTCAGGGAGTGCAAGGCAGAATGCTTTGCAAGGGGAAAAGGGGTGTCGACTGTCGGCACGTTGCACGCAGCAGCATTTATGAGAAGGGAATCAAAGTTGCCATAATCTAACAATAAGAGTGGTGTCTGGGCTACAGATGAAACTGGCAAGGTGGCAATATGGGTGTGTGAAAATCAAACCATTCAAGAACTGATGGAGTTTCTAGAAGCTGAATTCACCAGGGCAAAAATAGCTGGCATCTACATATATAGTTGCTATGTTCCGTCAAGTGCGACGATAACAGAATTCGAGGGAGTGCTAGGTATGCCGATCTCGAATGTAAGAAGCTGAAACCCCAAAATCATAGCGGGCGATTTCAAAGCATGGGCTGTGGATTAGAACAGTCGAATTACGAACACCAGGGGCCGTATCCTGCTCGAGGCTTTCGCGGAGCTAGACTTGGTGCTTACAAATACAGGAAATGTGTTCACATTTCGTGGGGCAGGGTTGAGTTCAATAGTGGATCTGACATATGTGAGTACCAGATTGGTGAGGAGAATGGTCTGGTTTGTCAGTGAGCATTATATTCATAGCGACCACCTGGCAATTTTCCTTTAGATCGAATATGGGCCATGCGATGATGTATGTTTACGCGAAGCTGGAAATTAGGGCTGGTCTGTGAAAAAGTTTGAAGAGGATGCACAACCCTGGTGGTGCGGCTTCAGAAAAGGTAGAGCAAATAATGAGACGCATAATGAGAGCTTGCGGCGTTGCTATGCCGAGGCGGCGAGTCAGTGCAAAAAAGTAGTAGGTGGACTGAAGAGATCGCGGAGTTTCAGGCTGCATTTCTCGAGTTAACAGGATTTACCAACGATTTAGAGGAAGATCAGAATTCAAAGAGGATCGGCAAGTATATGCGAACCTTCGAGCTAGGCTTAAGCAGGCTATACGGATCGCTTTACTTTACACAGAGGCAGATCAAAGCCCCTGAGGAACAGCAAACAGGGTGGTTATGAAGAAGAAGAGACGGCGAAGACCACAAGTGACCTGCCCGCACCTTCTACTCGATATCATGATGGCGCTCTTCCCCACGGATGAAAGGCAGCGCCAAAAACATAAACAAGCATTGGACGTCTATACCACACCTGCGGTAACTGAGGAGAAACATGCGCAGATTTGCCGGAGAATTGGTGACAAGAAAGCTCCTGGTTTATGAGCGTATTTGAAACATGCATGGTGGAAGAGTTCAAAACTAGTTTTGCACTGAAGCCCAATAAGCAAACCAGGCGCCCGATTTGCCTTATTGACACTGTAGGAAAGCTCCCCGAAAGGGCCATCTACAGAAGACTATGATAGAATTTAAGGGTGGATTATCGGAGCGACAATTTGGATTGCGGCAAACCCACTCAACGATCGACGCCGTAGACGTTGTTATGAAGCTGACTCGAGACGCGATGTTGTCTAATAAATGCTATGCCGTGGTGACGTTGGATGTCAAAAATGGATTCAATTCAGCCAGCTGGGAGTGGATAAAAAGCTCATTGGCTAAAATGGGTGTCCCTAGTCATTTGGCTAAGCTCCGCGAAAGTTACCACTTGGAGAGGATACTTTGGTACGATACGGATGATGAATTCAAGCAGTACACCGTCACTGTAGGAGAACCACAGGGTTCAGTGTCCTCTCCTGTGGAACGTTATGTATAATGGAGTCCTTGCCTTTCCCGTGCCAGAGGAGGCCATGATAATCGGTTTCGCAGATGATCTAGCCGTGGTTGTTGGAGCGAAACAACCTAAAGACGTTGAAGTGTACGCTAGCGAAACCATCAACGCGATGGCTGGAGATGGTTCAGGTTGACCTTGCGGAACAAAAGACGGAGGGGGTCCTGATTACGAATTGTAGGAAGAGGAATACGGTTACTATTTGTGTTTGTGACCACATTATTACTTCGAAGCTGGTTATCAAATAACTGGGGCCGATGATTGACGCTAAAATCAATTTCAAGGGACACCTAGACTATGCCTGTGAGAAAGCGGCAAATACCAGCGTATCATTATCACGGATGTTGCCTAACATTGGAGGTCCAAGATACAGTCGCAGATTACTTGTGGCCGGAGTGGTCCGCTCCACACTATTATACGCGGCACCTGTGTGGGACGAAGTACTACCGTATGAGAGTAGTCACTGGAGGGTAAACATGACTTACCGCTTAGTGGCGCTAAGAGTGTGTAGCGCCTTCAGAAAAATCGCAGGCGAGGCAGCGTGTGTTATTGCGAGAATGATCCCAATGGACATTCTGACAAGTTCGGCATGCTTTTTGTACAAGAAAAGGAGAAGGAATCCACCTGAAAAGGATACAGAATACCGAAAGGCGGCAAGGCGAGAGTCGCTGAAAAAGTGGCAGCAACGGTGAGATGACTCGCAGAGGGGTTGCTGAACCCACACCTTGATTCCCCGTATTGAGGAGTGGATTCAGCGACGAAACGGCCAGATTAACTACCATCTGAAGCAATTCCTATCAGGGCACGATGGTTACAGGAAGTATCTGCACCAATTCAGGTTGAATGATTCTCCCTTTTCCCCTAAATGTGGATGCACATCACCTGAGGACCCGGAGGATTATGTTCCACTGTCCAGGATTTTGCTCAGAGAGGAGGAACCTGGAAAACTCTCTGAAAATTAGCATACGCCCGCAGAACATCATCGGAGAAATGCTGAAGTCGGAGGGAAATTGGTGAAAAGTAAACTCCGCAATCAAAAGGACACAGGCGAAACTTGGAAAAATGGAGCGCGTAAGAGGACGCGAAGAACGGAAGGTTTGGTTGTTTAAAGCGCAGTCCTCCCCGCGACGTAATGGTTTGCGGCGGTTCCACGCGGAAGGAAGAAGGAGAAAGTGATGGTGGTTTTAATGGGTGAGAATACCACGCACTGCTGTAACCTGGCGCGACAGTGTCTTTCTATGATTTCCATCACCATGCATAAAAACAAAAACAAAGACAGACGGACGGACAGATAGACATCGCAGGGATTCTAATAACGTTTAACATTTTATTTTTACACAAAAGTTTAAAAATTTGCGTATTTTAATACAAACAAATGCTAGTATCAGCGTAAAATGGATATGATATTTTATCAATGAAACTATTTAAAATGTTTATATGCTCGGAAGGTGCTTCTAAACTGATGTGATATTTTCCAGTCATGGACAACCACATATATAATTCTATCTTGATGTACCTTCTGTATAAAAGTACCTGGAAACTTCAATTTAAAGTAACCGCTCAAAAGGAATCGGTAACAATTTTTTTCCCCTAAGTTGCTACACCTTTTCTTAATTACAGAAATAAAAATTAGCGTATTTTGTCAGCTTGTGTGTTTACAGTCTACCTCAAAAGTCTTCTGCCAATTTTACTATAGATCTTGCAACATAACGTTCAAAGCATAATTAACTGTAGAGATGAGGCTACCAGATTTTACAACTTAAACCACATCGACATACTGTCCCTTCAAGAAACCTATGAAATTTACTCCGGTTTCCACGGTTATAAGAGGATACTGTTTAGTGTCCAGATTGAGAGATGATGGATATGGCGGAGTGACGCTTGCCTTTCGCAACGGAATAACCTTTAGAAAACTCCATTTTGACACTGAACATTTTGACCGAAAAAGTTGACTGACGGTTTCGTCCAGGGCAGAAGCAACTCATCAGATGCTGCCTCACATCTGCTCTGAGATGACCATGACCGAAAGTAACGACAGATGGTCATCGCTCCATTCAAATATAATCGCAAACACGTGATGGGTACGAATTATATGCAAGTGAAATCCGTCATAAGTCCAGACCTAAACCAGGCCGAAGTAAGAGGAGTTCCAGGACTACAAAAGAGGAAGTAAGTTACTTTCCAAGTGTTCCGGTCCGTCCCCAAGTGGGTACGGACTCAGGACTGCCAGCATCCTAAACAATAAATAAAATACTGATTGCAGAAACACTAAACCTTAAACCCAACAGTATTGTAACGTCGATTTATTTTATTATTAAGGACCTAGGATCCCATCTAAGGGAAAAATGGAAGCAATGAGAACTTTGAGACAAACTCCGAACTACGAGGATTTCATCAGGACCAAACAGGCAACTAAACGATGAAAGGAGGAAATCAAGAGGGAAAAAACAAACTTCTGGGATAACTTATGTGACGAAATATTGAACCTGAACCTTTCAGGAGGAGTCCAAACAATTTACATCATGGGATAAAGACACAGAAATAGAAGGTAGCTATGGCAAAAGATCTGTACACCTAGATAACACAACTTATGCTTCCTATTGCCATGCAGATTTAAAAACGGATGAAGTTGTTGCTAAGCATAAGAACCAGTCCGCTCCCGGGTATGATAAGATACTTTACTCTTATGCAAACTGGCTGAGTGAAGAAACCAAATTACACCTTTTTGGAGGCCCTTCTACAAACACAGGAATGGAGGACAATCAAGATTATTCCAATATCCAAAAAAAAAGATCGATCTGAACAATATCATGCCGCGGGCCTGAGATGGCGAAGGCTTACAAGCTGTGCCAAATCAAGGAGAATTTGGCCCGCTTATAACATAGCCCGATCACGAGAGCTCCTGTGCCAGACGCGTGCAAATGCATTCAAGATTACGGCGGTCTGCACGGGGCACTGGCCCATAGGGGACCATGCCGCTAGGCTCGGCTTACCCTACAACTCGCATTGCCGAAGCTGCGGAGAAGGAAGGGAAACCCTCATGCACTTTCTCTGCGATTGCCCGGCTCTGGCTCGAGTCAGGCTGCGGACACTGGGTAAACCATTCTTTGGGGACCTCAGTGAGATTTCTAGTTACAGGGTCGGAGAGCTGCTTTCTTTCGTGAATGCTACGGGCTGGCTCTGAAGATCCGAGCCAGCTGGACTCCGCTTCCCTGTTCCTATAACAACAGTCACGGTCTTAGGAGTTTGTGGCATCAAAACGGCGCACCAAAGCGCTAATTGGGCTCCTCGGAGCGGCCACTGATACCTACCTACCTACCTACAATATCATTAACTTCAAACCTATCTCCCTAATAAACACTTTGGCTAAAATTCGTAACGGTATGGTTAAGAAAAGACTTTCTTTTCCTTCTTCTTAGAAACAAAAAACGTGCGTGCGGAGCATTGCTATGCATACAGAAAAGGGAAGTTGACCACGAGGTGCTTAAACGACCTGTTGCTGAAAATTGTTGTAGTCAAGAGTAAGGGCAGAGTCGTGAAAGCTGTGTCTTTTAACATCAGCAAAGCGTACGAAAGAGTGGTCCTACTACTTCTTGCCGCAACTATGAGAGAAAAAACCTGTCATCTGACATATACTCTATCTAGTTCCTCAAAAGAACCCTGTGCTTCCGGAATACAGGGAGTTGAAATTGCACGATTGGTCGTGCTCGGTAAGCAATGGCCTATCACAAGGAAGTGTTTTAAGCCCGGTACTTTTTAGTCTGTACACAACCTCGCTTCATTCCGCTTCAGGCCAAACCTCCAAACATTCCAAACAAATGATTTTATCACCCTTGCTATGGGCACAGGAGATGATCAGGAAGATAGGCTAAAACGAAAGCAGGTTGACCTTTCTGTGAGTAAATGTAACACCCTGGAACTCGCAGTGAACAGAGATAGATCTAGAGTTATTGCTTTTAGGAGAAATAATTAACATTTCTGGGCAGGACAATTATGAAATCCCTCTGCCTGAAAGATCACGTCAATAATGCAATTGTAAAGGCGAAACAGGCTTCGAGGGTAGTAAACTTTGGCACAGGTACCTCATGGGGGTTAAAACCTGAGAGAGCTGTAAAACTGTTTAGGACCATTGTGAGACTAGTGCTTGATTATGCTGCTGCTTCCACGTTCTTGGTGCTCAAATATCTGGATAACAGAATAGCCACGACTGTGGCGTCTCAGTTGAAAAAATACTTAGGTTTAACTAAGTCGTCACTGCTTCATGTGGCTCATATTCTGGCCGGCGAACCGCCCACAAGTTCAGAAAGGCGCTATTGTAGCTGTTAAGACTCAGCACATCTGCGCATTACTCCTATAGTTTGGTCCACCATGGCTAAAAATTGTCAGGGAAGGAATGGGAACAGAAATGATTGAAATAACCGAACTCAGGCATAGGGCTTTTGCACTATAAGGTACCGATGAAACAACATCAGCTGAAGGGGATAAAGATGGACACGCAAGTGGCAAAGGACAGATTAAGAAAGAAGAAAGCAATAATCACAGACTCCCAAGAAGCTTGCACTCTTCTGGAGACGCAAGACATAAGACACCCCATTGTCTGGGAAATAATAGCGAATTCTAACTTTTTCTTGAATACTGTGGTGACCTAGCGAAAAGTGAAATTATGTTGAACAAATTAAGAAGGATTGGCAAGATGAATACCAGGCAACGTTGAGATTAAAATGCAAAGATTTTGCCAGCTTCCATCTCAACAAATATTATAACAATTGTAAAAATTTTCAATTTCAAATTTTCTCAAACAATGTTTATAGCAAACCTTTTTTTCGAAAGATTGGCAATAGACTACCTTATTTTTGAGTGTAGGAGGCACAGTGTGGTTAAGAATAAATTCAGTTGGAAAGAGTGTTTCGACTCCCTAAGGATTTTTTTAAAAGAAGGAACTCCAGATTGAGGAGTTGATCAGCTTCTTAAAAGAATCAAGAAGAAGCTTTAGGACTATGCGCCTACTCTTACGTTTTATTTTATACGTCTTTTTCCTTGCTTTGTAAGAAAATATCAATATCGCAGGTCACAAGGCATTTCCTATCCCAAACCCCCTTCCTAGTTGATTCCATTCATCCCATATACGCCCTATTGCATTTTCCTGGTTAAGATCAATGTGAATAAGTAATACTAACTAGCACATACTGGTTGCAAATAAATCAAATCACTTAAGTCTGTCTAAAGTCATAAAAACTAATATAAGCTGACATAATAACAACCGTGAAGTGGAAATTAATACAAAATCTCGAACAAATCTAACCACAATCATATAAAAACGTTAATAGTGTCCAAATTTGTATCACATGTCCTGCCTGGTCGGACAGGCTCCGTCACAATTGTGCTTGCAAGTCATCATCATCATCAACGGCGCAACAACCGGTATCCGCTCTAGGCCTGCCTTAATAAGGAACTCCAAACATCCCGGTTTTGCGCCGAGGTCCACCAATTCGATATCCCTAAAAGCTGTCTGGTGTCCTGACCTACGCCATCGGTCTATCTTAGGCAGGGTCTGCCTCGTCTTTTCTTCCTACCATAGATATTGCCCTTATAGACTTTCCGGGTGGGATCATCCTCATCCATACGGATTAAGTGACCCGCCCACCGTAACCTATTGAGCCGGATTTTATCCACAACCGGACGGTCATGGTATCGCTCATAGATTTCGTCATTGTGTAGGCTACGGAATCGTCCATCCTCATGGAGGATTCTTCTCTCCAACGCGGCCAAGAGTTCGCAATTTTTCTTGCTAAGAACCCAAGTTTCCGAGGGATACATGAGGACTGGCAAGATCATTGTCTTGTACAGTAAGAGCTTTGACCCTATGGTGAGACGTTTCGAGCGGAACAGTGTTTGTAAGCTGAAATAGACTCTGTTGGCTGACAACAACCGTGCGCGGATTTCATCATCGTAGCTGTTATCGGTTGTGATTTTCGACCCTAGATAGGAGAAATTGTCAACGGTCTCAAAGTTGGATTCTCCTATCCTTATTCTTCTTCGTGTTTGACCAGTGCGGTTTGATGTTGTTGGTTGATTCGTCTTCGGTACTGACGTTGCCACCATATATTTTGTCTTGCCTTCATTGATGTGCAGCCCAAGATCTCGCGCCGCCTGCTCGATCTGGATGAAGGCAGTTTGTACGTCTCGGGTGGTTCTTCCCATGATGACGATATCGTCAGCATAAGCCAGTAGTTGGGTGGACTTGAAGAGGATCGTACCTCTTCCATTTACCTCAGCATCACGGATCACTTGCTCGAGGGCCAGGTTAAAGAGGACGCATGATAGCGCATCCCCTTGTCGTAGACCGTTGTCGATGTCGAATGGTCTTGAGAGTGATCCTGCTGCTTTTATCTGGCCTCGCACATTGGTCAGTCTAATCAATTTCATCGGGATACCGAATTTTTTCATGGCCGTGTACAGTTTTACCCTGGCTTTGCTATCATAGGCGGCTTTAAAGTCGATGAATAGATGGTGCAACTGATGTCCATATTCCAACAGTTTTTCCATCGTTTACCGCACAGAGAAAATCTGATCTGTTACTGATTTGCCTGGAGTGAAGTCTCTTTGGTATGGGCCAATGATGTTCTGGGCGTATGGGGCTATCCGGCCTAGCAAGATAGAGGAGAATATCTTATAGATGGTACTCAGCAACGTGATACCTCTATAATTGCTGCACTGTGTGATATCTCCCTTTTTATGTATGAGACAGATAATACCTCGTTACAGGAGAGCCCTTAGCACAAATCGCAGATGAGGTTGATACAAATCAATCTCAACCACTGCGAGGCAGCGCAGGATCTACTCGCGCAAACCATCCGCGAGAAAAACATCGATGTGGCCATCCTAAGTGAACCATACCGAAACCGCGGTGGTAGCGTTTGGGTCAAAGGCCAAACGGGCCAAGCAGCGCTGTGGACTTGTGGAGATCAAGCCTTCCAGGAAATAATGGAGCACCCGGAGGAGGGCTTCATCAGAGCGAAGGTGAAGGGTATCCACATCTACAGCTGCTATGCTCCACCCAGCGCTACACTCGTCGAGTATGAGCGGATGCTTGCTGCTCTTGTTTTGGATGCAAGAGGACGTTGGCCGATCATAATAGGAGGCGATTTCAATGCGTGGGCTCTTGAATGGGGCAGCCGGGTAACTAATGTCAGGGGACGTGTTCTCCTCGAAGCATTCGCGGAGCTGGACGTGGTACTGGCGAATGTTGGGTCTTCGTACACTTTCCGGGGAAGGGGCCTGGGGTCTATAGTGGACCTGACATACGTGAGTGCCACTTTAGCCAGTAGAATCGCTTGGCATGTCAGTGAGGACTATACTCACAGCGACCACCAGGCAATCTGCATAGAGATCAAGGGCGGATCGAGCTCAAAAAAGAGTTTTCGCAAAATGCCGGGTGGTATGCTTGGCTGGACAGTGAAAGTTTTCGAGGGGGACACGTTTTCCGCGGTGCTCAAATCCGACATATCCCTGAATGGTACGGCTGGAGAGAAAGCCATCCAGATCACTCGATGGGTGACGGAAGCATGCGATGCTACTATGCCCAGAAGGCGATTGCTCCCCAGTAGGCAACCCAACTACTGGTGGAACAACGAAATCGCAAGTTTGCGAGCCGCATGTTTTCGGGCAAGGAGGCTTTGCCAGAGGCTTAGGGGGAAAACCCGGTGGCGACGGTCGAGAGGAGGCACACAAGCAATTGCGTGGCCGCCTAAAGGAAGCCATTCGGAGGAGCAAAAAGAACTGCTTCAAACAGCTGTGCGACCATACCGACATAAACCCTTGGGGAGAGGCTTACAGAGTGGTGATGAAAAGGCTGCGGAAATCACCCCAGGTGACCTGTCCGCGCCTCCTGGAACAGATTGTTACCACTCTGTTCCCTCACCACGAAAATAGGGGAAGGCAAAGTTTTCTCCAGCTAAATGACGATATAATACCGCCTGTAACTGTGGAGGAGCTGCGGGAAATATGTGGTAGGTTCGGTGACAACAAGGCCCCAGGGTTGGATGGCATCCCTAACCGAGCTTTGAAACTGGCAGTGAAGACTAGACCCGACCTTTTCGCCAACAGCTTCGAGGCGTGCCTAAAAGAAGGAATATTCCCTGTCCAGTGGAAAAAGCAAAAGTTGGTGTTGCTTCCGAAGCCTAGCAAGCCACCTGGAAACCCAGCGTCGTACCGTCCTATCTGCCTGTTGGATACAATGGGAAAGATGATGGAGAGAGTCATCTACAACAGACTCCTGCCCATCGTCGAAGCCAGCAATGGTTTGTCGGAACGCCAGTTTGGTTTCCGACGCGCCCACTCTACGGTGGACGCAATTGGCATGGTGGTAAACCTGGCAAAAGATGCACTGATTTCTGGCGGCTGCTGTGCCGTGGTGGCGTTGGATGTCAAAAACGCATTCAACTCGGCCAACTGGAATAGAATTAAACGGGCGTTGGCTGACATAGGTGCCCCCGGATACTTAGCGAATTTGGTGGAAAACTACCTCTCAGAGAGGACTCTCTGGTACGGGACGGATGAGGGTCCCAAAGAGTACATTATCACAGCCGGGGTACCACAGGGATCGGTACTTGGTCCCCTGTTGTGGAATATCATGTATAATGGGGTGCTTGCTCTTCCCGTCCCAGAGGGGACTACGATTGTCGGCTTTGCTGATGACCTAGCTGTGGTTGTTGCAGCAAAACACCCAGAAGATGTGGAGGTTTACGCAACAGAAACAGTGAGAGCGGTAAAGTCCTGGCTAGAAAAGGCCGGGCTGACCTTGGCGGACGCGAAAACGGAAGCGGTCTTAATAACGAAACGCAGGAAAAATAACACTGTAAAAGTGGAGGTCGGTGGACATACGATCGTATCAAAGCCGGCTATCAAATACCTGGGGGTAATAATTGACACCAAATTGAGTTTTAGGGAGCACCTAGAGTATGCACGCCAAAAGGCAGCCAGTGCCACCACGGCACTTGCAAAAATGTTGCCAAATATTGGTGGGCCGAAACATTGCCGGAGGTTGGTGCTAACCGGAGTGGTGCGCTCCATCCTGCTCTACTCGTCGCCTGTGTGGGCAGAGGCGCTTGCAAGCTCTCAGAGACGGAAGCAAATGAACTCGGTTTACCGGCGGATGGCTTTGAGGGTTTGCAGTGCTTTTAGAACCACATCAGATGAGGCAGTATTGGTGGTGGCAGGCATGATCCCGGTTGACATTCTGGCCAAAGAAATGAGTGTCCTGTACAATGCAAGACATATGGAGGGGCATGCAGAGCGTAGAAGTGCGGCAAGGTCAGAGTCGCTTGATCTCTGGCAACGCAGATGGGACGAGTCTGCGAAAGGTCGGTGGACGCACAGGCTCATTCCCAACATTAAGGTGTGGCTTGAGCGAAAACATGGGGAGACCAACTACAACATTACCCAGTTCCTCACGGGACACGGTGGTTGCTACAGGCAGTATCTGCACCGCTTTGGGTTGGATGATTTTCCGAACTGT
Source organism: Hermetia illucens (assembly GCF_905115235.1). Taxonomy (NCBI): domain Eukaryota; kingdom Metazoa; phylum Arthropoda; class Insecta; order Diptera; family Stratiomyidae; genus Hermetia; species Hermetia illucens. The sequence continues at coordinate 40,402,058 of NC_051854.1, forward strand.
CCCAGATGCGATGGTATACCGGAGGATACAGAGCATGTGATGTTTCACTGCCCACGATTTGCGATGGAGAGAAAGAGCTTAAACCAGGTGCTGGGCAGGAGCGGGACCCCGGAGAGCTTGGTTACTGAGATGCTGGAGTCCGAGGAGAAGTGGCTTGCGGTTGGCTCCGCAATCATCCAAATGCAGGAGGAGTTGCTGAAGGAACAAAGAAGGAGGAAAGCTGGAAATAGGAGAAGGATGAGTGCCTAAGAGCAAACCTACCCCGCGAAGTAATACCTCAATGGTGGTCCCGCGGGGCTGGGGCTGGAGAGACCGGGGGTGGGTTTTAGTGGGTGTGAATCCCACACGCGCCCGCTGTAGTTCCGCCGTTCGGGCGGCGGAGCTGCGGCGGACGTTGGCGGGACCTCCAACTCGCCGATGTTCTGGTTGTTCAGTAGCTCATCAAAGTACTCAACCCATCGCTCTAATATGCCCATTCTGTCGGAAATCAGATTTCCCTGTTTGTTTCGGCAGGATGAGCATCGAGGTGTATAAGGCTTCATCCTGCTGACTTGTTGGTAAAACTTGCGCGCCTGGTGCGGTTGCTCCTTGTACTTTTCTAGTTCACGGACTTGTTGGTTCTCCCAGGCTTCCTTTTTCCGTCTGTGAAGTCGCTTCTCCGCTCGACGGAGTTCGTGATAAGTCTCTGCACGTGCCCGCGTTCTTTGAGAATGCAACATTACTCGGTATGCGGCATTCTTCCGTTCCGTTGCTAGCTTACATTCATCGTCAAACCAGCCAGCTTGCAAGTGTTGGTACAAAATGTATTGAAACATAAGTGGGTTATCTAACCTACAACGAGTCTGGTAACACAGAGTCAGTGCCCAAAAACCGAGTGACAGCTGGCACACATAGGTGGAAGCCCTGACCAATTCTCGTCCCAAGTACGATCATCGTGGGTTGGGCCAGACAACTTCGCCATCTCAGTTAGCCTGCTGGGACAACAAAACCCACAACAACAACATACTCTGGATGACAAAGTTGAATAAAGAATTTGGCTTAAATTTTGTGTAGCAAACAAAATTTTTCGTGCTGATCCGGTCGGCCTTCAACCTCTACTTATGGTCAGTGGTGGTATCGACAAAATAAGGAAATTAGTGCTTGAAAATCATCATTCTAGTGTTAAAGAGTTGGCTCGTGGGTTGAGTATTGACAAAATGACAGTTCATGGATTTTTAACGCGTTGCTCCTCTTTTCAAAAAGAGCATCGGAAAAAGGTCGCTGAAGACATGATTTCCTGTGAACCAGATTTGCTGAAACGCATCATTACAGGAGATGAGCTCCATGCGACTTTTTTCTTATTTCCAAACTGAAATTCCTTCTCCGTGGAACCTGTTTTGTGTCAATTGAAGACATTAAACAGAATTCGCAGCGTGAATTGTAGGTCACACCTTCTTTGGACTATGCAAAGTGTATGGAAGGTTGGGTTACCTGGATGAAGTGGCGTTCCACAACTGGTGTCCTTTGTGATCGACGTATCAACGAACGTCTCAAATCTAAAATTTACTGCAATGTCGTCCGTCCAGTCGCTCTCTATGGTTTGGAGTGTTGGCCGACCATAAAAGACAATGAACGGTGTCTTGCGGTAATGGAGACGAAGATGCTACGTTGGACTAGTGGCGTCACCCGTTTAGATCACATTCGAAATGAGGATATTCGCGATCGTTATGGGGTTGCACCGATCGTGGAAAAGTTGCGAGAGAGGCGTCTTCGATGGTATGGTCACGCAATTCGTGCAAACGAGAATTCACTTGCCAAGATTGGTCTGAACATCGAAATCGATGGTAAACGACCAAAAGGCAGACCTAAGCAACGGTGGCTTGATACGCTGAATGGGGATTTGAAAGCCTCGAGATTGCACCCAGATCAGGCATTCGATAGAGCCAAATGGCGAAACCGATCACGACGAGCCGACCCCGCTTGTGAACGGGACAAAGGCTGAAGAAAAAGAAGATGGAAGATTGGGTTAGCCGTTATCACAACTGTATTGCACACAATGGGGACTACTTTGAAGAAAACCAAATAAATTTTGATGAATAAATTTAAATTTATGTGTCCTTTTGTGTCTTTTCAATTAGTTCCGGGTACTTTTTATACAGAAGGTATGTACATGTCCGTTTCACCAATTTTCGGTATTGAAAATGAAGTGTATGCCAGGCAATTCGAAATTTCAAAGAATCTTTCCGCCATAAAGTCGGATTTTTTAAATAAATAATTATTGATTTGATTTGCTCAAAGCTGAATTGGAAATGCCAATAGTCATTAATTCATCACTCAAACTAACTTGCATTGGCTTTTCACACCGAGGTCTAGGCAATCGAAACAACTAGCAAATAAATTGATAATAACTAACTTCCAAAGAACCATTACTAATCTACTTTTAGAGAGTTGAAAACTTCAGAACGCTATAATAATGAAACTAGTCTATTTGAAATCGTTTAAACATTACTGTTATAGTAAAATCACATAAAGAATTCAATATGTAAACAAGGTATAATAAGATACACTCTGAACTTCAGCTGAATGTAAGTTTTGTAGGCGATCTTATCTTGAAGTATAAAATTATCAAAACTTGAAAAATCATCACAACATCAAAAAGAAAATCTTCAAAATAAAAGCTATTACCTCGTAGGGAACTTCGCTAACCACGTCTTACAACAGTGCGGACGTTTTGTTGGTCGTAGGTGGACCTCACACTGTCGTAACTTCTCCAGTGCCAATGGATCTCCTGGATGACGAACTAACGGCTTCTAAAATGATTTATAGAGTATTTTAATTATAAAAATATTTAATTTTATTTCGTTTTTATTCTTACTCATACGACAAAGTAGATCGGATGAACCAAAAAAATAACACACCGACGTTTTTATAGAATCAATCTAAACTCCTCTTTTCTATTTTCAGTATCTGCTATTTCCTCCCCCTCGGACACCACCTTGTCGTGGTGGGGGAGCCTGTAGTAGTTTACTACAACACTAAGGGTGTACAAAACATGAATATGCAAACAAAGGATTTAAACTCTCCAAGTGGTAAGAAGTCACAGACTTCGAATCCACCCCCGACCATGAGCAATCATGTCGAGCCCCACCGCCTCACCACATTCATACCCCTCTATGGATCAATCTGTAAAAGGTATGCTTTCCAACTCAATGGAAAGTTTGCATTTAGTTCCTACGGCGAAACTAGCAAGAAAGGAAAGTACGGAAACTTTCAAATTGAGAGAAACTGGAAATCCGACTAAGGCCGAATTTTGCCTGTCAGAACCTTCTCCTTCATCCTTACCAGGAAGAGAAGAAGAGAAGAACGGGAAGCTGGTGACGTGAACGCTACTGGTTTAACGCCGGTGTGTGGAAATGGATCCAAGCGGTCCGGACACCGTGAACCTGGAAAGGCCTGAAGCCGACGGCAGAAGAGAGCACTGCGAAGGAAGATGAAGCACCTTGGGAATGAGGACATGGACGTGGCTGTACCACTAGGCGCGGTAACACCCAGAGAAATCGGACACAAGGAAGCGGAATCTCCGGCGGAAGATGGGGACAAACTGGAAACCCCGGTAAGATCCACACTGGACGCACCAGACTCTTCTGTCAGCGGTAATGCGCGCAAGAAGCGTAAGACCAACACATCTGCTGCGGACAACGCTTTATTCTGCTCCGCACCAGCGATCCAAGCGGTCCGGACACCGTGAACCTGGAAAGGCCTGAAGCCGACGGCAGAAGAGAGCACCTTCCAAGGAACAGGCGGAAGGAAGGGAAGCCAGAGACGTGAACGGAACTGACTTGATGCCAGTTCGAGTGATCGAATCTATGCAACCCGGACACCGCAAACCAATTAAGGTGCTAAGTGGAGAACAGACGAATGCTCTGCGGGATGAGATGAGATCTTTCGTGGATGAGAACATGGGAATTGCGGTACTTCCAAGTACGGCTTTTCTCAGAGAAATCATTCACGAGGGGATCGAGTCTCTGGCGGTACGGTGTGGGGGAAACCCCGTCATACGCGGACTGCCGCATACGCTTCTAACTGTTTTCCATAAGACAATAGACTAAGTTTATGTCGAAAAACATAAAGATTGGTCAAATCAACCTGCAGCATGCCAAAGCTCCCTCCTATTTGTTGGCAGCGAGAATGACAAAGCTGCAGGATTTCCCCTATATCGTTCTGGTGCAAGAACCGTGGGTTCGATTTAACAGAATCTATGGCATTGGATCAGCAAAGGGGGCTAGGATTTTCTACGACGAAAGATCCATAAGACCGAGAGCTTGCGTCCTGATGTGAAGACGGTTAGAGGCAACTATGATGATACAATATTGTTCCCAGGACTTAGCTACGGTCATCATACAATACCAGATAATTGGCGAGAGGAAAAACATCATAGTTGCCTCCGCTTATTTACCCTATGATTCTTTGTATCCTCCACCGACGCAAGAACTGAGGGATCTGGTGGCGTATGCAGAATCAAGTGGTCTCGAACTCTTAATAGGTTGCGATGCGAATGCTCAACATATTTGTTGGGGCAGTAGCAAATGCAATCCAAGAGGAGAGAAGCTATTTGATTTCATCACTTCAGCTGGTCTTATGACTGCAAACGTAGGGTGCGTTCCTACGTTTGTGGGACCGAAAAGAAGCGAAGTAATTGACCTAACAATCTGTACCCCAAAATTGTTAGAGTTGATTACACATTGGCGAGTGCTAGACGAGGTCTCATTGTCAGATCACCGATATCTAGAATTCAATTTGACTATTGCGGGCGAACAGTCTGCAGTACAAAGACGGAACCCTAGGAAAACGGATTGGGCAAATTTCAATGAACTTCTTGGCAATAAAGTACAGTTCCCTAGGCGACTAAGGACTCCTTTGGTGCTGGAAGATGAATTGAAAACTCTGAACGGTACACTTTTAGAGTGCTATGAAGAGGCTTGTCCTATTTCCCGAGGCCAAAGCGGTAGAACGGTTCCTTGGTGGTACCGAGAACTGCAAAAACTCAGGAAATCAACCAGGCGACTTATAAATCGTGCTTGCAAAAGTAACAAGGACGAAGACTGCTTAAATTTCAGGAACTCACAACGTGAATATAAGAGGCTCGTGAGGTGCTCGAAACGAGACTCCTTTAGAGCGTACTGTGAGGAACTGGAAGGCGAAAGGGAGACTTCAAGGCTGTGTAGAGTCCTCAAAAGGGATGAGTCGGCCAAGTTGGATTCTCTTAGAAAACCCGACGGTACTTTTACGACCTCCAGACTGGACTCAGTACAGACCCTCCTGGAAGTACACCACCCGGGAGAACGGGTGAGAGAAGTGGTAGGGGGAGAGTTGACGGTTCTTGCAACCCCTTAAACACGCAAGCGTTGCAAGGGGAACTGGAACACTGCGAAAGCGGTTGTTACCCATGAAAAGGTGAGAGCTGCCATACTGTCCTTTGAACATTTCAAAGCACCTGGCATGGATGGCATCTATCCGGCAATGCTAATGGAGGGTATGGAGCATTTAGAGCGACCTCTAAGAAATATTTTTCGAGGATGTCTTGCTCTGGGCTACGTGCCTTCTTCTTGGCAACAGGTTAAGGTAGTTTTCATACCGAAACCTGGGAAAGATGACTATTCTAATCCAAAGAACTTCAGACAGATCAGCTTGACTTCATTCTTGCTGAAAGGTTTGGAGAGACTGGTGGAGCGTCACATTCGTGGAAACGCACTTAGGTCACACCCACTTAGTGAAAACCAACATGCTTACCAACGTGGAAAGTCCTGTGAGTCTGCTCTTCATTCTTTGGTCACAAAGATAGAGGATGCAACTTTGAATGGTGAGTACGCGATGGGGGTGTTCGTGGACATTGAAGGAGCTTTTGACTGTGCCCCTTTTCAAAAACTTTGTGATGCCGCCAGAGCGCATGGTGTTGATGATGCTTTAATTAAGTGGATCCATGCTATGCTAACGCAAAGACTGTTGTGCGCTGAGGTAGGGGTCGATCGCTACCTGACTACGGAAGCGACGAAGGGCTGCCCCCAAGGAGGTGTGCTTTCGCCGCTTCTGTGGAGTATGCTGATCGACTCACTGCTATGCGAACTGCAAAATTTGCCAATACACGCTCAAGCTTATGCTGATGACGTGGCTGTACTTGCTGTTGATCGGGATCTTGGAACGGTGTGTAGGAATATACAGCGTGCCGTTGATTTGATAGACAGCTGGTGCCTTAGACATGGTTTGTCAGTTAATCCAAATAAAACCACAATGGTTTTATTCACAAAAAGGAGAAAACTGGATGGACTTTGTCTCCCTGAGATGAGGGGTACTACCCTTCAACTCTCCGAAGAAGTGAAATATCTGGGAATCACTCTAGATAAAAAACTTCTTTGGAACAAACATGTAGAGGTAAAGATGAAACGAGCTCTCACAGCTTATGGGCTGTGCAGACGGACCTTTGCCTCGACATGGGGACTCAGGCCTCATGTGGTAATGTGGATATACGTTGCCATCATTAGGCCGATGTTCGTATATGCATCCGTAGTGTGGTGGGTTAAGGTGAGACAAAAAGGTTTTCACCGTAAACTAGACGCACTGCAAAGAACTGTGTCTGGGTATCACTGGTGCCATGAGCACGACATCCGGCGCAGCGCTGAATGCACTACTCAATTTGCAGCCCCTGGATATATTTATTCAAAGCACTGCAATGAGAGCAGCTCATAGGCTAATTCGATTAGATCTATGGGAAAACAACGGATGTGGGGGGCACAGAGCATTGGAAGAGTTACTGGGAGGACTAAATCCAGTTCTTACAATGCCTTCCGATTCTCGTGTCCCCATACATCTGTTTGGTAGAAGATATGTAGTTACCCTGAAGCGTAGTGAGGACTGGGAAGACCAAGGAGAATGCGTGGCGGGATATACGGAAGTCTTCTACACCGATGGCTCAAAAACAGAAGAGGGTTCTGGAGCCGGAGTCTACCTCTCGAATAAAAACGAGAAGTGGGCTTTTCCCTTGGGACAATATGCAACGGTTTTTCAAGCCGAAGTTTATGCGATCCTAAGGGTGGCAAACTGGGTGATTGACGAGCGGTTGAAAGGCAGGCGCATCGCAATCTGCAGTGACAGTCAAGCTGCACTGAGGGCATTGAGCAGTCCTTTGATCACCTCGAAAATCGTTCAGGAATGCAGAAACCGTTTGAACTCTATGTTTAGATTCAATACGGTGGAACTACTCTGGGTACCTGGTCACTGTGGCCTAGAGGCAAATGAAATCTCGGACGCTTTAGCGAAAGAGGGGTCAATCTCCCCTATGCCGGGACCGGAGCCAGCAATTGAGGTATCAGTAGCATTGGCTAAATCTGTTTTCAAAAACTGGGAACAAGTTTCCCATAACGACAGGTGGCAGAGCTTAAATGCTGCTCGACACACCAAACTTTTCCTGCCAGAACCCAACATACGTACCGCAAAGTTTATCCTGTCGAAAAGCAGGAGGACTTGCAGGTGTATTGTGGGCATTCTGACAGGCCATAATTCACTAGCTGGGCATATCTTCGGACTAGGAATTACCAAAGATGATACGTGTCCCTCCTGTAATGAGGAAGCGGAATCCACGGAGCATTTCCTATGTGAATGCCCCGCCTATGGACACATCAGCCATCAGATCTTTGGTGGCGATGTCCTCCAATTGCGACATCCACTAACGGAAATCTTGCGATATGTTATCGAATCCGGAATAATCCGTTAGACGGGGGAGGCGAGTACAATGGGCCAACACGGCCTGAGTGCTCAGAAGCTGTAGCTTCTCCCCCACCATACACACACACACACACACACACATCTGTTATTTCGCTTCTATTCCAGTTCTAACTTAAACTAAGGCGAATTGAATCTCTTCATCAAAATTTACGCAAAAAATTCTGAAAGGCCTGACCTGGAAGGGCATTATTATGTGAGGACGACAACGATTAATTCTAGGAGTATCTAACTTGGAAGAGCAAAGAGCCCAATAAGTTTTTAACTACATTGAAATTCAAAGACTATACACGCGAAGAATTCTTTCAAGAGATTGGTATACGAGGTGTATTCAAAAAGTAAGATGAATTTTCAAATTACGCGGGCATACATTCGAATATCGAAATTTTTGGTTGTTGTGTGTTGGTATACATACTATATGTGCACAGTTTCATACTTAGTTTGTTTTTGACAGATAGAAAAGTTAGACGTGTTTTAGTGTGCTCGGGAATTTTCCATTAGTAAAGAATTTGCATCAAATTTTGTGTAAAAAAATGGAATCAAGTGCTCTGAAACATTTGACGAGATAAAAACTGCATCGCTGGAAGAGCCAAAGTGCTTATTAGGAATTCTTCAAGGACTGGAAAAAAACGCTTGCACAAATGTATTATATCTGAGGGGGATTACTTTGAAGGGGACAATATAAATATTGATTAATAAATAAATACTTTTTTTTTATAAAAATAAAAATTCACCTTACTTTTTGAACATACGTGGTATTCCGATCCCGTGGGATGAATTCCTGATAATGCTATGGAGAACACAATCATCTTGAGATCTGTCTACACCGTTTATCTTGAGCCTGTTTCTTCAATGTCAGCGCAGGCCTGACGAGAGGACCGAAGTTTTCTCTGCGGCCCCGCATAGAGAGTTTAACAGGTTTAGACAGATATTTTGGTAATGTAGAGTGACTTCTTTTTACTCTGGCCCTGGGTTTTCTCACTATAGTGCTGCTCATATGTGAATAATGAGAAGGTATGCAAGGGGCATTGATCGGCCCATTCGATGTAGAAACTGTTAGCATAAAGGGCATATTGTCAAGGATACCATCTCAAATCCATGTTGCATAATATGAAACAAGTCGGGAAACCGGAAGTTGGACGCTTCAGGTATGAAAGGTTTTGTGTATTTCTTTTATAAAGACATTTGAGTGTGCATTTGTCCCATTAGTACCTAGCACGTAATATATGCATATATTATGTGAGAATATTCACATTCAGGTGATACTGCCTATTACTGTGGCAGCCTCATGATTTTTTTCAGATTTTTCGGTTGGGCGGCTTCTGAGAATGGGTCCGATAAAGAAATAATCACTTTCGACCTCCCTCACTCCCACCTTTTCAACAAATGTCAAAACTGACACCGGCTTCGAAAAGTACTGATCGAGACCTTTCATTTGATACCCCACATGACTAAATTTAGTGAAAAAAAATTTAAACCCCCCTTTTGCATGTATGTAGATCGCTCCTTAAATTCGACATAGAATTATGTAGCTCACTGTATGCGTGAGCGTTCACAGTTCCCATCTTCCCACCAAATTTGGTGTGAATCGCTGAAACCGTCTCCGAGAAAAATGCGTGTGATGGACAAACAGACAGACAGACATACGGACAGACGGACCTTAAATCGATTTTAATAAGGTTTTGTTTTACACAAACCTTAAAAAGGAAGGTTAATATCATTGCTGCTAACACCAAACAGCGATTAACTCGATCTCAACCTTTGAAGAGTTGCCCAGAATTTGTATGTTCAAACCACTTCTCAAGCAAACCCTACAGGAATTTTAACAACTGATGGGCTGATGAAGCCGCAACATAAGTGTTGGGGGGACAAACCATACCAATAATGGTAGGCGGCGGGTATGAGTATAGTTGCTATGGTTTTTACTCTTATTGCGACGAAGTTCGAGAAGGATTTTTGGCAGCTTGCTTTCTTAAGCTTGTGACTGCTGATAATCAGGAAAAACCCGAGGAAGCATAGTCTATTGCCAGATTGTTGCAGTTGATAATTTCGGTATAGCGCGTCAACCACACCTACGCGCCATCGCTCGCGGTTACCTGAAATGCGCTCCAGCTACCACGATGCGATGACCCGTCAGACTGAGAACGTTGGTTCTGTGGATGTTTATGTTCAGTCCGACTTTACTTGCCTCTCTTTCCAAATCCAGAGCCATTTGGCTTAGGTCCATGACCCTGTAAGCAAGAGTAAACAGATGTGGTTCTCCATGTCCTCCACACAGGGCAGCATGAAGAACGTCACTGATAACAAGAAGAAATAATATTGGCGACAGGATGCGGCGCACTCCGCCTAGGACCTCAAAATCCTCCGAGATTTTGCACCATCATATGTCGCTCTAATACTAGCTATAAGTTTCTACGGAATGCCCCCCTCTGTTTACGCTATTGAAAGCTTTCTCGAAATCGGTGAAGAGCAGATACAGTGAAGATCTAAATTCCGCTTTTTGTTCCAAAATGATCCGTAGGTTGTTGATGAAGTCCATGCATCCAATTGTCACACTCAAAACGGGTGCCATTTTTTGGAATCTTAACGATCATCCCCTTTTTCCACTCTCTGGGAAACGTCTTGGATTCCCAATATTTCCGTATGAGTGGAAGCAGTAAATCTGCATTAACTGCAGGTGCAATAATAAATAACTCTGCGGGGAGACCGTCAAACAACGTAAGCAAGTTAGCCCGAACAAAACGAACAAAACAAATACGTATCTGCACGCTAAATTTTGGCACACTAACTAGAAACACCGAGAAACTCGCAAGAGCCCTTCGAAAAAGGCTCATTGATATCTGTGCTCTGCAAGAAACCCGATGGTCTGGTGCCAAAAGCTGCGACATTGACCGCGAATGCGGCAAAAATGACTAAATGACTATAAACTTCTTTATTTTGGTAGCCCACACACTCAATATGGTGTTGGCATTGCCATCTCAGAAGGTTTCCGTGATGCCATTAAAGAAGTCGAACCATTTGATGATCGGCTGATGAAGCTCACCATTATATCAGCTGATCGCACTATTCACTTCTTAATCGCGTACGTACCACAAGCAGGTCGACCTGATGCCGAGAAAGATGCCTTCTGGTAATTTCTCGATGAAAAGACTTGCCACGTGCCTGCTAATGACTATAGTATCATTGCCGTCATCAGGGCGAAAAGGCAGACGGTACCAGGTGCCATGGGGGGTGCCATGAAGTCGCCAGAGGAGGATAAGAGTAATCCTCGGTCGTACAGGGCGATATCTTTTCTCCCGGCCCTTGGCAAGGTCCTGGAGAGGATTATTGTCCAGCGACTGGAGGTGAAAACATCCCATCTGACGTCTGACAGGCAGTATGGTTTCGGTACTGGTAGGTCCACCGAAGACACCTTAATGGATGTGAAGAATCTTGTTGTCCGTTGTCCTAGCAAATAGGTCTTTGGAATCTTTGTAGATTTCAAAAGCGCATTTGATTACCTAAGTTGGTCGTCTGTGTTGTCCAAAATTCGTGAGTGCGACTGGCAGGAATTGGCTCTGTGAAGAGCTACTTCCATGGTAGAAGAGCATTCGTCCAAGGTGTCAATGAGCGTGTGTGGGTGAACGTGGAGAGCGGCTGTCCACAGGGATCTATCGCAGGTGCATTTATATGGAATCTGATGATGGATGAACTGTTGGGTGAGCTTTCGACCGTTGCTGAATGTGTTGCCAACGCGGATGATCTCCTAATTCTTGTTGGGGGGGAACACTCGGCGTAAGATCGAGCAGAAGGGTACTGAGTACATGCGCATCGTTAACTCGTGGTCTTTAAAAGTCGGTGTTGCGGTCTCAACGGAAAAAACCGTCGCAATGATGCTGAAAGGCTACCTACGTCGTACGCCATGTGTAAAACTCAATGGAGTTCCAATGAAATATCGGAAGAAAGCAACATACTTCGGAGTCACAATCACGGAAAGCATGTACTTGGTTCCGCACCTGCGCGAGCTCAAGCCACGTTTGACTAAATTGGTGTGTATGTTGAGGCGTGTGATGAGGTGTGAATGGGGTTTAAGGAGGAGAGCTGCTAGATCCATTTATGTGGGATTCTTTCTTGCATGTTGTACGTATGGGTCGCCTATGTTATATGATTTTGCGTTGACGGTGCAGGGCAGGCAGCTGCTCTACGCTTGTCAGCGAGTGGCGGCTGAACCAAAACCAAGTGGCTGAGGAGAACCTAGATAGTGGTGGCACCGGGAGGCGCTGTATTCACTTTGACTAGCTAGCCGTGATGCAGAAGGCGAATGCTCCAAAGGCCTAATCAGGGCGATCAAACCCGAGTTTGCACGGGGACTCATCTGAAGTGGCAATTGGTCACGAAACCTTACCGTATACTGGCACCATAGGAACCAGGATAGCCCCTGGACTCTCATACTTCGGGAGAATTCCTGTTGTATGTGAGTACAGCTCGGTTATTTGCGGTTGGCCCCCTAGTGGGAGCTTCATGGGGGTTGTTGGTGATGCTCAAGTGAGAAGAGACCTTCGGGCCTTGGCGTGGTGTTGCGTTTCAACACCGGTGCCATAGTTCGGTAGAGATTTAGGTAGGTCTTGTATCCCCCAGTATGAATGCTAAGCCATGCACTTGGTATAGACTGGTACCGTTGTTGCTTGTCTCAGCGGTGCTTTGATTGTGATCACAAAACCAATCCGTGTCTTAAGAAGACCGTAGGATTAAGTCTCCACGACAGGTACCTACGTTAAACACTCAAGGACTCGCTGTCAGCGCAACTGAAGTCGAGGAGGCAATAAAACGAATCAAATCGGGGAAAGCCACAGGACTTGACGACATCGCATCTGGGCTCTGGGAAGCGAAGAGTTGGACCCAACACTGTGGCTGTATGAATTTTTTAATCGGGATATTCAAGAAGGTAGAACACCATCGGACTGGCAGGAAAGTACCACTGTTCCAATATGAAAAAAGAAGGGTTGTCCAGAAAAATGTTCAAATTACCGTCCGATCGGACTTGTTAACACTGATGAAGGGAACAAGTGCTTCCCGAAATATCGATATTTGCAAACTTAATAAATAGAAGAGAGAATAGAATAGCGAATAGAAAAGGCAAATCTTAATTATTTCAAATCATTTTCATTATCATCATTTCGTTCTTTTTAGACCCAAATCGACACGGTCACAATTTCGTACGTGGAAATTCTGATGGAGATTCATTATTAGGCGAAACACAAGTTATTTCTTTCCTTCAACATCGCAAAACAATTAACCTTACCTATATATGTTAATTAGTTAATATTTAGTAAATACGTTTGCTTTATAAAACTTTTTCTTTGTTTTTAGTCTTTGGTGTATAAAATGTAGCTGCTCATAAAAGAGGAGAATAAACTTAACGTTCGCGGATTGGACATTCGTGGAAGTTTCATCTACCATAACCACCGCGAACGTTAAGGTTTATGGATTATAAATTGGCAAAAGAATGATTATCATCGTTTTTTGGTTAATATGGAACAATATCGGATTTTAGTAATTATTTTTTAAAAATATTATTCTATAATATTATATTCAAAGAACATAGTTTACCTTTTGACTTTAATAATTATTCATTTGCACATGTATTTCGCAAAAATTATACCATCAGCAACTAAATTTCAGTGTGCATTAGTATTTTCTGGCACGAAAAAATCGATATTGTAAGAGGAATTAAAAATATGTAGTGCATCATCTTGATTTGTAGTTTGTTCTATAGCAAGTTGTTAATATGAGTGATCCACTTGAAAATTAAAAAAAAAAATGGTGAAATAATACAAGGTTTTCTCTACATTGTGGTGTAAACTTCTCATAAGTGGAAATACCTTTGTTTTATTTCTAAAAATCCTCCGTGGTGACACTTTCAAAAAGGGCTTCCCTGGTGACACTCTCAGAAGACTAAATTTTGATCTTTCAAAAAATATTTCTTTTTTGCAGATTACGATTATGGTCATTTTTCACCTCGCCTCCGACGCAGCAAGGAGAATATAGCTCATCTGAACAAATACAAATACAGTAGAACTTCGAATATACTAATAAATGGGAGATTTGGATCCCGGAATAACCAAGCCGATCGGACTTTTGTTTGGAGTATCGCACTTTTGTGTTGAAAACAAAACCCTGTTAAAATCAGTTCACTGTTTAGAGATGGGTAGGTGATGTATGTGATATCACAAAAGTGATATCACTTTAAAGCCTAATATCATAGTACCATCAACAAGTGCGATAAAAACATCACCAAGAATGACCGCATTATCTTGCATCACCGCATCATCTAACATCAGCACATTATCTTGCATTATCGCATCATCTAAGATCAATGCATTACCGCATCACCTACCATAATCGCATTACAATCACAGTTTTTACTTTGGGTGCAAGCAGTACAGACGTACTCTGAAGTGTTTAAAGTTTTCAAGGTTTTAGACGAATTTCTTTTTTAACTTTATAAATTTTATAACTAGTATTGGTTTTGCTAATATACCTAATTAGTTTTATGCTCAAATATTAAAGTTGTCTGAAAGTGGTAGAAAGCGAACAAGGGGGAATGAATCCCCGGATGATAATCTTCGAAGCAAACTGAGAGTTCTGCGAAGACCACCACCATTACCATCTGAAATGGCGGGAGCATCCAAACGGTTTAGCATTTTACAAGTAGATGAAAATGAAATGGCAGTGGATAGCGATACAGTTAATGTGGTCACCGCCACTCAAAAGAAGGTAAAAATTCCACCTATTGTCTTTCCGAAACTACAGAAAGCTGAAATTGACGAGGCGATGGATAAACTCAATGTTACTGTATACTATGTTAAGTATTCAGGCATCGGACGGAAACTTTTCACTGACACTATCGAAGACGTTGACCGAGTTATTAACCACTTCAAAGTAAATAAGACTGAATTCTTTACTTATTGTCGACCAGACAAAAGGCCGATCAAAATTTTGTTATCGGGCCTGCACAGCATGGATAATAACAAACTGGCTGAGCTGCTTAAAACCGAATATGGCATTACCTGTCTAGATGTAAAAAAGTTTGAACCATCGAAATCCCGCTACACCGAGCAAGTGTTTCACATTTTATATTTTGAAAAAGGTACGATGAAGCTAGCGGATCTCCGTCGAATAAAATCAATTCAGCGTACAATTATCACTTGGAGTTATTATAGTAATGCACGAAGTGGCCCCACTCAATGTCACAACTGCCAGCTGTACGGCCACGGTAGCTCTAACTGTAATCTGCCTACTAAATGCCAAATTTGCAGCATTTCGCACAAAACAACTGATTGCCAGTATGCAAAACTCCAACCTGATCTAATTAGATCATATCTAAAGTGTGCTAACTGTAATCTTCAGCATTTAGCAAGTGATCCTACTTGCCCAAAGCGTCAAGAGTATTTAAATGCTGTCAGGGGAGCCGCATCTAGACGAAATCATTCAAGTTACCGTCAGCCGACCAAAACCGCAGCCGTCAATCATTTCAACAATGAAAGCTTTCCTCCTTTAAAGTTACATGGTAATTCGAATTTGCAGCAGAGTGCTTCGAAGTCGAACTTTGAACCCTCACGAACATCGTTTAGTCATGCAGTCAGGAACGGACTGCCTACGACCAATAGTAGAAATACAATTAATAATGCGAGTAACCTGTTTTCTCCAGAGCAAATGATAGAACTGTCAGCCGAGCTTATCACAAATCTTTCAGACTGCAAGTCTAGAACAGACCAATTTAATGTCATTGTAAACTTAGCTGTTAAGTTCCTTTACGGTCCATAAACTTAAAGTAGTTCTATGGAACGCACAAAGCGTTAAAAATAAGTCCGATGAGCTTTTTGACTTTGCAATAAGTGATCATATTGATATTTTGTTATTAACAGAAACTTGGCTTAAGAGTAAAGATAAGCTCTTTCATCCTAGTTTTAAGACTTATAGGAATGATAGGCAAGATGTAGTAGGCGGGGGGGGGGGGGGGGGGGGTTGCCATAAGTTTAAGAAATAACATCAAGCATAAAATATTACCCGCGTTCAAAACTGAAATTCTTGAGACTATTGCTTTAAGACTAGAGGAGTTGGATTTGAATATTGTCGTTGCTTACTTTCCAGGCACGAAGCTTAATGTGCAGAAACTAAAAGCGTTTGAAAACGACCTTAAATTACTGATTAGTAAAAATGACACCGTCATTGGAACTGTGTAAAAGCGAACAAGGCTGGCAAAATACTTTTTGATCTTGTTTGTGAAAGAAACCTTTTTATTCACACTCCCACAAGACCCACCTTTTTGAACCCTAAGGGATACGACTCTACATTAGATCTTGTAATTTCAAACGGTCGAATCAGCATCGACCAACCTGTAACAGGGGACAAATTATCTTCGCCTCATTTACCAGTAGCCTTTCAACTAATTTCTGAGACTTCACTATCAAATTCAGACGAATCAGTGGATAGAATTAGAATAAACTGGTTGAAATTTAAGAAATACTTGAATGATATTATACAGCTTAAAAATTTAAATTTAGCAAAGATCAGCTCTACCGACCAAATTGACTCCCTAATTAGTACCTTTTATTGCCATATTAATAGTGCCATAAAATTCGCATCCTATCCTGAGCAAGCCGATTTATTTCCAAACCAAGTCATTGATGAGGGAACCAGATTCCTAATTTCTTCAAGAAACTACCTACGGCGTCAATGGCAGAAAACTCGAAGCAGAAGCACAAAAACCGTGGTTAATAAGCTTACCAAAGCCATTCAAAGTCGAATCTTCGGTGCTAAAAACAAGCGATGGGGTAGAATGCTTCAAGAAATTCCTAAAAACAGTGATAAATTATGGAAATTAAATAAATTATTAAAGAAGAAGAAAATTATTCCGCCCATGCGGAACGCCGGTGATATTATTTACGATGATGAGTCTAAAGCGGAACTTCTAGCAAATCAGTTCCAAAAAGCCCATTTAGCGTCAGACCACTTAGGATCGGTTTTGCTCAACAAAACCGTTCAGGAGAGGGTGGAAAAACTGCGTACTTCACTCTGTAATTTCGATGCTCGTGAACTTTGTTCCCCTAGAGAAATCAAGGCAATCATAAAGCACTTAAAGCTAAAAAAGGCTCCAGGTCCAGATCGGGTAACGAACTCAATGGTTAAGAACTTTCCTAGAAAGGCGATTGTATACTATAATTTCATCATGAACAGCTGCTTAAAGCTCTCTTATTTTCCAAAAGTTTGGAAGGAGGCTACGGTAGTACCCATCGTTAAACCAGGTAAAGACCCAAAACTGGCTGACAGTTACAGGCCTGTTAGTTTAATTTCTAGTCTCAGCAAAATTTTTGAGAGAGTTATTCTAGCTCGTGTTAATAAGATTCTAAATCAAACGAATTTATTACCTGATTTTCAGTTTGGCTTCAGACCTAAACATTCAACTTCACATCAGGTGTTTCGGGTGACCAAGACGGGGTGACAAAGATAAAGAGTCCTTAGGATTTCTTACTTTAGATATTCACAAAGCGTTCGACTCTGTTTGGCACTATGGGTTGGTATACAAGCTATTACTGTTCAGGTTTCCAATATATCTGGTCAAGCTTTTACTATCATTTTTAACTGGAAGAAGGTTTACAGTAAAAGTAGGTAGCAAACAATCCTCAGATCGATCGATTCCAGCGGGGGTTCCTCAAGGTTCTCCACTAAGCCCTACACTGTTTAATATCTACATCTCGGACATTCCAACTGCCCCAGGGTGTAAACTAGCTGCATTTGCCGATGATGTTGGCATTATTTCTTCCTCTAACGATCCTTCAACAATTATGTCATCTCTTGAGAACCAGCTGGATTCTCTGTATCAATTTTATTTTAGGTGGAAGATTAAAGTGAACCCTTCTTTACCCTTCTAAAACACAAGCTGTGTTCTTTACGAAAAAGTTATGCAAAGCTAATTTTCTTGGGGAGAGTATTAAGTGGTGTAATAGCTTAACATATTTAGGAGTCGCCTTGGATAAAAAACTTATATTTAAAGATCATACTGATTCAATTTGTTCGAAGATATCTAAATCATTTTGCTCGCTTTACTCGCTGCTACACAGAAATTCTAAACTATCGGTAGACAATAAATTGATTATGTTTAGAATGGTTATCCAACCAATTATTTCATACTGGGCTCCGGTTTGGTCTCAATGTGCAAGAACACATAAACTTAAAGTTCAGCGTGCGCAAAATAAAATCCTCAAAGTAATTTTAAACAAATCGTTTGACTTTTCAACTGAAAAACTGCACAATGAGGCAAAAGTCAAATATGTTGAAGATTTATGCTTATCGAACTCCGTCAGATTTATGAACAACTGTAGCACTGTTGGCAACCCTCTAATAAATATCCTATGCTCGTCATAAATTCTAGGTTAAGGTAGTTCAAGTTAAGTTAAGTAGGTTAAGTAGATCTAGTAATTTTGAACAAGGTTTTTTGCACTTTTCCTTGGGTAATTCATACCATAGAACGAATTTATTTATTTGCGATGCAAATTTTAATTTTGTAGAGTAAAGATGAGTCTGGTATCTACAGCCATAAGTTCTGCTATTGTATAGAAGGTTAAGATCATGAATAAAGCCGAAGCCGAAGCATTACAATCAATTCTCTGAAAAGTAATGTTTTGCAATGTAATGTCAAATTATAAAGCATCACCCCTCTTAGTACAATTGGCGGCGGTAGTTGTTAAATGCCAAGCTGATGCCGATGCCGAGCATCGCTTATGAATCTATTTTTGTTGTGGTTGCTTGTTCATTTGGTTGCTTTAGGTTGGCTTTGTGCTGGTTTTGGGCTGGCTTTCGGCGAGGAAAATTATTTTGAGTGCAAGTGAATACGTGGATGCAGATACTTTGCTTTAAGTAAAATTGATCCGTAATGTTATCGTTCGGCTGCTGATTAATGTGTGTATTTTGCTGGTTCTAGACCAAATGCAGGGTTAAGCAAGGCAGCCTAGATGAATACAGTGTTTGCCTTTGATGATATGTGCTGCTCAAAAGTTGTGAGGGCCTTATCTATTGCACTTCACGTTTCTCATTTAAGGTGCAATCCTTGTTTATGGTGCATATATATAGACTTTATCCGTAATTTGTATTAGTTCTGTCCATTTCTATTGTTATTTGTGTCATATGGCAGGCAATGGTAGAAATAATGACAAGAAAGTGGGTGCAATTGCATTCGAAAAATTCTTACTTACTTTAGTTTCACCATTCCCTCTATTTGTCGACTATATTGCGCGTAGCCTTTTACTTTTCGTTTTAGAATTTGTTCAATGGTAAAATGTTAATTTCGTGGGTGATTTCATCCCATGGTCCCCATGGCCATTTGATTTTTAAATACGCTCGCTAACATCTTCATCATCATCGCTTTCCAAATGAAATAATTCGTGGTTGGTATAGGCGCAAGATTTTCAAAGGAGAATTTTACATCTTTTATTTTTCCTTTGTTAATGGCTCTTGTACCGCTTTCCTAGATGCTGAGAGATTCTTTTTCGAATTTGGAGTTCAAAACTGTTGCCATTCACGCCTCAGCTATCATTGTTTTTTCCTATAAATTGGTCAATTATTTTTGGATATTTTGGCGACTAATCGGAGCTTAGATCAGGTTGCGGGGGTAGTTGGATTGTTTTTATATGCTTCGTTATGACAAAGTCGATAAAGCCAGGTATTTTATTGCTCTCAATAAGCCAGTCTAATACGTCGAATTCATAATCCGTTGATATGGTAGTCCTGAGGGTTTTGACTCTAAGCGAGATTAGTCTCGAGTCGCAATACGTGTATTCGGTATTGAAGTCTTCAGCTACAATAAATCTTTTATCAAGCGTGTTGAAAAAGTTTAGAAGTTGTTTTTCAGAGATGCTAAACCTCGGAGAGCAGTATACACTAGAAATGACGAGTGATGAGGAGTATTGTCATTCTATTTTATGTTGGCTACTACCATGCGAACTCTTGGCCGCGTTCGAGAGAAGAATCCTCCGAAGAATTTTTGGCCCCCTACATGAGGATGGACGATTCCATAGCCTACACAATGACGAAATCTTTGAGCGATCCCATGACCGTCAGGTTGTGGATAAAATCCGGCTCAATAGGTTACGGTGGGCGGGTCACTTAATCCGTATGGATGAGAATGATCCAGCCCGGAAAGTCTATAAGGGCAATATCTATGGTAGAAAAAAAAGATGAGGCAGACCCTGCCTAAGAGGAAGAAGAGCGATGGCGTAGGTTAGGACACCAGACAGCTTTTAGGGATATCGAATTGGTGGACCTCGGCGCTGAACCGGGATGTCTGGAGTTCCTTATTAAGGCAGGCCTAGAGCGGATACCGGTAGTTGCGCCTTTGATGATGATACTGGAAAGTATGGGGAAAAACCTTCTATTATTAATAAGGTTATAAGAGGTGGAAACTGCCTCTTTCGCGTCAAATTACTGTTCCTTAAGGGAGAAAATGTCGGAATGCGCATTGAATATCAGGTATATTCAAAATGTATACACTACGAACTGTGTGTAAATGAAACCATCTTGTACATTCAAAATCAGCAAAAGCTATGTATTAAAACTGAAGCACCGAACTTTCTTGAAGACCGTAAGATTTTAGGAAGAGTTTATGGCGTCCATGATCAGGTTTGTGAAAAGAAACGGTCTACTAATCAAAGAAATGTTATTAAGGGATAATGCACCGTCAGCCCCTGGAGAAGATCTTTGTGTGATTGAAATTATCGTCCTTCGAATGCAACCAGCATAATACTGGATGGATCACTTTGGCTAAGCTACCCTTGGGGCAGCGGCAGCGTCTGATGAGCTGCCTCTGCCCTGGACGAAACTGTTGTCATCTGATTTTTTTAAACTTTGGATGTTAGTCCAAAAAGAGGAGTCCATAGACCAGAAGGTGGTAGAAAGTCTCTCTCTCCAGGGCTCCCCCTCCCCATTCTTGGATTGGATCAATGGGATCAAAGTGGCTGGGAAAACATTAAAAAAAAAATCATTTCTTACTCGAACATCTCGTAGAATATACAGAAAATGAAGATCTTATATGTTTTTCTGCTGTAGATTACATTCAAAAATGATATATCCTGGGTAAGTCAAGTTTATATCGGTCAAAAGTTATGAACTTCGAGTAGTATAGTGATAGTATCATCACCGTCACATGTTTTGCCAGTGAAACAGAGGAGAAAAGAGCTCCTTTGCAAACATTAAAATATTGAAAAACGTCACAAAACAAGATGTTGTATGGTAAGTTTCAGCTGATGATGTTGGGGAATTTAGTACTGAAATATTCGACAAATTTCCGGGGCTAATGCAATTAATGATGATGAACACATATCAAGAAATTTTCGATGCTTCGGAAAAAGCACTGTCTTATGTCGAACAGTAATCAGAACCAACCTCAGAAAATCTGTTCCTTCCAAACCGATGGATAAACTTGGCCATGGAAAAAAGGAGATCAAGTATGAAGCAAACACGGATATACATATAGTCACTCCTCAGTTTTATAGTGTAAAGTAGGTAGGTTAACACTGAAAATATTTTTTGTGCGATCTTCTTCTTTTTCTTCACCCTTTGTCCCGTTCACAAGCAGGTTCGGCTGGTCGTGATCGGTTTCGCCATTTGGCTCTGCGTTCATTGTCTTTTATCATCATCATCATCATCAACGGCGCAACAACCGGTATCCGGTCTAGGCCTGCTTTAACAAGGAACTCCAGACATCCCGGTTTTGCGCCGAGGTCCACCAATTCGATATCCCTAATAACTGTCTGGCGTCCTGGCCTACGTTATCGCTCCATTTTAGGCAGGGTCTGCCTCGTCTTCTTTTTCTACCATAGATATTGCCCTTATAGACTTTCCGGGTGGGATCATCCTCATCCATACGGATTAAGTGACCCACCCACCACAACCTATTGAGCCGGATTTTATCCACAACCGGACGGTCATGGTATCGCTCATAGATTTCGTCGTTATGTAGGCTACGGAATTGTCCATCTTCATGTAGGGGGCCAAAAATTCTTCGGAGGATTCTTCTCTCCAACGCGGCCACGAGTTCGCAATTTTTCTTGCTAAGAACCCAAGTTTCCGAGAAATACATGAGGACTCGCAAGATCATAGTGTTGTACAGTAAGAACTCTGACACTATGGTGAGACGTTTCGAGCGGAACAGTTTTTGTAAGCTGAAATAGACTCTGTTGGCTGACAACAACCGTGCGCGGATTTCATCATCGTAGCTGTTATCGGTTGTGATTTTCGACCCCTAGATAGGAGAAATTGTCAACGGTCTCAAAGTTGTATTCTCCTATCCTTATCCTGTTTGACCGGTGCCTTGTGATGTTGTTGGTTGGTTGGTCTTCGGTGCTGACGTTGCCACTAAATATTTTGTCCTGCCTTCATTGATGTGCAGCCCAAGATCTCGCGCCGCCTGTTCGATCTGGATGAAGGCAGTTTGTACGTCTCGGGTGGTTCTTCCCATAATGTCGATATCGTCAGCATAGGCCAGTAGTTGGATGGACTTGAAGAGGATCGTACCTCTTGCATTCACCTCAGCATCACGGATCACTTTCTCCAGGGCCAGGTTAAAGAGGACGCATGATAGCGCATCCCCTTGTCGTAGACCGTTGTTGATGTCGAATGGTCTTGAGAGTGATCCTGCTGCTTTTATCTGGCCTCGCACATTGGTCAGGGTCAGCCTAGTCAGTCTTATTAATTTCGTCGGGATACCGAATTCTCTCATGGCCGTGTACAGTTTTACCCTGGGTATGCTATCATAAGCGGCTTTAAAGTCGATGAACAGATGGTGCAACTGTTGTCCATATTCCAACAGTTTTTCCATCGCCTGCCGCAGAGAGAAAATCTGATCTATTGCTGATTTGCCTGGAGTGAAGCCTCTTTGGTATGGGCCAATGATGTTCGGGGCGTATGGGGCTATCCGGCCTAGCAAGATAGTGGAGAATATTTTATAGATGGTACTCAGCAACGTGATACCTCTATAATTGCTGCACTGTGTGATATCTCCCTTTTTATGTATGAGATAGATTATGCCTCGTTGCCAATCGTCAGGCATTGATTCGCTGTCCCATACCTGGAGCACAAGTTGATGAACCACTTGGTGTAACTGGTCGCCTCCATATTTAACCAATTCGGCTGTAATTCCATCGGCTCCTGGCGACTTATGATTTTTTAGCCGATGAATTGCACGGACTGTTTCTCCTAAACTTGGTGGTGGCAGTATTTGTCCGTCGTCTTCAGTTGGCGGGACTTCCAACTCGCCGATGTTCTGGTTGTTCAGTAGCTCATCAAAGTACTCAACCCATCGCTCCAACATGCACCGGAGTGCAACCGCTCACCAGTTGCTAGCACAGTTCGCTGCGGAAGTAAATGCTGATCTAGTGCTGATTAGCGAGCAATACCGAAACAAGGACCCGTCCTCATGGTATCTCGACTTATCGGGCACCGCTGCCATCTGGGTTCGGGACGACGTTCGACTTCGTGTTCTTGCCGAAGGCCGGGGGGACGGATTTGTCTGGATCCGGTGTTTAGGGATAACGTTTTTTAGCGTTTACCTGACGCCGAATGAGTCGATTCCGGACTTTCGGCGCCGGCTTGATGCTCTGGAGGACGCCGTTTCGAGCACGGAGGGACGAATCCTGGTTGGCGGTGATTTTAATGCCAGGGCTCTTGAATGGGGCATGCCTCAATCAGATTCCAGAGGGAAACGGATTCTGGAAATGGCGGCGAGAACCGGGCTCGTAATTTTAAACATCGGATCCACGCCAACGTTTCGGCGCCCAGGTTGTGAAGGAAGCATTCCCGACATCACTTTTGCGTCGGAATTTTTGGCACCATCGGTGGACGGGTGTGAGGCTTCCATGCCCCGGAGAGGCCCCAGGCGCGACAATCCTTCTATGTTCTGGTGGACGGCGGAAATTGCCGACCTACGGAAGGAGTGTCCGCCGTTTGACACAACGTTTGTCCGCCAACGAGGAGGCATGTGCCATAAAGGCACAATATAGATCAGCAAAAAGGAGACTCCGCAGCGCTATAAATAAAAGCAAAGCTGGCAAAAGCTTGTTAATGAGGTGAATGATGACCCGTGGGGACTTGGCTATAAGCTTGTCACTCGGAAAATCGGGGCTCTGCGGAAGCCCTGCATATTGAGCACCGACCAGATGGACCGCATTGTGCGGGCATTGTTCCCCAGACACCCTGTACGGGTTGATGTAAACAGCGCGGAAAGCGTCGTGGATTGCCCCCTTTTCACAATGGGAGAACTCGAAGAAGCGGTTCTCACTATGAAAAACAGAAAGGCGCCAGGTCCTGATGGCATCCCGACGGAAGTTTACAAACTGGTGTTCCGCCAACGGCCAGAATTGCTGCTCGAAGCGTTCAACGCGTGCTTGAAGGAGGGCATTTTTCCTTGTCGCTGGAAAGTGGCCAGACTCGCGTTGATCAGTAAGGGTAAAGGAGACCCGGAGCTCCCGTCTGCATACCGACCGCTGTGTATGCTTGACACGGCCGGAAAAGTGCTCGAGAAGCTCATCAGGGGTAGACTCGCTGAAGCGATCCGTGCTGCCGGGGACTTATCCGCAAGGCAGTTCGGGTTTAGAACAGGGAAATCTACAGTGGATGCTGTTATGGAGGTCGTAGATGCGTTTAATCGAGCCGGAGCACACAGCCGCCGATCTCGACGGATAGTGTGCTCCTCATAACGCTTGATGTCAGAAATGCCTTCAATTCCGTAAGATGGACAGATATGCTAGGCACACTAGAGAACTCCTTTCACGTGCCAAGCTATCTCTTGCGGATATTGAGGGATTATCTGAAAGACCGCTCCCTGTTCTATGAGACGCTAGAGGGCCAGAGGAGGATGGAAATCACGTCGGGAGTAGCGCAGGGATCCATCCTAGGGCCGGACCTCTGGAACGTTTCCTACGATAGTCTGCTGAGACTCGATATGCCCGAAGAGTCGCGCCTGGTCGGTTATGCAGACGACGTTGCGGCACTTGTTGCCGGACGCACTGTTGAACAGGCGCAAAGCAGACTTGGCATATTGATGCGACGGGTAAGCGGATGGATGACTGCTCATGGTTTCAACCTTGCGCTGGAAAAAACCGAAGTAGTCATCCTGACCAGAAGGAGAATCCCGATCTTGCGTCCCATATCGATCGGCGAGTTGACTATAGAGTCAAAACCAGCGATTAAATACCTTGGTTTAATGCTCGACTCGAAGATGAGCTTCTTCGAGCAAATCAAAGCAGCCGCGGACAGGGCTGCAGTAGGAGTCGCGGCCTTGAGTTGGCTAATGGCGAATGTCGGCGGCCCTATATTAACTAGGAGACGTCTCCTCATGGGAGCAACGCAGTCCGTCCTTCTCTATGGTGCGGAGGTATGGGCTGATGCCCTTGACAAGGAGGTGCATCGTAAACGCCTCGCTCAAGTGCAGAGGCGGGGAGCTTTGCGAGTGGCGTCTGCTTATCGCACCGTCTCCGAACCGGCTGTGATGGTGATTGCGGGAGTGATCCCCGTTGCCCTCCTTGCCAAGGAGCGCAAAGCTATCTACCGTCGTAAGAGCGAAAATTTAAGGGAAGTGGTTGCCCGTGAAGAACGTCAACGTACCCTTAACGAGTGGCAACTTTCTTGGCAAAATGAGCCAAGGGGCAAGTGGATTGCGTGGCTCATCGACAAATTAGACCCGTGGTTGAACAGAACGCACGGTGAGATTGATTACTTCCTTACCCAACTTCTAAGTGGGTATGGAGGTTTTCAGTCTTACCTGCACAGGGTTGGGAAGGCGCGATCTCCTGATTGTGTGTTCTGCAATAGAGTGGCGGATGACGCTGAACACACCTTTTTCTCTTGCGAGAGGTGGGACGGCCTCCGCCAGCAGCTTTATTCAGACACAGGGGAGCTCTCTCTAGATAACATTGTGCGAGAGATGCTGAAGAGCGCTGGCAGCTGGAATCGTATTGCGCATTATGTTCGGGCTCTTCTTACTACGAAGAAGATTGAACTCGACCGGCAGAGGGATCGGACGGTAAGGGGTTCTCTGAACTAACAACTCCCTTCCTCCCCTCCCGTCCCGTTGGTGAAAGGAGTTCCCTGACTTGAAGGCTCCCAAAGCCGGGAGAGCGGGAGGGCTAGCCCGAAGTAATGTGTCAAATGGTTCCAGGCTAGTTCTCTGATGACAGGGAGGTGTTTAGTTGGTAGTCCGCCACCGTGCTGTTGCGGGAGTCCAACACTCTGTGCGTAAACGCATTCACATACCCTACTCCCAAAAAAAAAAAAAAATATGCCCATTCTGACGGAAATCAGATTTCCCTCTCTGTCTCGGCAGGATGAACATCGAGGTGTATAAGGTTTCATTGTGTCAATTTGGTTGAAAGTGGTCCCGTTTGGAGAGGCCCACGTATGTTTGTGGACCGCTTTCCGCGCAAACCAGATACTTCCAGTAACCATTTCATATGACACTGCTAATTGAATAATCCGCAGTCCATTATCATTTGTATTTTCCTGTAAGCTGTGGGAGCCAACGTATCGTCTGAATACGGGCTCCTTCCCCACTTGGCTGTTAAAATCCCCAAGTATGATTTTGATATCATATCTGGGACAGGCTTCGAGGGTTCGTTCTACTGCCTCGTAGAAGGTATCCTTCTCCGACTCTGCAGTCTCCTCTGTAGGGGCGTGAACGTTAATGAGGCTTATATTTCTAAACTTGCCTCTCAAGCGCAGAGTGCATAGCCGTTCGCTTATGTTTTCAAAGCCGATAACAGCAGGTTTCATTTTTTGGCTGATTAAGAAACCTACTCCGAGCACATGGTTTACTGGATGGCCACTATAATATATGGTGTAGTGGCTCTTCTCCAGGAAACCGGTCCCTGTCCAACGCATGTCCTGTAACGCTCTTACATCAGCCCTATATTGGGACAGGGTATCGGCTAGCTACTTATCAGTTTCGTCTTTGTGCAGGGAGCGGACGTTCCATGAGAAAATGCGCAAATCGTTATTCCGTTGTCGTTGCCCGGTTCGTCGTTGTATAATCCGTCCAGTCCGAGGCTCCTGTTGTGGCTTCGTAACAATTTGTTTTCCGTGGAAGGTTGTCAGCCCTACCCAACCCCCAACCTGGAGGACCAGTTGGTGCAATTTGTCCCGTTTTTAGGCGCGGGAGACTCGCCTTCATCATTCTCTGTCTGCAGCTTTTCGTTAAGAAAGAGCTCCCAGTGGTCACCAGTGGAGGTGGAGATAGGGTTTGGTAGTAGAGCTGTTGGTGTTGGTTCAGCAGGCATTTCTCAGGTTTTATGCTCCATCCTGGGTACCAATCCACGTTTCGCCTGGGACCTATACTACCCTTTGACCCTTTTTGACTATCCCAAAGTTAATAATATCTAATAATCTAATGAAGTGGGAATGAATGAACTTAATAGATATAGAGGAACGGCATTGCTTTTCCAAGTGGATCACTACTCTTAAACGTGTTGAAGTAATTTATGTTTTTCATGTACTTTGAGGTGTATAAAAGCGAACTCGATAGGTCATTATTTTCATGACGGTACCGACTTTTTCGTTGGGAAAAGCTCCATACTAATATGGTATAATTTTTGCTTGAATAAGACTTAATAAATATAACAATCGACAATACATGTTCTATATACCATGTGGGAATTTACCATCGGAATTGTGGCATTGCTGTCGGTGTCCAATAAGTCAGATGCAGCATCCAAGCTAGCTTGCTCCAACTCTCGACGTTTCTTCTTCATATTCTCCCGATGCATGTCTGCGGCCCGATCCGTATGAGGCAAAGAGAAATTTTCCAAGAATTTATTTGATTCAAAATAAACACATCGAAGGATAATCATGCAAAAGAAAGTACAGATCGATCGTGAAAGAATATAGCAAAATCAAATTTGAAGATATATCAAGCAAACAAACCAGTCATTTCCAGCAAAATAAAGTAATATTGATCGATAGGAAGATGTATCAGTACATATAGAATGCAATCAGGCGTGATTATGATATTCAATATATTCGGGAAGAAATAGTCGAAATAGTCGAGTCATAAGTAGAGTGACAGTAACATTGTATGTGGCGAAATTCGAGAACCATACGATATATAGAAATAAAGTAGAGAAAAAAATTAAAACAACTTAATGTTAAGAAGCGAATAAGTTTCATTGATTTATATGCAGCAAACCTGAACGTGATGCATAATTGACGAGGGCAAACTCCAGCAGAGCTCCAAACACAAACGTTAGACACACCCCGGTCCAAACGTCAATGGCCTTAGTATAGGACACTGGTGGGAGCGAAGCGTTGATTCCCGAGGTTTGTGTAGCCATTGTAAGAAGTGTTGTTACTCCTAGAAAAGATAGATATATAAAAAAGTTACCTTGTATATAAAATTAGTAGTTTGGACAGATACCTAGTGATACACGTGCAGGAACTGCTCCTTGGTCTAACCAAAAGGACACCCATGATACGATGACAAGCATACAACATGGGATGTAGATTTGGATTAAGTAGTATGAAAACTCGCGCTTGAAGAGTAGGTCGACTTTAAGACAACTGTATTCACCTGAAAGAAGTAGAAAAACATTTTAGTTGATCGCTTCAAGATATTGTGATGAAAATCACTTTGAGAAAAATATCTGCGACGTCAATTTAAATCGTAGTTAGGACAATTAGAAAGGACACCAAAATTGTATAACAGTAGGACGAATATTTAGTTAGAATAATTGTTAACATATGGCTCTAATGCTAGTAAGGAGATTTTGTAAAAGGCGTAAAGTAGTTTTCTAGCAAAGTGTTCGCATGCCTTTCTGAAATGTTCCGCAGGGTATAAAAGGAGCGCAGATCCGCCCTCGGAGTCAGTCTCAGTTCACTTCCATCGCTCGACCGAGACGGTCGTATCGTCAGTGTTGGAAAGCTGTCAGTGGAACTAAACCCGCGACAAGCGTGTGCGACTGTTTCAGTGTTGTAATTTTCGAAAACAGTTGAAGCGTGAAAATTTTTAACGGACAATTCTAGTGAAAAATCTCGGTTGTTATAATAAGTGATAGGACACACGAATGAGTGCGCCGGAAACTGATGGGTTCACCAAGGTGACCCGGAAGAAGAGGCGCAAGGCTACGGACAGCCCGACAAGTGAGAACCAGCCACTAAACTCCGACGACGGAATGGAGACCGCGTCGGAAGTTACGCTCTCCAATGACTCGCAGTCGAGCTCAAGCGGGACGATACGAAGTTCCGTATCCGTCGGCGAGATCCGCGAGTTTGTTGCTCTGCGCAAGCAGAACAAGCTGCTACTGAAGCAGCTCAAAGAAGCCCGCGCAGAGAACCGGCATCTGGCGACCGTCATCAAGTCGCTGGAAGCCACCATCACCCGGAGCTTCGGGACTTCCGGCGCCCCTCCGGCGCCTGCCACGCCAACAGCGCCTGCCGCGCCAACAACGCCTTCCGAGGTGATGGACACCACCACCGAGGAAACATCACCGGCACCACTCGCCCTACCATCCGGGTCAAGCCCGGCAGCGTTCCCGACCCTCGGCGGAGCGAAGAAGCGGCAGCCCGCCGTCGTTCCGAAACCGCCAACTCCAAAGCCGCAACAACAACAACAACCAAGGCCAGCCACTGCAGCCCCCGGAAAAAAGCAGGTAAGTCGAAAGATTCCTCCATTAGTAGTAGTCGAAGACGCGGCTACCTTCCAAAATGTGAAATCAAATATATCCCGTGCCCTCCCCAATAACTACCTGATAAAGAAATTAGGTAGTTCACACCAGATCCTCACAAAAACACCTGAGGATTACGCTACCGCCAAGAAAGTGCTCGTGGAGAACAACAATAAGTTCTTCACGTACACCCTCCCATCGGATAAGACGACCAGCCTCATCCTACGAGGCCTCGATTCGACGTTCTCCCCTCAGGAGATCGTCGATGAATTGAAAGCTCAGGGAGTATCAAGCACCCTGAGCGCGAAACCCTTTGCCACCACCTGGGCAAAGACTAATAATGTGAGCCTCGACTTGTGGTTGGTCACCTTTGATGCAACCTTCAACGAGGAGCAGCTGCGCGAGGTGAAAGCCGTACAGCACATGGTAGTTCGATTCGAACAAATACAAAATAAACAAGTGCTGCAGTGCAAGAACTGCCAGCGTATCGGGCACGCGGCAACCAACTGCCACCTCACCTACAGGTGTGTCAAGTGTGACCAACTTCACGGCCCCGGCGAATGCGCCAAAACTGTTGAGGAGGCACCGAAGTGCGTCAACTGCGGGGGCAACGACCACCCCGCCAACTACCGCAAGTGCCCACGGTTCATCCAGGTGGTGGCAAGGAGGAACGCACAAAAACGTGCCCCTCCCTCCCGCCCTGCTGGTCGTCCTATCACGAACCCAGCCTTCACCCGTCTGTCCGTGTCCTTCGCCGACGCCGCACGAAGCGGAACCTCTCCCCGGACTCCCAGCCACGTAGTCCAACCCACCACCATCTCCAATTCAGACTTCCTCGAGTTCGCCAGGAAATCGCAAGAATTCTTGCAAATGTTCAACTCAACGGTCGGTATCTTGGCATCCATTAATGGACGATAAGATAATTGAGTTGAACATCAACCCAATCATCGGCCGTGCCCGCAGACATGAGTTCGAGCTGTTCCTTGGCGAGCACAAACCCGATATAATTCTCCTATGTGAAACTAGGTTGAACTATAGATACAATCCTTCCTTTCCCAACTTCAACCTCTTCCGGACTGACCGCAGGACGCACGGTCGAACCACAACGGGGATCAGCTCCACTTGTTCCTCACAACCTCAAATCCAAACATCAACCTAGCCCATTTCAGTCCGGCACTCCCGACCTTCAACAAGCCACACTACGATTCCTACCTAGACCACTTCCTGATCAGCAGTAACCTGACTGTCATTCCCAACCCGAATACCTTCCCCTTCCTCGAAACGGTCCCCGACATCAGCGATCACGATGCCGTAATCCTCAGCATAAAACTCCCGGACAGAGTCATTCGGTCCACCCCACCCTCAGTTCCCGACTTCCAGCGTGCAAACTGGAAACACATCAACCTTGCCCTCAAGTCCAAGCTTCAACCTCTCCTACTCCCATCCAACTGTACAGTTCCTAACGAATCCATAGACCTGACAGTCCGTCAATACACCGAAGCAGTTCGGCAAGTATGCGATGAACTGATCCCTTCACGTCCCTTAAATTACCGCAACCTAATCACCCTTCCCGACGATATCCTATCCGACATCCAATATAAAAAGACCCTCAGGCGGAGATTATTTAGAAATAGATACTCTCCGCAATCCTCTCACCTCCTCACCGAAATCCGCGAATTGGACAAGTCCATTCGCAAACGAATCCTCACCCTATATACCCAATATCTCCACAACCGCCTCTTCAACACTGAGCTAAACCCTGGCACATACAGGGAACTCAGAAAAACCTGCCCGCGTTTGGGCAAATCAGTCCAACAAAACGCAATCCTTCCCCAAAACATCCCACCCACAGAAAAAGTGAAAGTCCTCGCCGACCACTTCCTGCAAGCCCACCACTGCACCCTCCACTTCCGTGAACCAAGTTTTGATAACGAGGTAAACGGAAAGATCTCCCAACTCCTAACCAACCCTTCCTACCTCATTCCCCAACCCACACAAAACCCCTTCAACCATGCTCTCGCCGACCCAAGTCAGCGAGAGAATATCCTCCCCATCCACTTTATCAGTCCAGACTCGGTCAAGGCGGCCATCGCCGCCTCCAAAAACAAGAAATCAGTCGGGCTTGACAAAATCCCCTCCATCGTCCTTAAGAAATGCGCCCCAAGCATCGCCCCCATTATGTCCTCCATCATCAACCACTGCCTTATCAACGCCCACTTCCCAACAGATTGGAAGAGTGCTCGAATTGTTCCTATCCCCAAGAAAAACCAAAATCCACTAAGTCCAGATAGCTACTGGCCTATCTCAATCCTCTTCATCCGCCAAGATTTTCGAGCGGATCATCAAAGTCTCTATCGACGAGCACTGTGACTCCAATCATTCTATCCCACAATTCCAATTCGCAAACCGTCCCAAACATTCGGTCGAGCATGCGCTGCTCGTGCTCAAATCGGACGTCCTCCTCGGTCTCAACCGGAACGCTCCGACCATAGCCTGTCTCCTCGACATAAAGAAGGCTTTCGACTCCGTATGGCAATACGGACTCGCATACAAGCTTTCTGAAGTCCTCCAGTTCCATCCGCACCTCTGTAAGCTAATTCTTAGCTTTCTTGATGGGCGGAAATCCCAAGTCCAACTCCGTGAACACCTCTCCTCCCCATATTCTAGCCCGGCTGGCATCCCTCAGGGGTCAGTCCTCTCCGCTACCCTATTTTCCCTGTTTACCGCAGACCTTCCCAAACCAACTCCACACCCAAATCCAATCCGAATCCTTCAATACGCGGATGATCTCATCCTCTACACCTCCACCAGAAACATCCCTGCTGGTGAAGCCCGCCTGAATTCCTATTTGGACGAGCTCTACCGGTACTTCACCCGCTGGAAACTGTCCCTGAACCCACAAAAATGCGAAACCATCGTATTCCATGGTACCGCTAAGATGACGCCGAAAATGAGGAACGACATTTCAACCCTATCCCTGAAGATCCACAACGACACCATCCCAACCGTCAAGGAAGTCACCTACCTTGGGGTGACAATTAACTCCCGCCTATCCCACGTCCCACATATCACGAAGGCACTGAACCGTGCAACAGGTGCCTTCAAATCCCTCTGCCCAATCCTAAAATACACCAGTCCAACTCCTCAGAAATTCAAGCTGTTTTGCTATAAACAGTTTATCCGTCCCCTCCTCGTTTTCGACTTCATCTTCTGGTCCGACACTTCCCCTCACCAAATGGAACGAATCCGCCTCAAAGAGCGCAGAATCCTCCGCCATTGTACCAACATTTACAAGAACGAAGACCGCTCCAAATGCATCTCAAACCAGATCCTCTGCGACTCCTCTCAAACGCCCCGCATTGACGCCGTCCTAGCCCGTCATGCCCTCAAATTCCTGGAAAAATCCAGATCCCACCCAAATCCACTCATCTCCCAGGCCATGCAGATCGAGATCGTCGAAGAGAATCTTCTACGAACTCATCTGTTTCCACAAATCCTTATATCTCTCCAAGCCCGTAACCTTCTTTTCGACCCCGGCGGTAGAGTAATCTTCTACAACGGTAATTACTCCTCATCCCAGTTTATAAAACCTACCCATCCTTAGCGCCACTCCTAGCTTCCTTTCCCAAACCCCTCCCGCATGCCCCCCATCCCAACCCATATCCTAGTTCCTTCCCCGCCCGCCCGCTTTTATAAAAAAATTCAACTAATGGAGGTTTTTTTCGACTTTTCCTCCAGATAACATTTTATGTATTTGCAAATTTATTCTTTAGTGATAAGTTAGTTTAAGTTAGTTTGTACCTTAGATTAAGCTAGGCTGTTAAGGTAGTACATAAGTTAGGTTAATTTAGCATTGTATTTTTATAGGTTAGAATAAAAATGTTTGTTTTCGCAAAATGTTTGTTTTCCTCGGAGTCAGTCCAGTTCTATAATAGAACAGGTCGCGTCGAATTGTATCGGTTGAAGGGATTGTTTTATAATTAATTGCGTATCTTCACTTGAAGGAACGCACACGGAGGAACTCACAAGAGCTCTTCAGAAGAGGTGCACCGATATATGCGGACTACAAGAAACTCGATGATGCTGTACCGAAAGCTGCCACATAGAGCGTAAATTCGATGAAAATGGCTGTCCACTTTTTTATTTTGGCAGCCTATGCACTCAATATTACAGAAATAGAACGATTCCATGACCGGCTGAAGATCAGTTGATTGCACGATTCATTTCTTCACCGCATACGCACCACAGATAGTTTCTGGCAAGTATTTGACACAAAAATCTGTAACGTGTCTGCCGATGATTATATCGTCATTGCGGTCGATTTAAATAGTCAAGCGTGTGAAAAGGCAGACGGAAGCAAATGCATGGGGGAACAGGATTTAAAGCATTCAATGAGGGTGGCGAGCGTATAGCCGATTTTATGAGTACTCACTTTGTACTACTCACTTTGTGTGTCGATACAAGGTTTATTAAACAATTGTCTCATCTTCCCAATTTTTTGGTGGGAACAATAACACGCAAATCGACTATAGCCTAAGCAACCCTTGTGCCCCCAGTTTGGTAAGTGGTTCATCAATCGAGATATTGGAGGAGGTTTGTTAGAAGAAACGGTTGTCTATCATAAACCATCGCTTTTATTCGAGCGGTCCATTACAAAGGATTTCACGATAGGCTGGACATTTAAAATGGCGAGAGGGATCTGTATTGACTTGTCCAAGTCAACACCAACGCACATTTCTGTCGGGTCAATTACAAGAACGGTACTCTGCTTACTGATTGACAAACTGCGATGGAAAGATAGGGGAAATATATCCAGCAGATTTCAACGGAGGTATTTATTCAGCCTCTACTGCCATAAGTGCTGCAATTCCACCTATTAGCGCCCAGAAGTTGAGGAAACATTCAAAGGAAATCGAGGAAATGACAGAACCTGAGGACATCGGAGCTGCGCTCTAGAGCTGGGACCCAAGACTCAGTGGGCTTACTGAAGAGGTTAGAATGCTATATGACTGGCATGAAAGTACGACAGTTCCAATGTGGAAAAATAAGCGCCACATATGTGTACACTCTGTGCAGATGATGTTTTCCTAGGGTTTCACAACAAGCAGAAACTTGTTCAAGTGTGGAATGATTACGTCAGGCAACCTGGTGTGAGATTAATTCTGATTAAACCTGAATTTTTGAGGAACGACCCCAATGAAATAGGCACTATCACTATCGGGGGCCTATCCAAAACTGAACGATTTAAATATCTTTGATGAACTCTATTAGTCAGTGGTGAACTGGGTTATGAAATTGGATGAAGTGGCGTTCAACAACTGGCTTTTTGACGATCTACGCATCATACCGCACCGTAATTTAGACAAACATGTTGCGTTTGATCAGTGGCATATCACGTCGTGATCCCATCCGAAATAAGGCGTCCACGAACAATATGAGATTACAACGACAGCCGAAAAATTGTGAGGGAGGCGTCTTGGATGCTAGGGACCTGTGATTGGCCCTGACCAGAACTCACTTATCAACATCGGTCTGAACATCGAAGCTGATGAGAAACGACCAAAAGGCCGGGCGAAACAGAGTCTCATCACTCTATCCAGATCAGGAATATGATTGCAGGATTGCAAAGACTACCGAAAAATTGTGAGGGAGGCGTCTTGGACGCTAGGGTCCCTATGATTGGCCCTGACCAGAACTCACTTATTAAGAAAAGGCCTGGTGAAACAGAGTCTCAAGACTCTATCCACGCAATCGATTAAGACGAACCGACCTCGCTTCTGATTTGGACCAAGGCTTAAGAAAAAGACGCAGATGAGGAGAAGTAGAATTATTGGAAAAACAGAGCAGTTTCAATGCGGTAATGATGATGAACCAAATTTACTTCAAAAACGCAATTAAATGGATCGGAGGAAATTATTGAAAATTATAGCAGGATAATATCAGGACTTGTGCAGCGGTACTCGGGATGAGGTCAATTTTTAAAGCTAATTTGAACGATGGACCTGATAATGTCGTGCCCCAGGCTGCAATAGTTATGATAAATGCGTAATACTTGTGGCATCGATGGGAATTCTGGACATTTTTTCTGGTTCAACTATCTCGTCTCAACTGGACAGCCTACTTATTGGCCAGCAGAACGATGAAAAATGCCAGACTTGATTGACTTTAGTGTTAGCAGAAATGTGAGGTGGAAGCTGATAACCAGAGAACCGTGCTATGAGCTGTTTTTAGACCACTCGTTCGTCATTATGACCCAAAGTAGCAAATAGGAAACTAACAACTAAGTCAACGAACTAGCTGAATTTCCCTAAGTATGTACATAAGCAGAGGTGAAGTAGACAAAGCCTTGTTGAAATTCAACTAAGCAATGGCAGGCTCACAGATATCCAGACCTGAAAAAACAATTAGCCAGAGCAATTCGACTGCTCCATAAAGCCCTTAAGGATAAACGGGAATGAGAGTTACCAAGCTACTTACGAGGTTTATCACTTACTTGCTTCCCTATTGAAAGCTATAAGAAAGATGAAGAGACCTCCAAAAATACCTGTGCTATAGGGAAGCTTCTCATTTAGAGTCAAACAAGTTACTCGAATTTTAAAAAATAAGTGAATCCAAAGAAGCTCCAGGATATGGCTTAGTACCGGAAAAAATATTGAAGGAACTTCCAGGAATCGCAGGTCGCATCCTATGTCCAGACTATCTTGGAAAAACTATTATTTTCAAAAATTTCACCACAGCTAGTGGAAAACATAGTGATTCCTCAGCACCAGTTGAAGCAATCGAACAAGTTCGTAGGATCGTTTCTGAAAGAAGTAGTGCACTGGAGGATAGGAGGATTCCAATATCATGTCATCTGCATTTCTGAAACCTGGCTGGATGACAGGATTTTAGATTCTGAGCTCCTCGAAGGTTACTCTGTCTTTCGTTGTGACAGAGACTGCGTTGCGCTTGGCAAGACAACTGGCGGAGGTGCTCTAATAGCTGTTAAGTCCCTTCTCCGTGCCGAAATCATCTTTTCCTCCTCCTATGATTCTGTTACCATAAGTGTCCTTCCGCCAAACGTATGTCCCTTTATCATATCGTGTATATATTTTCCCTGCCTAAGCCCGCCTTCTCTGTACGAGGATTTCTTCGACAGATTATCAGAGGCCCTAACCGTTTTGTTTCCCTCACTTCTTTCATCCTCTGTGGTGACTTTAATCTTCCTATGCTCTCCTGGCCCGTTACTCCTGGCCTTCCCTCTCTCCCTAATAACTCGACCCACCCTTCCTTTCCTCTATCCACTTTCGTGTACACCTGTGGGGTCCTCCAATTTAACCTTTCTAGAAACCAATTAGATCGCACTCTTGACCTTGTCCTCTCTAACCTTCCTGTACGTTATCTTTCCCAATCCCTTCATGCTCCGTCTTACGTTGCCCCTGACGCGCATCATCCTGCTCTCGAGTTCGATGTTCAGATATCCCGACTCCACTCTCCTGTCGCTCGCAAGCCTACCAAGTTCAACTTTCGTAAGGCGAACTTCGAAGGTCTGAACTCAGCCCTGGCGTCAATCAGCTGGGTCCCCCTGCTCTCTCCATTTACATGTGACCAAGCACTCAACACTTTCTATACCATTTTATCTGATCTTCTTCCTTGTTACGTTCCCTCCTCTCCTAAGTGCTTACGCTCTTACTCCGTCTGGTTCACCACTGAAATTCACAAAAAACTACGTCAAAAACAGACTGCGAGAAAGAAGTTCCTGTCTTCTAGAAACGTTGCTGACTTAGTTTTTTTCAAATCACTTCGTTCCTCGGTCAAATCCTTAATACGTAAGTCCAGACACGAATATTTGTCCAGCGTGGAAGATTCACTAAAGCACGGAAATCTGAAACCTTTCTGGTCCCACATTCACAACTCTCGCTGCCCCGCCCAGTTATACCCTCCGTCCATTAAATTCTCTGGCTTCTCAGCTAACTCCTCCCAACTATCTTGTGATTTACTCTGCCGCTACTTTTCGTCAGTCTATGTTCCTCCCCCTTCCTCCGAATCCCTCCCGATAGTAGATGTAGCCTGCCCCGCATCGCCTACCATTCACCTTCTTACCCCTATCCTTGTCGAATACCTCATTGGCGAACTTGATGCCAAGGTCGTACCTGGCTACGGTGGTCTTCCAAACCTCTTTTTGCTCAAAACTGTTAAGTCCATCTCCCTTCCCCTATCTCTTATTTTCAACAAAAGCCTTGAAGAGAATCATTTTCATAGCTTGTGGAAAGAGGCTCTCATTATCCCCATTCACAAAAGTGGCGATCGTTCGCTTGCCGAGAATTACCGTCCCATTTC
This sequence comes from Hermetia illucens, assembly GCF_905115235.1. Classification (NCBI taxonomy): domain Eukaryota; kingdom Metazoa; phylum Arthropoda; class Insecta; order Diptera; family Stratiomyidae; genus Hermetia; species Hermetia illucens. The sequence goes on from NC_051854.1 coordinate 40,439,815, forward strand.
CCTCCTCTCCTCCTGTTCCAAAATCCTGGAAAGATATGTCAGCAACTGGTTGTCCGCCCACTAGTGCCAACACATAGTGAAAGAACAACACGGCTTCGTTAGACGTAGGTCCACTGCCTCCAACCTGCTTGACTTTACCAACTTTGTCGCCAAATGTCTAAATTCACGGCAAGAAGTGCATACCATTTACACTGACTTCGCGAAAGCCTTCGACACTGTAAATCACAAGATAGTTTTATCCAAACTCTCGTCCCTAAACGTTCCCATACCACTTGTTTTATGGCTTGCCTCTTACCTTTCCAACCGATTCTGCCGCGTCTCTTTTGACGGCTGTACTTCCCGTTCCTTCTCCCCCTCTTCTGGCGTCCCACAGGGGTCTATTCTGGGTCCTTTGCTATTTTTATTTTTTATTAACGAGCTTCCTCCCCTCCTTACTTGTCCCTGTTTGCTCTATGCAGACGACCTTAAGCTGTTTTCCGCTATATCGTCGCCTATGGACTGTGTTTCTCTTCAGAATAACCTGGACACTCTGGTTCGTTGGTGCTCGACTAATGGTTTAGCGCTAAACGTCAGAAAGTGTCACTCTATGTGCTACTCCCTAAAATCCTCACCCACTTCTTTCTCCTACTCGCTTGAAGGACATTTCTTATCCTGCTTAAATTCCACTCAAGACCTCGGAGTCACTTTCAACAATAAGCACCGCTTTGACACCCATTGCCTCGATGTCATCAATCGAGCAGCAAAATTATCAGGCTTTATTCTTCGCTCCTCCTCTGATTTTGACTCCATCCAACCCTCCTTAGCTCTCTTCAATTCCCTCGTAAGGAATACCCTCGAGTATTGTTCCGTGATCTGGTCACCCTCCCGTAACTGTGATTGTCTTGCCCTTGAAAATGTGCAACGTAAATTCACCCGTTCCCTCTTTTTTAAGAAAAGCTTCCCTCGTGTGGATTACCCCTCCCGCCTCCGCTTTCTAAACCTTCCCTTCCTACAACAGCGTAGATCCTATCTGGATCTATGTACATTCTTTAAACTTTCCTGGGGTCTGATGGACTGCCCCGCCGCTGATGAGATCACCTGCCGTCCTGCGTCTTATAACACACGTAACGCAGATATTTTCAACGTACCCTTCGCGGAGCTCGAAGTCTATTTTCATTCCCTGATTCCCAGGCTTTGCCGAAATTATAATGCAAAACAGCTTGGTCCTTTTAACTTCCCTACTTTGAGTAGTTTTAAAGGTAGGATAAGTTTTTTGCTTTCTCCTCCTCCTCCTGAGGACAATAATTAATTGGAATTCTCTCTGTTTGTTGTCCGTTAATTAAATAAATAAATAATAAATAAATAAATAGAAAGTATTGTTCATCTAAGCTGGGGATCCTCAAGGCAGCGACTTTGAGCAGAAATTCTACCTCATCAATACTACGGATCTAGGAAATGATCCTGCCATTTTAAGTATCCACATCGATCCTCAGGTTGCATTAAAAACTTACAAGTTCATCTAAGACGAATTGAAAAGTGACTTACAAAATGGAAATGGAAGAGGTTCCCATCCTTCTTTGACATCCTCAGGCGATTCTGTTGGAGGATACCCCTTTATAAAAAGAGTTTTGCGGGGCGGATCGTCTCCGGCCACTCAAGATGGACTTTGATCATCGATATTCCATTTAATCATTACAAATGGCGCCCAATGTGGGGCCAAACATTTTCTATATTCAAGGCCCGAAATTTAGATAGCCGACCGACTTCGATAAGGTAGTCGACAGTCCTCTTTTTCTTTAGCTCTTGTCCCTGTCACAATTGGGGTTGACTCGTCGTGATCAGTTACGCCATTTTTTTCAATCAAATCCCTGATCTGGATGCAGCCGCGAGGCTTTCAAATTCCCACCCTGCGTATCAGGCCACCGTTGTTTCGGCCGGCCTTTTTGTCTGTTCAGACGAATCTTGGCAAGTGAATTCTCGTTAGTGCGAATTACGTGACTGTACCATACCATCGAAGATGCCTTTCTCGTAATTTTTTCACGATCGGTGCAACTCCATATCGATCACGGATATCTGCATTTCGGATGTGATAAAGACGTGTTACGCCACTAGTCCAACGCAAAATCTGCGTCTCCATTACCGCGAGACGCCGTTCATTGTTTTTTTAGACGGTGTCAACATGAAATGTATATGATGGTGCAAAATTTCACCCACTGCATTGGCGTAAAGTCTGAAAGGATTTTAAAGTCCAAAGCGAAGTCCGTAAAGGTTGCATTCTACCACTCTCTCCGGCACGTGGAGAGGTTTGTGGGCAATGCTATCTGATGACATCTCCTCGTTCTCTCAGATGCCATAACACTTCCATTAATAGGTAGAATATTGCAGGTGTCGGGAAATTGGTATACCTCGGTGGTATTGGTTCTGTTAACGGTGATACCGAACTTGATGTTCACTTAATTCATTAATAGGGCTAAGGTCGTCTTGGCTGTTTGTCAAAAATATGGAAATATAGCTGGGAGATTGAAGAATTTTGTCGGCATACGGGCCCTGTCGGGGCGTGGTATGGGAGCTATGTTATGCAATGGAGTCTACATCTAGAATATTCGAAGAGTGGGTTGTCCTAGAACTAAGGGCACAGAACAGTAGAGGAAGAGTGGAAACTTGTCGAAATCATCATGGGGTCTGAACTACTGTTGGTTCCTGGTAAGGCAGCAGAAGTTACTTCTAAGTAGCGCCTTAAAATTGCCCTTTTCCACTTATTTCTACTAAATAAATATAATATGGTTTGCTTTTTTCTATATGACTGTTACCTGTATTAGTTTTGCTATTGCAATAATCCGTTAAGAATTTTTCTAGGGTAAAGCGAGGTAGATGTAAATTCTTAACTACTTGAACAGGATCTCCCTCCTTCCACTGAAACACTAGATCATCTGTTGTCCATCCATCTGAAATATTAATGTCATGTTAGCTAGTTGAGCAAAAATAACAAGGATTAAGTTGGGTACTTACAACTGGCCATTCGAAGTGAACAAACTTGTCTGTCCAAGGGATATAACTTCAGATTCATAGGACAAGCTAGCGTAAGCGAAATTCTTATACTATAAAGTACGGAGCCCTTGGGGAATATCCGTATATATACATTTGGCATGATTATATTGTGAAAGTGACCTTCCTTTTCGTTTGAGAAGAACAAATCTGGCATCCATACTCGACTTGCTTCTGTTAAAGTAAGATACTTCAGACGACCTGGAAAGATTTATCAAAATAATTAAAAATATTTATGTAGCTAAATATAAAAAAATTATTTATTTGCTAAAATTGATTGACTGACACAAAAAGGAGACTTCCTGGATGCTCTATACCCCATAAAGGAGTGAGCTAGATGTACATGGGTATATAAAGTCATTATTTTCAAAGCAACCAGCTCTACTTTTCTCAGGTTTGAAGCTCATTTCCAAATGAATAGATGGCTGGGATTTTATAGCCGGTGCAATCCCCGAGGAGTGTGGAGACCGCGTTCTTCTACAGCAAACTCTTCGATAGCGAGACGCCTCATTGCTGGGGTAGTTTCTGAGAACGGGTCCTTAAAATAATTGGCTCTTTCGGACCCCCGCACTCCTCCCCTTCGAAACCAATCTTGAAACTTATATCTGCTTCGAAAAGTACGAATTGAGACCTTTCATATGATACCCCACATAGCCATGTGCGTTGGGAGACCTCCTCAATTAAATTAAACCTAGGACGATGTTGCTTACTGCAGACGTCGTAATGGAAGAAAGGGTGTAACAGACAGACAGACGGACCGCTTGTGTGGAGTTGCTAGATCTCCCATCAGGCGTGGCTCCAGGGGGATGCCAGTCGACTCATCTGTGAATGAGTATCTGAGTTAAATCAGAGTAATAAACTGCGGCGAACGCAATGCTGACCACATTGCCTCCTATAGGATAATTTAATCTTGTAGTGTACCATTACGGTCTTGAATGAAGTTCTCTAACATACTTCAAGTCCCTGATCCAACATGGATTGTTGCGTCAACGATTATTATTATTATTAATATAAAAACATTCTTTAGTAGGCCGCAGTAGGAAGCACGGGCAATGACACACGTGACCCAATTGACACTTAACCGTGGTGCCTCGACCTACCACTAAATAAAAGAGTGCGTGAGAAAAATGATGCTCATAAAAGGAATTAGCATGCACCTAAGAGGAAAGCAGGCGCACTAGCTGCTTCGAAGAATAGAGCTAAAAGTACGGAAAGGAGGAAGAATCGTGCGATCATCGGCAATCGAAGGAAGACCTAAGGGAATCGAAAATGGTGGATGGATCAAGCTCATTCACAAAAAGGCGAAGAAGAAATTGAGGGTGTGAATTCCCCAGAGAGATTGTTACCTCCAAGCTGACCCCGACCTAAAAGATCTAGGAGGAAATGTGACCAACCTCATGTTTGAGCTGAAAAAAGCTAAAGCGAAATTTATGTCTTTCGTAATCGAGGAGTTAAGTACTTATTTGGAAAGAATGTCACGGCACGGGCCCAAAAACATGAGATCTATATATGTACAATGCAAGGATCTCGACGAAGTAATATCCCGAGGAGAAATTTGCGGCACGTTGAAAGAACAATTTAAGTTGGAGAAATTCACTGAAGAATCCGTTGTGAATGTGAGGAAAGCCTCTGGTAATACTCAAACACAGCAGAGGCAAGGTAGAAGCTAGTAGTGACAGGAAAAGTTCGAATCGGATGGGTCGTCTGCCGTTTGAAAGAGCAAATTTCATTACAGAGGTGCTTCAGGTGCCTCATGTTGGGACACTTCGTGAAGACGCTAGGCATCAATTGATCTGAATGATGCGGAAGGTGGGAGGAGAAATGCCATATTCCCAAGGAATGGAATAGGGACCACAAATGACTACCTGACCTTTGCAAGCTCTACACTGCCGCGTTGTGTGACTTGGCACATTAACGAGGACTCCATTCACACGAATTATCTTCAAAATAAGGAGACAGCCACACGCTAAGTAAATAACATCCCCAAAGCTCAGAGGCCCATCAGGCTTGTCCGCAAAAGCATTGGATGAGCAGACCTTCATGGAAGTGTGGCTAGACCAACCTACTAAGGCATCTTTAAGGCGTAGAAGGTCCAACTACTGGTGGAGTAGTGAACTGGCCGGTGTTCGAACATCCTGCTACTGAGAGAGGGCGGTAGGTAGGATCGACCAGTGCAAAAAGAGCATGCATACAAAAAACCCCATAAAAATCTCAAGTTGGCCTTCAAGCCTTCAAGGGACTCTGACATCATTCCAAAAATTCTGTATGTGACGGTAATTTTGGCAGTAGTCATAGACGAGATCTTGAAGATCTGCAGAAGAATAGGTAATAACAAAGCGGGGCCGGGTCTGGGCGGAATATCGAATAGACCCCTTAAGCTCGCCGTGAAATCTAGTCCGCACATATTTGCTGAGTTGTTAGAAGCATGCATGTACAAACGGATATTCTTTACAACATGGAAGCGGCAGAAGTTGCTTAAGGCTGACGACGACTTGGTTTGCCATTGACTTATGATTGCACATGAGCTGATAGTTGTGGCATTTTGTTACCTTAGTACACGAGAGTGACATCTCTTGGAAACGACTTTCAGGTTAATGTTGCAGCTGCTTCCGCCCCGATAATAACTTTGGCAGTATTGCAAGTACGCACAAAGCTATGACATCAAATGGACTCCTAACTAGCACCTAATCCCGGCTCTGAACATAAACTCCCATGAGGATTTGTGTCAACCTACGCGTGACCTCCCTGCACGCATATCCAATTACGGGGAGCATCTAAGGTGACTTCACTTTCTAGCGGAGATAGCGGCTTGCAGCTAGGACCCAAATTAAAATGACAACAACAACAACAGCAAAAACAGAGATGACAAAACAAATTTTCAGAAGGAGCAGCAATACACGAAGTTCACCGTTTCTATGCAAGAAGCGCCAAGTTTCGACGATCACTTACTGAAAAAGTTGAAAGGTCCATTTTCCCAACGGTGAAATCGACTGGAAGTGAAAAAGGGAGCGACACTGTAGAGGCTAAGAGTCCTGGCGACCAAAAGGAGAGACGTCATCGAATTTGGAAAAGGGGCCATGAGAACTCCGACCTGCGTGACACACCTTTGTCGGGAAAAAAGGGTGACGATTTCTTCAATCAGGTGGAAATGAAAGTCATCTCACTGCAGAAAATGGACCTCATCCGAAAGACAAGGGTAGAGCAAGAAAAGCCAGTCAAGAAGTGTAGGGTGGCTCCATGGAAAATGGAGGCTGCTATCATCGTCCAGCGAAACAACAGAATGTCAACAATGGCATAATGGAGATGGATGAACTGCTGGATCTTATTGAACACCAGCGAAACTTCTGGATGACAGCCGCAGAAAAGCAAGGGAAAAAGCACATCGCTAGTGCACACTCTAGTTGCGCAGAACGCAGTGCTCTCAGCCCGGCAGGGGGAATAAAAAATCGACAAAAGAATGCGAGAGTAAAACAGCGTCGAGGACGTAGCAAGAAGAATTCCGCGGGATGGTAACGAAGCGGACCAACCAGTGTCGAAAACTGGAGAAAATTCAGCAACAATAACCTAAGTTGAATAGCGACAACAGTGGCCACTGTATTAAAATGCAAGCTTAGGTGGAAAACTGAAAAGAAAAGTACGTTCTGCGAGACAATCCAGAGGATTCTAGGCACGAAGGCAGTGGTTTCCAGCCTAGAACCAATGTGCGCCCTTGCAATAAGGCATTCGGGTTGTTCCATTAATACGGAAGAAGTGGAGGAGGCAATAAAAGGAGATTTCCCAGATGTGGGCAACCTTAAGATGGGAGTTACGTCTGTCAACTCTAGAGGACAAAAATTGACCATTGTCACTGTCCCTGAGAAGACAGCGAGTCAGCTTCCTCATTGCGGGAAAAAAGATCGGGTGGATTATTTGCAGAATAAGGCGAAGGGGCATATATCAGGGGCTTGCAGGAGACAGGACAAAAGCATTTGTGTTACAAGTGCGGCGAACCTGGACACAAAGCGGAGAATTGTTATTCGGTAAAGTGCTGTGTCCTTTGCAAGGACCGGGGTCTGCAAAAATAAGATGTGGCGTATGTTTCGCAAATCTTAAAAAAATAATAAATATATTCAGTTCTGACAAGCTTTGGTCCAAAGTATGGGTGGATTTACGCTCAATATAATCATGTAGTCAAGTTGTGTTCTGCAAATTATATAAAGGAGCATTGGATATCTGGGAATCGCTTCGGTCACGCTGCTCGGTGGGGCAGCTTCTGGCGATTTTCCTCTGCCCTGATAAGAAATCGTAAAGCCGTCATCGCCTAATATTTTTAGTTTGGGCGCTAAGCCCTATACGAGGGGTCCGTGGACCAAAAAAGAGGGAGTAAATTCTTCCCCATTTGGTCCGATCCGGCATCAAGTGAATGCGGACTTAAGACCTCTTAAAAAAATATACGACAATAGAAGTTTAACATGTCCAAAAACCTTCTGAGATCCATACCGGTTTTTGGAAGCGGGAAGCTCGAAATCGCTCGCACCTTGACTGGTGCCTTCAGGGATTATTAGGTGGCCGAGGAATCTCACCTGCGATTGTAGAAGTTTGCATTTATCAACGTTAAGAACTAGATCGGTCTTAAGGACAGGTTGAAAAATGTACTCGCTATGTTCTAAATTTTCGAACTCATCGGAAGACGCGACCAGAACATCATCCAAATATACGAAACAGAACTTGAGGTTTCGTAACACAGAGTGGATGAATCTTTGAAAGGTTTGCGCCAAAAGTTATTCTAGTGAACGCGACAAGTTTGGAAGGTGTGCATATTACCATTTTCGGAACGTCTTCGGGAGCTACAAGGATTTGACGGTATGCCTTGACATCTGTTCGCTGGTATTCGCGACATTCGAAATTTATTTATCCTGCCGCACCATATAGAAATTTTATTATGTACTTCTACCTAACAACGCTGTTATTAGATATGAAAACTAATGATATATTTTAAATACTACAAATATAGTGAAATCGCTATCATTTCGCTGGAAAACAAGTAGAAGACAATTTGAGTAGCGTGATATCCACATTTAATTTAGCGAGAGATATCGATAGGTTCATAAACGTAATTTTGTGATGATATTTACTTTTGTAAAGACAGTTTTATCATGAATTATTTTGTTATTTATAGTTGTATCTGATATTAAATCATTTCAATGAAAGGTATCAATTCATAAATTAGATAACTACCTCCAATATCGTCAAATTTCAGCCTTTCATCCGTCCACTGTTCTCGGAATGTCAACTGGACACTGTATTCCTATAAAAGCAGAAATAGTTTTAGATAAACGAATCTTGACAATATTTCTAACTAAAAATAAAAAAATATTAAATGGTTTATTGAGGAATTTTTTCAAAATAGATACATTGAAGCTTCACATGCAATGCAGCATACAAGCCCTTTTTTACAGCAGAGCTGATCTAATATTCTAAAAATGCGACCTTTAAGCTATGCATTCCGTCAACTGTTTAAAAATTAGCAAACATTTTATCACTACAAAAAAGCAGAAAGTTCATTCAATAGTCATGCGATTTAGTAATATAATTGTTTGCATGCCTTCGTGTAATAAATAACTTCAAATAATTGAATAAAAACTAAGTGTATTATAATTTTAATGATTCAAAACTAACTAAACTCGAAACGGAACTTACTGTAGAAACTTATCTTATAGAAACAAGTTAGAAACGATACAGATAACATAAAGATTACGATAAAGTTCTGATGATGAAGATGACCTATAAATCAAATGTTTAAGATAGTTTTTAATATAGTATGTAAGTGGCTTATTTGGAGTAGTTTGTAGGTGCTTTTTCGTTAGATGTCAGTAGATTATTCGTCCAAACGAAGGGACGCAACTTATAACACTTTTTGAGGTTTTCAAGTGATACATATGTGAAAACAACAAATTAGTTTTAGAACCTACGTTTTTCTTGAAGTATTCTGTTCTTTTTCTCCGTTAACCATATGTGAAATTAGTAATACAAAATCTAGTTTATGAAATGATCGGAATACGTTCCGAGATTATATAGTATCTCATTGGAAAAAAAAAACAAAATGATTCATTGGGAAGGTTCTCGCATGAGGTGAAATGACAAAATATTATGAAACGCACATATGATGTGATTTATAGGTATATGAGTAGTTACTTGTCGAACTTTATAAATAGTGAAATAGAAATCCTTACTAATATCAGTCAGAGATTTGGTATTATTTGATTTAAAGTCATTTTTCCCCACATATACTACGGATATAACAGTTTTAAGAATATTATCACTTCTTGCAGAAAATAAATTCGTTCTCTTTATTTTGAATAACACTACATTTTCACACTATATTTCACTTGATATTTCACAATATCATATCCCATATCTAATTTTTCTCAGGGAATAGAATTGTCGTTTAATTTTAATAACATAAAAGCTGATATATTTACATATATAGTTCGATGAAGAGTTTTTTCATTATTTTCCTTCGTTTCAGGTTAATACCACTTTCTACTTTATTCAACATTATGAACTGAACTGAAGTGAAGGATATATTAACACCATTGAATGACTTGTTTCTAGTTCTCATTGAGTGCGTAAATAATGGTTATAAACTTTCGCTTTCCACCGCATTTCACGAAAGGTTTCGAAAATGTTTGCCTTCATCGGTGTTACCTTTATATAGTATTTATTTTATTATACGCCAAAATTGCAAGTGTGCCCTTATGTTTATGTAGAAATAATCGAAGACAATTAGATTTCTGTAGAAAACACTCCGACGGAGAACCTGAAATATGCTTCCGTAAGATTTTGAAGCAGATCCTAACCGATATAGTCATCAACCCGGTTGACCAAAAATATATATCACTGCAGTGCTAATTTGCCACTTTCTGCTATATTTCTATAATATATTATGTCCTCACAGTTTTGCTCACTCGTATTTATATATTTTACTTGAGAGTCGATATCACAATATACTTGGGAGGTATTCAAGTAACAGTTGTAAATTTATCACCCTCATTTATAGTTGTCTCCTCCAAAAAATTGTAACTAAAATATTCAAAAGTAAATAAGATGGAAGCAAAACTGAAAATATCTTTACATTAGAGTTACAGATACATCAACCATTTATTGGTGTATGAAGACTTCAACAATCATCAAGTCAACACTTCCTATAAAGTCATGTTCTATTTTATTGAAAATATTGGGACAGTGAAGCATAAATGTTCATTTAGGAAACTAACATGATGGTAATCAGATGTCTCCTTGAATGTTTGCTTGTATTCATGCAAATCTGAATCTGAAGATCAATGATATGTAAAACTGAAACCACGCAAAAGAATCACATGTGTAAAATATAAACAATAAAATTGGATTGACTAACTTCCAACTCAGCGTAAAGTGCGAAATCCAATTTTATTTGCATAAAAATGTCAATGCATTGTGAAAATATGAAAAATAAAATCAAATAAATTGGGACAAGTTGAATCCATGGTGATGAACAGAAGATAGAAGCAACGGTTAATGAGTAATGGTTTTTGGTAATTGTAGCTAAATATGATAGACATTGGTTATATATATTTCGTTTGCATATAATGTACATGTTCTTAAAACATATCTTTTGTACAAAGTTCGTAAAATATTGACCTGAACTGAAATGGTTTTGACGACACGGCAAGTTTATTTTATTATTCACATGTGTATATATATATATGCTCATAGGCAGACACCAAAAAGATTTTTTTTTATAAAGAAATTCATTTTACTGTTTTCACTTTTGTAGCATAGTTGGTATAATATACATTCAAGCACACAAAAACAAATAAGTAGTTAAATAGAAAGATAGATGATTTTATAGTTAGTTCGGTGTTTATTTTCGTGATTTTTTCTGAACAGGTGTTTCTATTGATTTGTCAATTATATTTCTGGTAAGTAACAATATTTGATATGAAGGAAAATAATGTGATCAGTTGACCGTTGCAATATGACCATAACTTATGCTTTTAAGAATGATTTCTGCATTCCTGCAGGAGAACCTTTTAAAATAATATCTTCTTTGAATCTTTGGGTCATTCACTTTCATAAACAAGAGCATACTCAACTACACCTAATTCTCTTTTTACACGAATTTCATTTAACACGAGTTAAAAAATTAACATTTTTCTCTTTTTATGCGAATTGTTTTGCTTTAACACGATTTGAAATATTCTAAGAATTTTTTTATATTTTTTTTTAAGGTTTACGGATTTTTTTTATTTTACTACTACTCACAAATTATATAATTTAATATGGCATTATCGTATGATCTTATCGGAACCAAGCTACAATTTTTTTATTTAACTAAAATATTTTTTACACGATTTTTTTTACACGATTCCATTGGGAACTTATCTATCGTGTAAAAAGAGAATTAGGTGTACTTGATTATCTTTTCCCAATAGTAATGGTAATTGATTGTAAAGAAATAGTTAAACTTGAAAGATTCCCCCTCTAGTCATTAAGCAAGAAAATAAAAGATACTGACACTAACATATTCTGTGAAAATTTTCATTTGTTAGTCCAATCATCACGTTCCTGAAAGGCTCGTGTTGAATAAACTCCGAAGAAGCAAGGACGACTGTATCATAAGTTATGTGGACTGACAATTCTTTCGAAGCAATGTTACTTATAAATTTGAAAGTTTTTTTTTCAATAAATCGATCAAAATGAAAACATGATTTTCCTTATATTTGTTTTGCACAATCTTGTGTACTTTAATTTTTTATATATATACTTTGCTCGGTGTATAAAAGCCGTTGTGGGAAGCGATTGAAGAAAAAACGATTTTTTGTCTGGTGGTATATATAAGATTCTTGAATTTTATTTTTAAAATAATGCGTTTAAGCGAATACATGAAGTTCGTTATTGGTTTCATTTTGAAAAACAAACTTCATGACTTTTATTGAAATCGAATAACGTGGTGTCTTCTTCAAAGGCATTTGTAACTGTCCAAATATTAGTAAAGATAAATAATATGGGGACTTTCAACACCGTATTTATCAACTCACCATTTTATAATCGTCGATTTTAGATATCGATCGAAGGAACATGTTGACATCAACTAAGGTTGGCGCGTTCTCTACAATGTTTGTAATAAATTTAGTTTGGTTTTGTTTGTCTCCTTGGAGTTAAATATCTTTTACTTTTCTTGAGATTGAGTGTGTTTTTGTTCTTTCTATTGATTGGAAGGTGTTGTACGGATGAAACTTGGTCGTTTAAAAATTCATCTTTGTTTCAGAATACTTTGTTCAAATCTAAGTTTAAACAAAATTGGTTTGTGATGTGGTGGAAGAAGTTGAATTGGTATAACAGAAAAAATTAAATAAAAAAATTACATTTTGTAACTGATTTCTATGGATGTGTTTGCGTGGATTTTAAATACTTTTCAATGAAGATGAAGGCGAGTATTACTTTCTTCTATTCAATAAGAAGCAAGATTATCTAATAAGCTGTTGAGGTAAAATACATTTCCAATTCGGATTGAAACTATAAATTCTAATTTATCGACTACATGCGAACTCATCTAAAATGTAATGAACGATTTTGAACTCCTTAAACCTATATTGATGTAGGAAAAATATAACAAATGAAATAGAATCATTATGAAAACTATGAAGATTGAAAAACCCTCGTAATCCTTAGGGAAAAGTTTCTAGGATGAAACCTTTTTCATTATATTTAAATTGTAAGTGTGCACACATTGATATTCTAAAAAGGCGGAAGTGGTTTTGAGATGAATTATGAGGAACTGTACTGGCGAGAAAACAGTAAAATCCATTCACTGTCCATTCAGAGCGATAGTGAATTGTTGCTGGAATTCAGTATCTTTTCATCGCAAGCAAAGAAACTTAGTTAATAACGATCAAGAATTAAAGTACGCAGGAAATTGAATTGAAAAGCCTAGAATGAGTTATTTTTCATCTATATGGTATTTTGTGTTACACAAATAAATAAAATAAGCAAAACGATGTATTATAATAATGAGGAATGTCTATGGATCTCGCATAATGGATTTAGCAGTGGTGCGTTGTTAAGTTCAATAGTTATAATTCAAATTCATGCCGCTTTATGAAATTTGGCCAGATTTTCTTCTAATCTCGCGCTTCAAAAACCATTACTATTCGTTCTTTTTCACTAAACTCGAAATGGTATTCGGCTATTTGTTGTTATGTGCTCAACATTTTATGGAATGGTGGAAAGGAGATGATGATTGTTAAAGAAGACGCCAAATCAAACATGCCAATGTTGTATGAAATGAGATTAACAATGCGAATATGCTAAATAAGATGGTTCAAATCATTAAATAACAAACCGCTACGATTTCTGCTCAAACAAAAATACCAATCGCAATATGTATAATTTTATAGCACAGTTTTATGTTAATTAAAATATTCAGATTTATTATATTTTAATATCTGTTTAAACGTAGTCACATTCAAAACTTAATTTTCATTTATAAATCTCGTTTTTCACATTCTGCTTCACATGAAGATAAACGCTTAAAGCACACCATACAACAAAAATAATGCTTGGAAAATTCACAGCAATCTCATGAATGTTTCACATTCGAACTTTCTCGAATAATGTTCAGATTAATAACAATACTTATATCCAAAACACAGAGATAAGAGAGATCCAAAAGACATTCAACTTAAAGGAAAGAATCGAAGAAGAAAGAAAACAACACAGAAGTCAATAAATCATAGAAATGGAACCTAAACTCAAAAAAAAAAAAGAACAGAAAAACTTCAAACTCAATTGAGTACTAATTAATGGAAACAAATTGGTACAGAACAAAACTAGAAATATCAAAAGTAAAAGTTTTATTTTATTCTTTTCTCAAATTTCTCAAAAACTTAGCTTACGACAAACATTCATTTTAACGTAAAATTAGTAATTAAACATGGCCCACGTGACACTTGACAATTAATATATCAAGACCTATATTATTTCAAAAATTATATCAACTATGTAAAGAAAGAGAGGCGAGTACTACAACCATTTAAGTTAAATGCTTTCATATTTGCGCCGTATTGAAATGTGCGTTTATGTTTTCAAGTAGTCAAACTACTGCTCAACTCTGGTAATGAAAGTTTCCACTAAACACGAGTATAATGATCACTCTTTGGAAGGGGGTCGTTAGTATATAGGCTCTTACTTCTTGTGACGTTGTTATTTGATGTTCCATGGAATTAACACTAAACACTGAATTTTCCGTAAATTTTTTTTCAGTGTGTATAGTGCCGAAACTGAATTCAATTATTAAAAAGAATATCAATAATTGCTAAATATGATACCAAAAATTCGAGATATCTGTATCTCAACTCCCAAACTAAATAGTTAATTTGGAAAAATTTGCTACCTTTATTTTACTATACAACACAAATATAAAAAAAAAATATTTTTATTTGAAAATATATTACACAAATGGACAACCATATACTAATCGTAATTATAGTACAGTCACGATAATATCAACTTCTGTAACAGCCTCATTTTGGATTTGAAATTCAGGCTCTTCGGCTCCTTTTTATATCAATTATAGAACTACATTTTCAAAGATACTTTCGACTATTTACTATGCGCAACTCTAGGTATATTTTGGGGATTTTTATTACTAATCATTATTAATCACCTGGAAAAGACACATTCTAAAACAGAACAAGAAAATACAGAAAGATGCACCGATTTTTGGAGATGAATTTCTGGCACATCATTGACAATAAATTGTAAATTTAAAAATAGATTCTATAGCCCATAAAAACGTATAAAGTTTTAACTTGAAAAAAAAGATAAGTATAGTAGATGCTCCTGGATACATTTATAACAAGGATCTGCTTAGATCCCTCCGATAGGCTACCATACACGATTAGTATTTCATCAATCGTCCATAAGACAATCCATCAAAAATGGACTGCCGAAAAACTGATGGACTGATGTAAAAACAAGACGACAAAAAACTATTTTTGTTTTATGCGTTTAAAGATCCACTCAATTTATCATCAGTCCAGCCAGCCTGACTGACAGATTTTATTTGAAAATTTAAATTTTCGTCAATCAATCAGTCATTGCCATAGAAATACCCTAGACGATCAGTTTGCTATAATTTTGCCACTTTGACAGACCCCAGTTTGATGCAATACTGATCGTGTAAGGCTGACCGTCAGTCAGAAAGGTAAAACTCTTGTTGTAGCCAGGTCCTTGAATATGAAGACCCTTTTCCTACCGTGTCCACTGCACGTAGCATTTTAGAATAGAGTATCAATTCGTTGGTGACGTTTGACGTGTATGCTTGCCTGTTTTTGGACTGTGAATCGAAGGATTTGTCTGGGAGGCGTGATGGCTGACCATACACTATATCTGTAGGTCATCTTTCTAAGCTTCTAATGCTTTCCTACAGCGGCTAATGTGGCAGCGCATTGCCCCTTTGTCCATGAACGTGGATTGGTACCCACGATGGAGCATAAAACCTGGGAAATGCCTGCTGAACTAAGACCAACAGCTCTACTACCAAACTTTATCTCCTCTTTCAGGTGGTAACCGCTGGGAGCTTTTTTTAAGGAAAGGTGGAAACGGAGAAGGCTGAAGGCGAAGATCATATATTATAGTGGCCATCCAGTAAATCAGCAATAGAACAAAAGGATGCCGCATACCGAGTAATATTGCTTTTTCATAGGAAAATGTGCGGAGACTTATCACGAACTCCACCGAGCAGAGAAGCAACACCACAGACAGAGAAAGGTAGGGTGGGAGAACAAACAAGCCCGTAGGCTCGAAAATTACAGGAAGCAACCACATTGGCGCGGGGGTTTTACCAACAAGTCAGCTGGATAAAACTTTATACACCTCGATGCTCACCCTGCAGAGACAAAGAAGGAAAAGGGAGATATCCCGCAGTGAAGCAATTATAGAGGTATCACGCCTAGAACATCATTGGCCAACATCAAAGAAGCAAATCAGCAACAGATCAGATTTTCTCTCTGTGGCAAGCGATGGCAGAACTGTCGGAGTATGGAGAACAGTTGTATTATTATTTCATCGACTGTAAGGCCGCCTATGATAGCATGGCCAGGGTAAAACTGTAGACGGCCATGACAAAATTCGGCATCCCGACGAAATTGATAAGACTGACTAGACTCACCCTGACCAATTCGCGAGATCAGATAAAAGCAACAGCATCGCGCAAGTCGCGAGAGTGGACCATTCGACATTAACAAAGGTCTAAGACAAGGGGATGCCCTATTATGCGTCCTCTTTAATCTGGTCCGAGTGATCCGAGTGAAACGTCTCACTATATGGTGAAAGCTCATACTGTAGACAGCTTGCCAGTTCTCATGTATTCCTCGGACACTTCGGTTCTTGGGAATAAAAATTGCGAACCCTTGGCCACGTTCAAGAGAATAATTCTCCGACGAATTTTTGGCCCCCTACAAGAGAATGGACGATTCCGTAGCCTGCATAACGACGAAATCTATGAGCGATACCACGACCGTTTACTTGTGGAAGAAATCCGGCTCAACAGGTTGCGGTGGGTGGGTCACCTAATCCATAAAATGAAGATGATCTAGCCAAAAAGTCTATAAGGACAATATCTATGGTTGAAAAAGAAGACGAGGCAGACCCTGCTGAATTGGAACGATGACGTATTTCAGGACGCTAGACAGCTTTTAGGGATATCGAATTGGTGGACGTCGGCGCAAAACTGGGATGTCTGGAGTTCCTTATTAAGGCAGGCGTAGACCGGATACCCGTTGTTGTGCCGTTAATGATGATGATGATGCCATTAACGGCAGGATAGTATGTTGCACTTCTCATATGAGTTGCGCCGGTCAGGTTGCTGAGCTCTTGAAACAACCTCGATTCAAATTGGCTTCCTTGATCTGAGGTGATCCGAAGTTGTATACCGAATTTGGAAATTAATACGTCAATGAACACAATGCTACTTCCGGCCAACCTGAACGACGGTCGACGATGATAAGGCAGTAGCGTTGTCCGTCACAATAAGATCTAGATGCACGTGCTTGAATCTAGAAGATGGTGGCGCAAACATCCGAACTTTTGATCGCTAACAGTTACTGCAGCCACGCGTCTAATACCTGCAATCGGTTTTGATAGGTAGCCAAACATACCATGTATTACCAGTTTACGGGTGGCGTATATTCCTGGGGTGGGTAGTTGGTGTAAGCTGTTTTTAACAGTTTTTCGGTATGGATAAGTGATGCAAGGTCGGATGCTTCCAGTAGACACATCGCAACATAACTTGCAGCTAGCCCCCGAAACCTGGAATTGCTTTAGTCCAAGTTCTGTATTCATCTGTAGCTTTTTCAGCTTTTCGTCATCGGACTGGGATGCTGCAAGCTTTGCGTAATCAATAATTGATTGCAACTCCACAATCATAGATAAGGCGTCCGAAACAACGTTGTCGTAATCGGATACGTGCTAGATATCGCTAGTAAACTGCCCGATATGATCTAGATGAAGAAACTGACATGGTGAGCACTCGTTTTTTTTCTAGAAAGCGAAGGTTAGCGGGTTGTAATCTGTAAAGATGGTGATTATTCTTGCCTCTACCATTTAACGAAAATGTTTTGCCACTAGGTACATACCTAGCAGTTCCTAGCCATACGGTTGGTATTTACGTTCCATTGGACCAGGTTTCATTGAGAAGAAAACCAAAGGTTGCCAGCTACAGTTGATCGTTTCAACTTTGGCTGGCAAAGGACGTGACGTGACGTCCTTTTGACACCAGGTGCCATAAGAAACTTAACTCCTGCTGACTAAAAATGCATTTACTTGGATTCAACTCTATCCTATATTTTTTCAGTCTTTGGAGCGCAATTTTTAAGGGTTGGTATGTCATCAAGGTGGGCATAGCAGAAGTCCAATCCTTCTAAAGCCTCGTCGATGAATCGCTGGAATGTGTGCGCTACATTCCATATGCCGATATTATAGACGGATACTCATAAAGACCGAACGGTCTTATAATGGCAGTCTTCTGTATGTCTTCTTCAGCTACCGGGACCTGGTTAAATATTCTTCATCATCATCAACGGCGCAACAACCGGTATCCGGTCTTGGCCTGCCTTAATAAGGAATTCCAGACATCCCGGTTTTGCGCCGAGGTCCACCAATTCGATATCCCTAAAAGCTGTCTGGCGTCCTGGCCCACGCCATCGCTCCATCTTAGGCAGGGTCTGCCTCGTCTTCTTTTCCTACCATAGATATTGCCCTTATAGACTTTCCGGGTGGGATCATCTTCATCCATACGGATTAAGTGACCCGCCCATCGTAACCTATTGAGCCGGATTTTATCCACAACCGGACGGTCATGGTATCGCTCATAGATTTCGTCATTGTGTAGGCTACGGAGTCGTCCATCCTCATGTAGGGGGCCAACAATTCTTCGGAGGATTCTTCTCTCGAACGCGGC
Organism: Hermetia illucens; assembly: GCF_905115235.1. NCBI lineage: Eukaryota > Metazoa > Arthropoda > Insecta > Diptera > Stratiomyidae > Hermetia > Hermetia illucens. The sequence continues at coordinate 40,458,320 of NC_051854.1, forward strand.
CAAGAGTTCGCAATTTTTCTTGCTAAGAACCCAAGTTTCCGAGGAATACATGAGGACTGGCAAGATCATAGTCTTGTACAGTAAGAGCTTTGACCCTATGGTGAGACGTTTCGAGCGGAACAGTCTTTGTAAGCTGAAGTAGGCTCTGTTGGCTGACAACAACCGTGCGCGGATTTCATCATCGTAGTTGTTATCGGTTGTGATTTTCGACCCTAGATAGGAGAAATTGTCAACGGTCTCAAAGTTGTATTCCAGTATCCTTATTCTTGTTCGTGCTTGTGTTTGACCAGTGCGGTTTGATGTTGTTGGTTGATTCGTCTTCGGTGCTGACGTTGCCACCATGTATTTTGTCTTGCCTTCATTGATGTGCAGCCCAAGATCTCGCGCCGCCCGCTCGATCTGGATGAAGGCAGTTTGAACGTCTCGGGTGGTTCTTCCCATGATGTCGATATCGTCAGCATAGGCCAGTAGTTGAGTGGACTTGAAGAGGATCGTACCTCTTGCATTCACCTCAGCATCACGGATCACCTTCTCGAGGGCCAGGTTAAAGAGGACGCATGATAGCGCATCCCCTTGTCGTAGACCGTTGTTGATGTCGAATGGTCTTGAGAGTGATCCTGCTGCTTTTATCTGGCCTCGCACATTGGTCAGGGTCAGCCTAGTCAGTCTTATTAATTTCGTCGGGATACCGAATTCTCTCATGGCCGTGTACAGTTTTACCCTAGCTATGCTATCATAGGCGGCTTTAAAGTCGATGAACAGATGGTGCAACTGTTGTCCATATTCCAACAGTTTTTCCATCGCCTGCCGCAGAGAGAAAATCTGATCTGTTGCTGATTTGCCTGGAGTGAAGCCTCTTTGGTATGGGCCAATGATGTTCTGGGCGTATGGGACTATCCGGCCTAGCAAGATAGTGGAGAATATCTTATAGATGGTACTCAGCAACGTGATACCTCTATAATTGCTGCACTGTGTGATATCTCCCTTTTTATGTATGAGACAGATTATGCCTCGCTGCCAATCGTCAGGCATTGATTCGCTGTCCCATACTTTGAGCACAAGTTGATGAACCACTTGGTGTAACTGGTCGCCTCCATATTTAACCAATTCGGCTATAATTCCATCGGCTCCTGGCGACTTATGATTTTTTAGCCGATGAATTGCACGGACTGTTTCTCCTAAACTTGGTGGTGGCAGTATTTGTCCGTCGTCTTCAGTTGGCGGGACCTCCAACTCGCCGATGTTCTGGTTGTTCAGTAGCTCATCAAAGTACTCAACCCATCGCTCCAATATGCCCATTCTGTCGTCAGATTTCCCTCTTTGTCTCGGCAGGATGAGCATCGAGGTGTATAAGGCTTCATCCTGCTGACTTGTTGGTAAAACTTCCGCGCCTGGTGCGGTTGCTTCCTGTACTTTTCTAGTTCACAGATTTGTTGGTTCTCCCAGGCTTCCTTTTTCCGTCTGTGAAGTCGCTTCTCCGCTCGACGGAGTTCGTGATAAGTCTCCGCGCGTGCCCGCGTTCTTTGAGAATGCAACATTACTCGGTATGCGGCATTCTTCCGTTCCGTTGCTAGCTTACATTCATCGTCAAACCAGCCGTTCCGACTCCTTTTGCGGCTGGGGCCAAGTATATTTGTGGCCGTATCCATGATAACGTTCTTCAGGTGGTTGTGAAGATCATTAGTTGATGCTTCATCTCCAGGTCCTCTATTGACTGCGGTTATTGCGGCATCCATTTCCCTCTTATAGGTGTCGCGGAGGGTTGTGTTGTGGATGGCTTCAGTGTTCACTCTCACCTGATTGTCAGAGGGGATTCTAGGTGGTATTGATATTCGAGCTCGGAGCACCATGCCAACGAGATAGTGATCCGAGTCTATATTGGCCCCCCTATATGTTCTGACATTCATCAAGGCTGAGAGGTGGCGGCGTTCGATCAACACGTGGTCAATTTGGTTGAAAGTGGTCCCGTCTGGAGAGGCCCACGTATGTTTGTGGACCGCTTTCCGCGCAAACCAGGTACTTCCAACAACCATTTCGTGTGACCCTGCTAATTGAATAGTTCGCAGTCCGTTATCATTTGTTTTTTCGTGTAAGCTATGGGAGCCAACGTATCGCCTGAATACGGGCTCCTTCCCTACTTGGCTGTTAAAATCCCCAAGTATGATTTTGATATCATATCTGGGACAGGCTTCGAGGGTTCTTTCTACTGCCTCGTAGAAGGTATCCTTCTCCGACTCTGCAGTCTCCTCTGTAGGGGCGTGAACGTTTATGAGGCTTATATTTCTAAACTTGCCTCGCAAGCGCATAGTGCATAGCCGTTCGCTTATACTTTCAAAGCCGATAACAGCAGGTTTCATTTTTTGGCTGACTAAGAAACCTACTCCGAGCACATGGTTTACTGGATGGCGCTATAATATATGGTGTAGTGGCTCTTCTCCAGGAAACCGGTCCCTGTCCATCGCATCTCTTGCAACGCTGTTACATCAGCCCTATATTGGGACAGGGTATCGGCTAGCTGCTTATCAGCTTCATCTCTGTACAGGGAGCGCACGTTCGATGAGAAAATGCGCAAATCGTTGTTCCTTTGTCGTTGCCGGGTCCGTCGTTTTAACATCCGTCCTATCCGAGGCTCCTGTTGTGGCTTCGTAACAGGTTGTTTTCCGTGTAGGGTTGTCAGCCCTACCCAACCCCCAACCTGGAGGACCAGTTGGTACAATTTGTCCCGTTTTTAGGTCCCGTTTAGGCCTATTCTTACGAGTGTTAATTATTGAAATCGTCTTGATTTTAAAGCAACTGGTGGTCCGGCGTTGTGACTAAATTGTGCTGAGTTCGGTGACACGCCATGCTTCCAGCTCCGTCCAAGCGAGCTGTTTCCTGAAACTCCTGTTGGATATCGTTCTACGGGGTTCCTCCTTAGCAGGTAAGGTTGCTTGTTGAATCTCGAAGACGTTGGTGCTGAATACCTGGAGGAAATCCGTAATGCGTTAAGAAATCTTTTCCAAATATGGGTTTAGGAATGTCCGCTATAATAAATTTTCAAGGGCAATGTGGTCGAATTCCAAGGCTGAGTGTGAGGTTAGCGATCCCCTATGTGACAGTTGGTGTCCCGTTCTTATATCACATGATCCTTGGAATTTGGAGCGCGAAAAGTGCATATATCGGTACCTCAGTCGATAAGGAACCGTGTTTTCATATTTTTATCGAGCATAAATTGGAGGCATGAAGACGATGAAATGAGGTTGTTTGTCATCTTTGACGACTGCGTATAGCTCCGTTGGTAGGTCTGCAAGCTACTTTGCTAATTGCTGGACTAGCTGCATTAAATGGGTTTCCGTTGCTGATAGCGAGGATAATGTTATTTCCGACGTTGATTCCGCGGAAGCGTGAATTTGACCTTATCACCTAAGTCAGCTTTTCATCATCGATTGTAGGGGTCAACCATAGACCTCGCATCAGTGGTCCTGGAATGGTGGTATCGCCGAGACATTGCAGGCAGCGGAGAAAGTTAGAGGATTTCTGGTTACCCATGGAAGTGCTGTTCATGAGCTGTCTTGCTTTCTAAACCTGACTGGTATACAGTAGCTTCCTATGGACTACACCTATGTGAATGACACTGCAATTATGTCGCGGACTTCGGTGATCACTTGCAAATATTGCTAATGTGGACCTCTAATGTTATACCTTGCTTGCCTTTACTATTTTGAACCAGACTTCAGGGTCACGAGGACTGAATTCCGGAAATCTTGGTGTGCAGTCACCCACGTCTGCATGTTACGTGTTCTCAACAATCTCGTTGTCACATCTTTTATGCATTCCTTGAACTGGCGATTCGCTTTCTGAATTCGGAGTATCTTTGGGAATTACTGGGTGAAGCAAATGGTTCGTAGCGGAAGTTCAGTAAAAGTCGTTTTTGCATGTATCTGTAACATCGGATGAAGGAGACGTGAGTGGACTGACTTTTCTACTGAGTGACTGCTTTACTTAACGCTGTTGCAATTAAGTAACCTTTCGGATCACTTCGGTAGAAACGAAAGGGAATTAAATAAGCCGAGGTAGTTCCCGACTTTCTTACTTCAGGTAAGTGTCTTGAGGTGATTAGCACCGGGACAAGATGGATAATGATTCCGTAGCCAACTTAACAAAGTAGATGATGTTCTATGCCGTGACAACATAGTTCTAGATAAAATTCAGCTCCATAGGCTACGTTGGGTAAATTATTGAGTCCGCATCGTTGAGGGTGATTCAATTTGGGAAGTTTATAGGGGCAATATTCATGGTAGAAACAGACGTCATGGCAGGGGCTGCCGCAAATGGAACGATGGCTTCGGCTAGAATGTAAGGCTGCTGCAAAGGATGTCCAATTTTTGGGTACCTCAGTGGAAAATCAGGACGTTTCGAGTTCCTCGATAAAGCAAGCCCAGACCACACACCAATTGTGGCGTTGATGATGATGCTAGCAAAATGTAAGTGGCCAGTCTCTATTAGGCGATACTATAGATATTTAAAAAATAACCTTGGAAGAGTTGAAGGGTTTCACCGTGGCTTTTGATCCCAGTTAATTTGTATTGAGTGAAGTGCATTGTTCATACAGAAAAAAGAATATAAATAATTTTGAAGAAAACAGGAATGTCAATAGAGATATATCAGGGAATGCATTTACTTGACTTCCCACATACATTGCAATTCGGCGCAACAGCAATTTTATAAGGTTTTCATTTTTATCTATAAGGAAATGACAGAAGAATGGGTAGATTGAGAGAAATCGATTTGGAAAAGGCTTCAATTTCCACGAAAACCAATAGAACCTTGAAGCTTATAAGGAGCATACTCAATGATAAACACAAGCTAACGCTACCAAAGAAAACAACAATTATTATTCAAAGAAATACATTGCAATTCTGCAAGGGGATGATTTCAAAGATCAAGGGCAACATGACACGCAATAACTTGGTAGCATGTGGTGCTTATTTATGAAAGGTATGCACATTTCAGAGGGGCTTCCATAATGTCGAGCGTGTATACAAATTGAATAAGCACTAGTTTCTACGGTAATAATGACGTATGTTCAAAACTAGCCCTAGCAACTGTGAAGGATATGCTTATGCAAAACTAAAAATGATAAAACTTTCCAAATTAAATGGAATATTGTCAGGATATTCGCTCTCAATCTTATTTCTCAGGTTACACCGTGAATTCGAGCTGTGACCTCTAATACTAATTTGAGTAATGCTGCATGGGAAAGTGAAGCACAGTAGACTCCCTCTTAATCGGCCCCGCATTAACCAGCCACCCCTTTTTAAGGTTTTGTGTAAACAGAAAACCTTATTAAAATCGGTTTACTGTCTGTCTGTCTGTCTGTCTTTTTTGTTTTTTTCTTCCACGAACCTAGGACACTGGAAGAAAACGTGCGCCGGGTCCTCTGGGACCCCGCAGTTTGGACAATTAGGCGAGGTGTCCAATTTAAACCTGTACAGGAATTGACGGTATCCTCCATGGCCGGTGAGAAACTGGGTGAGATTATAATTGATCTCCCTATGCTTTCCCTCCAGCCACTCCCCGATGGAAGGAATCAACCTGTAAGTCCAACGACCCTTTTCTGACTGGTCCCATCGCTGTTGCCACCTGCTTATGGATCTCTCCCTTTCGGCTTTTTTCACCTGAGATAAGGGAGAGATGGACCTGGTGTTATAAATGTTCATCATTTCGGTTGCCAGGATGTCAATCGGCATCATTCCCGAGATGACGAATGCTGCATCGTCTGAGACGGTCCTGAAGGCAGAACACACCCTTAGGGATGTTCTTCTGTAGACCGCATTCAGTTTATGTGTATTGCCTAAAAGCTGCAGTGCTTTTCCACAAACTGGGTCTGCATACAGCATGATAGAGCTCACCACTCTGGCTATGAGCAGCCTGCAAGTATGCCGCGGGCCTCCTACGTTCGGCATCATCCTTGCCAGATAAATACTCGTGGTGGATGCTCGTTTACAAGTATGCTCTATGTGCTGCTTAAAATTAAGTCCTCCGTCTATCATCACCCCCAAGTATTTGATGGCCGGCTTGGAAGTGATGATACGATTCCCGATTCTAATGCAGACGTAATTTCTTTTGCGGCGCTTAGTGATGAGGACCGCTTCCGTCTTTTCTTCCGCGAGTGCCAGTCCAGCACTCTCTAACCAAGCCTTAATAACACTGATCGCTTCGCTTGAGTACAACTCAGCATCCTCGAGATGCTTTGCAACCACAACCAGTGCTATATCATCGGCGTAACCCACCACCGTAGCCTCCTCCGGAACCGGAAGGTTGAGCACATCATTATACATGATGTTCCACAGTAGTGGGCCCAGTACAGAGCCCTGGGGGACACCCGCGGAGACAACGTACTCTTTGGATCCGTCATCGGTATCATACCAGAGTGTCCGCTCTTTCAAGTAGCTATCGATAATAGCGGCGAGGTAGGTGGGAACACCAACCGTCGCCAGAGACTTTCGTATAAGGTTCCAATTGGCCGAGTTAAATGCATTCCTCACATCCAGGGTCACCACCACGCAATATTTGCTGGTACAACCCCTTCCGTGAATTGCATTTTCGGCCAAGCCAGTAACCATTTTGATGGCATCAATGGTTGATCTGGCTTTACGGAACTCATACTGCCTATCTGAAAGGCCCCCTTGGCTCTCGACGACTGGAAGTAATCTATTATAAATGGCCCGCTCCAACATTTTCCCCATAGTGTCTAGAAGACATATGGGTCTATAGGAGGACGGTTCACCTGCAGGTTTGCCAGCCTTAGGCAACAGTACCAGCTTCTGCCGCTTCCATGGTGCAGGAAAAATACCCTCCGACATGCACGTTTCAAACAGCTCCGCGAACATATCCGGTCTACTTTTGACGGCAAGTTTGAGAGCCTTATTCGGTATGCCGTCAAGACCCGGGGCTTTACTGTCGCCTATTCGACTGCAGATCTCTAGCAGCTCATCCCTGGTGACTGGTGGAATCGGCGTCACATTCAGGGGGCGCTGGAAGGTGTCAGCGCCCCCCTCTTGCTGGGGAAATAACCCCTGGATTATTTTCAACAAGAGTATAGGGCACGTGATCTGCGGATACGATCGGCCTCTGAATTGTCCTGTCACGATTTTATAGGCGCTACCCCACGGATTTATGTCCGCTTCCGAACAGAGCTCCTTAAAACATTCCCTCTTACTCCGCTGGATGGCGAGCTTGAGGTTCTTGCGAGCTTCTCTATAGGCATGCTCCTTTTGCCCCTGATCCATCCTACCTATTGCCCTCTGAGCCGTTCGTCTGGCTCTGTGACAAATCGATCGAACATTAGCAACTTCACTATTCCACCAATAACTGGGTCTTCTAGTGGGGAATGAACATCTCCTAGGCATCGACGCGTCACATGCTTTAGAGATGCTCTGTGTGACATGGAGAGCTCTATCCGTGGAGGTGCCTGCTTTGCTAGGCAAGTCTAGCCACACCTCCATGAATGTCTGCTCATTCATCGCTTTCGCAGACCATCCTGGTGTTCCTTTGGATTTCGGCTTCCGGGGTGCGGGTCTCCTGCCTTGTGGCTCCATCCTTAGTTCAAAGGCGATTGCCTGGTGGTCGCTGTACCTCACTATCTTGCCAGGACATGTCACGTGCTAACGCAGGGCTAATAAAAGTCAGATCTACAATTGACCCAGTTCCCCCTTTCCGATAAGTGTTTATATCGCCTTCGTTGGCCAGAATCACATCCAACTGGGCGAATGCTTCTAATAAGCACCGCCCCCTTGCGTTAGTCTCTTTGCTGCCCCACTCGATAGCCCACGCATTAAAGTCACCGGCTATCACCTTTGGACTCCGTCCCTTTGCATCGTGAACAAGATCATCTAACAGTTGTTCAAACTCGGGCAAGGTGAGGCTCGGTGGGGCGTAACAGCTATATATGAATGTACCGCTTATTTTTGCCCACACAAAGCCTCTAGCCGCCTGACCCATGCTATATTGTATGGCTTAACGACCGCACGCCCATATCGCCGCTTCACCAGTCGAATCTGTGACCCATACAGCACCGTCAAGATTTCTGTACGGTTCACTAATGATAGCAATCTCCATTGCGGATTCGTAAGTGGTCTGCACAAGCAAATCTTGTGCGACCCTGCAATGATTAAGGTTTATTTGTATTAACCTCATTTTGTCACTGCAGTTAACGCCTTCCTAAATTCTGGGCATTTACCACTTCCGGCAATATGCCGGTTATCCCTTCCCTCCTTTTCTTCGCACAAAATGCATTTGGAGTCTCTATTGCACTCCTTGGCAATAAATCCTTTTTCCCCACATCTTCGACATCGATTGGACCGATCGATGCCGCTAGTGCATGCCTTCGCGAAGTGTCCAAACATTAGGCATTCGAAGCACCTTTTTAAGGAGATCTGTTCCCTTAGTCGGCAAACAACCCATCCAATCCGAACCTTCCCCACGGCCAACAACTTCTGCGCTGACTCCACTGGCAGTCGCATTGTGGCCGTTTGAGTGCCGCCTTAAGCCTTTCTTAGGCTCACGATGGATTTTTCCCTGAAATCTTCCAACTTGAATTGTTTCTTCAAGGCAGTGTAGATCTCTTCTCTGGATGTTACCTAATCGAGATCCTTGCACTGAATATAGATCTCATCTCTCTGTCTGTCTGTCTGTCTGTCTGTCCGTCACACGCATTTTTCTCGGAGACGGTTATAGCGATTGACACCAAATTTGGTAGAAAGGTGGGAACTGTGAACGCTCACGCATACAGCGAATTACATCTTTTTACGTTGAATTTAAGGGGGGTCCCCATACATGCAAAATGGGGGTGTAAAATTTTTTTTCATCAAATATAGTCATGTGGGATATCAAATTAAAGGTCTCGATTTGTACTTTTCAAAGCCGATCTTAGTGACATTTGTTGGAAGGGTGGGGAGCGCGGGGGGTTGAAAGTGATCACTTCTTTAAGGGGGCCATTCTCAGAAACTACCAAACCGAAAAATCTAAAAAAAATCAGAAGGCTGCCACTATATGGTGCCTGGGCTCCGAAATACCTTCCATGCCGATATCTGTTTAAATAAAGTTAATAATAGTATATTACTATAATTTTTTGTAATTGGTTAGAAACCCCCCTTATGTTCATCCTAGTACCATGAAATTTTGCAGTGATATAGGCTATAATATAGAGCATGATCTTACCAAGTTTGGTGGAAATTGCACTATTACTAACAAAGTTATAATTCCTCAAATTTGTTGCTTCTTTGAAAATTGAAGACTATGAATGTCAATATCACCCGAAAGTGGATACTCTCACATAATATATTGATATATTACGTGCTACGTACTAAGAAATACACAAAACCTTTCGTACCTGAAGCATCCAGCTTCCGGTTTCCCGACTTGTTTCTTCCTATACTTTGTGACTTGAAAGATTTTCCCGGGAGGAAGGAACAACTACCTTACCTTGTTTTGCGTATCTTAGCACTTTACTGCCTTCCCGGAAGAAATGAGACGAAAATGATCATCTCTCGCCCCTTTTTTCTTTACGATTAAAATAAGTCAGGAAACCGGAAGCTGGGCGATTCAGTTATGAAAGGTTTTGTTTGCTTCTTGTGTGAGTATATTTGAGTGTAGAACTATCCAATTTGTACGTAGCCCGTTAAGAATATTCATTTAGCATGTCAGATTTAGTACTTGGGGTTGTAAATTTAGACGGTAAAGACAATTTTGAGCTACTGTAACTTTGTTACTAATAGTATGATTTTGTTCAAACTTGGACATAATATGCTCCATATTATATTTTATATTACTACCAACTTCTACAACTCTAAGATAAACTTAAGGGGGGTTTTACTCAATTTCCCCAAAAATATGGTAATATACTATTATTAACTTAATTTGAACAGATATCGATATGGAGAGTATTTTGAGGCCTCGGCACCATATAGAGGCAGCTTCATGATTTTTTTCAGATTTTTCGGTTTAGTAGTTTCTGAGAATGGGCCCGTTAAAGAAATCATCTCTTTCCACCCCTCCCACTCTCCGCCTTTTTAACAAATCTCAAAACTAAGACCGGCTTCGTACTAATTAAGACCTTTCATTTGATACCCCACATCACTATATTTGGTGAACAAAATTTTTACACCCTCCTTTTAAATGTATGGGGACCTCCCCTAAATCTCAACGGAGGTGGATATCACTCACTGCATGTCTGGGGGTCCACAGGTCCCACCTTCTCACCAAATTTCGTGTCAATCGATATAGCTGTTTCTGAGAAAAGTGCATGTGACAGACAGACAGACAGCAACTGGCTTGGATAGCATCCCCAATAAAGCTCTCAAGACAGCAGTCAAAATAGCTCCAAATATGTTTGCCGAGGCGTTCACCACATGCCTTAAAGAAGGAACATTTCCTACACAATGGAAGAAGCGGAAATTAATACTAGTCCCCAAGCCAAACAAACCTGTGGGTGAAGCTTCGTCCTACAGGCCGATATGCCTCCTAAATAATACTGGTAAACTATTCGAATGAGTAATCTATAACAGATTAATTCGAATTGCCAAAAAGGATGGCGGTCTCTCCGAAAATCAGTTCGGTTTTCGAAAGGGGAGGTCTACAACGGATGCACTTGTCCTAGTAGCTAACACAGCTAAGACCGCACTTGATGAGGGCAAATGTTGTGCAGTGATTACACTTGATGTGAAGAATGCCTTCAATTCCGCTAGATGGAGGAAGATACTTGAGTCCCTAATTAACTTAGGCCTGGCGAAGTACCTGGTGCGTATCGTTGTCGACTTCCTAATCAATAGGATTCTGTGCTGCGAATCAGATGAAGGAATGAAATCCTACCAAACGACATGCGAAGTTCCACAGGGGTCTGTCCTAGGGCCACTCTTGTGGATTATTATGTATAGCGGGGTACTGACCCTAGACCTTCCTACTGGTGTGGCCTCCATTGGTTTCGCAGACGATATTGGTGTGACGGTCATTGCACGCCTTCTCGAAGAAGTCGAGCTCTATGCAAATGAAGCAGTCAATGAGATTAAATCCTGGTTAGAGAATGCTGGTCTACAGCTCGCAGAGCATAAGACGGAAGTAGTACTTGTTACCAAGCGAGAAAGTGCACTTCCCTGAAGATCATAGTTGGAACGCAACAATTCATTCCAAGCCTGCACTTAAGTACTTACTGATTACTGATTGACCAGAGGTTGAATTTCAGATTGCATGTGGAGGGTGCAGCAACCAAGGCATATAACATCGGAGCGCTGGTTGCGAGAATGCTACCAAATATAGGTGGCCCAAGGCCGAGCCGTCGACTCCTTATTTCAAGGGTGGTCAGTTCGATCCTACTGTGTGTAGCCCCAGTATGGGAAGATGCACTGGAAAATATAACAAATAAGAAAAAGATTGGAGCTGCGTATCGCATAAGTGTACTCCGAACATGCTGCGCTTACAGAACAATTTCCAATGAAGCAGCTTGCGTGATAGCAGGAATGGTCCCAATTGAGATTCTGGTGAAAGAAATACAACGACTTTACGATCGAACGTACCTCACCGGAGAATCTCCTGCCCGTCGGCGACAGTTCGCACGAACTGAAACGGTCGCGGAATGGCAAGAGAAGTGGAACGAGTCAGAAAAAGGCCGTTGGACTCACAAAATCATATGGGATATCCGGAAATGGATCGAGCGACCTCACGGCGAAGTAGGTTTCGACCTAACTCAATTCTTGAGCGGACATGGAGGCTATCGAGCATATCTGTATCGATTTGGGCGTGATGATTCGCCATATTGCCCACAGTGTGCAAACAGTCCAGAGGACGTAGAACACGTCTTTTTTCACTGCCCCAGATTCGAAACCCAAAGGGCTACATTAGAAGCTACAACCGGAGACCACTTTACACCCGAAAATATCATGGAGCTTATGGTGAAAGCCAAGGGGATATGGACCGAAGTCGAAAAAGTGATTGCAGCCATCGGAAAGAAGTCTCGCGACGTAATACCAAATGAGAGTCCCGTGGGGAGAGTGGAAGGAGAAGGAGATGGTTTTAGTGGGTAAAAGGCCCACATAACCGTGTGACCGGAGGCTGCGGTAGCTTTTGAAGCTTTCCACCTTCCATCGGAAAAAAAAGCAGACAGACAGACATTGAACCGATTTTGATAAGGTTTTGTTTTACAAACAAAACTTTAAAAATGTTGCCCGGTACTATGTTTATACGGGAAAACATTCTCGGAACTCAAAACGAAGGTAAAAGTTATGAACCCTTCCCAGTTGTTGTCAGTTCTGTTTTTGCTTTGGAGACGAATTGTTGCAATAAATTTGTTTTGTTCGAAAATTAGTGGGAAGTGTAAAGGTGTGGTTATGACCATGGAGAAACGTCTGAGTGCGCTTAAACCGATCGAGGAAGGTGAATGTTAATGAAAATTTGTTCAGAGTTGAAATTGGGGAAAGGTATAGTGAATGACTGGCGGAGGGATCGACGTTCAATCGAAGATTTCTGCGTCCAAATGCAATCCGATGCAAATCACAAAATTCGATGCACTAAAAAAACGAAATTCGAGATAGTTGAAGAAGCTCTTTGGTTGTGGTTCCTCCAAGAACGGTGACTAGCAGAGCGATGCTAACAGGAAAAGCCTTTATCTATTATTGGCTGACTCGCTGTAAGGCACGACAATGTCCGCGGATGCTTCAGGTGCAATTGATTTTACCTCCAAGTTTGCAGAAATAATAAATACGGAGAAATTAGAACCAGAACAGGTGTAATACATGAATGAGCTTGGGCTAAATTTTAAAATCCTTCCAGAAAAACATTTCGGAAGGTATGAAAAATCAGCTTCTGGATTTAAAAAGAATAAAGGGCGCATCATAGTTGCTGTTTGTTCAAATGCGGCAGGAACACACAAAATTTCTTTTTATTAAAAACGGTTTACTGCCTGTCTGTTTGTCGGTCTGTCGGTCTGTTGGTCTGCCAGTCTTTCGGTCTGTCCGTTTGTCTGTCTGTCCGTTACACGCAGTTTTCTCGGAGACGGTTGCAGCGATTGACACCAAATTTGGTAGAAAGCTGGGAACTGTGAATGCTCACGCATATAGTGAATTACATCCTTTTACGACGAATTTAAGTGGGGTCCCCATACATGCAAAAGGGGGGGGGGGGTGTGTGCATTTTTTTTCATCACATGTAGTAATGTGGGGTATCAAATTAAAGGTCTCAGTTAGTACTTTTCGAAGATGGTTTTAGTTTCGACATTTGTTAAAAAGGTGGGGAGTGCGCGGGGTTGAAAGTGACCATTCCTTTACGGAGGCCATTCTCAGAAACTACCCAACCGAAAAATCTGAAAAAAATCAAGAGGCTAGGCTGGGCTGGGCTCCGAATTACCTTCCATACTGATATCTGCACAAATAAAGTTAATAATAGTATGTTACTATAATTTTTAGTAATTCGCTACAAAACCCCCCTTAAGTTCATGCTAGTACCACGCAACAATATAGGGTACAACATAGAGCATAATCCTACCAAGTTTGGTAGAAATCGCACTATTGCTAACAAAGTTATAGTACGTCAAAGTTGTCGCCTCTTTGCAAATTCAAGACTATGAATGTCAATATTATCCGAAAGTGGATATTCTCACATAATATTGCATATGCATATATTACGTGCTATGTACTAAGAAATACACAAAACCTTTCGTACCTGAAGCGTCTAGCTTCCGATTTTTCGACTTGTTTCGTTGTTGGAAAGCTCGCTAAACCACGTCCATTTAAAAATGTATGTCCACCGTCCATCCCCGTCTTCTATAGATCACAAAAATCAACATGGGTGAGCGGTGATTTATTCAAAGAATGATTTGAGCTTGAATTCAATTCGAAGGGAAAGAGTTATCTTGAGAGCGCAAATCTTCCCACTAAACCAGTCCTACTTCTGGATGATGCTTCAACTTATCCTGGAAACCCAACATGTGAAATAGATGACATAAAAATTATCTTTCTTCCTCCGAATGTGACAAGGTTGGTGCAACCGATGGATCAAGGGGCGATTGAAAGCTTGAAAAGACGATAAGACGTGTGTGTGTGTGTGTATGGTGGGGGAGAAGCTACAGCTTCTGAGCACTCAGGCCTTGTTCGTCCATTGTACTCGCCTCCCCCGTCTAACGGAATATTCCGGATTCGTTAACATATCGCAGGATTTCCGTTTGTGGATGTGATGCTACCCGTCACAATTGGAGGACATCGGCACCAAAGATCTGATGCCTGATGCGTTCATAGGCGGGGCATTCACATAGGAAATGCTCCGTGGATTCCGCTTCCTCATTACAGGAGGGACACGTATCATCTTCGGTAATTCCTATTCTGAACATATGCCCAGCTAGTGAATTATGGCCTGTCAGAATGCCCACAATACACCTGCAAGTCCTCCTGCTTTTCGACAGGATAAACTTTGCGGTACGTATGTTGGGTTCTGGCAGGAAAAGTTTGGTGTGTCGAGCAGCATTAAGGCTCTGCCACCTGTCATTATGGGAAACCTGTTCCCAGTTTTTGAAAACAGATTTAGCCAATGCTACTGATACCCCAATTGCTGGCTCCGGTCCCGGCATAGGGGAGATTGACCCCTCTTTCGCTAAAGCGTCCGAGATTTCATTTCCTTCTATGCCACAGTGACCAGGTACCCAGAGTAGTTCCACCGTATTGAATCTAGACATAGAATTCAAACGGTTTCTGCATTCCTGAACGATTTTCGAGGTGATCAAAGGACTGCTCAATGCCCTCAGTGCAGCTTGACTGTCACTGCAGATTGCGATGCGCCTGCCCTTCAACCGCTCGTCAATCACCCAGTTTGCCACCCTTAGGATCGCATAAACTTCGGCTTGAAAAACCGTTGCATATTGTCCCAAAGGAAAAGCCCACTTCTCGTTTTTATTCGAGAGGTAGACTCCGGCTCCAGAACCCTCTTCTGTTTTTGAGCCATCCGTGTAGAAGACTTCCGTATATCCCTCCACGCATTCCTCTGGGTCTTCCCAGTCCTCTCTACGCTTCAGGGTAACTATATATCTTCTACCAAACAGATGTATGGGGACACGAGAATCGGAAGGCATTGTAAGAACTGGATTCAGTCCTCCCAGTAACTCTTCCAATGCTCTGTGCCCCCCACATCCGTTGTTTTCCCATAGATCTAATCGAATTAGCCTATGGGCTGCTCTCATTGCAGTGCTTTGAATAAATATATCCAGGGGCTGCAAATTGAGTAGTGCATTCAGAGCTGCGCCGGATGTCGTGCTCATGGCACCAGTGATACCCAGACAAACAATTCTTTGCAGTGCGTCTAGTTTACGGTGAAAATCTTTTTGTCACGATAAGACGTACTGTCCGAAATTTTATAACATGCAGAACGTGAAGATCTCAATCTTGTTGTTATTCTCAAAAAAATCAACTTAAACGACGTGTTAGCTTTGGCGTTCCAAGAAATTTCTGCCTCTACTTTCGTTAAGTCTTGGTGAAAACTTTGCGCTAACATTGAGGAGCTTGTTGAGTGTAATTAACAATCACACAAGATAATTCTACCACCATTCTTCAAGACCTCCAAACGTTATCCGAAGATGTCCAATTACAGGCCGAAGATACTAAAGAATTGATCAAAAATTGTGACAACGAACTTGAAAACGAATTTTTGACAAACGACGAAATAATTACGCTAGCAATACAAGAAGAGCCTTATGCAAATGAGGATGAGGAGACTGATGATGATGATGTTGAAGGAGAGGAAAAGGTCGGCCACACCGAAGCGAGGACTGCAACGGAAGTGGCATTGAAATATATTGAACAACAACCTGGGTCATCTTCAATAGACGTATTGGTTATACAAAAAGGAGAGATTTAACATTTAAAAATTCACTTAAGGTTAAAAGACACAAGAAAACTACCGATTTTTTTTAAAAAAAGGTTCGTAAAATATTTAAATATATAAAATAAATATCATACTCCGTGTACTTAATTAATATACACCTACCTGTACATATGTTTAATATACAAGTAAAAATACTTAATTTTTCTCATGAAATTGCCTGCACATCGGATTAACCGGCCAGGCTCTGGTCCCGAGGTGGCCGGTTAAGAGAGGGTCTACTGCAGGGTAAAGTCATTACTAGGGAACGGATTTTTATGTAAAATAAAAATGAAAATATATACATAAATATTTAATTAAAAATCCACAAATATGTAATAATAACAAAAGACAATATTCAAAAACAAAACAAATATCATTTACATGGACAGACAATAAGCAATAAAAAAATAAATGGGTCAATAAAATAACAAACATCGGAACGTAAATCGTAGTAAATCTTATTCTAATTGGTAAAACTGTTTGAAACCACATGCAGTTTTGGGTTTTCAAATAAAAGTTAATTCGACCTCAGCACATTTTTATATCGGCTGAAAGACCGTTCGACATCCATCCAGATGTGCTATATCCAAGGAATCTAGCTCCACTGACAAACATCCACTCGTGTTCCCATTATGGCTATCCGTAATTGTTAAGGAATCTCACCATCCCAGGTTTTTATGCAAGCTGGTCTTTGATTGATAATTGCGTGTCTCCCATCGTCTAGATTTTTCCTGTGACAGTTCTGTCAACAGCAATGCTGTCAACCAACTGCATGTTTTTGGCCTCGCAAGGTCGCGTTTCAAAGAATGCTTTTCCATTAAAAGTTTATCTTTATTCACGGCTATAGCAGACTTTGGATCAATTTTCAGAATAATATTGGGCAGCTTCCAAACCAAGTGCCCCATCGAGCAAGTTGTCAGCCTGCTAGGGGCCTTTAAAAATAACTTCTTTATGGTTGATAGAATGTTGATCAACACCAGAATGCTGCATTCTAACAGTTCCGGTAATGGGAGGCATCCCATGAGTTAAACAAGTGTATCATTTTTGGACAAGATATTCTCAGGGTTTTACCCGCTTTTACCATGAACGGGGCTGCATCGGTCAAAAATAGTAATACCTTGCCATACTGCACACTATTCTTCTTGTTTTTCTTCAGCCTTTTTCTCGTTCATAAGTGGGTCTGCTTGTCGTGATTGGTTTCGCAATTTGGTTCTAACAGAGGCATCATCTGGATGCAGTTGCGTGGCTAAATCCCCATCCAGCGTATCAAGCCACCGTTGTTTCGGTCGGCCTTTTGGTCAACTGCCATCGACTTTGATGTTCAGATCAATCTTGGAGAGTGAATTCTCGTTAGCGCGAATTACGTGACCATACAATCGAAAACGCCTCTTTCGCAGTTTTCCCACAATCGGTGGAACCCGATATCGATCGCGGATATCCTCATTGCGAATTTCCCAATTTCGCGAATATCCGCAACATTTTCGTCTCCATGACCGCAAGACGTCGTTCATTGCCTTTTATAGTCGGCCTGCACTCAGAACCATAGAGAGCGACAAGACGACATTGCGGTAAATTTTACATTTGAGACGTTCGTTGATGCATCGAAAACAAAGAACAAACGTGGAAAGCCACTTCGTCTAGGTTACGTTAATGCGTGAAGCAATTTCATAACGCAGTTCTCCATTGATTGATACCATTGACCCGAGATATTTAAATCGCTCAGGTCTGGGCAAGTGACTGCCGCTGGCAGTAATTGTGCCTGTTTCATGGGGATCGGTCGTCAAAAATTCAATTTAATTTAGATTCAATCTGAAACCGTGTTGCATGAGGCGATCATTCCATTTTTAGACAAGTTGCTATTAGATGCTAGAAAAACATCATCTGCATTAAGCAGCGTATAGAGCGCTGGGCGTTGGATGTCCCGTGTGACAAGCGCTTCCTTGATTAACGCCAACAGAGACACGAAGCAGCTTAGTCTACCAACTATTACAATAGTGATGTATGTTCCTTCCACGTCAGTAGTCTCGCCTACTGAAATCCAAATGGTATCAGCTTGAATGACTTGTCGAATATTGGTTAGTGTTTCCTTCTATACTTCTTGTAGGTATGATTTTCTTAGGATATTTTCTTCGGGAAGTTTTTTATCCATATATTTTCTCAAAAATATAATAATGATATTCCTCGCTATCTTTCGAGGCCGGATAGCCCCATACACCAAGAACATCAGCGGCCCATACCAAAGAGGCATCACTACAGACAAATAAGCAATAGATCAGATTTTCTCTGTGCAGCAAGCAATGGGAAAACTGTTGGAATATGAACATTAGTTGCACCATTTTTTCATCGACTTTAAGGCCGACTATTATAGCATAGCCAGGGTAAAACTGTACACGGCCATGAGAGAATTTGGCACCCCGACGAAATCGATAAGACTGACAAGGCTGACCCTGACCAATGTACAAGGCCAGCTAAAAACAGTAGGATCACTGTCGAGACCATTCGACATCAACAACGGTCTAAGACAAGAGGATGCCCTACCATGCGTCCTCTTTAACCTGACCCTGCTATGTGCACGGTTGTTGGCAGCCAATAGAGCCTATTTCAGCTATAAGATCAAAGCTCTTAGTATACAATACTATGATTTTAGCAGTCCTTGTGTATTCCTCGGAAACATGGGTTCTTAGCAAAAAAAATTGCCAACTCTTAGTTGCGTTTGAGAGAACAATCCTCCGAAAATTGTTGGCCCCTACATGAGTGACATCACGGCCGCCTAGTTGTGAATTAAATTCGGTTGAGCAGGTTGTGGTAGGCGGATAACCTAATCCGTATGGATAAGGATGATCCACCTCGGAAAGTCTATAAGGGCAATATCTATGGTAGAAAAAGAAGACGAGACAGACCCTGCCTGAGATGAAACGATGGCGTAGGTTTTAGTGATGTCGAATTGGTGGACCTAGGCGCAATCGGAATGTCTGCAGTTCCTTATTAAGGTAGGCCTAGACCGGATACTGGTTATTGTGCCGTTGATGATGATGACTTTTTTCAAAAAAATTGAGGCTTTTTTGAGATGACGCAATTTTAGACATGTTGTTAGTTTTAAGTTAAAAACGCGACTGAAATATGGAAGAGAAAATGGAGGGAAGAATGAAAAACTAAGTTAGGGGGGGGGGGGGGGTAGTGGGAAGATAAGAGACGGTCATCCATTTGACGGAATCTAAACAACTACCCGATTGCAACAATAGAGTTTATTTTCAGATATCTCGTTATTTCTGATCTCATTTCCAAATAGATACAAATATGCGGGCCAATCGTCGTAGAAACCGATCAAATCGTCGAAATCAACCAAGTAGACCGGTATGTGAGCATTCACTCGATTGACCAGGAACTGGGTATAGATCATAAAATGGTTTGGAACCATTTGCAGAAGATTGGATTCCAAAAAAAGCTGGATGTTTGGGTGCCACGCGTGTTGACGCAAAAAAATCTCTTGAACCGAATCAACGCCTGTGACGCACTGCTGAAATGGAACGAATTCGAGCCATTTTTGAAGCGAATAGTAACTGAGGATGAAAAGTGGATCCCGTAGGACAACCTCAAGCGAAAAAGATCGTAGTTGAAACGCTGCGAGACGGCCCAAACCATCGCCAAGCCCGGATTGATGGCCAGGAAGATTTTGCTGTGTGTGTGGTGGGATTGGAAGGGAGTCATCCACTATGAGCTGCTCAACTATGGCCAGACCTTCAATTCGGTCCTCTATTGTGAGCAACTCGACCGTTTGAAGGAGGCGTTTGACCAGAAGCGGCCAGAATTGGTCAATAGGAATGGTGTTGTGTTCTAACAGGACAATGCTCGGCCTCACACATCTTTGATGATCCGGCAGAAGCTACGGGAGCTCGGATGGGATGTCCTATCGCACTCACCGTATAGTCCGGACCTGGCACCAAGCGATTATTATCTCTTCTGGTCCATACAAAACGCTCTTGGTGCTACTAAGTTGGCCTCATAAGAGGGTTGCGAAAACTGGCTGTCTGAGGTTTTTTTTGTAAATAAGGAGGGGGGGGGGGGGAGGGTTATAAGGGGGCATAATGAAGTTGCCTTCTAAATGACAACAAGTTTGCAAACAAAAGGGCCCATATTTGATATAAATCGGATAATTCTAAGTATGTTAAATAAAGCGTCAAATTTCGATCACAAATACATTTTTTTTCCCCCAAACCAATACGTGATAAATAGTGGAATATGTAAAAATATGGATTTATGTTGAAATATTTGAAAATATGTAAAATAAAAACAGTTTAAAATGACTCCGAATGCGATCAATCGTATGATAAAATTTTCAAACTGAAAATATATTGATCAGAGAAAAATATATAATTAAAATATTATATATTAAAATATACATCAAAATCGGTTCCCTAGTAATTATGATACTTCACTTATGTAACCTACATTACAAAAATGTTAACTAGATAGTTGAAGGTTCCTACGGTGAATCGGAAAGATACTATCAAACATGCCTGGAAGGTAGAAGGTTGATACCATATCAATTCCAATTGAATTTGTTTATAGTAATGCACATCTGTTTCGTAGTCCTTTGAACAAAAAGATCTTTGAAACACTAAGCCTAGTGAGTGATATATAAAAGATGTCCAACTAGTATCGACAGTAAAGTAGGTGAAAATACTATCTGACAATAAATCGCATATTAAATTGACTCTATAAGAGTTTCTTGAGCTTTTAACTTTCTATTATCACTAAAAGGAAAATTGGCATTGAAATCGAAGAATTAGTACTAATTTTAATTTTCAGGGAATATGCCAACGATCTGCCGATGATTATTTACGATAGCATCAACTAATTTTACAAAACATTCAGATTTTTGGCTGAGAGAAATTTACATTTGGCAATTACGCAATTAATCTTTCCATTAAAATAGAAAATGCAGGTGCGGTTTTTGTGCTAATTAAAGATACAGAATACTTTTAAGACTTAATGCAACTATGTATATACTTCTTAGTTTTATTAGTTGATATTAGGGCGACTGTACTATATTTTGTAAAGTTCGTAGAGTAATTAGATAGGTGTCCTTGGGACATATTGCAAACGTTTTATGTATGTTATATGGCGATAAGAAAAAGTGTTCCCCCGACTGAGGGGTTAGAGTATCAACGAATTCCAGGGGGAATACCAAGACGTAGTCCATTGGGGCTATTACATCGCATTTCAAAATTCATTACCAAAGTTTTTCGACATAGTATATGCATTTCATTTTTCCGTGTCAAATATGAAAGACAATTTAAACTTAGGAGACGGGAATGTTGCTTCGCAAGTCCTACCGTAACGTGTAAAATGTATAATTCAACAACATTTCTCTTGGTTGATTGTTTTCTTTTGGACTTCTTCGCAAGTTATATGATAACGAAAACAAAATAGAAGTATTTTGAAGCGAACTAATTCGGTTTTACAATACAACTTTTACGTTTACATTTCCACTGGCGTATTCTGTACTCAAGTGGTTTCACAACGTTTCAAAAACTTTCTTTTTTTTGAGTTTCCCTTTTCGTTATGTTGTTTTCGACTTACCATAGTAACATCATCGATTTTCGATATACTTCGAACGAAAATGTTGACGTAAACAACGGCTGGGCCATCTATTTTCGATACAGAGAAATCGAGAGAAATTTCATAGATGAATTAAATGATTTTTGGGCTGTTTTGATTGTTTTTTGAGGTACGAGTAGATTTACAATGCTATCATTCAAAAACTAAAAGCTGTAATCGTTTATGTTATGTTGAGCGAAAGTGATCAAGATGGTTGAAACATGAATGGCTTCAATGCTGAGAGAACTCGTGCATAAGGTTGATTATGACAGCAGTTCCTTTTTAGGGAAACAAATGTAATTACATCCACTCAGAAGTACTCATATTGAGTCAGCTTTCATGTCAACCTCAGTACCCGAGTTTATCTGTGTGAATATAATCCTGCAATGAACCATGTCCTTGTGTGGTGGCCCTTCTACATAGTATAGATGATGAAAAGGTGTCACTGGGGGTGGTAATTCAGCTATTTGTGGTTGGAACCGATTGTGGATAGCGTGTCAACACAACCTATTCAACTCCAGCAAGAAATTTTCATCTAAATATTAATCTACCAATGGGTGACTATGTTTAGCTGTATTGAGTTTGAAAAAAAAAACAATTGAGGGTTGCTTCTAAGATTCATTATGAAATTACTGTCCTGATCGTCGAACTCTGTTCAAGAAGATATGTTTTACCCTTTTGCTGTTTATTCCTACGTATTATCCTTAGAACGCTTTGCCATAGTGTAAACAATCACAACGAATTCTTTCTGTATTTGATCTGAATAAAATCATTATTACTTTAATTGTAGCTTATGACATACGTATATCTACTTGGGCTGGTCTTACAACTTCAATATTTCGATAGATTTGCCAAGCATTTCCCTTTAATTTTAACTTTGCTATTTTTGATTATACTTTTTCAGTTTCAAGATTCGTTCGAATATTTTATACATTAACAGCAAATATAACATTATTTTCGATAAAAATTGGAATCAAAAACAAATTTGCTGTAAAATCTTTAACAAACTACATTTAAAAAAAGTAAATATATTTAGATAACATAAGTGATATAAGATGTAAGTCATTCCTGCTAAATACATATATACACTGCATGAAAATCTTATATTTATAGATAAAAAAATTTATTAAATTATTTATTGTGGCATAACCTGTATAAACCTGCAAAAGAGTTTTTGATTTCCTGAGGATATCAACTTTGAAAAAAGCAATTTTTTTATGAAAAATATTTTAAGTACTTCGAATAAAGGACCATCGTTAAGTGGGGAGTGTATCTTTAAATCAATCTTTAAATGTAAATCAATTGAATATTCTTTTTCCTGATTGACAACTTTTATTGAATTATATCGTGTACGGTATTTCGAGAACCATTTATTCAGTGGGGAGACCCCGCAATGAAGAACCATAGAAAATTTCATGAAGGCTTTTGTATGGGGTGAAGTAGTAAATTGTTTTATTGCCAAAACGGTATAATGAACATTTTTTATTGTAATTAACATTTTCTTATATTCAGACTTCACACGATATGTCCTTCACGTGTTTTTTTTTTTAATTTTAAATGTTCTTTTAACACCAACTTACAAATGATCCCTCGGGTAGAAAAGTTTAGCGCTTTTCTTTTTTTCCTTTGTGTGTAGTTAAAAATACCAAATAAAAAAAAAACAAATAGTTCTTTCCACATTTTTAAATAGCAAGGTATGAATAATCTGCATATTTTTGAAATCACCCTTGAGTGTAGCTCGTTTTGAAAAGCACCCACATTGAGATTGAGTACTATATGAGTGAAATTGGAGTAATCTAAATGTAATACCAAATGAACATTTCTTACAAGTTTGAGTATTTGTGCCAAGTTTTCGTTGAAAAAATTAAGTATTCAACGCGAACTCGTAGCCGGTCCAAAGCTCGGTTGTGAAAGGAAGAGGGATGAATAACTTCAGTCTGAATGAGGAGGCGACCGCAGCGTTTCAGGGAGTAGGTGAGGAAAGTGCAGAAACTTTGCGGTCTTGCAGATTACTCAATGATGAAGTTTCCATCACATCTGGCACTTAGATGTAAAATGCAAATCTATAAAGTGAGAAGAAGAAGAAACTTAAAGTTCGGTATTGATACCGGGCGGGATCGTGGGGCGGTTTGATATCTGTTCGCTATGATAACCAGAACCATAGCTCTGCATGCTACAGCTGTTTCGCCACCACTTCAGCAGCGGATGAAGTGAACTGAGGATATGAACCTCTTTATCATACGCTCTAACTGTAAAATGATAATGGCGGGGCAGGTACAAAATCTTACTGCCCTTTCTTGCAGGTGCTCAGAGGTGGCGGCGAGGAAGATGGGGCGGCAACCCTATCGGCCAAACCAAAACCAAGTGGCCGAGGAGAACCTCCATAGTGGTGGCACCGGGAGACGCTGTAATCACTTTGGTTCGCTGGCCGTGATTCAGTAGGCGAATGCTCCAAAGGCCTAATCAGGGCGATCAGACCCGAGTTTGCACCGGGACTCATCTGAAGTGGCAAATTGCTCACGAAACCTTACCAGGGGTATACCATGAGAACCGGGAAAGCCCCTGGACTCACATACTTCGGGTGAACTCCTGTTGTATGTGAGGACAGCTCGGTTATTTGCGGTTGGTCCCCATAGTGGGAGTTTCATGGTGGTTGTGGTTATGCTCAAGCGAGAAGAGACCTTCGGGCCTCGACGTGGTGTTGCGTATCAACACGGGTGCCGTACTCCATAGTTCGGTAGAGATTTAGGTAATTCTTGCATCCACCAGTATGAATGCTAAGCCATGCACTTGGTATAGACTGGTACCGTTGTTGCTTGTCTTAGCGGGGCTCTGATTGTGGTCACAAAATCAATCCGTGTCTGAAGAGGACCGTAGGATTAAGTCTCACGACAGGTGCCTACGTAAAACACCATGGGCTTCACTGCCCTTTCTTGCATTCCGAGTGGGGACTAGGAAATCGGGTAAAAACCATCCTGCCCAAAGGATTATCGCTGCCGATTTTAACCTATGGGGCGATAAGATGGGCACATCATAGAGTGAATCATACATAAGGCCCATCAGGTCAGCGCAATGAATGGCGCTTCTCGTAGTTACGGTAGCATATCGGACTCTTCGACTGACACCCTTTGCGTTTTAGCGGGGCAGGGCTCCAGAAATGGAGAAGCACTATGTATACATGTTGAGGAAGGGGATCAGGTTCTCGGTGGAAGACGATGCTTTCAATGGAAACTATTCCATAACCATGAAAACCAAGCTGAGGGCAGCCATGGCTAGACAATGGCAAAGGGAATGGGACAGCAGTGAAAAGGGGTAAATTACAAGGTTGTTCCTCCCAGAAATGAATTGGATGATAACCAATCATTATACAAGTCAATTTCTAACAGGACATGGTGACTTCAAGTGGACGTTAAGGTAATTCCATCTCAGCACAAGCAGGCGCTGCGACTGTGGAACACAGGAAACGGCACGGTTTACGAAGAAGAAAGGCACCGGCTGGTAAATGCAAGCTTAGCTGAACATACACACACATGGCTAGTGCAGCCTGAGGACCTTGTTGGCAGAACCTCTATTCTGCATCTGAGAATTTTTGAAGGGAGGTGCTGAAAACCAGTGCAATGAGCCTTGCGCACAACGAAAGCACATAGGCACCCATTGCAGGGCTGGGGCATCTCAAACACCCAAATTGTGCACAAGGGCATGGGTGATAAGAAAGGCCTGCGGATGTTATAATCATCCGAAGTTCAACTCTGGGGGTATCCTAACCAAAGGATTTCTCCTGCGATTTTAATATTCGGCTTTGCGACAGGGAAGTTGCCATCAAAATCAATATTGGAATTTTCAATTGGGGAAGGGATAACAGGCAATATAATTATACCTTGGGAATGTAGAAATTATCGGGAGATTACGGCCATTGGCGACAGGGCGAATTGTTAAACGTGGCTCATAGGTCAACTTTTAAGCGACACTGGGGCTAAAATCTTTTTCTCGGTAATGCCTCTGGCGTAAGCTAAAACAATTAAGACTATTTACGGAGAATCCGAATGCAGGGAAATAGCTTGATCTTCATTTTAGTACAGTACTAGTACTACAAAACAGGACAGCAAATGGGAAAATGGTTCAGGATTGGATTGTGAACCATAAATGCTTTGCAGAAGAAAAATTGGGCCAAAGGGAAATATTGCATGGGAAATAAAATAGAACGGGAAAAGAACAAAAAAGAAATCAATTCGTGTCATAAGAAGACCGTGGGATTAAGTCCACGAATCAGGTCCTCACGTTAAACCATAGAGACGTAACTGCCTCTTCTGGCACACTGGTATGAATCCTGAGCCTGGACTGTATAACCCGGGGCTTTGATTGTGGTCTTCAAATCGTGGGATTATGCCACACGGCAGGTACTTACGCTAAACCTCCAGAATCTTTATGCCCCTTCTTGCACTAAAGATTCGTCGAACGTTTCCAACAATACACGCACGAGAATGGGCAGATCAGCGCCGCTTTAATTCTTGCAGTGACACAATCCCGGCCATCATCAGGACGCATGTTCGACTTGAGGTCAGCGCGGAAACTGGTGACCAAGAAGGGATGGGGGCAGAGGCGGCGGCATCAACAACACTACGCCGCACTGCAGGCAACAGTTTCAGCACTCTTCTTCATCATCCATGGAACATTCGTCTGGAAAGTCGGCGGGACTCCGTAAGGTAGGACATTGCTAGGCTGACTCAAATCAACACTGGAAGTGCCAGCAGACGAGTGAGAAATAAAGTGCAGAGGGTCTAAAGGAACCATGCCATCCCCAGTGAGTATCTGGACACAATAGAACCGAATGGCGAAATTCACGCCAGACGTATTTAGAATGCAACGTACAATCTCAACAGACGTAATCAGACATACTGCCTGGTTTTCGATAATGGAATCGATAGAATATTGGAGTGGAATTTTTGAGTTGCGCGGGGATTACCGCCGAAGACACCTGCCATGCCACTTCGCTGGGCATGGATTTTGCAGATGCTACCGAAGAGGAGGTTCGACTAGCTGTAAACAGCTAAAAAAAGTGGAGGAGCACTGGCCTGAATCGAGTGTACAATTTCTGGTATAAAAAGCTAACCGGTAAGCACACAGCGAAAAGCATGTCATTAGTTGGGCTGAGTAATTTCTACCGCACACGAACCCTCTGTATCGCATTGATCCGAAACTCACAAAGTTTTTGGCGACAGTCATCGAAGGGTGGCATGCCTCCTTGACAATGATTTCATTTGAGCTTACCAACACTCCAGGGCCCATCCGTATACTGGGACTCTGAGAAGCACGTCCCCCTTTTGCGGCAATGTGCTTTTGTACTTTGGAACGCCAAGTGGTAGTAGACGCGAATCCGATGTCGGGTTGCTTTTGACGGCTACCGTAAGGCTGTTAACCTAGGAGCTGGTTTCTCACTACTAACTGCAAGATTTGGGTCCAGGTTAAGGAACATCATACTTGTACAATGATACGCACCAATAGAGACTTCCGATGTAGTGGAGAAGAATACTTTCTATGAGCAATTAAATGCGATTCAGGGGAAGGGGAATGGCAAGGTAGGATCTGACAACACCTTGCTCGGGTATGTGATGGCGAAGCACGGTCTTGGAGACCGTAATGGTGGAAAGTTCGCGGATTTCTACAACTTCCACCGCCTCGCCATTGGTGGCATATTGCTCGAGCATAAAGCCTGCCATAAGGTCTGCTGGGAACTGACCGATTCCGTACGATTAACCAGATCGACCGCTTCGCGATCAGCAGTAGATTAAGGAATTGTCTCCTGGATGTGCATAAAAAGGGGGGCGCCCGACATCGACATCGAAAGGGATCACCATCTGATGGTCGCTTTCCCCAGGTTTGAGGAGCTGAGATCCCCTAAGTTCATCATCGAACGTCTGTACGACTCAGGTGTCACTCGACAGTGAGAGAGCTATCTTGCTGATCGAGTGGCAGATTTAATGAGTAACGCGCCTGAGATAATTATTATGCGGCGTTTCCAATCTGAAATAATAAAAAACTTGTTATTTATTTTTCGTTGGTGTAGATATTTATTCTTGCAAATATCGATATTTCGGGAACCATTTGTTCAATTCATTCACCCATTCAATCCAAGAAGGACTGCTGAGTCCAACAAGGACTTGTTAGCACTGATGAAGGGAACAAGTGGTTCCCGAAATATCGGGATTTGCAGGACCTATTAATTAACACAACGAATAGGAAAAACAAGTTTTTATTATTTCAAATATGCATGAAATTTGAAATCTGCTATACTTCAGTCACTTTTTATCAGATCTAAACAGATAGTACATGGTTTGAAAGATAATGTAATTCTCTTCTTCTTAATTGTTGAAATTCGACTAGGTGTTCCTCCTCCAGGTCTTTTCAGGTGATGTTGTACCCCAAAAAACAAAAATTTACTATTTAAGAAAATGTTCAATTTCAAATTTGTCGATCAAAGTAATAATCGTTATGTTAGAGAACTTCATGAAAGACCGTGTACCATTACGGTCTACAGGACTACAGTATCTTATAGGAAGAATTGTGGTCAACATTTGGCTCGTCCGTGATTATTACCCGGATAAGACTCAGCTACTCATTCACAGCTGAGTCGACTAGTATCCGACAGGTAATCACGAAACAAATCCGACTGCCACCAGTGAGATTTGAACCGCAATCCTTTGTATGACAGCCTAGCGCTCTAATCACTGAGCCATCTGGATTCCTTTGGAAATAGCATACTCGAATCTTGCTGTTTTAGTTTAAACCGGTTCATTCGATTTTTCACTGTGCTACTCTGCGTATGAAAAAAAACATGTTTTGGGAAAAAGCTCTTATTACTGATTTCTGTTGAACCGTGTCACGCACGTTTCGAAATATGCTTAACGGATGGAAACGAAAGTTATTTTCTAACCGTGTTATCTAGCAAAATATGCAAAAAGGAAAAAAAATGAAAAACAAAAAAATTGCTAAAATAACCCCTTAATTAAGTTCAAGTGGCTCTGAAAGCTTCATTCAGTAGAAAAAGCATGGGTTTCGCAACTTGTAGTATATATGAATTATACTCAGAATATAGTAACATAATTGTAATAAAATATATCAATTAATTGTTTATAGTATTAATAGTATTCTAAAAAGTTTCTGGAACCGCTTTGAACGGAATTGTGAATCAATAGATTCTGAACGCATTTGGTTGCATTTGTTCACTGAAAAATTCTGCACGGTCGATATTATGAAATGAACTACTCAAGCAGTTTAGAATTAACACTTTAGCGAGGTTTTAGATAGAAATAAACATCCTTAGATACTCAATTTAAAAGGGATATTGGTTTAATTATTCTGTATTAAATATAAGCTTTCAGATTTAATTTATTGCTTTTTTTTATTGTTCCCCGCAAAAGGAAGCTTATTTGGGGAATGTCGCACTTTAAGATATTATTGCTAATTTTATTCCTACATTTTTTCTATTATGGATGTGAGTAGCACTGAAACATGAAATCGGAAAAGTAGTTTTTTTTCAGAACAATGAATGTGGATTTATTGTTGACTTTGAATGGATTGTAAAATCCCAAAAATAAATTCTAACAAAGTTGACAAAACAATGATGTAAACATTAAAATAAAAATAAATTGATGGTAAATGCACGGAAACTATTAATCGCAATTCCAAGTGAAATTATCGTTAAGACAAAAATTTATGCAAAAAGGGGTTGGTACGTAGAAAATGGGTCACTATAAATATACATGCTCGAAATCCTAATCTAATTTTTCATTTTTTTTTCAAAGTAACTCAATATGTCGCTTTCATTTAAACTTTCTTTATTAAATTTATAAATTCAAATCCAGCCCATAATACGTGTAGCAAGTTCATTAAAATAACGAACTAAATGTTTTAAACGAGTGTGTGTTTTACAATTATATTTTCTTTACGGACATTTTCGTATCAAATTGGGTTCAATGAGTTCCATATTGTTAGGATAAGCTCAGTAGTTTCATTCTCAAGACTTTTGAAATGATAAGTGCTAATTCTTTTGCCGAATATGATTTCATTTCGAACCCATTGAACTCAAGCAAACTTAGCAAATGCGTTAAGAAAGCATTCTTAGTGGCTATCAAAGGAATTTAATCGAGTTCAATTTGCTTTCGTTATGTTCTCTGCAAATTTGAAAAGGACTATAAAGCTTCGTCTAATTGGGGAACATCACAAATTTAACTCGATGGCGACTCCTAATATTATAAGGTTTTCCTTGCATAAATCTTACAAATGAAAAAGTAGTAACTAGAACGGCGGATAATCAGGTAACAATTCAAAGTTATGAGAAATATTGAAAACAGGAAAACTAATTTCAAAGCTTGAAAAATAATTCAGTTATTATTATTTTTATATTTTCGGTCAATACTAAAAGTGTAGTATTTTTGCAAATGACCACTACAAAATATTTCTATGAAAACCGTAAATGAAGAAAACCAAGATTCAAAATAATGTGAAAAGGATCTCCATAAACCAATTTTTAAATATATATTTATTAGAAAATTTAAATATATATTTGTATTTTATTAATATACATTTAACGCAGTTTTCTTATCCACATTAGATTTCAATAGTGCGCTTAATCGCTTACAATTTTCAGGGTTGATAAATTTTGTCACAATTTTGAATTATAGCAATAAATGGAATAATCTTTGTTAAAATTGAGATATGATTGGGTTGCTTTCAAAAAAATTTTCTACACTTTCACTTACCATCTTAATGTCACTTATCGTCATAATATTTCGAACGAAAAGATTGATTTTGACTACAGCGGGACCATCTGTTTATGCATATGCGAAATAGTTTTGTTTATTTTAACCATTTGCCTTTCAAGATATAACAACTACATATGATTTGTTCTGATTAGGTAAATAGGTGCAATGATGTTGAAAATGGGGGAGACTCCATAGATAATTTTACACGCTACGCAATTATAATTGTTTATATGTTCGCATTTTTGTTTCTGTTTAGGGTGAGGAAAAAAGTGTGGTTTGCTACTTATGCTATATATAGTATATCAGTCGCATCAGAACTAAGTATTACTACATCCCCAAAGAACAAATTGGACGAGTAGTCTACAATTGAAAGTTTTGACAACTCTATGTGCCCTACGTCAAAGATATGACTGATATTATTGAAAATGTCTTAATCAAAATGGACCTCTTTTTAAAGATGAAAACTGACAACCAGGAATGTGGATGCGTTTTTTCAACCAGTTCTTCTTGATAATTTCATCATAATCTGCTGTTGCTCTGTGATAGTAATGCCAGACAAGGGAAGGGGCTTGAGTTGAATCAACAGTATCCTTTGAAAACTACCGTATCTGTTTTTCCCATATAGTATAAACGGTGGTCAAAAGGTAGTGCAGACGCCATGATGGAGCATAAAATCATCAACAGTTCTACTACAAAACCCTACCTTAACTTCTACGCGGTGACCGCTGGGAGCTCTTTCTTAACGAAAAGCTGCAGATGGAGATGGATGAAAGTGAGTCTCCCACGCCAGAAAACAGGACAAATTGTACCAACTGGTCCTCCAGGTTGGGGGTTGGGTAGGGAGGATAACTCTACACGGAAAACAACTTATTATGAAACCACAAAAGGAGCCTTGGACTGGACTGACAACATAACGACCAGCTCGGCAATGACAACGGAATAGCGATTTGTGAATTTTCTCATGGAACGTAGGCTCCCTGTACAGAGATGGAGCTGCCAAGCAACCCTGCTGCAATATAGGGCTGATGTTGCAACGTTGCGGGAGATGCGTTGGACTGGGAGAAGAAGGAGAAGAACCATTACACAATATATTATAGCGGCCATCCAGTAAACCATGTGCTCGGAGTAGGTTTCCTAGTCAGACAAAAATGAAACCTGCTGTTATCGGCTTTGAAAACATAAGCGAACGGCTATCTACTCTGCGTTTGCGAAAGGCATTTAGAAATATAAGCTTCATTAACGTTCACGCCTCTATTAAGGAGACCACAGAGTCGAAGAAGGATACCTTCTACGAGGCAGTTGAGTGGACCCTCGAAGTCTGTCCCAAGTACGATGTCAAAATCATACTTGGGGATTTTGACAGCCAAGTAGGGACGAAGCCTGTATTCAAGCGATAACGAACTGTACATTATCCAATTAGCAGTGTCACACGAAATAGTTGTTAGAAGTACCCGATTTGCGCGGAAATTTGTCCACAAACAAACATGGGGCTCTGCAGACGGGGCCACCTCTCAGCATTAGTTAATGTTAGAACATATAAGGGGGCCAACATAGACTCGGATCACCACCTCTTTGCCATGGTGCTCCGAGCTCGAATAACAACACCACCTACAATCCCCTATGACAATCAGGTGAGAGTTAACACTGAAGCCACCCACAACATAACCCTCCGTAATACCTATAAGAGGGAAATGGATACCGCAATGACTGCAATCAATGGAGATCCTGAAGATAAAGTATCAACAATTGTTCTCTACAATCACTTGAATAACGTTATCACTGATACGATCGCAAACGTACTTGGCCCCAGTTACAGAAACAGTCGGAACGGCTGGTTCCACGATGATTGTAAGTTAGCAACGGAACGAAAGAATGCCTGATACCGAGTAATGTTGTATTCTCAAAGAACGCGGGACACGCGCAGAGACTTATCATGAACTCCGCCCAGCGGAAAAGCGACTTTACAGATGGCAAAAGGAAATCTGTGAGGATCAACAGGCCTGTGAACTCAAAAAGTACAGGAAGTAACCGCACCAGGCATGGAAGTTTTTCCAACAAGTCAGCAAGATGAAGCCTCACACACCTCGATGCTCATCCTGCCGAGACAAAGAGGAAAATCTAATTTCGAAGAGAATGGGCATATTGCAGCAATGAGTTGAGTATTTTAATGAACTGCTCAACAACCAAAATATCGGCGAGTTGGAGGTCCAGCCAACTGAAGATGACGGACAAATGTTGCCACCACCAAGCATAGAAGAAACAGTCGGTGCAATTCATCGGCTTAAAGACCATAAGTCGGCAGCTGATGGAATTACAGCCGAATTGCGAATTACACTAAGCGGTTCATCAGCTGATGCTCAAGGTGTGGGACAGAAAATCAGTGTATGACCACTGGCAACGAGGCTTTATCTGTCCCATACATAAAAAAGAAGATATCACACAATGCAGCAAATATAGAGGTATCACGTTGCTGAGTACCATCTATAAGATATTCTCCACTATCTTGCTAGGTCGGACAGCCCCATACGCCCAGAACATCATTGGCCCAAAGCAAAGAAGTTTCACTCCAGGCAAATCAGCAACAGGTCAGACTGTCTCTGTGCGGCAAGCGATGGAAAAACTGCTGGATTATAGACATCTGTTGCACCATCTTTTCATCGACTTTAAGGCCGCCTATGATAGCCAGAGTAAAACTATATACGGTCAAGAGAGAATTCGATATCCCGACGAAAGTGATAAGACTGATTCGGTTGACCCTGGCCAATATACGGGGTCAGATAAAAGCAGCATGATCAACCTCAAGACCATTCAACGTCAACAAAGGTCCAAGACAAGGAGATTTAACCTGGCTCTGGAAAAAGTGACCCGTGGTGCTGAGGTAAATGCGAGGGGTACGATCCCCTTTAACTCCACTTAACTAATGGCCAATGCTGCCGATATAGGAAGCATTCCCGACATCACTTTTGCGTCGGAATCTCTGGCACCATCGGTGGACGGGTGGCGAGTCCTAGAAGACTTCTCGGCAAGTGATCATCAGTACATTGCGTTCGAAGTGTTTGACGCTACTTGCCGGCGAGCACCAACACGACGTTCACTCTGCGTGTGGAATGTCGCGAAGGTGAACATCGGAAGGTTCGTCGAAGCTCTTGGAGCAGGTAGGGCCGCGCTGGGGGGCACTTCGGGGGGTGGTGGTGTCGCAGCTGACACCGTCGTAAATTCAATGATGAACCTGATAACGACGGCGTGTGAGGCTTCCATGCCCCGGAGAGGCCCCAGGCGCGACAAGCCTTCTATGTACTGGTGGACGGCGGAAATTGCCGACCTACGGAAGGAGTGTCCGCCGTTTGACACAACGTTTGTCCGCCAACGAGGAGGCATGTGCCATAAAGGCACAATATAGATCAGCAAAAAGGAGACTCCGCAGCGCTATAAATAAAAGCAAAGCTGGCAAAAGCTTGTTAATGAGGTGAATGATGACCCGTGGGGACTTGGCTATAAGCTTGTCACTCGGAAAATCGGGGCTCTGCGGAAGCCCTGCATATTGAGCACCGACCAGATGGACCGCATTGTGCGGGCATTGTTCCCCAGACACCCTGTACGGGTTGATGTAAACAGCGCGGAAAGCGTCGTGGATTGCCCCCTTTTCACAATGGGAGAACTCGAAGAAGCGGTTCTCACTATGAAAAACAGGAAGGCGCCAGGTCCTGATGGCACCCCTGCGGAAGTTTACAAACTGGTGTTCCGTCAACGGCCAGAATTGCTGCTCGAAGCGTTCAACGCGTGCTTGAAGGAGGGCATTTTTCCTTGTCGCTGGAAAGTGGCCAGACTCGCGTTGATCAGTAAGGGTAAAGGAGACCCGGAGCTCCCGTCTGCATACCGACCGCTGTGTATGCTTGACACGGCCGGAAAAGTGCTCGAGAAGCTCATCAGGGGTAGACTCGCTGAAGCGATCCGTGCTGCCGGGGACTTATCCGCAAGGCAGTTCGGGTTTAGAACAGGGAAATCTACAGTGGATGCTGTTATGGAGGTCGTAGATGCGTTTAATCGAGCCGGGGCACAACAGCCGATCTCGACGGA
This sequence comes from Hermetia illucens, assembly GCF_905115235.1. Taxonomy (NCBI): domain Eukaryota; kingdom Metazoa; phylum Arthropoda; class Insecta; order Diptera; family Stratiomyidae; genus Hermetia; species Hermetia illucens. Next base: position 40,492,639 of record NC_051854.1, read on the forward strand.
TAGTGCTCCTCATAACGCTTGATGTCAGAAATGCCTTCAATTCCGTAAGATGGGCAGATATGCTAGGCACACTAGAGAACTCCTTTCACGTGCCAAGCTATCTCTTGCGGATATTGAGGGATTATCTGAAAGACCGCTCCCTGTTCTATGAGACGCTAGAGGGCCAGAGGAGGATGGAAATCACATCGGGAGTACCGCAGGGATCCATCCTAGGGCCGGAACTCTGGAACGCTTTCTACGATAGTCTGCTGAGACTCGATATGCCTGAAGAGTCGCGCCTGGTCGGTTATGCAGACGACGTTGCGGCACTTGTTGCCGGACGCACTGTTGAACAGGCGCAAAGCAGACTTGGCATATTGATGCGACGGGTAAGCGGATGGATGACTGCTCGCGGTTTCAACCTTGCGCTGGAAAAAACCGAAGTAGTCATCCTGACCAGAAGGAGAATCCCGACCTTGCGTCCCATATCGATCGGCGAGTTGACTATAGAGTCAAAACCAGTGATTAAATACCTTGGTTTAATGCTCGACTCGAAGATGAGCTTCTTCGAGCAAATCAAAGCAGCCGCGGACAGGGCTGCAGCAGGAGTCGCGGCCTTGAGTCGGCTAATGGCGAATGTCGACGGCCCTATATCAACTAGGAGACGTCTCCTCATGGGAGCAACGCAGTCCGCCCTTCTCTATGGTGCGGAGGTATGGGCTGATGCCCTTGACAAGGAGGTGCATCGTAAACGCCTCGCTCAAGTGCAGAGGCGGGGAGCTTTGCGAGTGGCGTCTGCTTATCGCACGGTCTCCGAACCGGCTGTGATGGTGATTGCGGGAGTGATCCCCGTTGCCCTCCTTGCCAAGGAGCGCAAAGCTATCTACCGCCGTAAGAGCGAAAACTTAAGAGAAGTGGTTGCCCGTGAAGAACGTCAACGCACCCTTAACGAGTGGCAATTTTCTTGGCAAAATGAGCCAAGGGGCAGGTGGACTGTGCGGCTCATCGACAAATTAGATCCGTGGTTGAACAGAAAGCACGGTGAGATTGATTACTTCCTTACCCAACTTTTAAGTGGGCATGGAGGTTTTCAGTCTTACCTGCACAGGGTTGGGAAGGCGCGATCTCCTGATTGTGTGTTCTGCAATAGAGTGACGGATGACGCTGAACACACCTTTTTCTCTTGCGAGAGGTGGGACGGCCTCCGCCAGCAGCTTTATGCAGACACAGGGGAGCTCTCTCTAGATAACATTGTGCGAGAGATGCTGAAGAGCGCTGGCAGCTGGAATCGAATTGCGCATTATGTTCGGGCTCTTCTTACTACGAAGAAGATTGAACTCGACCGGCAGAGGGGTCGGACGGAAAGGGGTTCCCTGAACTAACAACTCCCTTCCTCCCCTCCCCTCCCGTTGGTGAAGGGAATTCCCTGACTTGAAGGCTCCCAAAGCCGGGAGAGCGGGAGGGCTAGCCCGAAGTAATGTGTCAAACGGTTCCAGGCTAGTTCTCTGATGACAGGGAGGTGTTTAGTTGGTAGTCCGCCAGCGTGCTGTTGCGGGAGTCCAACACTCTGTGCGTAAACGCATTCACCTACCCTACTCCCAAAAAACAATGCTGCCGATATCGACATCACGGGAAGAACGACCCGAGATACAAAAACTGTTTCACTCGAAACGTCTCACCATAGGGTCAAAGCTCTTACTGTACAAGACAATGTCAGTCCTCATGTTTTCCTCGGAGACTTGGGTTCTTAGAAAAATTGCAAATTCTTGGCCGTGTTCAAGAGAATAATCCTCCAAAGAATTTTTGGCCCCCAAAATGGGGATAGACGATTTCGTAGCCTACATAACGACGAAATCTATGAGTGACACCATGACCGTCAGGTTGTGGATAAAATCCGGCTCAATATTTTGCGGTGGCTGGGTCACTTAATCCATAATGATGAGTATAATCCAGCCCAGAAAGTTTATAAGGACAATATCTATGGCAGAAAAAGAAGACGAGGCAGACCCTGCCTGAGACGGAACGATGGCGGAGACCAGCACCCCAGACAGCTATTAGGGATATCGAATTGGTGGATTTCGGCGCAAAACCGGGATGTCTGAAATTCCTTATCAAGGCAGCCCTAGACCGGATACCGGTCGTTGTGCCTTTGATGGTGATGATGATGGATACAGGAGTATAACGTAAATGAAAGCTGCTGTAATAAAGACCAAGGGTGGACCAACAAAACATATTGTATGAATTACTATTGCAAGCGCCAAGCAATCCAGCGAAAAGCACCATATATGCAGGTTCGGGTTGCGAGAAGAATTGGCGTGGTTGACTGAACTGACGATGGTTAAGACTGAACAGATTGTAAAGGTAGTTGGTGTTATTCTACAAATTTATGCAGGCATCACAAGAACTTGGCCTAAGAATGAATAAAGAGAAAACGAGTTTTGTGAAACAAATAAGAAGGAAGCCCAAATACGACTAAACTTGGTAATATGATTGTCCCATTTTCTGCTTTGTGTAGTATAAATCATTCACAGCTTTTTTCTCTAACATCATTCATCATTCATTAAGATTTCAGTTCACTATCAGGTTTAATGGTGTTCAAGGGAAAAGTTTACAGGAGCAAGATAAGCACAAGGACGAATACAAACAACCATGACTAACATCGTTTTGAAATTGTGGCGCCAGATCGAGAGGCTGGCGCTCAAGCAACTTGTCCCTCGCACCGTCTGAGCCACCATACCGTTTGACAACACTTGACAATAGGAGACGTCAATTTAGAAAATGTGGTCAATTTCATAAAAGGTCATGCGAAAGGAAAGCCGAAAGAAACCGACGAATCGGGAAGTCCCACTAATGGAAAAGAAGACTTACTGTATGAGTCCTGAAAACAACTTCTGAAATTTTCCAATCAGAGGATGCAGTAGACGGATCGAGAGCTTTGAAGAGCTAAGCTGGGGGCTAAGCGTCGAACTGGTCTCTCACAGAATCCCAGAAGCACACGAGGAAATTACCTAATATTAGATACCTATAAGTGACGACGTGGAAAACAGTTTCACTGGGATATACTAGATTGTTGAAGGAATTTAATACTCTTTTGGAGGTAGGAAGTTAGTCAGCTTTTTTACTGGATGAAAGTTCTTTCGCACTCGATAACAGCATAGTAAGGACATAAAGTTTTGTTCCTAGCCATAACGATGAATTGTGGATTTATGCTCCATGGGAGGTATATAACAAATCTGTGAGTAGGGACAGTGAGTGCACAATGGTGCCAGAAATTGGCTGGAGTTCAACAGGTTGGAGCTGGCTGACTGTAAAATATCGTTCGCGTTGGAATAAGAAGAAAGTTCCCCCGAATTTCCCGAAAGTTCCGAGCTCTCTATTAGGTACTAACACCTGGAGTTTTATTAAAGGCATAAGATAATACCAAATCCTTTTTTTAACATTTCTGATTAGGATAAATTCATATTAGGTACAAAACACATAAGGCAAACTAGATGGTAACTTAGTGCATACGTATATTAAACACGATCGAAATCATCTTAAAAACTACATAGATACACACTAAAAATACCTAACTAACTGACATTGATTACCCTTAAGTGTTAAAAAGGGACCATGTTAATAATAACAAATGTGCAGTTACCAAATCCCATACTGTTTATTCCAGCAACAATCAGTAGATATACTTATTAGACCGAAATCAGTATTGGTTCGGCTTAGTGCGCCGAATTGTAGATAAGAGTGCGTTCGCAGATAGTTCTCAATTGTCCTGCATACCACTCTTTTAATATTTAGTGTTAAGTGTTATAAAAATGATTTCCGATTTCTTCTAATTCAATTGTTCAATTGCATAGCGTTACCAATGTAGTGCATTCAAAGTTTTATGAAGACTTCTACAGCAACCTATTATAAGTATCTAAAATCTTTGTTATGTTTGCAAGGAGTCGGGAAGCTTTCATCATCCGTCGATCGAAGAAAATGTAAATATGTCTAACACTCTTGAAGGAGGTATTGGGGTTTGTGTCGACTTTCGAAAGGACTGCATTTAATCCTACGACAATCCTACCTATATGTATCTACTGTCTGTCGACCTATCCTTACACCTTTTTAGAGAAATGCTAAGTGGTGTGCATACATATCTTTATCTTGAGGGACAACTGGTCTAACTCGGTTAACAGGGAAGGGCAGTTGAATGTTGAGATGAGAATAGAGGAATAATTTAAAGGAGGTGCAAAATATTGCTCTCGAATTAAATTCACCTATACATGGTCCAGGATAATAGATACTCACATGCCTGCTTTTGTATTCCTAGAAATGGTAAATTGTCTGGATTTGTATGGCTCCAGATTCATGGAATTTAATTTTTCAACAAAAAAATTTAAGAAAGTTCTTATTCTTTGAAATGCTAAATGAAAAAATACCTGCTGCCTTGCAGTGCTCTTGAGTAAGCGGAATGATTTAAGTTAATTTTCAAGGAGTAGATATCCTCGTCCCGTTTGGATTATGGTAAGACGTCACCACGTTTCAGTAATTTTTTTTTTAAAAAGCGGTTGTGGAAAATTAATAAATCATTGAAGGCAGTGTTAATAAATACATGTTTCTTTCATACAAGGAAATCAAAACAAGGTATAAATACAATTGTAGTTTTAAAAATATTTGAAAAACCCTTATTTTGCCTTAACGAAATATACATGGAACAGACGTTCGCTTGCAATAGTGCTTAAGCTGTTTCTAATGGTGTGTCTTTGTGTTTGTTCAATGTGTTGTGTTTCATACAATTTTTTGTTGTGTGGGTATAGATATTTTCTTGTTGAAAATTCAATTTTATAGATATAATTTTGAACCTGAACACTTCAGATACTCTTATCCAGTATCTATGTACTTAAATTGCTCCCTATATCGACTGAATTTTCTCCGATTCGAGGGATATGTTATTGAATGCTTAGAAAGGAAAATAAGCGAGAACCTTACCTGTACCATTCACGCCAGACGGTCGTATCCGAGCATCATATTTATTTGTTCCTAGAATTTGATCTAAAACTTTTTTCTCTTTTTCACGAAAATTTATTTTTGCATTATTTGCTCTGAAATATAAAAAAGAAAATTTTCAATTAAGAGCTTGGAAACCTTTGTTATTCTAAGATATTTCTAATTCTAAAATCAAAAATTGTTAAAAGGGCAGGAATTCATTAAAGCCATCTTTAAAGCCCTGCACTTCGCAAGGTAGTTAGCTAGGTTAATGAGCAAGTCGCTGCTCCAAGCACTCAGGCTTCATATGTACAGAGTGGAACACCACCGACTGATGGGTTGGAGAGTGGGGGCATTCCTCTTCTAGCAATGAGATGTGGGTAGTTGGGGGTGATATCATTAGACAGAGGAGGATGGGAGTTCCCTTGAAGCTTTACTCAGTCGCCAACATCGAGCAATCTGTGCAGCAGCGCACGTTTTGTGTGAAAGCCTATTCTGAAAACATGTCACGAGCCCAAGGATTGAAGACACCAGTAATCACGCTTGGACTGCGACCTCTTGCGTCGAGAGCAAGACTGTCAAGTATTTCCTCGAATTCGGACAGTGTCAGAATTGGTGGGGCGTAACAGCTGTACACATATACCCCGTTTATTTTTGCCCACACAAAGCCTACGGCTGTCTGACTCCCAGTACATTGTATGGCTTGTCGACTGCATGTCCATATCGCCGCTCCACCAGTCGAATCTGTTACCCATATGCCACCGTGGCGGTTTCTATAGGGTTCGCTAATGATGGCAATTCCCACCTTGGATTCGTATGTGGTCTGCTCGAGTAAATCCTGAGCGACCCTGCAATGATTGAGGTCAGCGCCTTCCTAAATTCCGGGCATTTAGCACTTCCGGCAATATGCCGGTAATCCCGTCTCTTCCTTCCTTCACACAATAAGCATTTGGGATCCCTGTTGTACTCTTTGGCCATGTGACCTTTCTCCCCACACCTTCTGCATCGATCGGATTGATCATTGTATGTAGACATCATGTTTTTGGGTCCATAATATGACATTCTCCCCAAGTGAGTTTTTAACTTGAGTTTTGAAGTCATCAGTTTTTCCCATGTTGGATTTTTTCAGCTTAAAGATGAGATTACCCTTCTGAGTCTCCCCCTCGAGCACCACCTTGTCGTGGTGGGGGAGCCTGTAGTAGTTTACTACTACACTAAGGGTGTCCAAAAATATGAATATGGAAACGATGAATTTAAACTCTCCAAGTGGTAAGAAGTCACAGACTTCGAATCCACCCGCGACCGTGAGCAATCATGTCGCGGCCGAGACGCGGATTTTGGAGACCTCACCACATTCATACTCGCCTACAGATCAATCTGTAGAAGGCATGCTTTCCGACTCAGTGGAAAGCTTGCACTTGGTGCCTACGGCGAAGGAAACTTTGGGAGAAACTGGAAATCCAACTACGGCTGAATTCTGCCTGTCAGAACCTTCTCCTTCATCCTTACCAGGAAGAGCGGAAGAACGGAAAGCTGGTGACGTGGACGCTACTGGTTTAACGACGGTGTGTGGAAATGGATCCAAGCGGTCCGGACACCGTGAACCTGGAAAGGCCCGAAGCCGACGGCAGAAGAGAGCACTGCGAAGGAAGATGAAGCATCATGGGAATAAGGACATGGACGTGGCTGTACCACTAGGCGAGGAAACGCCCAGAGAAATCGGATACAAGGAAGCGGAATCTCCGGCGGAAGGTGGGGATAAACTGGAAACCCCGGTAAGATCCACACTGGACGCCCCAGACTCTTCTGTCAGCGACAATAGACTAAGTTTATGTCGAAAAACATAAAGATTGGTCAAATCAACCTGCAGCATGCCAAAGCTTCCTCCTACCTGTTGGCAGCGAAAATGACAAAGCTGCAGGATTTCCCCTATATCTTTCTGGTGCAAGAACCGTGGGTTCGATTTAACAGAATCTGTGGCATTGGATCAGTAAAGGGGGCTAGGATCTTCTACCATAAAAGATCCATAAGACCGAGAGCTTGCGTCCTGATGTCAAGACGGTTAGAGGGAACTATGCTGAGACAATATTGTTCCCAGGACTTAGCTACGGTCATCATATGTACAATACCAAATAAATGGCGAGAGGAAAAACATCATAGTTGCCTCCGCTTATTTACCCTATGATTCTTTGTATCTGGTGGCGTATGCAGAATCATGCGTCTTGAACTCTTAATAGGTTGCGATGCGAATGCTCAATATATTTGTTGGGGCTGTAGCAAATGCAATCCAAGAGGAGAGAAGCTATTTGATTTCATCACTTCAGCTGGTCTTATGACTGCAAACGTAGGGTGCCCCAAATTGTTGTTGTTGCTCTGGGCTACGTGCCTTCGTCTTGGCAACAGGTTAAGGTAGTTTTCATACCGAAACCTGGGAAAGATGACTATTCTGTTCCAAAGAACTTCAGACAGATCAGCTTGACTTCATTCTTGCTGAAAGGTTTGGAGAGACTGGTGGAGCGTCACATTCGTGAAAACGCACTTAGGTCACACCCACTTAGTGAAAACCAACATGCTTACCAACGTGGAAAGTCCTGTGAGTCTGCTCTTCATTCTTTGGTCACAAAGATAGAGGATGCAACTTTGAATGGTGAGTACGCGATAGGGGTGTTCGTGGACATTGAAGGGGCTTTTGACTGTGCGCCTTTTCAAAAACTTTGTGATGCCGCCAGAGCGCATGGTGTTGATGATGCTTTAATTGAGTGGATCCATGTTATGCTAAAGCAAAGATTGTTGTGCGCTGAGGTAGGGGTCGATCGCTACCTGACTACAGAAGCGACGAAGGGCTGCCCCCAAGGAGGTGGGCTTTCGCCGCTTCTGTGGAGTATGCTGATCGACTCACTGCTATGCGAATTGCAAAATTTGCCAATACACGCTCAAGCTTATGCTGATGACGTGGCTGTGTTTGCTGTTGATCGGGATCTTGGAACGGTGTGTAGGAATATACAGCGTGCCGTTCATTTGATAGACAGTTGGTGCCTTAGACATGGTTTGTCAGTTAATCCAAATAAAACCACAATGGTTTTATTCACAAAAAGGAGAAAACTGGATGGACTTTGTCTCCCTGAGATGAGGGGTACTACCCTTCAACTCTCCGAAGAAGTGAAATATCTGGGAATCACTCTAGATAAAAAACTTCTTTGGAACAAACATGTAGAGGTAAAGATGAAACGAGCTCTCACAGCTTATGGGCTGTGCAGACGGACCTTTGCCTCGACATGGGGACTCAGGCCTCATGTGGTAATGTGGATATACGTTGCCATCATTAGGCCGATGTTCGTATATGCATCCGTAGTGTGGTGGGTTAAGGTGAGACAAAAAGGTTTTCACCGTAAACTAGACGCACTGCAAAGAACTGTTTGTCTGGGTATCACTGGTGCCATGAGCACGGCATCCGGCGCAGCTCTGAATGCACTACTCAATTTGCAGCCCCTGGATATATTTATTCAAAGCACTGCAATGAGAGCAGCTCATAGGCTAATTCGATTAGATCTATGGGAAAACAACGGATGTGGGGGGCACAGAGCATTGGAAGAGTTACTGGGAGGACTAAATCCAGTTCTTACAATGCCTTCCGATTCTCCTGTCCCCATACATTTGTTTGGTAGAAGATATGTAGTTACCCTGAAGCGTAGAGAGGACTGGGAAGACCCAGAGGAATGCGTGGCGGGATATACGGAAGTCTTCTACACCGATGGCTCAAAAACAGAAGAGGGTTCTGGAGCCGGAGTCTACCTCTCGAATAAAAACGAGAAGTGGGCTTTTCCTTTGGGACAATATGCCACAGTTTTTCAAGCCGAAGTTTATGCGATCCTAAGGGTGGCAAACTGGGTGATTGACGAGTGGTTGAAGGGCATGCGCATCGCAATCTGCAGTGACAGTCAAGCTGCACTGAGGGCATTGAGCAGTCCTTTGATCACCTCGAAAATCGTTCAGGAATGCAGAAACCGTTTGAACTCTATGTCTAGATTCAATACGGTGGGTACCTGATCACTGTGGCATAGAGGGAAATGAAATCTCGGACGCTTTAGCAAAAGAGGGGTCAATCTCCCCTATGCCGGGACCGGAGCCAGCAATTGAGGTATCAGTAGCATTGGCTAAATCTGTTTTCAAAAACTGGGAACAAGTTTCCCATAACGACAGGTGGCAGAGCTTAAATGCTGCTCGACACACCAAACTTTTCCTGCCAGAACCCAACATACGTACCGCAAAGTTTATCCTGTCGAAAAGCAGGAGGACTTGCAGGTGTATTGCGGGCATTCTGACAGGCCATAATTCACTAGCTGGGCATATGTTCAGAATAGGAATTACCGAAGATGATATGTGTCCCTCCTGTAATGAGGAAGCGGAATCCACGGAGCATTTCCTATGTAAACGCCTCGCCTATGGACGTCTCAGGCATCAGATCTTTGGTGCCGATGTCCTCCAATTGCGACAGGTAGGATCACATCCACTAACGGAAATCCTGCGATACGTTAACGAATCCGGAATATTCCATTAGACGGGGGAGGCGAGTACAATGGGCCAACACGGCCTGAGTGCTCAGAAGCTGTAGCTTCTCCCCCAACATACACACACACACACACACACCCTTCTGAGTCCTTCGAACCTTGCTGACATTTCCGCCTAGAACTTTTAGGTCTTGATCAGCTTTGACCTTTTCCAGTATCTCCGCGTAGGATAAATTTCCTTTACTGGAGATCACAATTGCCTCTGGGCGAATTCGCACTTTTGCCTCTTTCTTCGCCTTTTTATTAACTACTTTGGTTTTTATCCCTCTTGGATTTTATCGATTCGATTGCCGGAGCTCACCATTGGGGGACCTGCTTTCTTTCGTCGGTGCTTTTAGTTCCGTTTTTCGGAACTATTTGTATGGCCTTTTTCCTCTTAGGCGTCTGCTGATTTTCCAGAGGATCTACATCTTTTTCCCCCACTCTCTTGTTTGGTAGCAGATTAGGTATCACTTGTGTCACCTGTGACACCTTGGAATTTCGTTCATCCTGCTGCGATTTGTTGTAGAGTAGCTCTCACCATATTTTTTATGGCTTGGTGTACGTTCTGCTGTACTATTTTTGCACCAAACTGTGTGAAGGGTAATTCTGCTGCTTCAGGGCTCTGCTCTCCATGAGTCCTAACCGGATTACTACTTTTAAATAGTCCTTCACATTTGGCGTTCATTGACCTTCTTTCCGTTTTATCGTTTTTGACGTTTGGCATTGGTGGGGATCTCAAAGCGTTTCAGGTTCAATGTTGCCCTCGCGGTCGTGTTCCCGATCGAAATCGAATGGTTTCGTGGACGAATGCTTTCGGGACTACTGAAAATGTGTCGTCAATCAGACGGATGCACAGGAACACTCTCATTCCCCGAAAACATCCGAAGGGTTCGGGCCGTCATTGAACATTCTCCCCGAAGTTCATTACGGTGAAAGCCGAAAATTCTTGGCAATTCGAAGCGTTCCATTCATCAAATAGTTAAAGCCCATGTAATGTTGGTTTACGAAGCCAGACAACTTAATAATAATGTTGGCGCAACAATCTATATTGGATCAGGGCCTTGAAGTGTCTCACTTCATCCAGACAGCTTGCTTGTGAAAAAATGACGCCGTCATTTTCTTTTCGGACGAAGCACATTTTCCATCTTCCTGGATATGTAAACAAACAAAACATGCGTAAAACAACCGCAGGGATGTTCACCTGAGGCCTCTGAAACTCAAACACAGTTACAGTAAGAATGTATGTATGGTCAAAAGATCATCCTGAGCGGCCGGAGACAACCAAGACTGGAGAGATATACCATCAACCTAAAATGATGGCGAAATTTATTGTGAAAGTCCACCAGCAAAATATTGAAGCTCCATGCAAGTGCTCCGTTGACACGTGGTTGCATGCCTCTGTGCTAGCTAGGCTCGGTAATATGGGGGGGAGGGGGGTCCTTTCAGCAATTGGATCCCAAAATTTCGCTTGTTCTTTCCAATGCGTGGGTCCGCACCTTGAAAACTACTTCTATTTTTTGTGATAAGGAGTTTTGTGATGTTGCTGGGATGGTTCTCTGCTTGGATGTGTGCTTTTCGGTAAATGTCGAATTCGATTTTTCCTCTGTTATTGATAATGGGTAAGTCCAAGAAGGGTAATTGGTGATCGCATCTGGCCCGAAATCTTGGTAAAATTCCAAATTTTTCTACACGTTCCTTGATTCGCTTGATAAAGATGTCGCTGGTAAGTAGTGATAGCGGATTACCCATGTTGATATGGCTTGGCTGGCTGGTTTCGAAGTATCGATTCCTGAACATGAAGTAGCTTTCATTCATATTATACAAAGGGTAGCTAACTTCATATACTCGTATTGTGGTACCTTCCTTGTCCGTTTCCACGATGATTCGTCGATGTTAATTAGTTTTTCCTGTTAGTATGCCAGTGCTTCTTTTAGTGGTATACTAGGGAAGAGGGCTTTAATGTCAAATGAAACCATACCTTACCCATCCGAAAGTGTTTCCATGTTTCGAAGAAAAAAAAGTGACTATTCGGCATTTAAAAAATAAAAATAAAATTTGCCTTTTTGCATGGTAGCGATAAATATGGTTTCGATCACACCACGCTTCTAGATTTCGTCAATCCTTTCATTAGATACCCCACATGGCCACATTTTATGAAAAAACATTTTGCACCCTCCATTTACATGCATGGGGAACCCCCCTTAAACTTAACCTAAAATGGCGCCACTTGCTGAATGTAAAGGGAACAACAGATCACACGCTCTCACCAATTTTCGTGACAATCGGTCTAGCCGTTTCCGAATAAATCGGGTGTAACAGACAGACGGACAGACTTTCCGGCAGCCGAGAAACGAACGCAAGAGGACGTATATTACTCGAAGCTCTTTCCCGTCTGAATCTTGTAATGGCTAACATTGGATGCGTGAACACTTTCCAAAAGAGAGAAATGGGGTCTGTGATAGGTGTCACTTTTGTTAGTGATGTTTTAGCGACATATCTCCAGCGGTATGTCAGTGTAGAATACACGCATAGCGACCACCAGGCCATCATTTTTGAAATCATGCATGGTACACAAATGAAATGGTCTCGGGTGAGAGCTGAAAGGTGGGCAGCTAATAAGTTTGACGAGGAGATTTTCGAAAAAGTTCTGCAGCAAAATACAGCGCTTGAAGGAAGGGCAAAAGATAAAGCTTTACAGATCGGCGAAAAGTTGCGGCGAGCATGTGACGCCTCCATGCCAAGGTATGTTGTATCCCAGAAGGGAGTTCCGAACTTTTGGTGGAACTCTGAAATCGGAGAATGCCGCAAGGCCTGCCTCAATACCAGAAGGCGCAGTCAGCGAAATAGAAACCGATCTGGATACGAGCAGTTACATGAAGAACACAAAACACGCTCGGAAGAAATTACATGTGGCCATAATAAAAAGTAAAAGCAAACACTTTAAGCGATTGTGTAAGGAAGCTGTCACGAATCCCTGGGGTGGCGCCTATAAAACAGCAATATCGAAAGTCAAAGGCAAACGCTCCCCACCGCTTTCTTTTTGCCCTACTTTGCTTAATGAAATACTAATGGATCTTTTCTCACAGAATGTTAGTACCGCTAACATTCCCACTGTCAAGATAGATACCGCTGAAGTTTCCATGGTAAGAGAAAAGGAGGTCCTCGAAGCTGCGGGTAAGACTGTTGGAAATAAAGCACCTGGCTTGGATCGCATTCCCAATAAAGCTCTCAAGGCAGCATTCAAAATAGCTTCAAATATGTTTGCCGAGGCGTTCACCACATGGCTTAATGAACGAGGATTTCCTACACAATGGAAGAAGCGAAAATGAATACTAGTCCCCAAGCCAAACAAACCTGTGGGGGAAGCCACGTTCTTCAGGCCGATATGCCTTCTAAATAATACTGGCAAACTATTCGAACGAGTAATCTATAACAGATTACTTCCAATTGCGGAAAAGGATGGCGGTCTCAGCGAAAATCAGTTCGGTTTTCGAAAGAGGAGGTCTACAACGGATGCAGATGTTCTAGTAGCTAACACAGCTAAGACCGCACTTGACGAGGGCAAATGTTGTGCAATGATTACACTTGATGTAAAGAACGCCTTCAATTCCGTTAGATGGAGCAAGATACTTGAGTCCCTAATCAACTTAGGCGTGGCGAAGTACCTGGTGCGTATCGTTGCCGACTTGCCGACGGAGTTCCACAAGGGTCTGTACTAGGGCCACTCTTGTGGATTATTATGTATAACGGAGTACTGACGCTAGACCTTCTTACTGGTGTGGCCTCCATTGGTTTCGCAGACGATATTGGTGTGACGGTTGTTGCACGCCTTCTCGAAGAAGTCGAGCTTTATGCAAATGAAGCAGTCTATGAGATTAAATCCTGGTTAGAGAATGCTGGTCTACAGCTCGCAGCGTATAAGACGGAAGTAGTACTTATTACTAAGCGGAGAAAGTGCACTTCCTTGAAGATCAAAGTTGGAACGCAAACAATTCATTCCAAGCCTGCGCTTAAGTACTTAGGCGTAATGATTGACTAGAGGTTAAACTTCAGATTGCAAGTGGAAGGTGCAGCAATCAAGGCATATAACATCGGAGCGCGGGTTGCGAGGATGCTACCAAATATAGGTGGCCCAAGGCTGAGTCATCGACTGCTTATTTCGAAGGTGGTCAGTTCGATCCTACTGTATGCAACCCCAGTATGGGCAGATGCACTGAAAAATATAGTAAATAAGAGAAAGATTGGAGCTGCGTATCGCATAAGTGTACTCCGAACATGTTACGCTTACAGAACAATATCCGATGAAGCAGCTTGCGTGATAGCAGGAATGGTCCCGATTGAGATTCTGGCGATAGAGATACAACGACTTTACTATCGAACGTATCTCACCGTAGAATCTCCTGTCCGTTGGGGACAGTTCACATGAACTGAAACTGGCGGGGAATGGCAAGAGAAGTGGGACGAGTCAGAAAAAGGCCGTTGGACTCACAAAATCATATGGGATATCCGGAAATGGATCGAGCAACCTCACGGCGAAGTAGGTTTCGACCTAACTCAATTCTTGAGCGGACACGGAGGCTATCGAGCATATCTGTATCGATTTGGGCGTGATGATTCGCCCAAAGTGCCCAAATATTGCAGAGGACGCAGAACACGTTTTTTTTTTCTTTGCCCCAGATTTGAAGCCCAAAGGGCTACATTAGAAGCAACAACCGGGGAGCACTTTACACCCACCCGAAAATATAATGGAACTTATGGTGAAAGCAAAGGGGATATGGACCGAAGCCGAAAAAGTGATTGCAGCCATGGGAAGGAAGATTGGGCAGGAAGAAGTCATCCGAAAGGAGGAACGCGAGAGAAACACGAATATTGAGGGGGTCATCCCGTGTGGAGGCCGTTTTTTTGCCTTTTTTGAAAAATTATTTTGGAGGACTGGATAAAGACCGAAAGGAGGAACGCGAGAGAAACACGAATATTAAGGGGGTCATCCCGTGTGGAGGCCGTTTTTTTGCCTTTTTTGAAAAATTATTTTGGAGGACTGGATAAAGATAGAAACGTGATTTTTTCACCATATGTTTATTGATATCTCTAGTATATACTCGTATGATAAATTTTTCAGCTTGATATCGTAGCTAGTTTTTGGAATACGTTACAATTTATGCACCCACCTCCAAAAAAGGTGTTTTTCTGCTGCCACGCTGGAGGCCGCTGTGTTCACCTGAGGAAAAAAACTAAACGGCATTTTAATGTGGACAATATTCCACGGTCCACTAGGATAATTAGAAAATATTAAAAGGTAAATTTTTGGTGGGCTTTTAAACTTAATTTTTTTAAATTTTGGTGTTTTTTTACGGCCTCTTTTATGAATAAAAAAAAAATGACCCGTCCGATTGCAATTATCCTAGTTTGCGGACCGTAGAAATATGTATTAAAGAAGTCGTGAAAATTTCAAAGAATTTGGTTGGATCGATTTTGAGCTATGGTGGCAGCCGATTTTCAAGATGCAGTTTCGAGAAAAACGCATTTGAAAATTTTAACTCACCATTAATCTGCTATACCTGGTGCATAGAGAGCACCCTCCGTTTCTTCAAAAAAGTCTCGTAAAGCCGATTGTTGCTCTCTGGTTTCAATTCTGGCTCTTTTAGCGAGGTCAGTCGATCGTCGTTCGGACCGTCAAATTCGCGCTTCATTACGGCGGGCGACATAAACCTGACCTAAGTGACCAACTTGACATACCATTGTCACTAGGATTTTGAGAATGCCATTGAATCCTTCATTGAAAATAATTACAGCCAGAAAAGTGGCTATTTCTACGACCTTGGTCCCAGAATGAAGGTGTTTAGGAGCGTAAGTCCAGATAAATGCATTTAAGGACTCATTGTTATTCTCACTCATTGTTTCTGCTCCTAAACAGTAGATTGGTTTGATGACTGTTTGAACTTCTTCAGTCAAAGGTGCCTTCTCGTGGTGGAAACTATCCAGTTCTCCTTTAGCTTCCGCTTTGTGCCATTTGCACCTACTGTCCTCGCCTGCTGGACAATTTTGTTGCTGAGGATTTTCGTCTGTAGAACATTTATGGAAAAAAGTTGCCCAAATTTCTTGTTTCATTCCTTCTATCGAATTTGCGTGGCGACGAATAGCTAGCCCAAAAAATATAGTGAGGTCGTTAATAACCTTATCAATAAGTTTTCTAGCCCCTTTTCCACCAATGCCTTTGTGATTCTTTGCATTTCTAAGCCGCGTTCCCATTCTTTTCTCGACATATCCTACGCATTCCTTTTTTTATTACTACTACTTTTTATTATTTGCAGAAGTTTGTAGAAATACTGGAGAAAACTCCAGCAAAATCCAATATACAATATACAAAACTTGTCGCAATTGGAACATCCATGTTCATGCTTGCTAAAAGTTTCTTTGCTGATGTTGATGCGAAGTCCTTTTTCTTCTCTGATAAGTATCGATTCCCATGAAATACTGGTTTTTTAGTGCGAGCATGACGTTGAACGATAAAGCGATCTCCCTTCGTACAATCCATTTAAAAAAATCACTGACCACACAGACAGCACTATGTGAGGAGCATAACGTACTTCTCCATTGGCTTATAGCATTGACCAGAGATATTGAAATCGCTCAGTTCTGGGCAGGTTACTGCCATTGCCAGAACTCAGCGATTTAAATATCTCGAGTCAATGCTATCAGCCAATGGAGAACTGCGGAATGAAATTGTTTCACGCATTAATGCAACCTGGATGAAGTGGCATTCCCCACCTGGTGTGCTTTGTGATCGACGTATCAGAACACATCCCAAATCTAAAATTTACTGCAATGTCGTCCGTCTGCCGCTCTCTATAGTTCTGAGTGTTGGCCAACTATAAAGGACAATGAACGGCGTCTTGCGGTAATGGGAACGAAGATGTTGCATTGCACTGGTGGCGCGACACGTTTTGATTACGTCTGAAATGAGAATATCCGCGATCGATATGGGTTTGCACCGATCGTGGAAAAACTGCATGAGAGGCGTTTTCGATGGTGTGGTCATGTAATTCACGCTAACGAGAATTCAACAACCAGTATTGGTCAGAACATCGAAAGCAATGGTAAGCAACCAAAAAGCCGGCCAAACAATGGTGGCTTGATACGCTGGATGGGGATTTAAAGGTCTCGAGACTACATCCTGATCAGGCATTTGATAAAATAAAATGGCGAAACCAATCACGACGAGCTGACCCCGTTTGTGAACTGAAGGCTGAAGAAAAAGAAAAAGATGTAAGGAGCCCTCTTTTTTCTGGAAAGCGATTTAAATAAATCATTTGATGGAAAGCCCTGTATTGATAATAGTCAACCTCATACGCTTCACACTGTGAGTTTAATATTATTAGCAAATGCCAACAATTTAACCAATATCAAATATAAAACAAGTCAGGAAACCGGAAGCTAGACGCTTCAGGTACGAAAGGTTTTGTGTATTTCTTTTATAAAGAAGAAATTTGGGTGTGCATTTGTCCTATTGGCATGTAGCACGTAAAATATGCATATATTACGTAAAAATATCCACTTTCAAGTGATATTGACATTCATAGTCTTAAATTTGCAGAGGAGCGACAGTTTTGACCTAGTATAACTTTGTTAGTAACAGTGGGATTTTCACCAAATTTGGCAGGGTTATGCTCAATGCTGTATTCTATATTGCTGTGTGATTCTAGGGTGAACTTAAGGGGGGTTTTCCTGCCAATTACTAAAAATTATAGTAATGTACTATTATTAACTTTATTTGAACAGGTTGTAATGATATGAGTGGTAATAGGAGAGGACCGATAAGAGGAGGAGTGACCGATAACGACCTAGAGGGCAGAGCTATCCCAAAAATTTAAACAAATTGGCTAAATTGACCGTGAAGGTCCGCCCACAAAGATTGAAGCTCCATCAAAGTGCTCGGTCGACACGTTCTTGCACGCCTCTGTGCTAGCCAGGCTCGGGAATGTGGGGGAGTCCTTTGAGCGCTTTGATCCCTCACGCTTCACTACTACAAAACAACGTGTCTATTCCGATGCGTGGGTCCGCACCGGATTCTACAATAGACGTTAATTAGGATTTCGCGACGGCCTATCGAATGATAAACAGAACGCGAACTAAAATTGGAAATGAGAAAAAAAAACGGCTCGACACCGCGCGTGGAACCGTAAGTCTCCGGACCCGAGTGCCGCGATCAAAGAGGGGAAGATCCACGACGGATCACCGTCTTAACTATTGTCTCTTCCGCCTCAGATCTTGTATGAGGCGCGGCCTCTGAGGTTCCCATCCTTCCTCGACAACCTCAGGCCAGTTATTCATAGGTAGCATATAGTGGCAGCCCTCTGCTTTTTTAAATATTTCGGTTGGATAGTTTCTGAGAATGGGTCCGTTAAGAAAATGGTCACTTTTAGCCTCCCGCACTCCCCACCTTTTCAACAAATGTCAAAACTAAAAACGCCTTCGAAAAGTACTGACCGAAACCTTTAATTTGATACCCCACATGACTATATTTGATGAAAAAAATTGACCTTTTGCATGTATGAGGACCCCTCCTTAAATTCGACGTAAAAGGATGTAACTCACTATATGCGTGAGCGTTCACAGTTTCCATCTTTCTACCAAATTTGGTGTCAATCGTTACAACCGTCTCCGGACAGACGGACAGACAGACAGTAAACCGATTTTAATAAGGTTTTGTGTTCTTCTTTAATGGAATTTTAATATTTCACTCGAATTTCAATTATTCTCGTTATTTATGACGTCAGCATCTTATTTGTATGGCTTAGAATGCTGTTAATTAGCACAAAATTGATAAGTTTGAACTTCTATGTCGATGCAAAATTTAGTACACTTACGATGAACCTAAGGGGAGTTTTTTAGTCTATTTCTAAAAGTTGTTAGTATACTATTAATAAGTTTATTTGAGCAGATATCGTAATGGGATATATTTTGAGGCCTAAATTTCATCTAGGCGCACCACCCTGATTTTTTTCGGATTTTTAGGTTGGGTAGCTTTCAAAAATGAGTCCTGTCTCACTTCAAGTGCGTACATTTTGACTCCTTACTCACGCACTTTGCAATTTATGCCAAAACTAATATCAGTTTCGGAAACAAATCGAGACCTTTCATTTGATACCCTACACAACTATATACGGTAAAAAAATTTTTTGAATCCCTCCCTTTGCATGTATGGGAAGCCCCCCTTTAAACTCCACCTAAATTTATGCCACTGTATGCGTGGGATTTCATAGCTCCCATCTGTCCACCAAATTTCGTTCTGATCGGTTTAGACGTTTTAGAGAAAAATGCGTGTGACAGACAGACAGACAAACAGACATTGAATCGATTTTAATAAGGTTTTGTTTTACACAAAACCTTGAAAAAGATTCGATTCTCTTTCTCATCGAGTACTCTAGCTGCGGCTGCAAACTCCTTACCTGTTTAACACTGTAATTTCTGAACGACTCGGAATATCGGAAAATCCCTTTGCCCACATATTCTCCAATATACATAGATACAATTCATGCAAAAAAAATCGATTTATCCAACTCGACACATGGGATGACCCCCTTAACATGAGCGCAGAATAAATTCTGATCCAGCCCTGCGAGGTAATACCAAATGGGAGTCCCGCGGGGAGAGAGGAAGGAGAGGGAAGTGGTTTCAGTGGGTAAGAGTCCCACATAACTGTGTGGCAGGAGCCTGCGATAGCTTTTGAAGCTTTCCACTTTCCATCGGACAGACGGACAGACAAACATCGACTCGATTCTAATAAGGCTTTGTTTGACACTTCCTGCTGGGCAACCCCTCCTTAACTCCACATAAAATCAGGTCCTATTACTAAGTTTCCATATGTCCACCAAATTTCGTATCAACCACTCTGCTTTCGAGAAAAGTGCGTGTGATGGGCAGACAGTAATCCGATTTTAATAAGCTTCTATTTCGCACAATTATAAGGACATAGTTGGCCTGTGCGGCAGAGAAGCGAATACAGAATAAAAGGACTGCAGGCAAATTATCCTAGAGGTGAAGGACCGATTTGGTTCCCCGCGCCATTGAAATATACAATTTCTCTTTAGTCATCATTGACTCTTAAGATTATCCGGATTTGTTGCTTATCAAAATTGCAAATTACAGATATGAATCAGGGGAAACCAATTATGAATCCATTTAAGATAAATGAAATAGAATAATCTCCCTTAATTAATAAGACTGAACCTTTCCAATTTGCGTTGCTACAATGTGTTAAAATTAATGTGCCCAACATAAATAAATCTAAATTAATGTATAAATCTGTTTAGATAGTCGATTATCGATAGTGGAATTCTTAATAAATTTCAATACCATCGTAAATTACATTCCATCCATCCATAATCCATTATACTTACAATGAAGCGCTACAGATGCAAGCAAAGCAAAACACCGCCCAAAAGCATTGCCCAGTGCCCATGATCCCGTTGGTCGTTTGTATGAGCCTGAAAATAGAAATAGAAAGTCGCCTTTTCATTATTAGTCCACAAAGCATTAATATCTGAATAGCGGGAGTGTTTGCATGCAAGAATCTATGAATAGTTGGTCTAAACCGAGAAAGATACAATGATATCTTCGCTCCTAAAAAATTGTCCAGTTTGTATCTTTTCCGACTTCGTAGACAATATGTTTTGTACTGGTCACTTTTTGCCTGGGGGACATATCTTTGAAAGTTTCCTTTAGACTGGAGATGGACTGCAATGTCTCCAACGAAGTTGGCGTTCGCGCCACTCATGAAAGGAAAATTCGTTGCAGACTCATTGTCTCCATGTCAAGTGACATCATAAAGCGCAGTGGAAATCTAACGATCGCAATGGGAAAGCACCACAATGGACTAGTCTGCAAATGAATGCTTTTGTCCAGTTCCAATCGTTCATGGTGGTAGCTTTCTATTAAGCGGAGACAGGATGCACTCGGCTGCATCTACAACAGCGGCTGGAAGGTTGGCCAACCGTTCAGTATCGCTATTCGTTTGCATTGTGGGAAAATATGCCAGCACGTATTGTCTGGTAATCACTTTGCATTAAATAGATTTGTCTGCATTCTAGCCTGCATCGCTCGTGGAGGGCATATGGGTAGCGTAACGAACACATATGCTAGGTTTGATAGTATTTTAACAAAGGGGTAAGTAAGATGACCTCGTAACGAATAATTACCGGGCTTTGCACGTATTTTTATCAATGAATATTTCTTGGAAGCTTTTCAATAATTACTTACCTAAAATGAGGGTGACTTTTCATTCAGATATATCAAAGATGTCCAATCATGTCCCTAATCATCGTCATCATCATCGTATTCACATTTCTTGAAGCTACATAAATTACGGGTTCCTTAAGGTTAAGTGCTCTTCTATGCATGCTTCCTGCCAGAGAATCCTAAACTAAATACCAGACAGGGTGGTCAAAGGATAGTATAGTCCCAGGGCGAAACGTGGATTGGTACCAACGATGGAGCATAAAACCTGGGAAACGCCTGCTGAACCAACACCAATAGCTATACTACGAAACCCTATCTCCACCTCTACGTGGTGACCGCTGGGAGTTCTTTCTTATACAGGGTGCGCAGCATAACTTCCTTTTTTTAAAATGCGCGCCACTCAGTTAGTTGATGTCATAGCGGGGCGCTAGTGGTCTCGTTCCAGAGGGGATACTGTAAAGTTTTGTCCCGACACGGTTCAGTTGCCATCATGCGTTGGAATAATGAGGAGCGTGCCTTTGCCGTTGAGGTTTACTTTTCAAGCGGATGTTCGGTTATTGCAACACAGCGTGCATTTCGGAATCGCTTTAATTTAGCCCCGTTGGCTCCCGTCCCAGACCGCAAATCAATTGTTACATGGGTCACTACATTCAGACAAACCGCAAGTGCGACAAAAGGAAGAACTGGAGTCCCTCGGCCCGTTAGATCATCTGAGATCATTGAAGCAGTGAGAGCGACAATGTTGCGATCGCCACGGCGTTCTGCGTGCAAACACGCATCTGCCCTTGGACTATCCGATCGTTCTGTGAGAAGAATTCTTCGTGATTATCTTCATTTTCATCCCTATAAGATGGCAGGAACTTTCAGAACGTGACTTCAATTCTCGGATGAACGCGTGTGAGCTTCTTCTTGATGTCGTTCCCGAGGGTGCTATTGTTTTTTTTAGCGATGAAGCCCATTTTCATTTGTGTGGGTCGGTTAACAAACAAAACATACGCTACTGGGCTGACACCAACACTCGAGAATTGCATCAAAAGCCTTTGCATTCACCCAAAGTCACGGACTGGCGATACGTGGGCTCCCATAGCTTACATAGGGATTCCAATGATAATGGACCGCAGATTATTCAGTTACCGGTATCCCACGAAATAGTTGTTGGAAGTACCTGGTTTGAGCAGAAAGCGGTCCACAAATATACGCGGGCCTCTCCGGACGGGACCACTTTCAACCAAATTGACCAAGTGCTGATTGAACACCGCCACCTCTCAGCCTTGATGAATCTCAGAACATATAGGGGGGCCAATATAGACCCGGACCACTATCTCGTTGACATGGTGCTCCGAGCTCGAATTACGAGACCACCTACAATCCCCTCTGACGATCAGGTGAGAGCGAATACTGAAGCCATTCACAACACAGCCCTCCGCAACACCTATAGAGGCGAAATGGCAGTGAACAGAGGTCCTGAAGATCAAGCATCACTAAATGATGAACTACCTGAAGAACCTTATTATTGATACGGCCACAAATATACTTGGCCCTAGCCGCAAGAAAAGTCGGAATGGCTAGTTTGATGATGAATGTAAGCTAGATACGGAACGGAAGAATGCCGCATACCGAGTAATGTTGGATTCTTAAAGAACGCGGGGACGGGCAGATACTTATCACGAACTCCGTTGACCGGAGAAGTGACTTCATAGACGGAAAAAGGAAGCCTGGGAGAACCAGCAAGTTTGTGAACTCGAAAAGTACAGGGAGCAACCGCACCAGGCACGGAAGATTTATCAACAAGTCAGCAGGATGAAGCCTTATACACCTCGATGCTCATCCTGCTGAGACAAAGATGGAATTCTGATTTCTGACAGAATGGATATATTAGAGCGATGGGTTGAGTATTTTGATGAGCTACTGAACAACTAGAACATCGGAGAGTTGAAGGTCCCGCCAACTGAAGACGACGGACTAATACTGCCACCACTAAGTATAGGAGAAACAGTCCGAGGAATTCATCGGCTTAAAAATTATAAGTCGCCAGGAACCAATGGAATTAGTTAAATATGGAGGCGATCAATTACACCAAGTGGTTCATCAACTTGTGCTCAAGGTATGGGACAGCGAATCAATGCCTGACGATTGGCAACGAGGCATTATCTGTCTCATACATAAAAAGGGAGATATCATACAGTGCAACAATTATAGAGGTATCACCTTGTTGAGTACCATCTATAAGATATTCTTCAGTATCTTAATAGGCTGGATAGCTCCATATGCTCAGAATATCATTGGTCCATACCGAAGAGGCTTTACTCCAGGCAAATCAGCAACAGATCAGATTTTCTCTGTGCGGCAAGCGATGGAAAACTGTTGGAATGTGGGCATTAGTTGCACAATCTTTTCATCGACTTTAAAGCCGCCTATGATAGCATAGTCAGGTTAAAACTGTACACGGCCATGAGAGAATTCGGTATCTCAACGAAATTGATAATGCTGACTAGCCTGATTACTCTTAAGACCATTCAACATCAACAACGGTCTACGACAATGGGATGCCCTATCATGCGTCCTCTTTAATCTGGCCCTGGAGAAAATTATCCGTGATGCTGAGATAAATGGGAGGGGTACGATCCTCTTTAAGTCCACCCAACTACTGGCCTATGCTGACGATATCGACATCATGGGAAGAACCACCCGAGACGTACAAACTGCCTTCATCCAGATCGAGCAGGCGGCGCGAGATCTTGGGCTGCACATCAATGAAGGCAAGACAAAATATATGGTGGCAACGTCAGCACCGAAGACCAACCAACCAACAACATCAAACCGCACTGGTCAAACGGGAAGAATAAGGATAGGAGAATACAACTTTGAGACCGTTGATAATTTCTCCTATCTAGGGTCGAAAATCACAACAGATAACAGCTACGACGATGAAATCCGCGCATGGTTGTTGGCAGTCAACAGAGCATATTTCAGCTTAGAAAAACGCTCCAAACGTCTTATCATAGGGTCAAAGCTCTTACTGTACAAGACAATGATCTTGCCAGTCCTCATGTATTCCTCGGAGACTTGGGTTCTTAGCAAAAAAAAAACTGCGAACTCTTGGCCGCGTTCGAGACAAGAATCCTCCGAAGAATTTTTGGCCGCCTATATGAGGATGGACAATTCCGTAGCGTACATATCGACGAAATCTATGAGCGATACCATAACCGTCAGGTTGTGGATAAAATCCGGCTCAATAGGTTACGGTGGGCGGGTCACCTAATCCGTATGGATAAGGATGATCCAGCACGGAAAGTCTAGGGCAATATCTACGGTAGAAAAAGAAGACGAGGCAGACCCTGTCTGAGATGGAGCGATGGCGGAGGTCAGGACGCGAGACAACTTTTAGGGATATCGAATTTACCACGGCGCAAAACCGGGATGTCTGGAGTTCCATATTAAGGCAGGCCTAGACCGAATACCGGTTATTGCGCCGTTAGTGATGATGATCATCATCATCATTATGAAGGAGAAACCGTAATTCAACCACTCAAACGTTGAGCAAGACCTATCGAGGCATGATCTATCCCCTTTACACAATCACAAACATGTATGACTGCGAACGGGATTCGAACCCTAGGTTGGAGCTCGAGATCACGAAGTTGATACCAAAACGCTCCATCTTGAATTACTTAAGATGAGGAGTTTACCAGAAAGTCAGTCGGCTCTCCTCTGATTCAAGCCTTTCCCCAAATAAATTCCCCAGGCTAATTATCGCATTTAGCATATTCCACAGAGTCTTTTTTTTCTTTTGGAAATTTGGGCGAGCGAGCAGGGCAAGTTTCGGGTTTTTGGGTGCATTGACGCATTACCGATAGACCGTGCGTCCTAATAAACTGGGTCAAGTTGTCATTCATTTTCTCATGTTGTCTTTAACTTCTCTAGTTGATAAAGGGATGAGCTCGTTGCATCTTATATATATATGACTCCCTCCTCCACCACCCTTCTGCGTTCTCCCTTTGGTTCGGGTAGATTTTGTGTTCTGATGTAAAATAAGGGATGTATTTCCTCCGCGGAAAGAGCGATTGGGATCATACTTCGTATAATGTAGAACGCCCTTCTGATGTACTTCCAGAGGAGCAGAGACCCACAGCGCAATTAAGCAGTATATTGGGTTTGGCTCTGTTTTCATTGCAAATACATCCGTCGAAATCGGAGCTACGTTTAGTTTACGACTGTACCTTAGTCCTTCTAAATTTGGGGTCATACTAGGCAGCGATGTGCTCTCATTTCTTGCTCTGTCGTATCAATCATAACAGTGGGATATTTGAAAATTGAGCTTGATACGGTAATATGGTTACCAACCAAAATGTGGATCCTGTCCTTCGTCCTTCATTTAGTGATCACTATCATCATCGTTGTTTTTCCACTAGATTTAGCTCTATCCTTTTCAGCCATGCACTGACAGTTTCTTCGACTGTACTTCAGCTCTCTCTGAATCTTTCACAATTACGACTAGCACTAGGTAACTGTGGAAATTCTCATCAAAAGTTAGCTCTTTACCAGTTTAGCTTAATAGCTCTACACTACAATTGTACTCAGAACATTTCCACTTCACTTGGCTGAACCTAAAGAGTTCTTGGAGTCCAGCATCACCGTCGATATCCAGCGACTACAGTGTCTCATTAGTGGGAAACTTGATTACTTTGGTATCTAATGCTACAAGAGATCTTAGTGGAGTAGAAATGAGGTCTACACCGGATCCTTTTCAGAAAAACTCAAAACTTGGGAGGTCAACGTTACCCCTAGGTAGTCGAGATTCGTCGCGAGACTCGGAACGGAATTGGAAAGTCTCCGGGCACCTGACATAATTATCGATGCTGTTAAAAACAATCGTGGAAGACAGCCAACTATAACAGCGTTTATTTTTTTGGGAAACGCATAAATGAACTCTGTGAGTTCATTAAGGAGGGGCGGAATATCCACCAAAATATCAGGGCTCTGATACATGGCATTAAGTTGTCCTATTTAGGGCGGTGGAGGAGAAAAACCCCCAAGCGTCATGTGGGAGATGCAGATGACGCCTCTTCAACATAAGGTAGATGAGAACATGGGCAAACGGAGTAGGGAAGGAATAAGTGAATCCTATGGTGTCCAACAAGCGGCCAACAAGAAAAAGGTCTCTTGTCCGAAGAAAGCTGCGCCGGAGAAAGTTTCGGGTAGTTCTTCCTACAGCTCGTACACCCGAAAAATGGTGGATGGTGAAAAGCGGCAGAAGGAAGAAAAGAAAATTCCTTCGAAAACAATAATTATTTCCAAGAAAGGAGATATGTCCTACGCCGATATCCTTCGGAAAGTCATAGCCGATCTAGAATTGATAGACTTGGGCGACAATATGAGTCGTATCAGGCGTAAACAAAAGGGGATCCGATGATGGAGCTAAACAAATCTAGCGAAAAGACAGTGGATAGTTTTCGCGGTCAGGTGGAAAAGGTGCTGGGTGAGCAAGCAGATGTTAAAGCTTGAAAGCAACAGATAGTAATCGAGTACAAAGACCTAGACGAGGCCACATCACGAGACGAGATCTGTGTTGCGTTTAGGGAACATTTCAACCTTAGCGAAATAGAGGAAAGTGCCATCGAAAGGATGAAGAAGGCATATGAAGATACACAGATCCTTATTATTAGTTTGCCGGTGAAATCACGGATTAAACTGATTACAGCGGGCAAGGTAAGAAGAGGTTGGCTCGTATGACGACTTAGGGAGCAAGTATCTAAGATAAGATGCTTCAGATTTTTCGATTTTGGTCAGTTTGCGGCAGCATCTACTAGTGAACATGATAGGTCGAGAAGGTGCAGGAAGTGTGGAGAAGAGGGCCACCTTATCAAAGACTACACAGGAAATTGACGATCCATGTTGGGCGAAGGGAAAAAGGAAGTGGACGACCAGCACGTTGCAGGTGGTGGCTGGTGCCCGACATATAGGAGGGAGATGAATCGTAGGGCTAAAGGAGGTTGATACAAATCAACCTCAGCCATTGCGAGGCAGCTCAAGACTTACTCTCGCAAGTCACTCGGGAGTCAAATGTGGACGTGGCAGTAATATGTGAACCTTGCCGAAATAACGGTGGTGCTACGTGGGGAAACGCGGCGATATGAACATGTGGACGGCAAGCCATTCAAGAAACAATGGCGTTCCCAGGAACCCACTTTGTAAGGACAAAAGTCAACGGCGTCCATATCTACAGTTGTTATGCTCCTCCAAGTGGAACATTAGCGCAATATGAGGAGATGTTAGACAGCTTCGTGTTGGATGGGACTATAGCCCTAAAATCATTGCCGGCCATTTCAATGCGTGGGCCTTAGACTGGGGAGCTCGAGTAACAAACACCAGGGGCTAAATCTTGCTTGAAACCTTTGCGGAGTTGGGTATTGTACTAGCCAACGTTAGATACGTGCCCACCTTCCGAGGCAGAGGGCTAAGCTCAATCGTCGATTTGACCTACCTCAGTACCTTATTGGCGAGAGGGGTGGTCTGGCGGGTGAGTGAAGTAAACACCCACATTGACC
Organism: Hermetia illucens; assembly: GCF_905115235.1. NCBI lineage: Eukaryota > Metazoa > Arthropoda > Insecta > Diptera > Stratiomyidae > Hermetia > Hermetia illucens. The sequence continues at coordinate 40,519,919 of NC_051854.1, forward strand.
ACCAGACCATGTTTCTTGACATCAGGAACGGAGGTGGCAACAGTCGAATGAGCAACAGTAGCGGAAAAACCAGGAGAGCTGGGTGGTCGGGGGGTTTCGAGGAAGAGACATTCCTGGTGGCATGTGGCTCTACAATGCTGCGACGGAACTTTCACCACAGAACGACAAAAGGGAAGCCAGAACATCGGCACTCAGAGAAGGAATACCGCAATCTTCGAAGTAGCCTTAAGAAGGCTACATGGGAATGTAAGCGGAATTCCTACAAGCAGTTGTGCCTTGAGGCAAATGCGAAGCCGTGAGCTGCTGCTTACAAGGTTGTAATGAACAAGATTCGTGGACAAAAATCATCCCAACTGACGTGCCCGCGACTTTTGTTCAAACTAATTGCAATACATTTCCCAAAAGAGGAAGAGAGTGGACCTCAACCAACGGTGCTACAGGACGCCTTCATAATCCCAGGGTTTACCGAGGAGGAACTACGGGAGATCTGTGGACGAATTGGGGATAATAAGACTCCGGGATCGGATGGAATTCCGAACAAAGCTCTGAAATTGGCTGCTAAAACTAGGCTCACATGGTTCATAAGTACGTTTGAATCGTGCATGGTGGAAGGAGTGTTTCCCGCGCAGTGGAAAAGACAGAAATTGGTGCAGCTACCGTAGCTACAAAAACCATCTGGCGCACTCTCTTCATATCGCCCTATCCGGGACAGACACTATGGGGAAAATGTTGGAGAGGGTGATATACAATAGGCTGCTTCCGTTCGTCGAGCTAGCGGGTGGCCTCTCGGAGCGGCAGTACGAGTTTCGCAGAGCGCGGTCCACAGACGATGGTATTGCAACGGTCGTAGACCTGGCCCGGGAGGCATCAGCCGCTGGTAAGTGCTGCGGGCTGGGGGTGCTGGATGTCAGGAATACCTTTAACTCGGCCAACTGGGGTTGGATTAAGGGCACCTTGGCTAAACTAGGTGTCCCTGGTTACTTAGCTCGGATAATGGAGAGTTACCTTTCCGAGAGACTTACTTGGCGCGAGCCGGATGACTGGAAGAAGGAATATGTTGCGACAGCAGGTGTTGCCCAATGCTCCGTACTGGGGACCCTGCTGTGGAACATAATGTGCGGTGAAGTACTCAGTTCTCGCGTGCCAAAGAAGGCAACATTGATTGGTTTTGCAGACGACCTGTCAGTAGTAGTAGTTGCGAAACACCACCAGAACGTGGAACTGTATGTAAGCGAAACCATTCATGCCATCAAAGCATGACAACAAATAGTGAAATTGGACTTGGCAGACGACAATACGGAGGAGGTCCTAATTACCAATGGCAAGGAAAACAACACTATCACAATCCTAGTTGGAAATCACGAGGTCGATTCAATATCGATCATTGGATACCTGGGAGTAATGATCAATGCCAAGTTGAGCTCCAAGGGGTACGTGGACGATGCGCGCGAAAAGGCAGTAATGGTTATTAACTCATCTCTAGCACGGATGATACCTAATATTGGAGGGTCAAAATATAGTCGCCGGCTGCTTATCGAAGGGGTAGTGAAATTCATCAACAACACGATGAACCAGACAAGGGTGAGTTCGGCATACCTCCAAAACCCGCTGAGGGTGTGTAGCGCATATTAAACAGTATCCGAGCATGTGTCATCACGGGGATGATTCCGATGGATCTTTTAGCGAATAAGGAACACTGTGTCTACAGGAGCAGGAGGGCGAATCCGGCCGAAGTAGCTGCGGGCTTCCGGAAAACCACTAGGAAGGAGCTGCACAGGAGGTAACATCAACGGTGGGATAAATCCGAAAAAGATCGCTGAATCCATACACTGATCCCGCGTATTGAGAAATGGGTCTAGCGAAAATACGGAGAACTAAATTACTATTTAACACAGTTCCTTATAGGACGGATACAGGAAGTACGTGCATGGCTTCGGATTCGATGACACTCCACACTGTCTCGAATGCACCGCTACACCCGAGGACACGGAGCATGATATGTTCCATTGTCCGAGATTTACGATTGGAAGAGGGAGGTTAAACGATACTTTCAACGTAGCTATCGGGCTCCATAATCTCGTGGAGATGCTGAGATTGGAGTCAGATTGGAGTGCGATAAACGCAACAGTAACCACGATACAGGAAAAGCTGTAGGAACTGCATCGTGGCTGGAAAACGCGACGGACGCGTGACTTAGTTGTGCTGGTGTAAACCAGAGCTCTCCTCGTGAAGTAATACTTCACAGTGGTTTTAGTGGATTACCCCATAGACAGCGCCTTTTTAAGATTTCCAATGGTACGCGAATTCCACAGGAAAAGGTTTTCCTTCAATGCATGTACTTTGAGATCCTGAATCCTAGATTAAATCGGAGACTAAGTAAATGAGAGTTAAGAAGGTTTGTATTGCCTGCTACTCTTATAAGAGAACCTTTCTAAGGAAATGGGGTTTCCAGAAGAGGCTGAGCAAGAAACAATAGAACCGCGTGAACAAATTGCACTGGACTTCTGCACTCAGCCAATCAATAAATGCCCTCAATGTACTCCGGCACCATCTCTTGTGGACTTCTACATTAAATACCCTGTAGTCTGCAGTGCTCTCATACTACGTGAATCCGAATGTTTGACAATCAAGTTTACAGACATAGTAACATCTTAGATGAAATACATTGAGAACTCCCGGTATTTATTTTGACCGACCATCAGGCGGCCACTACGCCTAAGCCCACGTTAATGAGGAGGTCTTGAGGCAACGTACTTTTTAGTATCCTCAATAAAACAAAAATAAAATGCTGAGATCAGGGAAGAAATAAGCAAAGAATAGTTGAAGTTATTCCACTCTCCTAAATTCTACCTAACTTCTTTTGGTGAAAGATGGGAACATGTGCCATGGAGGAAATGGTTTAGAGCACGCAATGTGGGTGGTAACCGTATAGTCGATTTTTGGGGGATATTCATGCCATGTACTTCTGAATAAGTGCTCTGGGGTGGCGGTGAGGAAGACAGGCAAAACCAACCCTGTCGGTCAAAACCAAGGAGGAGAATCTCCATAGTGGTCGTACCGGGAAACTCTGGAAGAATCGTAGATCCAAGTTAAAGACACTATCCACAAAGTGGCTTATACAACCTTCGGAGTCACCAAGCCAGGTAAGCGGTTTGTTAACCGAGATACTTGGCTTCAAAATGGCGATGTCCAAATGAAGGCTTTAGTGGGTTTGCACCTACACATGACATCCAGTAAGAACCACAGATAAAAATGAACAAGCCAACGCACTGGATCGGCTGCTCTGCGGCTGTGAAGTGTAGAGTCTACTCGCACTAAATCACGGCCTTTGACTTCAAATGGCGACAGCCCAACACCTGTGTTGAATCGAGGAGGATTCGGCCCACTAATAACAAAACCCGATTGTGAGCTTATAGGCCAGGTGCATGTATATATGTATGCAGGACTATGGCGAGGTCAATAGGGGACCATGCCGCCCATCTCAGTATACCCTACAATTCCATTGCCAAAGTTTCGAAGAGGAAGGAGAAATCTTCAGGCACTTCCTTTGCGAATGTCTAGATTTAGCTAGACATTGGTTGCTGGTACTGAGTAACAAATCCTTGAGGACCTTAAAGAGGCCTGCGACTACAGAGTGGATTCTGCTCTTGTTGTCCTTCCCGTTGTCGCGGTTTTACAAGTTTTTGGTATCAGAAAGGTGTACGACAACGCTCAGTGGGCCACTGATACGATCCAGGGTGCATCAATATCAGTTCCTTCGACAGGAGAATGATGGGTTTCGCTATCTGTGTAGAAGATGCTTGGTTGGGAGACTACAGTATTTTAAAGTTTCTTGAAAAGGGATTTTCGGTAGCACCCATCATTTAACTTGCGAGGAACGGTGAGGTTCATGTCCTCCTGCTCCTAAGAATTCGCTACTCGCGTCGTTGTAATTGTTGTTGTTTTTAGCACTGATTTAGGGCTTGCAACTATGAGTCACCAAATGCGTTCAAATATGAAGTCTCCTTTAAGTATTTGCGTTATTATCTATACAAGCAAGAATGTTATCCCATCGACGCAAAGCCTTATGTTCTCCCTGTATACCAGCTCCGCGGGGCTGGCAGCAAATTCCTCTCGGCGGGTTGTTCGTAGGCCGAGTAGGAGGAGAGGCAAGACCTGAGTCCAGGACGGATCATCGCGAGCCATAATGGCGGCTTTCAGCGTCCGGTGCCAACGCTCTAGTATCCCATTGGATTGCGTAATTCGCCGTAAGCCGTAAGCCGTAATTCACTGGATTTTGAATCCCTGGAGTTTGCCTAATTCCGAGGAAAGAGTGGACTCAAATTGCATTCCCTGGTCAGTGATGATCACTGCAGGGATGCCAAAGCGAGGGATCCACTCTCGACAGAGGGCTTCGCCACAAGATTCCACCTTAATGTGCTTCAGAGGTATTGCCTCAGGTCACTGCGTACACCTATCGATGATTGTAAGGCAATACCTGTAACCGTGCGAGCCTCGCGAAGGGCCTACGATGTCGAGGTGTATGGTGTGGAACAGCTTGAAAGTGCGGCGAAATGAGCCCACTTCTATTCTTACATGCCTGGTGACTTTACACTTCTGGCATGCGATGCAGTCTCTGGCCCACGAGTTGATGCCTTATTCATGAAGGGCCAGAAGTATTTCTAAGTGACTAACCGATTTCACGTCCTGATGCCTGGATGCGCTACGTCGTGAACCGCGTGGAACACTTACTTACGAAAGGTGGCAGGAATGTATGGCCGGGGTCCTTTTTCCAAGTATTCGCAGCAGAGAGAGAGGTTCGAGCCGAAGATGGGCTACTCCGGAAATTTATATTTGGGGTTGGATTTGAGGCTCTGAAGTATTGCGTCATCTACCTGCGCCTTAGCGATAGCCGAGAAGTCGAGTGAGGGGGGCTGTTAACCTCGAACACACGTGACAAAGCGTCAGCAACTATGTTGTCCTTGCCGGACACCTGCTGTATGTCGGACGTGAACTGGGGACGCTTTGTCGGGCTTTTGTTTCAAAGCATATTTGAGAAGCTTATGGTCCGTGAACACTGTGAACGGCCTGCCTTCTAGAGAGAAGCGGGAGTACTTAATGGTCAATTACGCGGCGAGCAGTTCCCGATCGTAGGTGCTGTAGTTCCGATGAGCGGGGCTTGGCTTCTTCTCTAGACAGAAGTTCAAAGGCTGCCAGACTTGATTCCCCTTTTGGTGAAGAGCAGTACCTATGTCAGATGTCAGAGGCATCAACAAAAACGGCTAGAGGTGTATCTTGTCGAGGAAATGCCAAGAGTATAGCATCAGCTAGTTGCTGTCGGGATTTATCAAACGCACAATCTCTCGTGTGCCCTTTGTTTTGGGGTCAGACAAGTACGCGTTCAAAACGGACTGGTGTTGGGCGGCCTTGGGCAGGAAACGATGATAGAAGTTTAACATGCCCCAGAGCTGCCGCAAATCCTTCACGGTTTTCGGACGTGGGAAGCTTGAGATCGCTTGCACCTTGTCTGGGTCGGGCTGTATTCCGTCAGGGGAAATGAAGTGGCCAAGGAATCTCACCTGTGTCTGGAAGAACTTGCATTTCTCAATGTTTAGGACTAAACCGGCCTCAATGAGACGTTGAAAAATGCACTCGAGGTGGGCTAAGTGCTCAGACCCTGTGGAAGAAGCGACCAAAGCATCAAATCATCATTAAACAGAAGTTGAGGTTTCGCAGGACCAAGTGGATGAACCTTTGAAAAGTTTGCGCTGAATTGCATAACCCGAAAGTCATCCGTGTGAACTCGAAGAGTCCAAAGGGTGTGCATATTGCCGTCTTAGGAATGTCTTCTGGAGCTACAGGGATTTGATGATAGGGCTTGGTTAAATCCAAGGTCGAAAAGATTCGGCAATTTGTGAGATGGTGCGCAAACTCGTGGATGAGTGGAATAGGATATCGGTCTGGAACAGTCTGTGCATTTAGCCTTCTGTAATCCCCACATGGGCGCCATTCGCCGTTTGGCTTCGGGACCATATGGAGTGGGGAAGACCAATAGCTGTTGTCCAAACTATTTCCGTGCAATAACCAGCTTCTGGGGTGGCAGGGGACGCACCTTCGAGAAAATAGAGGAACCAGTAGTGTTAATGTGGTGCTGCACATTGTGCTTCACTGGTATAGAGAGACTACATTCGGTAGTAATCTGGCTGAATCTTTGGAGGAGTGCCTGAACACGAGGGTCAGTAATGTCCTCCAAAAGTACGGAAAGATTGTTGTTAGGAAGAGATGAGATTCTGTCTGACGAATTAAGGTTGGTTGTGGAGTCTATAAGGGACCTGTTCTGCAAGTCCACCAGCAATCCATAGTCACACAAGAAGTCTGGGGAAGCTGACATTCGCCAGGATGAATCGTCATTAAAACGTCCTAAGCAAGCCAAGACTCACGTCCACTTGCCTATACCCGTAGGTGTTAATTCGGGAGAAATTTGTTACCGCCAGTTTCAACGGTTGAGGAAATAGTCGATGGTGCTGGGGTACGGGAAGAACCGAAACCTCCGCATCAGTATCTACGAGATAACTGCGCCTGCTGAGAGGGTCATAAATTGTTAGGCGACGTAGCGCTGCGTTCTGGACCGACACCTAGTTTTTTGAGATAGGCGCGAATTTACACGGGATAGTATATCTGGTGGCTTTTTCGCCGAATCTGCGATAATACCAACAAATACTTCGGTCCGTAGGTTGTCCTGACGACCTGCTACCCGATCGCCCTTTTGGAGCAGAAGACCGCGAGCAAGCTCGTGACCTGGCGCCCGAACGCTGAGCATCCAGCGTCGCCCTCATACTGGCCACTAGCGCGGCTATTTCACGCTTCAGCTCGCCAACTTCGTCAGAAAGCTGGTGAACGGCCGCTATTGTTGGACGCGCGTGCACCTCGTGCACCTTATCGGTCGCAGCTGCCAGCGCCTCCAAAGAACCCGAGACGCGCGCGAGGACCGCCTGGGTGCTCTCCGGGAGTCATCGCAGCCAGAGTGATTTCAACAAGTCGTCGTCGATCTTGTTCCCACCCAATTGCCTCATTTCGCGAAGTCCTTTTATAAAGTCTACAAATTTGTTGTTTATGGGTTAAAACCGCAGAAGGAAATCAATTATAAAAACTTTATTTAATTTTATAATTTAAATAACTTTATTACATAAAGTGGACGAGAAACTAAAATCTTTGTATATACTCCTATACGCCTACTCCGCCACGGAGAACACCGGTTGTGGCAACTGTCAATCGAATTAGTAACATTCGAAATAAATTTCGAATGTTGTTAACCCCGCTGCGCCACACTGACACGACACGTCATGAAGATCTTTACCGTTTGGTTTTCACATTCTAAAATTCAAAATAGCTGTATGGACATGCATATCAAAATATTGAAATCGGAGCAAGGCTAGGACATTCTCGGCAGCTGAACTATAGATCTGAAATTCAAATATCCAGCACACATCCAGGACTACCAGTTGCCTGTAGACAAATTCGTGTACGAACGTTTGAATTTAGAGCCCAGGATTTATCATAAAAAGTATCAAGGATGAAAAAGTGGGCTCAGTGAACAGAATTTCTCAGCGTGAGAAAGTTACCCCTGGATTAAATTAAAAATAATTTCACGACTAGAGGAAGGATAAGAGGACGAAATCATTAATGTCTGTAAATATGTACCTAATCATATCCAAAGAGCACATTCAAAAGACAGAGCAAGGGGAGGCGGTTCATATTGCGTTTCTGATTAATGCAATGCTGGTGGCTTTCCACCCTGATTTTATTCGCTATATTGACAACTTGAGCGGAAGGACACAGAACCGGGTTAAGGCCATGCATGTATAGAGCGAAGCCTGCGAACTTCAAAGCCAAGAGAACAATGTCAAATACAGAAGAATTTCTCTAATTGAGGAGGATATGATTCTATGAAGGATTGTGTGTAGGAGGAAGATAGATTGTGCCTGGGGGAAATAAAACCTTCTTCACTATAAATTGCATTTCAATTTCATGAAAGTGCACTTCTCCACTCTAAGAGTCGAAAGTATCTGATGACATTCATGGGTTAGCTTTCAAGTGAATATGGCAGATTGCCACATTTTTGTGGAGCATTTACAATTTATTTATTGGTTTGTGAACTGAACTGATGATGGGACCATTAATGAGTGGTAAATTTTGTTAAATTATGGTTTTAAATCCGCTTGAAAACAAATTTATTATTATTTATAAATCTCATCTTTGATAGGTTTGGATAATTTCCAAACTTTTTCAAAAAATAATAAAAATTTAGGATAAGTAAATTTATTTTCATTGTCAAATAGAATCTATGTGTGTTATGTCTAGGTCGTTTTGACAATCTTTTTTTGTGAGATATGTTTGCCTATAAATACACTACATATCAGTCTAATTTATCGATTTATGCATATTTTGCAGACAAATTGAAGATGCTGGCAATGATAATACGAAATTATAAAATATTCGATATTGCCAGTTAGCTATAATCAGCGAAGAAAAAAACATAAATAAAGATTAGCATAAAAGATTGATAGTTTTTTTAGTAATAAACAGAAAAAAGTGATGAAACGGCTTTAAAAAATGCCAACAATATTTGCATCTGCCTATTTTCATCTTAAATTACACACAAGTCGGAAACTGAAACTTCAACGTTTTAGGTAAGTTTTGTTATTTATTCATAACTCGTTTCAATGTTTGACTGACATTCTATCTCTTAGGGAGTAATAATTTCATGCGAAAAGGGCAACTCCAACATATTATAACTTTGTTAATAATGGTAGGATTTTCACCAAGCTTTCCAGCATGATTATTATTATTCTGCTAAGAGATAGTCGCATCGCGTCCTCAAAGAACTATTGTGCCCCTTTTACTGGTTATAGTGTACCTATTAATCATAGTATCTCAAGCAAGCCTATAACCGTCAGGAACTTTAGTATATTCCTTACTTCCAGATCTTTCAACTTTGCATCTGGTATTAAGTGTTCTCCCAGATGCCTCGACCTACTTTGTACAAGTGCCGGACGCTGTCCCAGGACGTGTAAAGAGGTTTCATCACACTCCGCACAAAGCCTGCAGGCAGTGTCCGTAGATATCCCTACTTCCCTAGATGATAGTTTAGCTGACAGTGACCAATGAGAATTCCTACTATGATTCGGAGGTTCTTTTTGGTGAGGTTTAAGGAATCCTTTGTGGGCTTGGGTTCGTATTCCCCAATAAGTCCGCCCAGTCTAGTTTCCTCAACCGTTCGTCTTCATTTCTCATTGTCATACCCATGAAGCCGTTTTCGATACCACAGAAGGATTCTGGCCCGTGTAAAGGCATCCCTGCTCCCTTCTTGGCTAGCTCGTCCATTGCCTTATTGCCTTCCAACCCAGCATGGCCTGGAACCCAGAGTATCCAGACCTTGTTGGACGAGCCGAGTGTATTCAGTCTCTCAAGGCATTCCCATACCAGTTTAGAGTTCACCTAGTTGGCTTTAAGTGCCTGATCGCTACTTGGCTATCGGTGAGAATAGTAATGTTCTACCACCTGTAGTTCCTTTGGAGAATAAATGAGGCACATCTGTCGATGGCATATATTTCCGCCTGGAATATGCTAGTGTATCTCCTGCCTGTTGGTTCGAAGTACATTTTGCTTCGACCAATGGCACCCGCTCCCTCGGCTGTCAGTGTACCAAGTAATCAGTTGCTGGTTTAAGCCGTATGTCCCAGTGACGCTCTCCCAGTTTGCCTTGTTACTTGTTTCAACTTTTTATCAAAGTAAAATCTCGTTGTCATGTTATCCCTTGGTATCAGTAATTCGGGATACCGTCTAGAAAGAATATCAATCTTCCTTCGGTTTAGGCAACTCCCCGCCTCACTGACACCCGCCGGCCATCCTGAATATTACCCTCCTTGCCTGCATCTGTATGAGTAGATGGAGAGGAGTTAATCCCAGAAGGACCTCCATGGATGCCGTTGGGCATGTCCTCATTGCCCCATTGATAAACACGCAAGCCAGTCTAAGGAGCTTGTTTAATTTCCTGGCTTGTGTGTTGAGTTCGATTCTTTCCGCCCAGATTACCGCTCCATAGGTAATCATTGGCCTTACTATTGGAGTATATATCCAAAGTAGTATCTTCGGGCTGCAACCCCATTTTTTCCTGCTATGGACCTACAAGTCATTAGAACCCTCGTGGCTTTCCGACATGTGTCTTCCAGAGTAATTTTTGGTCTAGCGTAATTTCCAAATGTTTGACCTCTGTTTCTCGTTTCATCTCCATGTCATGCAATCTTATGGTTCTCAGGTGATCAAGCTTGCGTCTCCTAGTGAATGGTGCTATGGTGGTTTTGACTGGATTGATCCGCAGTCCCAACTTCCTGCACCAGGCACTAGTAACCCTTAGTCCAGTTTGGATTCTATCACATAGGGTATCTTCATATTTGCCCCTACAGATTAAAACGATGTCGTCCGCGTAACTCTGGACCTGTATTCCAGTATTTGGTAACACGTCCAGGAGTTCGTCCACTACCGTACTCCACGTAAGCGGCGATAGGACCCCGCTCTGTGGACAACCTAATGTAGTGTTCATGTTAATAGAATTTGTACTTTTCGGTACTTCTATTTGTCTACTCTCTAGCATTTTGCCCATCCCGAATGCCAGGGTGTTTCCCACTCCCTTGCGACTCAGGGCATCTTGTATCTCTGTGCGCGAAGCTTTGTCGAATGCTCCTTCGATATCTAAAAACGTACACAGTGCTATTTCTTTTGCTTCAATGACATCCCGTAGAACATCTGTTAGCTGATACAAAGCAGTTTCAGTTGACCGCCCTGCCCGGTAAGCGTGTTGACAGTGATGTAGGGGATTACGCTTTAGAACATTAACTCTAATATAGTTATCTATGACCTTCTCCACCGTTTTGAGTATGAACGATGTTAGGAAAATTGATCTGAAAGATTTAGGGTGAAAAGGATCCTCTTTACCCGCTTTCGGAATAAATACCACTTTTGCCCGTCTCCATGTCCTTGGTATATATCTCAGTACTATGCTTCCCCTTACCACCCTCAGAAGAGACTCTAAGATGATTCCTAGGCATCTCTGCATTAGTGTTGGCAAAATGTCATCTACTCCGGGTGATTCCAGTGGTTTAAAAGTTTTCACTACCCACCTTAGCATAGCTTCTGAGCATACCTCTTTTGCTAGCTTCTTCCCCGTTTGTTCGTTGTTGGAGCCAGCATGATGCTTCATATTAAAATCCATACTACTTATACTACTTAATTACACGGATCTAGGATGAATTTAAGGGAGTAGTGAAAGTGAATACGTCTACGTTACTGAGTGTTGGACTCTCGCAACCGACTACCAACTAAACACTTCCTCGTCATCAGAGAACTAATCTGATATCCTTTGACACATTAATTTCGGCAAGCCCTTCCATTCTTCCGCCTTAGCTGCTCTTCAAGTCAGCGAATTCCTTACATCAAAGGGACGGGACAGCAGGAGGAGGCATAAAGCTGCTAACGGATCCTATACCATTTTCCACAAGAAAACAAGTCGGGATATCGGAAACTGGGCGCTTCGAGTACAAATGTTTGGTGTTCCTCTTATGTGAGAGACTCCCTATGCACGATTTTGCATTCACACATAGTTGAGAATATAAAATATTCTGTCATATTTTGCCAAGCTTCAAAATACAGATAAATAAGCACGCAACATTGCCTTTAGAAAAAGGCTGACTGACGGTTTCGTCCAGGGCATAGGCAACCCATCAGATGCTGCCTCACCTATACCTTGGGAGCAACGTGAGGTGGAAGTAAGTTGCCTCCCAAATCGTCCGGTCCGTCATCAAGTGGATGCAGACTCAGAACTCCTTGCATCCTCAACAAAACATTCACTTCCACCTAGTTTAGGTCTGAACATATGACGGATTTCACTTCAATATAATTCGCATTCATGCCATGTTTGCAATTATATATAAATGGAGCGGTTACCACCTGTCGGCACACTCAAATATAGTTAATGCGGAACTGCGTAATGAAATTGCTTCACACATTAGTGTTGGTGTTCTTTCTGATCGACGTATCAGCGAATGTTTCAAATCTAAAATTTACCGCGCAGTCATCTGTCTGCCGCTCTCTATAGTTCTAAGTGTTGGTCGACTATAAAGGACAATGAACAGCGTCTTGATCACATCCGAAATGAGGATATCCGCGATCGATATGGGGTTGCACCCATCGTGGAAAAACTGCGAGTGAGGTGTTTTCGATGGTGTAGTCATGTAATTCGCGTTAACGAGAATTCACTTGCCAATATTGCTCTGAACATCATAGTCAATGGTAAGCAACCAAAAGGCCGGCCGAAACAACGGTGGGTTCATACGCTGGATGGGGATTTAAAAGCGCGATTACAACCAGATCAGGCAAAAATAAAATTGCCAAAGCGATCACGACAAGCCAACGCCGCTTAGGAACGGGGCAAAGGCTGAAGAAGATATGAGGAGCGATGAGTGTATGACAGCTCCATGTCACAGCTAGAAATGCAATTGCCCTCTATTTTTTAGAAAGCGATTTAAATAAATCATTTGATGGAAAGCCCTGTATTGATAATAGTCAACCTCACACGCTTCGCAAATGCGAAGAAATTAACTTACATCAGATATAGAAAATGGCTGGGGAGAAGTAGATTCTTCATGAATGGAATTTCAATATTTCACTCGAATGAGCCCCGTCTCACTTTAAGTGCATATATTGACTCCTTGCTCACGCATTTTGCAATTCACCCCAAAACTAATATCAGTTTCGGAAGGCACTAATCAAGACCTTTCATTTGATACCCTACACGACTATACAGATTAGGTACGGCGCGAGTGGTCCACTCTTCCCTGTTATAGGCAGCGCCGGTCAGGTAGGAAGCACTCCCATGTGGGAGCAATCTGAGGAAAGTAAATATGAGTGGAAGTGGTTTTTAATGAGTGAGAATCCCACAGGAGTCTTGACTAGAACCTTGATAAATCAGCTACGACACTGCTTGCCATCCTGTGAGACGGTGCCATTCTATGGGTTGAAAAGCCAAGAAAGTGATTAAAATCATCAAGGTGATAGTCTTGATATAGGATGCTCTGGGATTGTGGATGCTAATGATCCACAGTAACTGCTTGCTAAGTTGCAAACTCAAAATCCGAGTCTGAAAGGAAAAGGAATGAAATTTGATCAAGCCCAAATGCAACGAAGATGCTGTGATTCTTATGCTACGAATTGATATCGGAAATATGAAATTACTAGAGGATAGTGACTTGAAAGATTATCTTAAATTATTTGTTAGCTTGCCACTCTAAGGTTCGGTTACAGATCTCACTAAGGTAGTCCCTGACAACATCGGCGACGTGTGGCTGGGCGTTATCTTGAATATGGTAAAAGAAAATTAGGGCCTATAGATCGTGCAAAAGGGACTACATACTCTTCGAGTATGTTTGTGCAGTGAAAGACGCTTTCCGAAACACGTGGAATACTGTTTTCGCTTCTAGACAACCCCGCCTCCCCCCTCCGCACTATCACCGACCCTCCTTCGAACTGTACTGTATCCACAATTATCTTCGTCGCATTCTACCATGACTATCTGAAGTATGAAGGGCAATTCTACACTAGTTTGAGAAGATAACAGAGGCCTCAGTTCAAGCAGAATGTTCTCGAGCAAAGCGCAGTCGGAGTATTGTATGGAACCTGACACACATACTTCGAGTAACACGAAGACAGTGCCTCGTCATTACAGATGTCTGGAAGCGGTTCCTTCGACCAATAGAGAATTTCAATATATTGATCATCAGATTGGTTTGTTGTTCGCGGGCTCTGCGTGTCGTCTCCCGTAACTGCGATGGCAGTAAACGTGTCAACGTCCTGGCGATGAAACCCAGAGGCTTGATTCCTCCAAATGGAGGCAGAGTTTGCTTCGGCGAGCACCGCTGATCAAAAGGTTGTTATTAAACTCCCTTGATTTTAGCGTAAAAGTATGATGTGACGTGCCGATTGAAATTGATAGGTATGAACAAAGTAAAAGTTCACACCGATTTTTATCGGCCAGTTCTTTTTATTCATGTTAAGGTCTTCATTTAGCAGGTATCGGTAAGCATCAGTGGCCGCTCCGAGGATTCTAATTAGCACGTTTGTGCGCCGGTTTGTCCAAAGACCGAAGTCACAAAATCATACAATTAAATGCCATCAAGAGTGGACATACCTCCGGCTTAAATTTAATTTTTAAGAATGGAAGCGACAAAACTAATGCAAATGACATTAATATTTAGTACTTGCAGTGCAAACAGTGTCTTCTGCAGTTCTCAAAACGAATTCATTCAAATTAATTACATTGAAAAGTAACAGCCGAAAACGAAAACCGCCGCCAAATTGCAAATGGGGTAATCTGTCATCAGAACGAACCTTGCGGAGGTGGAGTGAACTTTGCCTACCTAAAACCTTCAATGAAACTGCGTACGGTCCGCAGGTACTTTCGTCCGCATACCGCACGCATCGTAATTGTGTTTCCCGCTTTACTTCAAAAGTCGTCGAAGCATCTCAACAACCTGACGTATGAATTTAAAATCTTCGACCAGGAGCGTCTATTTTGAGAGCTGCTTCAATGCACGACGTGAAATTCAACGCTCACAACTGGCTCGATCAAAAAGAGAATCGATCTCAATAAAACTGTATTTAATTAGAATAAAGACAATTTGCTACCAGCGACTGAGTTGCCAGAGCCAGAGATGAACTTATATTGCTCAAGCTACAAACACATTTTACAGCACATTCGGAGATACAATTCATGTTTTCAAATGGCATCCTTTGAAGTGACGAATATTGTAAAAAAGGATAATTTCACAGCACAAGTATCCTAAACAAGGTGTATTATTAGATTGTTTCACTTCTTCCAGTACCCAAAGAAAATCCGCGAAATTTGCAAATATATACGGGGAGAACAACGTTTGCCAGGTTCAATTAGTTTTATCTAGATTCGTAATTCCAACATCAAGCTATGGATAATAGCTTTTTGTACTCGAAAATGTCAAGCAATTATCAGCAATCAGCCGTGATAGCGAATATACCCTTATTAAAATAGCAATGACTACCCTCTTGTTGCAATGTAAAACAACACACTTACTCATCATAGTCACTTAAAAACGGATGAAGGCGCGATAAGGGTGTTTTGGATAGTCTCCAGGAGAGTTAAAGAAGGTACAAATCTCAATCTGCGCAATTTCATCTAGAAAATGCTGGGTTTCTCTTGTTTTTAGAAGGTGCAGGGTTAAGTAGCTTCTTCCCCATCAAAGAACGAGGGTTTTGTTCTAATATAATGTTCTTGGCCACCCTTCATTTTTAACATATTTTAACGCTATAACACTATTTATTTAATTTAGCTTAGTGGAACACTTCGCTGATTTCAGTAAGAATTTTCGGTACTGTTATGAATGGGTCTATTATTAGTGTTGGAATTTCCACAATTTTTTGTAAATTGAGGAACTGATTTGCCGATTTTGCTTAAAATAACTAACCTTGGGCAAACGTCTCGATTGACATATTCAGCCTTGGTATCTATGTTCAAAAAGAATAGAAATAAAATTGAAGGCATTGTAGCTTCTGTCATAACGCGAAAGCGATGAGACTTTACAACAAGTATTTTTAGCTTTATCACCATTTCCTCAATTTGCATAGTCATGATAAGATGCTATAAGATGATACATGAATATCTGGCGGTTTTAAAAACTTTTAGTGAGAATAATGCCTGACAAAGAAAAATAATGAAGGAAGGGTGAAAATGGCATTATAGATGTAAAACTTTTACTACTACCAAATTAAACGAAAAAGCTCTGTCCAATATCGTTTCTGATGTTTATATCCAATTGAAGCTATTGTTAGTTCTGTATCATTTCTATGAGTGTTGATGTACAGTTTCTTCCGTCGGTGTCCTACTTGAGGACATCAAAGCAAAGAAAATCATTCAGCGAAGTCTATTTCGAAATAGATGGTCTCCAAAAGCCTTGCACCTCCTTGATGAAAAGCGATCCTTACACAGATCAATCAACCAGAGGATTCTGACCCTCTACACCAAACATCCCCAGAACCCTCCCGCAAACCCTGAACTGAATTCTGTCATATACAGTGAGCGAAAATTTCCTAATAATTTGTCATAGTTCCCAAAATTATTTGATAGTTCGAGAAAGATAAACATCCTACCAAACCACTATCACTGCAACCAGTATTTTAAACACGAGGCCAACGAGTCTCTTCTCCTCTCACGCTCATCCTTCCTACCGCGATCAACCGGTCTCTGATCCAGCACTCCGGGAAACCGTCCCGCCCATCAATTCCGAGCACCATTGCAGCTTCAATGTCTGCACTCAAAAATCGAAAATCGGTCGAGCTCGACAAAATACTTTCCTTCGTCCTCAAGAAAAACTTTTAAAATTTTTAAGTCATATCATCGACCACTGCCCCTACAACGTCTACTTTCCCGTTGACTGGAAGAGTATTGGCATTGTCTCGATATCTAAGAAAAACCAAAATCCTCTCAATCCCGATAGGTACAAGAAACTTATCTCGATCCTATCTTTCTTTCCCAAAAGCTTCCAGCGAACCATAAAATTTTCGATTTCCAATTCGGTTGTCGACTTAAACATTCGATTGAGCACGCCCTCCTCATTTCAAAATCGGGCGTTATTCGGAGTCGAAATCGCAAAACTCGGACCATCGCCTGTCTTTCCGATCTAAGGAAGGTTTTCAACTCCGTATGGCAAGATGGACTTTTACAAGCAAACACTTAGCTTCCTAGATAGGCGAAAACCTTTCCCTTAGGATCAGATCTTTCTGCCACCATTTTCTCCTTATTCACTGCAGACTTCCCTAAGCCACCAATCCACCCAAACCCCATTCAAGCCTTTTAACACAACGGACGACCTGGTCCTCTATACTTCTATGACAAGCATCCCGCTAGGCCGAGCTTTTATTTACACGAGCTTCACTACTTCAACAGCTTCTCCGAACGGAAACTATCCCTAAATTTGCCGAAATATGAAACCATGCTGTTTCACGGAAATACCTACTTGACACTGAAAATCCACAAGACTTCCATCCCAACCGTCAAAGAAGTTTCCTGTCTAGGGTGACTCTGAACTCTCTCCTGCCCTACGTACCCCATATCACTAAAGCACTGAGGCTGCCCCAACCAGATCCTGTACGACTTCCGTCAAACTTCCCACATCGACACCGTCCTAGCCTGCCATGACCTAAACTTGCTGACTAAGTGCCAATACAATCCCAATTCTTTCATTACCCAGGTCGTGTAGATCAAGATTTTTGGAGAGAACTTTCTTCGAACCCACCTGTTTTCGCAATTACTCATAGCAATGCAATCCCAAAGCCGCTTTTTGGATCGCCAAGATAGTGCCAAGTGTCCGGGTGGCTCAGTGGTTAGAGCGCTAGGCCGTGATGTACAGTGAATCTTTTATACAGTCTACATGCCTCATTTTTCGTTCCGAGTACTTCCTGGTATTACTCCGTAAAATAATTTTTCTCCCGGTATTGATGCTCAATTATTTCTTCCCCTTGAGTTTTGAATGTGCGCTCAGTTTTGAGTTTATGGGCCAATTCGAGCTGTTTTGTAGTATCGGAGTCAGTGGTTCTTACAGCGAGGGTCTGCATTCCTTTCGGAGTGGGCTGGCTTCCATTCGGCATGCCGTTAAATGCAATGTCGTCTGGCGTTGTCCAAGTCCTTTTATGAATGCGTCTGTTCGCGAAATATGTTTTCTTCTTTTTCTTTAGCCTTTGATCTATTCACAAGCCGGGTCGGCTTGTCGTGATCTGCTACGCCATTTTGTTCTGTCCAAAACCTGATCTGCATACAGTTACGAGGCATCCAAATCACTACCTAGCGTATCAAGCCACCGTTGTTTCAGCCGGTTTTTTGGTCGCTTACCATCGGCTTCGATGTTAAGACAAATCTTGGCAAGTAAATTCTCGTTAGCAAGGATCTCATGACCATATCATAGAAGACGCCTGCCTCACAGTTTTTTCTCGATCGGAGTAACTTCAAAAAGATTGCTAATAACCTCTTCCTATGTAACTAACTAACTTTATCTACATTACTGCGAGACGCCTTTCATTGTCATTTATAGTCGACCAACACTCAGAACCGTAGAGCGCGACAAGGAGGACCCCATTATGATAAATTGTAGATTTGAGATATTTGTTGATACGTCGATCACAAAGAAAACCAGTAGTGGAACATCATTTCACCAAGGTTGCCCTAAGGCGTGAAGTCATTTCATAACGCAGCTCTCCATTGGCTGATAGCATTGACCCAAGATATGTAAATCGCTTAGTTCTGGGCAAGTCCCTGTTACTGACATGAAAGACATCATGGAATCGATCCGCTATTAATCAATTAGATCCTTCACATGCTGTGGAGAAAAATCCACATATTGGTCGGATAGAAGTCAATTGAGGCAGGAGGTCTGAAGGGTTGCCCACGGGGACGAGTCCTGCCTCCTCTGTTATGCTTCCTAGTTATGGACACTTTGCTATGTCTGATGGAAGACACAAAGGTCTTCGCACAAGCATTTGCGGACGATCTAGCCGTAATAATTATCGAAAAGTTTGCGTGACCGCTGCAACGCTACAGGTTAAAGCTGGTTATGTTCACTAGGAATGTTAGGTGGGTAGCGTGTAGCTATCCAGTGTGGAAATCCAGCTGGTGGCGGAAATCCAGGTGGTACAAATAGTCAAATATTTAGGAATACACTTCATCTCCAAGTTTACGTGGACCATATCCAGGAACAAAGCCAGAAATCCTGCAGATTGCTCTGGTGCTGCAGGACTAGGTAAGACCTGGGGCCTTTCACCAAAACGGATTTATTGGATCGGGTGCAGGGGTGTTTTCGGGAATTCTGATTATGGAACTGGCTTCACCTTTCGGAAAAATGACGGCCATATTCCAGGCGAAGATATATGCCATTTTATTGAAAATAGAAGAATGTTTGCAGCAAAAATGGAGTGGTCGCACCATTCGAATCTGTTTCGACAGTCGGGCAGTATTTTCAGCACTAAACAGCAACGACATATCAAGTGTTAGTAGTTGATGTGGAATTATCATCACGCGCTGCTGAAACTTGGCGGACTGAACGAAACTTTTCTGATGTTGGTGCCAGAGCACTCAAACATATCTGGTAATAAGGAAGTTGACAGACTGACTCGACAAGGTTCTACTGTCAAGTCTAATCTGCAGGACGAAATGAAAAGGAAAGGAAAGAATTCACGTAGCCAAATGGAGAAATTTGAACTTCTGCGCGCGAAAATCATTATGAAGGAACCCGTGGCCACTAGAGAGGCATTTTTGTTGTCCCTTAAGAAGTGCGGCATGGAAATCCTAGTAGGACTTTTTACGGGGCATTGCTCCTTAAAATACCACATGGAAAAAATCGGAGTGGTGGTCTCGGCCATATGAAGCCAATGTGAGGAGGAGGAAGAGACGACTCTGTACTTCCTATACAGCTATCCGGCCTCCTTAGACTTCAGACGAAGATACCTTGGTAAGGTTTTCTTCAAAGGACATTCTGCGCATTATCAGTCTCTGGAGAATGCTCTCAGATTCGCGAAAGCCTGCGAACGTCATAGGCGAGGCACCAATGAATAGGCGATCTCCGGGGATAGTACAATGGGCCTAAAAAAGATCTGAGTGCTTGGAGCTGCGGCTCCCCCCCCCCCCCCCCCCGCACTAAACTAAACTAACTAACTGTGGTAACCAGTTTGATATTAGCTGGTATTCCCTTTTCTGATAGTTTTCTACGGAAGCCTGCATTATATTCAAACGGAAATTTTTGACTTGGCATACATACTTTGACAAATATCATACTCGATATTAGTCCACCTCCAGACTAGTCACATTGGACAAAATGCTCAAATATGCTTGGCAAGTTTTGAGAATTACTAAGTGATTTCTGCAATAAACCCTAATTTCCAAGCGTTTATCACCCGAACAAAAATGTCTAGATTGATTGTTACAATTACCACCCGGTTCTTTCAATTCCTAGGAAATCCTTTCAATTGTCCAAATAACATATATATATATCCAGATTTGAAATGCCAGGTGTAAGATGTTATCTACATTATTCTTTCGGTTCACAGCGATAGTAAGTTTGCGTGTTTTCATTATGATTTTCGAACATTACCCGCTAAATCGATATCACGGATATGATTAATAATTCCATGCTATGTTTGGCCTCAAAAGCCCTGCGGTAATTACCTACAAGGAAGAGCAAATGGTATGAAATTGGGTTAAACGATTCACATAGGGAAGATGGAAGGGTACGGTTTGGAGCAATGTTGACAGTACTATCCTCAGTCAAATGAAAACAAAATGCCTGGATCAGAGAAAAAGTTTATAAATATAGGTAAAGTAGGCGGAATTCGATATGCTAAACCTACGTGGTCCTTCCTGGTGACAGGCTGAAACCCCACTGAAGTTAGACGTCTCAGTTGAAAAACATTGTGGATGACGAATTGTGTCTATGTCCGGGTTATTTATACGTCCGGGCCCGGGGTGAAAATCATGCAGAAAAAAGATCCCCTCTTTTCACCTCCTTCTCGCCAGGCGTGGTACGTAACTATAAATGCAACTTTGCACCGTTTGACTGTCTATAGCTTTGTTAACAATGAATATGAAGATACCCTATGTGATAGAATCCAAACTGGATTAAGGGTTACTAGTGCCTGGTGCAGGAAGGTGGGACTGCGGATCAACCCAACCAAAACCACCATAGTACCATTCACTAGGAGGCGTAAGCTGGATCACCTGAGAGCCATAACATTACATGATATGGGGGTGAAACGAGAAACAGCGGTCAAATATTTGGGAAATACGCTAGACCAAAAATTATTCTGGAAGACACATGTCGAAAATACTTGTCAGAAAGCCACGAAGGTTCTGATGACTTGCAGATCCATAGCAAGAAAAAAATGGGGTTTCAGCCCGAAGATACTACTTTGGATATAAGTAATAGCACAATATAAATATTTAGGGTATACATATAGAATAAATATTATTGGGTGCAGGCATAATGTATTTTATATTGCCTGTACCATAGTTGTAGACATATTCTTATCTTAAGATAATAACAGGACCTTGTTCGAAGAACGCATCTTGTTTTGTAACATGTGTGAACGGGCCTGATAATAAAAATGGTACAAGCATAATGTTATTTATATTGCTTGTACCCTATTTCGTAAGAAATGTGTCTTCATTAATGAAGACACTTTGACCTGCGCATTGTAAAATGCAATATGGACATGTGCGCGACACATGATAAAGATAGGATAATGTTTACAAGATAGGTTACTTTGTAAGAAATAGTGTAAGTAGTCTTTAGTCTAAATTTGGAATTTAAATAAAATGGTCATACGATCCTTTCCAAACGGACTCAAAGTGAATTTTATTTTAATTGGCGCCCAACGTGGTTTGAACCACAATCTTTAATCCTTGTATAAGGAGTCGGTATTAATTTCGTAAAAAAGTGTGTGAAAATTTAGTTATATAAATGTTCACGATCGTGCGAATTTAAAACGAAACAATAATCGAGTGAAGCGGCTGGCAGCGGAGTTTTCAGACGTACCTACATATTGCAACAAGTGACTGTGACTGGGTGAACGAGATATCTAATCAAAGCGTATCGAATCAACTGGTGGCGTGTGTCTAACTTGCAAACAGATATGAATATCTGTACGAGTATTATGTATGTACAATTAATTTAAAAACATCCTAATATATTAAATTGAGAAATTTAAGCTTAAAAAGGGCCGATTACAGGGTTAACCGAAACGACAGTTTAAATTTTTTAAATCTCTTAGAAAAAAAGTAATAGAAATGTCTTTATCTGCCGAAGCTATTTCGAATATGATTGAAAGGGTTAACCTTTCATTAGCTGTTCAGCTTAGGAAGGAATTTCAAGACGCAATTGCGGAATTGAAATCTCAACCAGGTCCGTCAACTCAAGGGAGTGACATTCACAGTGTTGTTTCTCAGTTAAGGCAGGAATTTCATTCTACCATACAGGAACTGCGAGCGTCAGCACCACCTGTTGAAAAACAGAGTGATATTAATGTGGTTGTTTCGCAATTAAGGGAAGAATTTCAGTCTTCTTTACAGCAACTGAAGACACCAGGTCCTTCTGTACAGAGGTATGAGGAAATTGCCATCACAAGTAGGGTTGTTGGTGGTAATATGAGGCTTGACTTACCAAAATCAATGCACGAGTTTAGCGGTGTTATGGATAAGTATCCATCATGGCGACAGTCAGCCAAAGCTGCAATAAAGCCGTATCAACCATATGTTGGTTCTGACATATATTATCAAGCTGTTGCTATTATCCGCAACAAAATTACTGGTTCTGCTGATATGGTTTTATCGTCGTTCAGTACACCACTGAATTTTGACGCTATATTGGCTAGATTGGACCATACGTATTCCGATAAGAGACCACTGTATTTACTCGAGCAGGAATTGTCTACTCTTAGACAAGGTCGTTTTTCTATTCCACAATTTTATGATATGGTAGAAAAACAATTGACTTTAATAACCAATAAAGCTATTATGCAATATGGCGATGAAAGCGTAGTTTTGAAATCCTTGAATGAAAAGTATAGAGACGACGCATTGCGTATTTTTATTTCTGGTATTAAAAGACCTATCGGTGATACTCTCTTTGCGAGTCAACCAAAGGATTTACCATCTGCCTTGGCTCTCGCACAGGAACTAGAGTCTAACAGACAACGCTATAATTTCGCCGCTGCTTTTGCTAATTCGAACTCTGATAGGGAACATACGAGTAATTTGGGTAAAAGTCCACATTATAAAGTGGTTAACAAAACTACCCGAGATGAAGCTCAATCTCCACCTGAACCAATGGATGTAGATCCATCAACGTCTCGATTTAGACAAAATTCGGGAAAAAATAATAATTTTCGTTCGAAATCATCAAACAATAATTTTTCAAAAAGACATCAATTGAACACATTCCGGGTAGAGAAATTAAAGGATAGTTCTGTTGTAGACATTTTACAATCAAAAGCATGTCTTCCATACGTTCAACACACTTTGTTAAACGGTGAGAAAATTAAACTTCTTTTGGACACAGGTGCCGAAAGAAACTATGTGAAAAATCTTCCATTTCTAGTTGGTGTATCTAAATTAAAAAACGATGAATTTGATGTACATTCCATTCATGGGGAAACACGTATCACCGCGAAATGTCAGATAAGCATTATGGGACGTACTTCTGATTTTTATGTATTGTCTGAAATAAATGATATGGATGGAATTATAGGTTACAGATTTCTAAAGGAAATCAATGCGATGATTGATGTCACTGGTAGTAAACTTTATTATATAGGTGGAATTCAAGAGGTTTTTCCTTCTAATAGCACACGAATAAATCTCCTACAGGATTTAGATTACAATTCTATTCCTGAGGAAGGTGTAGACGGGTTTAAGAAAATCGTTACGGAAAATCAAAAAGCATTTGCTGATCCAAATGAAGCATTGCCTTATAATACTAACATTGTGGCTACGATTAAAACTACCACTGACGAAGCAATATATTCAAGGAGTTACCCATACCAGATGACGGCAACTAAATTTGTAAATTCTGAGGTTGAAACTATGCTACGTGATGGTATAATCAGAAAGAGTTCTTCTCCTTATAATAACCCAATTTGGGTAGTTAATAAAAAGGGTGTAGATGAAATGGGAAATCCTAAACTACGTCTGGTAATTGACTTTCGAAAACTAAATGCGAAAACTGTTTCGGATAAATATCCTATTCCAGATACTTCAGTTATATTGTCGAATTTAGGAAAATCCAAGTATTATTCTACTTTAGATTTAAAGTCAGGTTTTCATCAAATCTTGTTGTCAGAAAAAGATCGTAAGAAAACGGCGTTTTCCGTTAATAATGGCAAATACGAATATTGTCGAATGCCATTTGGTCTGAAAAATGCTCCGAGTATCTTTCAGAGAGCGATCGATGATGTATTAAGGGACGACATAGGAGTCCGTTGCCACGTCTACATTGATGACGTTATAATTTTTTCTTCCGATATTCAGAGTCATTTAAAAGATATTGAAATAGTAATAAAAAAGCTTCGAGATGCGAATATGCGCATTTCATTGGGAAAATGTAATTTTTTCAAAACGCAACTCGAGTTCTTGGGTTTCGTTGTATCTGAAAATGGTTTAAAAACTGCAGATAGCAAAGTAAGTGCTATTCTTAATTTCAAAGAGCCAACTACTATTAAGGGCCTTAGATCCTTCTTAGGATTATCGGGTTACTATCGACGGTTTATACGTGATTATGCAAAAATTGCAAAACCTTTGACTCAATTATTGCGAGGAGAAAATGGTAATGTTAGTGCAAAAAAGTCAGAAAAAAAGAAAATTACATTGTTGAAGGATGCTCAAGATGCCTTCAACAAGTTAAAGCAGATTTTAGTATCAGAGGACGTTACTTTACGTTTTCCGGATTTCAGCAGACCATTCGAGCTCACAACTGATGCCTCATCGGTAGCAATTGGTGCTGTGTTATCTCAGGACAAACATCCGATTACTTTCGTATCACGAACGCTTAGTGCGACTGAGCAAAACTATGCGACCAATGAGAGAGAAATGCTTGCCATAGTATGGGCATTGCAGTCTCTTAGAAATTATCTCTATGGAGTAAACAATCTTCACATTTATACCGATCATCAACCACTAACATTCGCGATATCTGATCGAAATCCTAACACCAAGCTAAAGCGTTGGAAAAGCGAAGAATTCACACCGACTTTTCATTATAAGCCTGGGTCTCAAAATGTTGTCGCAGACGCGCTATCTCGCCAGTATATTCAGAATCTTACTGGAAATGGTGAATCTAGCGGAAATTGCTATAACAGTGAGGTATTCCTATCTCAGGTCATAAGGACAGTGTCAACGCCTATAAATTGCTTTAAAAGTCAGATTATTCTTTCGGTGGGCAAGGATCTAAAAGTAACAACAATTAGATTGTTTAATGGGTACCTACGTCACGAAATTGATTTTTCGAACACCGAAAGTCTATATTCAAAGTTAAAGGAGATATTAGTGATTTAAGAAAAATGTTTTCAATATCGGAACAGAAGGAATCACTGGACGCAGATGCGAATGAAATGTCTAGATTATTGTCGTCCCTAAAGCTTCGTGAACGCAGGCATAGACGATCAATCGACTTCCTTGGTTCTGCTATCAAATTTATTGCTGGTACACCTGATCACGATGACTTTGTTTTGTTAGGAGAACGAGAGTCTAGGCTAGTAGGCACACAAAATCAGCAGGTAGAAGTTAATTCTGAGCTAACTGAGAAAATTAATGATTTGACAGAGCGCATAAATTTAATAAAAAAAGAGTATTATGATATCAGCGAACCAAGATTTCCTGAGTTATTTCAAATTATTACCATTAGAAATCAAAGAGTAATATCCTTATTAACGAACGCTGTCTACTCGGTTACCCTTGCTCAATTAAACATTGTTAATCCTGTCATTTTAACAGACCAAGGGGTCCTCTCAATCGTAAAACAGGAAGAAATGCCCATTACTATAAGTGAATTGACTTCATCTTCTACTGTTAAAATATATATTAGTAATAATGTGTTTAAATATTTAGTTAAAGTACCAAATATAATTACTATTTGTTCTCTCATAGTTATGTACCCTGTAATTCATAACAATACCATATTAGATTTAAGTAATAGGTATGTTGCCGAGTGCAAAAAAAAACACACTGCCACTGGTTAATTGTAAGGACGGTAAGGGCAAAGCAGTCTGCAAGCACGATCGTTTTGATAAATGCCTTGCAATGATCTTCAATGGAAACGTCGCAACGTGTAAAACGGTCACTTCATATCACATCTCACCAATCGAAAGGGTTGATGATGATACATTGATCATTAATGATGCAACAGCCACAATAGTAGAGAAAAATCACTCGGTGACTGTTACGGGTACATTCCTCGTACAGTTTGAAGAGGATATTCTCGTCAACGACACACTGTACAAAGTTACAGGTAAGGTGTCATCAGTGGTTCCGCAAATTTCAAAGCAGTTCCAGCTTAATGTGTCAGCACATTCGACACAGCTGACATTGCCGTACCTGCATAAGGTACATCTCCGCAATTTGGAGAAGATCCGACAATTTGATGCCGACAAAGTCAACAACAATGAGTATGCATGGTATGCATTTGTCCTCGTCGTGGCAACAGTGATTCCGGCTGGTATCATAGTAATGCGTAGAAAATGCCGTGGTAAGCCGACGATCAGACGACCTAACCGACCTGTGAATTTCGACGTCGAAAATGAAATCGAACGTATCGTACGCTACATCGCCGATCACAAACAGATTCGGGACGAATCAGCTTAAGGGGAGGGGTAGTAATAGCACAATATAAATATTTAGGGTATACATATAGAATAAATATTATTGGGTGCAGGCATAATGTATTTTATATTGCCTGTACCATAGTTGTAGACATATTCTTATCTTAAGATAATAACAGGACCTTGTTCGAAGAACGCATCTTGTTTTGTAACATGTGTGAACGGGCCTGATAATAAAAATGGTACAAGCATAATGTTATTTATATTGCTTGTACCCTATTTCGTAAGAAATGTGTCTTCATTAATGAAGACACTTTGACCTGCGCATTGTAAAATGCAATATGGACATGTGCGCGACACATGATAAAGATAGGATAATGTTTACAAGATAGGTTACTTTGTAAGAAATAGTGTAAGTAGTCTTTAGTCTAAATTTGGAATTTAAATAAAATGGTCATACGATCCTTTCCAAACGGACTCAAAGTGAATTTTATTTTAATTTATATACTGGAATAGTAAGGCCAATGATTACCTATGGAGCGGTAATCTGGGCAGAAAGAACCGAACTCAGCACACAAGCCAGGGAATTACACAAGCTCCAAAGACTGGCTTGCGTGTGTATCAGTGGGGCAATGAAGGCATGCCCAACGACATCCCTGGAGGTCCTTCTGGAATTAACCCCTCTCCATCTGCACATATAGATGCAGGTAAGGAGATCAATATTCAGGATGGCCGGTAGGATGAGTGAGGCGGGGAGCCGCCTAAATCGAAGGAAGATTGATGCTCTTTCTATGCGGTATCCCGAATTACTGATACCAAGGGATAACATGATAACAAGGTTTCACTTCGATGAGAAGTTTGAAACACGTTGGAGTAACAAGGCGAACTGGGAGAGCGTGGCTGCGACATACGGCTTAAACCAGCAACTGATTACTTGGTACACTGACGGATCCCTCACAGCAGAGGGAGCGGGTGCCGGTGTCATTGGTCTAAGGAAAATGTACTTTGAGCCAATGGGCAGGTACACTAGCATATTCCAGGCGGAAATATACGCCATAGGCAAATGTGTCTCCTTTAATCTGCAAAGGAACTACAGGGGGCAGAACATAGCTATTCTCACCAATAGCCAAGCAGCAATCAAGGCACTTAGGTCCAACTAGGTGAACTCTAAACTGGTATGGCAATGCCTTGAGAGACTGAATACATTCGGCTTGGTCAACAAGGTCTGGATACTTTGGGTTCCAGGCCATACTGGGTTGGAAGACAACGAGGCAGCGGACAAACTAGCCAAGAAGGGAGCATGGACGCCTTTACACGGGCCAGAACCCTTCTGTGGAATTGGAAACGGTTTCATGGCTATGAATCTAAGAAATAAAGAGAAACGGTTGAGGGAACTATATTGGGCGGACCTACCAGGGATGGAGCAGTCCAGGGTGCTTATTGGGGGATACGAACCCATGCGCACAAAGGATTGCTTAAACCTTACCAAGAAGAACGTCCGAATCATAGTGGGAATTCTCACTGGTCATTGTCGGCTGAAGTATCACCTAGGGAAGCTAGGGATATCTACGGACACTGCCTGCAGATTTTGCGGGAGGAGGACGAAACCTCTATACATGTCCTGGGACAGTGTCCAGCACTTGTGCAAAGTAGGTCGAGACATCTCGGAGAACACTTAATACCAGATGCAAAGCAATACAATGTACACTATAAGGAGGAGGTACACTATAAGGAGGAGGACGCGGTGCGACTTTCCCTTAACAGAATAATAATAACTACAATGTTCAGAATTAAACAAGGCATTGTCGTATAGTAATCTAAGCTACAGAGGGTGCGGTGCCAAATCCAGGTAATATTCAACTTGAAATTCCGCCGTACTATGCTAGTGATAGATATCGTGATTGCTGTTTAAATAGCTCCAACGAAGGTTTTACAACACCAACAAAGATGATACACTGGAAGGAGCGCATTACCAGAAAACTCGTCATCATTCAACGGGCTCAGGAGATGATTTCCGAGGATTGGTTATTGGTGTCAGCGAAAAATACGATACGTCAAATCATCGCTACAAGTATACCACACGCTTTTCAAAGCCGAAATAACGTCGCCGGACGATTAAGGATTTTTCCTAGTTCTCAATCGAGAAAAGGATCGTTGCCTCGTCCATGACTTTCAAGATGTCCGCATTGTTGTAGAAATCAAATTTCCGGCGAATGCTCAGGTGCTAGGTGTCGTGTCCAGTGAGGATGAGGTGATGCCACCGCAATTCTTTAGCAAAGGGGAAAATGTCACAAAAGACATTCATTTACGTGTTCTGTAGAATATAGTGAAGCCATGGATGAATACTGTGTTATCTGGAAATCTATACGCTTTCCAGCAGGATGATACGCCTGCCCAACCAAATTGAAAATTAATTGTCGGACAAAAAACAGCAGGTTTTGGTTGAAAAATGCTGGTTTGCCAACAGCGCACATCTCAATCCTACGGCCTTTAATGTAACGTAACATGATTAAAAACACTTATGAGTAAAAAGGATGTTCGAAAAAAAAACCATATGATTCGTCTGAATTTTGACATCGCACCCTACTTCTATTCCATGATTACCTAAGAAAAGTGGAATCATACAGACCAATTAGTCTCTTCCCAGTCCTTTGAAAGGCTCCTGCTTGATAAGGTAGTGCCAATAATAACAAGCAGAATCCTTATTCCAGAACAGCAGTTGGGAAACACACCATCAAAAAGCAGGTACACAAGATAGTAAACAAAATCAAAACAGCCCTCGAACAAAAGAAAATATGCCATGGTATACTCCTAGACGTAGCTCAAATGTTTGATAAGGTGTGGCACCAAGCCCTGAAGTGTAAAATAGCCTCAAGCCTTCCTAATAAATTCCACCAGATTCTTTATAGCTACATTGAAAACAGACGATTCTTTCCACCTGTTGGCACTTTCGGTCACGCTGCTCCCAGGGCAGAGGTGAGGCAGCGTCTGATGAGTTGCCTCTGCCCTGGACGAAACCGTCAGTCAAATTTTTGATTTTTTCAAGACGATTTAAAGTTAAGTACAAAGGCAGCGTCAGTAGGCACCACCCCATAACAGCAGGCGTACCACAGGGCAGTGTGTTAGGACCGGTCCTTAATCTTTTATACACCGACGATATACTAACCAGTCAATACAGCCACAACTTTTGCTGACGATACAGGATTACTCTACCCACACGTCAACCTCAAAACGGCTGTAAGGGAGCTTCAAGAACATGTTAACAAGGTCATGGATTGGTTCACCAGATAGAATATCAAGATCAACGATGGTAAAACAGAGCAAATTGCATTTACTCTAAAGAAGCATAATTGCAGACCAATGAGCATCAACAATAAAGCAATAAAGTAGGTGAAAGTAGTGAGGTATCTAGGAATACACCTGGATAGGAAGTTGAATTGAAAGACCCATATCCAGAAGAAAAGGGTCCAAGTCAAATTTGCATTCAGTAAACTATTGGTTATTAAATAGAAGATCTAAACTGAAGCTAAACACAAAAATTCTTTTATTTAAAACATTGCTGAAGCCAATTTGGTCTTATGGGGTACAGCTCTAGAGATCAGCCAGAAAGTCCAATCTTGCAATAATCCAACGAATCCAAACAAAGATAATTAGATCAATAATTGGGACACGTCGCTACGTTAACAATAGAATAATACACCGTGACTCCAATATTAGCTTTGTCCAAGAAGAGGAGAAATTATCAACGCGTCCATCGTGAATCCACCGAAACTACTTTGTTGGTACTCACATTACCCGTTGGAGCTTCACTCGCGATCAGCTTTATAAAGACAACCGACGAAGCCTCAAAAAGAAATATGGAATTAGTACAAACCCTTGCTGAGCTTAGAAAGGGATACCCTACCTCTCCAGAAACAACGGCCTAACCGGTAAAACCAAAGATGCCAGGACGCTGAAACATCAAACGTAAATCCCCTACCAACACAAGCTTTGGACAACCCAACTGCAGTAGATCCGACAACTATCATAAATTACATACTTCCCAGGAGACGAAATCCGGGCTCCACCGGAACAAGTCGCAAAACTGGTGAAGTATTGAGAAGAGGGCGTTGCCACTTCTCCTCGGCTGCGATGCCAACGCCCACCACGAAGTCTGGGGAAACAGCGACACCAATCGAAGAGGCGAGTACCTTCTTGAATTTATTCTTAGCAATAAGTTAGAAGTATATAACTTAGGGAACACTCCAACATTTGGGACCAGCACTAGACAGGAGGTAGTAGACATAAATCTTTTTTTTTTGTGCGTACACGGAGGTGGAAAATCTTAGAAAGACACGTCCGCCGCAGCTCCGCCGCCCGAACGGCGGAACAACAGCGGGCGCGTGTGGGATTCACACCCACTAAAAACCACCCCGGTCTCTCCAGCCCCAGCCCCGCGGGACCACCATTGAGGTATTACTTCGCGGGGTAGGTTTGCTCTTAGGCACTCATCCTTCTCCTATTTGCTGCTTTCCTCCTTCTTTGTTCTTTCAGCAACTCCTCCTGCATTTGGATGATTGCAACAACCACAGCTAGGTCATTAGCAAAGCCGACAATCGTAGTTCCCTCTGGGACGGGAAGAGCAAGCACCCCATTATACATGATATTCCACAACAGGGGACCAAGTACCGATCCCTGTGGTACCCCGGCTGTGACAATGTACTCTTTGGGGCCCTCAACCGTCCCGGACCAGAGAGTCCTCTCTGAGAGGTAGTTTTCCACCAAATTCGCTAAGTATCCGGGGACACCTATGTCAGCCAACGCCCGTTTAATTCTATTCCAGTTGGCCGAGTTGAATGCGTTTTTGACATCCAACGCCACCACGGCACAGCAGCCGCCAGAAATCAGTGCACCTTTTGCCAGGTTTACCACCATGCCAATTGCGTCCACCGTAGAGTGGGCGCGTCGGAAACCAAACTGGCGTTCCGGCAAACCATTGCTGGCTTCGACGATGGACAGGAGTCTGTTGTAGATGACTCTCTCCATCATCTTCCCCGTTGTATCCAACAGGCAGATAGGACGATAGGACGCTGGGCTTCCAGGTTGCTTGCCAGGCTTCGGAAGCAACACCAACTTTTGCTTTTTCCACTGGGCAGGGAATATTCTTTCTTTTAGGCACGCCTCGAAGGTGTTGACGAAAAGGTCGGGCCTAGTCTTCACTGCCAGTTTCAAAGCTCGGTTGGGGATGCCATCCAAACCTGGGGCCTTGTTATCACCGAACCTACCACATATTTCCCGCAGCTCCTCCACAGTTACAGGCGGTATTATGCCGTCATTTGGCTGGACAAAAACTTGCCTTCCCCTATTTTCGTGGTGAGGGAACAGAGTGGTAACAATCTATTTCAGGAGGCGCGGACAGGTCACCTGGGGTGATTTCCGCAGCCTTTTCATCACCACTCTGTAAGCCTCGCCCCAAGGGTTTATGTCGGCATGGTCGCACAGCTGTTTGAAGCAGTTCTTTTTGCTCCTCCGAATGGCTTCCTTTAGGCGGTACGCAATTGCTTGTGTTCCTCCTCGCGACCGTCGCCGCCGGGTTTTCCCCTGAGCCTCTGGCAAAGCCTCCTTGCCCGAAAACATGCGGCTCGCAAACTTGCGATTTCGTTGTTCCACCAGTAGTTGGGTTGGCTACTGGGGAGCAATCGCCTTCTGGGCATAGTAGCATCGCATGCTTCCGTCAGCCATCGAGTGATCTGGGTGGCTCTCTCTCCAGCCGTACCATTCAGGGATATGTCGGATTTGAGCACCGCGGAAAACGTGTCCCCCTCGAACGCTTTCACTGTCCAGCCAAGCATACCACCCGGTATTTTGCGAAAACTCTTTTTCGAGCTCGATCCGCCCTTGATCTCTATGCAGATTGACTGGTGGTCGCTGTGAGTATAGTCCTCACTGACATGCCAAGCGATTCTACTGGCTAAAGTGGCACCCACGTATGTCAGGTCCACTATAGACCCCAGGCCCCTTCCCCGGAAAGTGTACGAAGACCCAACATTCGCCAGTACCACGTCCAGCTCCGCGAATGCTTCGAGGAGAACACGTCCCCTGACATTAGTTATCCGGTTCCCCCATTCAAGAGCCCACGCATTGAAATCGCCTCCTATTATGATCGGCCACCGTCCTCTTGCATCCAAAACAAGAGCAGCAAGCATCCGCTCATACTCGACGAGTGTAGCGCTGGGTGGAGCATAGCAGCTGTAGATGTGGATGCCTTTCACCTTCGCTCTGATGAAGCTCTCCTCCGGGTGCTCCATTATTTCCTGGAAGGCTTGTTCTCCACAAGTCCACAGCGCTGCTTGGCCCGTTTGGTCTTTGACCCAAACGCTACCACCGCGGTTTCGGTATGGTTCACTTAGTATGGCCACATCGACGTTTATCTCGCGGATGGTTTGCGCGAGTAGATCCTGCGCCGCCTCGCAGTGGTTGAGGTTGATTTATATTAACCTCATCTACGATTTGTGCTAAGGGCTCTCCTGTATTCCGGGCACCTGCTGCTGCCTGCAATGTGCCGATGGTCCACACCCTCCTTTCCTTTGCACAGTAGACAATTTGGGTCAGCTCCGCAGTCCCTGCTGATGTGGCCTTCCATTCCGCATCTCCTGCATTGCTTTGACCTATCATTTGAGTTAGTACATGACTTCGCAATGTGACCAAAGCCAAGGCATCTAAAGCACCGTTTTAACGCCACCTGTTCCCTAAGGCGACACATTACCCAGCCTATTCTCACTCTCCCTACTGCTAACAGTTTGAGTGCGTTCTCCACTGGTAGGCTGATGATGGCGATTTGTGTTCCCCCATAGGCTTTCCTTAGCGTTTTCACCACTGACTCTTGTAGTCCGGCAAGATCGAACTGTTTCTCCAACGCTTCGCGAACCTCCTCCTTCGTCGTGATTTCATCTATATCTTTGCAGATTATAGTGATCTCCGGCCTGCTAGCTCTTATGTCGGCTTCCTGTCCTAAAGTCTTCCCGATTTGGCTCAAGAATTTGTCCGCGGTTACATCCTTGGATTTCTTGAGTTCCAACATAAGATCTCCCTTCTGGGACCGTCTAATGCGGCTGACGTTGTCTCCCAAATTGGTGAGTTCGGGGTCTGCCTTCACTTTCCTGACAATGTCGGCGTATGACCCTTCGCCCCGTTTGGAAATGAAAATCACCTCCGGTATAATCTTCCTCCGATAACTTTTTTTCCGCGGTTCTACCTTCCTCCAAGCTTCCGCATCCGCCTTTGAAGGTTCGATCCCTTTTCTCGAGGTAGCCACTGCAGTATTTTCCCTGGTAGCTTCAGACGTACTTTTCATGAACTCCGCCTTTTTGGGAGTTGAGTCCTTTTTTCTTTTCGGGGTTTGCTGGCCTGTTCAGTCATTCAGCTTCTCACGCAGCCTCTTCCCCGGTTTCTCCCCTTTTGTGTTTTGAACCGGCGTTACTTGAGTTGCCTGGTTCACTTTTCCAATCGGCGACTTCCCTACTCGTTCATCCTGGGCCTTGCCGTACGTTAAACGGATGCCTCTTATCATGGCCCTTATATTTTGATGAATGTTCCTGCGCTCCTTTATAAACTCACACAGCTCCATGATCTTTTTACCGAGGGCAGTAAAGGCAGCTCCAGACTGATCGTTGCCTAAAATATCGCTCGGGTGAATCGGCGTCAGCGATTCTTCCTCATCGAAGACTCCCGCTATACGCTTCCCACTGGGGGTAGCGATCGTGGGGGCTTGTGCCCGTGTGGGAGGGCATCTG
Source organism: Hermetia illucens (assembly GCF_905115235.1). Lineage (NCBI taxonomy): Eukaryota > Metazoa > Arthropoda > Insecta > Diptera > Stratiomyidae > Hermetia > Hermetia illucens. Next base: position 40,554,106 of record NC_051854.1, read on the forward strand.
CGAAAAATCGAGCTCCTTCTGAACGGATCCATCACTGGAGCCAGTTCAAGTCAAGTCAAGTCAAGTAGACATAAATCTAGGAAATACTCTAATGAACGGGCTGGCCAAGAATTGGAGGGTGTCGAATGAGCCCTCTATGTCTGATCACAGGATAAGCAGATTCGACATTGAGGGTAACTCCGAAATAAAAACAATAATAAGGAATCCCAGGAGACCTGATTGGGAATCCTACGCAACGCACTTGGGCATCAACATTGCCCACCTTCAAGGGGGCGGTGACATCAGGAGTGAACTTGAACTAGAAACAATGGTGGAAAACCTCAACACAGTCGTCATTGACGCATATGAGACCAGCTGTCCGGGTAAGACAGTTAAGTCATCAAGGGATGTACCATGGTGGAACAGTAACCTGGCCAGAATAAGAACAGAAGCACGAAAACTCTTCATCCGGGCAAAACAAACTGAGGACTGGCAGAGGTACAAAAATGCACTGACTATGTATAGCAACGCGATCAGGGAAGCAAAATAGAACAGCTTCAGGGAATTCTGTGAAGGAATCAAACAGATCACAGAAACAATCTGGCTTTATAAGACTGTAGCCAAAAACGGGGCAATATCCTCTGTCTGTTTGAAGAAGAGGATGGGACATTTACCGAGAATGAGGAGGGAAGGATGACACCTGCTTCTCAGAACTAATTTCCCGGGGTCCTACCCCACGGTGGCAGGCGACAAGATTCTGCCTGAGACCCCAACAATGAATAAAAAGAGAAGGAAAGAGAACTGGAAACTAGTAAAAGAGGTATGCTCAGAAGCTAGGCTAACGTGGGCAGTAATCAAGAAAGGCCTGGGAGTCATCTTAGAGTCTCTTCTGAGGGTGGTAAGGAGAAGCATAGCGCTGGGATACATACCAAAGGCATAGAGACGGGATCTATAAATTCCAAGGACGAGTCAGTTACAATTGGGGAAGGAATAGGGATTGAAACGAAGCTTGTCGTCCAATTTTATATCTAGGTGTTGAAAGGAACTCAGAAATAATAGAGGCCGATGGGCAAGAAGGGGAACAATTTTGGGAAAGATTTAAGTGAGTAAAACCTGCCACTCGGATTTGATGACGTTGAATGACAACTTATTCATTGAGCACAAAGTAGCACTCTTTCAGGCTTTTTCTGAAAATAATACTTAGAGGGTTAAAGGTCTACAGTTAACTAGGGTAAGGTTAGTTAGCCATCGGGAGGCTATCCGATAGTGGTGTCAGGCTTATCTAATAAGAACCCAACCAAGAAAGGAGTAGAGAAAAATGGTGAGCGACCCAGAAGAGTTCACACCTGAAAGAGGAAAAGGAGTTAATGCGATAGGGAAGTAAAAATAAGTCATATGATTGTAGTGGGAAATCGGTAGCGGAGCCAGCACATATTATTTGGAGTACATATTTCAGGTGAATACTTTTATGGACCTCCATAGCGAAGTACGTTGTATAAGAGCGTATACACTTAGGGGGTTGGAAAGGAAGAAATCGAGGGTGCTGGCTACGCAATTTTCTGTGCCGCTAAATTGCAAGAAGACAGTAATAGAGACGCTTAGGAAGAGCTATTGGCAAGCTATAATGATTAAGTCAGTTAAGGATGGGAGAAGAAAGGGAGTGAAGGGAACCTGCTAGTTAGAAGTACAGATAAACTCCCAAACAATTTTTGAAATTGAAAGAGGGACGAAGATGGCTACGGTTTCGTACCAGAGCAGAGTCAACTCATCAGACGCTGCCTTACCTCTACCCTAGGAGCAGCGTGACCGAAGCGGCTCGCAGATGTTATACGCTCTCTTTTATAATTCGCAAAACACGACATGGATGCGAAATATATTCAACGGGAATCCGCCTGCAGTTCAACCCAAAGGTTGGCTGGAGCTAGACTTTTTCTTGAGGATTGGGGAATCCTAAGTCAGCATCCACTTGATGTCGGACCGGATCAAATGGAGAGCAACTTGCTCCTATCCTTTATGGTCCATGGAAAGAAGAGCCCATGGGGCATAAAGAGTGGAAGGAAGTTGCTCTCCATTTAGTCCAGGCCGGCATCAAGTGGATGCGGACTCACGATCTCCCATCCTCAAAAAGAAAATTCTTGAAAGGCGGGAACGAAGTATATACAAGGGACGATAAACTGAGCAGAGGAAGGAGATAGGAAAGACACTGAAATCATACCAGCCAGAAGAGCTAGAAGGGAAGAATCAGCACTCTCCAGCCAGTGGACTTACATGATACAGATCTGTCCTTGCCATAATGAAAAATGGAGAAATAAAATTTATGAATTACGCAGAATTTTTACAAAAAGTTACATTTACATCCACGCCCAATGTTACAAAAGTTGAGATGAAAGTTTATAACTTTGAAAAAAATTTGTATTAGGAATGGAAAATTCTAAATTTAAAATAATTAATTTTGAAATTGGTTTGGAAAATTCAGAGAATGTTTTTTTTTTTTTTAAAAAGTACCAGAAATTAGTTTTGAAAAATTACCAATTTCATTTGCAAAACCAATATAAAAACTGATCAAACTTTTCGAAATGGCAACAAAGTTCAATTTACATAAATATCAGGCCAAGTTAAAGAGAAGGTCCTTCACCAATATCCACTGTCACTTTATAGTATGTAATGCAAAAAGTGTAGGTTGGGGACTCAACTTTCAAAAGATAAGTTGTTCTTTTCTAATATGATACATGCCTGCAACACCTTTAGTGTCCATGGCATCTCAGCATTCGCATCATTTAGCTCTCTTTGTTCAGTGGCGAGCCGATGAGAGACCATTTTTTGTACGCAACCTATTTCCATTTCGCTTACCTAGCTCACCCCAATACCTCCATTTCCGCCCTTATTTGCCATTACGACATTCACTCATTTTGAAGTAATAATTCAAAAATGATCATTTTTATTTTCCATTTTCAGAAATTTATACACGAAACCTTATTACGTTTTGAACCTTCCAGAAAACCCTAAATTGGAAAAAAAATGTCCGTTAACCTTTTTTGTTTTCGTTTACACATAATTCTAAATCATGTTGCATATTGCGAGATGCAATTCTAATATTTGTTTCTGGCTAAGGCGAAATGCATATAATACGGCGTTTATGAGGTTTACAAATTGTGAAGAAGTTCGAGGTAGTTTTTGCTATTGTCTCAGCTGACGTTAAATTTTGAGTTCAAAGTCGAGGGTAAAAACAAAATTAGCTGGATATTGGACAGCAGTGGGGAGTTGAATCGGGAGTTCAGTTGTATTGTTCGTCCGAGTTGGGTGCATTTCGTCTAGTCCTTTGTGGACAATTTCTATGGTACCAGTACCAAATTGTATACCCCTTTTTAGGAAAATTGAGGGTAATATATAACTGAATGAAAGATATGAAAGAAAAACCTACTAGAGCCGCGCTTTATTATAAAATTTCTAAGAACGAGAAGCCCCAATACCATTTATATTTCGAAGGAGGAGTTCATGATGTGCCTGGCATCAAACGCAGCAATCAGAGAAGATGAAAATAATCACGAGCACTATCCAGCAATGCCAAATATAATATCAAAGGCAGTAAAACCTTAAAGATGAGCTGCCAAAACTAACAGCAGATTGACTCAAAACTAGGACAAAAGTTTGATTGCAATGGTATGGTCAATGGACCTAAAATTGTTTGAAATTGATCAGATCACGTAGCAGTTTTTGAGGGTATTCCTCACGTAAGACTTGAAGAGAGCTAAGGAGGGTTGAATGGAGTCAAAATCAGAAGAGGAGCGAAGTATACGGTCTGACAATTTTGCTGCTCGATTGGTCACTTCGAGGCAATGGGTGTCGAAAGTAACTCCCAGGTCTTGAGTGGAATTTAGTTATTTTTTTTTTAAATGATGCCAAAGTTCCGGGGATGCCCTTTGATGCTATAAAGCTATAGCACAGCCTTAGCAGGAAGGAAGCAAGTTAGGGATTGGAATGGCGAAGAGGTTGAGCGTGAAGGAAGTAGCGATGCACTCATTGCCTAAACATCTGCATGTTGTAGTAAGACGGGAAGACAGAAGATGGTAATCTGTTCCACATTCATATAGTTCGAGATAAAAAGGATTCAAGGTATTTCACGGTGCGACTAGGACTGACTCTTAGAGTATGTGGATGGGAGCGGCTACTTAGCCGGGTGTTCTCCCTCGACGATTACCTACCTTGACGTGGTGAGGGAGCTCAGTAAGGAAGATCCTCCAGGAAACGGGAGGTGACACCTGAAGCCAAGCGGTAATCAAAACCCCAAGCCAAGGTGTGACTACCGTGCCGAGGGCTGAATGGTCACAGGGGTTAAGATGTGGCCGTAAACGATGAACTCTGGGTACCAGGTGACCCCCAGTTTCAACTAGCCTTGTCTCGGCAAAAAGGGGCTCTGCCGAGATCGACTTACTTTCCCCGGAAAAATTGAGGCCATGGCAGCCAACTATGAAAAAACAAAAACACAAACCTACTAAGCAAACACAATTAAACTTCGATCGTGACGATCCAACCCCGAGTGAAGGGGCAACCCTGAGCTCATCGATGGAGAACCTGAGTCTAGACTCAGATTCCCCACTTATTCAAGTCGGAACCAATTCAATTGGGACCCAGTCCTTAACGGATGAGCCGAAGCAGGCCCCTTCTGTCAGTACTCCGGACCCCAGGCTCCAATCGGCGCCACCTGCTGAGGCTAAAGTCTTCCCCATGGGTAAGCACCTGTCCACGGACAGCAAACTGCCTTCGGGCAAACCGCCTTCGGGCAAACCGCCTTCGGGCAAACAGCCTCCGGGCAAACCGCCTTCGGGCAAACTGCCTCCGGGCAAACCGCCTCCGGGCAAACCGCCTTCGGGCAAACCGCCTTCGGGTAAACCGCCTCCGGGCAACGCACAACCAAAGAGCTGTGCCAAGGTTGAAGGGAAAGGAGCGTTCGGGGCACCTGCGGCTAAGGGGAAACCAAAGCGGCAGCGGTCCTCGGACGATCCTAACTCTTCGACACAAAAGGCGTCAAAGAGGGCTCGGCCGGCAACGGCTAGGCCTTCATTTGCAGCCAAGGCTATCGAAGCCGATGGATGGGTCCTGTATGACGACTCTAATCCATCCGGCTACGATACTGAGCAGTGCGAACAGCTTAGAAGGAAACTCCTCCTAGCTGTAAGGACTGCGTCTGCGCAAGGCATTAAGCTTTGCTTTGAGTCGGTAGGTGTATACCGTAAAATGTTACGGCTGAACTTTGCCGACGAAGACACGAACGAGTGGTTCAGGCAGTACTGCTCCTCCCTTAACGATGTGTGGGAGGGTGCGCGACTAACCTTGAAAAGGGTCTCTGAGCTGCCATCGATCAAGAAGTGCTTTCTCTGGCTTCCAGAAGAAGAGCGAAATGGTGTCGGGGTTCTGGAACAACTTGGTGTACAGAACAACCTTAACACTTCCACCTGGTTGCTGCTAGGCAGCAAAACAGGAGAGAGAACCGATAGGCCGGGAACTTTTCTCACTATCGGCGTTCCCGAACCTGATGTTAAGAAAGTTCGGGAAAAATCGGGTTGCCGACTCTACTATGGGCTGGGGGCCGTCACGTTACAAGTGTCGGCTCCTAAAACCATTGAAGGGGACATGCAGCCCCCGGCATCTACATCTGAAACATAAATGAGGTGCCACATCTCCCAAGTAAATTTGCAGCATTGTAAAGCGGCGACTGCACTTATCAGTCGTTGGATCAATAGCTGCAAGACATTTATATACCTTATACAAGAACCGTGGGTTGTTGGTGGGGCAGTCAGGGGCCTAAACTTCCAACATGCTGACCTGTTGTATGCCAATGGAAGCGATCGACCCCGCACCTGCATGGTAGTCTCCAAAGACTTCCAAGCTAACCTGGTTAACGATCTATGTGATGGCGACACCACATCGGCTAAGCTAACCATAAAAAGTCAACAGGGAGATAAAGAGATACTATGGTGCTCTGCATACTTCCCCTACGACGCAGAAGACGTTCCCAGTGGAACATTCATCAGAGCTATCCAATATGCCAAAAGTAGAAGCATGGGGGTAATAGCAGGATGTGATGTCAACGCTCACCACATATGCTGGGGAAGTTCGAACATCAATGCAAGAGGATCGAGACTACTGGAAGTATCTAGTAGGAACCGATTTGCAGATCCTAAATGTGGGTAATGAACCCACTTTCTTCAACGTGGTCAGGCGAGAGGTCATCGACATCACGGTGGCATCTCCTGACATCGCGGCTCTGATCGGAGAGTGGAGACTATCAAACGATATCACACTCTCGGATCACAGACGCATTGATTTCGTTATGGGCATGGATCTACCTCCACCCACTCCATTTCGGAATCCGAGGAAGACAGATTGGGTAATGTATCAAACAGAATTGAACACCCGAGTCACGATCCCTGGGAGGCGCATCAAATCCATTGCTGGAATTGAGAAGACAACCCAGATGATCACAAATAGCATGAGAGAAGCTTTCGAAGAAAGCTGTCCACTCAAGATGCGAAAGAAGGGTAAAACACCATGGTGGAACTCGGATTTGGCAAAACAGAGGAGAACGACAAGGATGCTCCTTAATCGTGCTCTGAAGGGCGAATCAAGCACTAGCTGGAATCGCTATAAAGAGGCACAGAAGGCTCTAAAGAAGAGCATAAGATCGGCTAAACGATCATCTTGGAGACGCTTTTGCGAAGAGACTAACTCTCTTGAGGCAACGTCAAAGCTGAAGCGGATTCTGGTCAAAGAACGTAGCCAGAAACTGGGTTACTTACGTTTACAGAATGGGAAGTACACAGGAAGCGATGAAGAAACGGCAAATCATTTGCTTGAAGTACACTTCCCAGGCAGCATCCAAAATCTAATCTCGGGGCCAACAGGTGCATACAGTCCTCAAACGAGAGATTGGAATCTGGCATGCAAAGTAGTATCACTGGAGCGAGTGAAATGGTCATTTAACTCGTTCCACAGATATAAGTATGCAGGTCCGGATGGCATCATTTCTGCGCTAGTAGTAGAAGGAATGGATGCCCTGGGTCGACACATTCGGAATATATATCGGGCATGCCTAGCACACGCTTATATTCCAGTTAAATGGCGGGATGTGCAGGTGTTGTTCATTCCCAAACCAGGAAAACCCACCTACACAGACGCAAAAAGCTTTCGACCGATCAGCCTAACGTCCTTTCTGCTAAAAGGATTAGAAAGATTAGTAGATCGGTTCATAAGGGATACACACATTCCTAAATGGCCACTTCACCATAGGCAACACGCCTACCAGAAAGGCAAATCCACGGAGACAGCACTTCATGAACTTACGGCAAAAATTGAAAAGGCGATGTCCGATAAAGAATACGCTTTAGGCGCATTCATGGACATCGAAGGTGCCTTCAATTAATCCTTCTTTTGCGGCAATTTGTGATGCGGCAAGACAGTATGGAATCGAACCGCTGCTAATCGGTCGGCCAGAAGTCTATTGAAGCAGGATGTCTCAGGGACTGCCCACAGGGAGGGGTTCTCTCTCCACTGTTATGGCTTTTGGTGATGGATACCCTGCTGTGGCTCCTGGAGGACAAAAAAGTCTTCGCGCAAGCATTTGCGGACGACCTAGCCGTAATAATTACCGGCAAGTTTGCGGACACAGTATGTGACCGCTTGAATGCAACTCTGCATGTAATCCACAGCTGGTGCCTCCGCAATGGACTCATGGTGAACGCTAGAAAGACTGGACTAGTTATGTTCACTAAGAACGTCAGGTGGGGCAGCTATACACTACCCACCTTAGCAGGGGCGGAAATCCAGCTGGCACAAACAGTCAAGTACTTAGGAGTACATTTCGACTCCAAGTTAACGTGGAAGCATCATATCCAGGAACAATACCAGAAATCCTGCAGATTGCTCTGGTGCTGTAGGAATGCGATAGGTAAGACCTGGGGACTTTCACCTAAACGGATATATTGGATGTATACATCCATAATAAAACCCATTTTGATGTATGCATGCATCGTCTGGTGGCCAAGACTGAACTTTGCTAACAGCAGGAAGCTGCTAACGCAGATTCAGAGACTTGGTTGCCTAAGTATTACTGGAGCAATGACTACTACGCCGACTGCGGCACTTGAAGCCATCCTAAATTTACCCCCCATCTACTTGGAGGTGAAACGGAAAGCAGCCAACGACGCATATAGGCTCGATACCATTGGGGCGTGGAAAGGCGGCCAATCCAACGGGCATGCGTCTATATGGAAATTCCTTGAAAGACATCCGGTAGCCCTGATGCCGACCGATCATATGGTTTCCAGATTCGTCTTTGAAAAGACATACACTGTCGTAATCACCGAAAGAGAAGAATGGTCGACAAGTGGCCATGAGTCTTTTCAGATTACAGACCTAATAATCTTCACCGACGGGTCAGTCACGGAGGATGGATCGGGTGCAGGCGTGTTCTCGGAGAATCCGATTATAGAACTGATCCGACCCCTCGGAAAAATGACGACCATATTCCAGGCGGAGAAATATACCATTTCATTGGCAGCAGAAGAATGTCTGCGACAAAAATGGAGGGGTCGCACCATTCGAATCTGTTCCGACAGTCGGGCGGCATTATCGGTACTGGATGGCAACAACATATCAAGCCAGTTGGTGTGGAGTTGTCATCAGGTGCTGCTGAAACTTGGCCGACTGAACGAAACATTCCTGATGTGGGTGCCGGGGCACTCTAACATCGCCGGTAATGAGGGGGCTGATAGACTGGCTCGCCGAGGGTCTGGATCCACAATGGTGGGCCCAGAACCAGCTCTTGGAATCCGACCATCTACTGTCAAGTCTACTCTGAAAGGTGAAATTGCAAGGATTCGCGCAACCGAGTGGAGAAATTTGGACTCTTGCCGGCAAGCGAAAATCCTTGTGAAGGAGCCTAGGGCCACTAGAGCGGCATTTTTGTTGTCCCTTAAGAAGTGGGACATGAAAACCCTAGTAGGGCTTTTGACGGGACACTGCCCCTTAAACTACCATATGGAAAAGATTGGGGTAGTGGTTTCGGCTGTGTGTAGCCAATGTGAGGAGGAGGAGGAAACTGCCCTGCACTTTTTATGCAGCTGCCCGGCATCCTCAGATCTCAGACGAAGACACCTTGGCAAGGTTTTCTTCAATGAAGAATCTGCACACTCTCTGCCTCTTGAGAATGTTCTCAGATTCGCTAAAGCCTGCGAACACCGTAGGCGGGAAGCCATTGAATAGGCAACTTACGGGGATAGTACAATGGGCCTAATAATGGCCTGAGTGCTCGGAGCTGCGGCTCCCCCCATTTAACTAAACTAAACTAAACTAGCCGGGTGTTGCGTTTGGGAGAGGCTCTACAAGGGATAAGACCTGATATTTCCTGGGAGCAGTGGCCGTTATAATAACGATAGAGAAGAGAAAGACATCCAACATTTTGCCTGTGCTCAAGGGTCTCAATTTCTGATGTGATACTCACATAACCAATGAGTTTAAACGCTCTTCGTTGGACTTTATCAAAAGCACACAGATTTAGGTCTAACGTGAGTCTTGTAGATTTGCACTATGTCAAATGGTGAAAAATATTTTTTGCAACGATTCAGAAACCCCAAACATTTCATTGCATTTTTCGCAATGCCAAATATGTGGTCGGTCTAGTTGAGCTTGGTAGAGATCGGGAATATTCTCACCATCGACTAGAATAAATTGTTAGGAGGGGGGAGCAGATAGTTCGTTCGAAATAAGACAGCATTGGGTTTTAAAAGCATTGAACTGAATACGATTTGCTTTGCCCCAAGCAATAATAGACGATATGTCCCCATTCAAATACTCAAACATGCGCTCTCGGTTGACACGCAATGTACTACGACGAAAGTCAGTCAGCGAATCAAACGAATAGGCGAAGTCAAGGGTGCTATCATCAGCAAAGCTGTGGATTGGACTGAAAGTGCTACTTAAGAGCTCATTATTGAAAATGAGAAGAGAGTCTGCACTGATAGCAACTTTCTCCGCACTCATTCTGAAGGCCACATTGATTGCCTGAAGAACGCTAAAAGGTTCAGCAGTTAAGACTGTAGTAACTTTCAAGGAAAAACGTGAGACATGCATTCCCTCAAGACCAACTCATGAAAGCAGCATCTGACGCAAGGACCAGAAAATCCCTTGATTTAAGGCCTTCACACCCCTAGCACACGCAGCCGCCACATGGGCTCTGCCGGCACCACCCAAACATAGGATAGGATAACCTGAAGCTTGTTACAGGTTGTGCGTATAACGTTGGGAATTACCGTATCGAATAAGCTTCGGAAAGACTTATAGATCGAGGATAGACCATTGTCAGCATCTCTGCTTTGCACCACAATTTGATAGATTTTAGAATTCCTCTCTTTTAGTTTAAAAATATCTTTGGCTGCCAGAAGAGGTCTTCTGAAACGGTGTGGTGGCTTTTTTGCCAAAACAAAGACCTAGTGTAAGGGGGTGGTTCTGGTCAGCCCCAAGCATCTTCTCAAGATAGAAGTAGATATTGAGTTCAGTTTTCGAAGTACTTTGGAGGGTTCATAGTGAAAGTGGCAGTATATTCTACTTAGGCCTTACCAAGGATCTATAGAAATTACTAGTCTTTTGGCGTGGGAGAGCCTTGAAAGTTTCCAGGAATAATAGAGTTCAATCGGTCCTTTACAGAGCCCGTCCTCATTATCTGCCTGCCTAAAAAGTTGATGGATTTATCATGGGTGAGGGTGTAGTCATTAATTTTAAAGAGCAGAGGTGCTACACTGCTTCTTTTGAAGGAAGTAGATTTGGATTTGGTTAGATTAATCTATGGGATTCAGCGACGAATGCATTCACCTGCATTTGCAAACATTTGAAGGTCGAAATCCAATCATTTTCAGTGGCCAATATGAGAAGATCGTCCGAATATTGGAAGTTTTGAATGCCATCAGAGCATTTATTTTGAAGGGAAGGGGAAGGGGTTTAAATATTAAACAGAATTGTACTTAAAACACATCCTTGGGGAATCCTTTTGCCTATTTGACACCCATAAAACAATTGCAGAAAGAAAAAGGAAATTAGACATTATGGGGTTCGCTGGATCAACCTTCTTATAGGCGTTCCTCACATCCAGCGCTACGGGGCAACACCTGCTTACCCTTGCTTTTATCGATCGAAATGTGCAATAAGACATCGTTAATGCAGGCAGGTGTGGATTTACCTGCAGAATAAGCATAAGCAACCTGCAAGCAGTTTGCAGGTAGGACTCCGTATTCATCAATGAATTCATTGATTCAAAATTTAATCATTGAATTAAGCAGTTTGGTAAATACATTAATAAGAGCAATTGGGCGGTAACTAGTCAAAAGTTCAGGGTTCTTAAGTATTTTGGGGATGGGTTCTAATGATAGACCAGTCCTCAGGCGGACTTAACTTGCACCAGATGGGGATCAGACCCTGCAGCAAAGCAGAAATCTTTCCGGCGCCAACCAGCTTATAGACTGGTAAGTAATATTGTCATATTGTCGCTTCCTCTTCGCATCCGCGATGACCATATTCCGTAAGTGTTTGGCCTCCTCAAGGATTGTGTTTGATCTAGTCTTGAATTGCCTATACGCGTTTTGTGTGGCTAGCGCAGTTAGCAAGAGTGATGTTCAATTTATTGGCCCTAGGGCTCTGAACATTATACTGAAGTTTTTGCACCAATGCCATAAAGAGAGATTAGGTGGTCAGTTTCTAGGTCAGTTTGGTTAAGTATCCTCATGATGTCAGAAACCTTGCTCTTAAGCTCCTGATCATCTGATCTCATGACTGTTTCATTGAGTATTAGCAATATTTTACTAATTTATTTCTGGTATTTGCCGGCACATCGGGGGCGCGAACCTGAAGCCTCCGCGAATTTGCCTCTGTCGCCGCATTGAACGACCGGGCAAACAGCTGACGGCTTGATAGGAGAGCGAATGGAGAAATGTCAAGACGACAAGAAACTCTCGAGTAGACCGTCGACGCGGCGATAGTGAGATACCAGAATTGATCATGAGAAATGGAGAAGTGTAACGTTTAAAAGTAAATAAAAAAATAAAAAGGGATTTTTCTTTTAAATTAGAGGAAAATCTATCCCCAAAAATACTTCGTTACAAGAACAGACAAAGGGTTCTCATAAACGGGCTGTTTGGTTTGAAAACATTTAGAAGCGTGATTACTGGGGCAATATATTTGGTAGCTCCTGAACTTCTCTTCTTCACAACGTTACTAAATTTGGCATATCATATTATCCCTATATTCATCCCTAATATTTGTTTATACCTAAAAACTTCAACCTCGTGAAGGTATTCATTTACACGTACATTAGAACCAATACCATCGACGACGCGATGCAAACAAAGAAAAAAAAAATAGAAAAAAAAATCCAACCAGACATATTATCTGATGCCACCAACGAGGATATCTGATGGCGTACACATAAAGACCAGACGCAAGGTATAGGAAGCAATACATAGTTTCCTGCATGTTACGCTGCAGTGGCTGACAACGACTTTCAGGCAAGCAAGTGAAACCCTTAGCAATCCGCTGGAACGAAGAAGGGAGGGTAGCGCGTAGTAGTGATTCATACTCCTAGTGGCAAGAAACGGGAAGCATATCATCATATTAAACCACGAAAGAGCTGAAAACGTGGAGCGAATGAACGATAAAAGGAATGCAGAATGGAGATGCTGCAATCCATCCTGATATCGGAACAGATGTTAGCAGTGAATTGATTTCCTAGATCGCTTTCTCTTCAGAATCGTGAATGAATTGATACGGTCGACACGTCACAATGATGGGAGTCGACTACCGCGGGAAAAGGAAAAGGGCAAGGGACTAACATCTGTCAGGGAAGGAATGCCTTGCTAATTAAAAATTGATTCTGTGGAAGAGCATTGTCCTACTTTGCATGAAGTTATTTTGGGAGTGAAGCATCTCCCGATTTAGTTCTTTGAATATATTGTATGAGAAGAGATAGTACGTATATGATTCATGCAGATCCAATTTTACATTGTATCAAACAAAATTATGTTTTTGCGGAAATTCATAACTAAACATATTTTGAGCCTGGAACATCAGAAATTTAAAAAGGATGGCGCACAAATGGAATTTGCACTCACTAAAGACATCCTCCAGCCCCAGGTCCACGGGGCCACAATTTAGGTATTACTTAGGGAGGTAGGTATGCCCTTAAGCACTCATCTATTTCCTCATTTCGGCTTTCCTCTTTGTTTGCTCCTTCAGCAACTCCTCCTGTATTTGCACGATTGCGGAGCAAACCGTGAGCTAGTTCTCCTTAGACCTCAGCATCTCCACAACTAAAGTCTCCGGCCTCACGCTCCTACCCAACGCGTGGTTTAGGTTCCTCCTCTCCATTGCGAACCTTAGGCAATAAAACATCACATGGTCTGGATTCCCCTGTATGCCACCGCATCTAGGACAATTCGGAGAGTCATCCACCCCAAAGCGATGCAGATACTGTCTGTAGAAACCACCGTGTCCTATGAGGAATTGGGTAATGTGCTAGTTGGTCTCCCCAAGTTTCCGTTCAAGAGCCTGTGCGTCCATCGCCCTTTCGTAGACTCGTCCCATCTGCATTGCCAAAGATCATGCGACTCTGTCCTTGCCACACTCCTACACGCTTTGTGTCCCTCCATACGTCTTGCATGGTACAGCACACTCATTTCTTTCACCAGAGTGTCGATAGGGATGATGCCCGCCACCATCAATACTGCCTCATCTGATGCGGTTTTAAAACCACTGTAAACCCTCAAGGCCATCAGCCGGCAATTTCACCGGCTTCCGTCTCTGAGAGTTTGCAAGCGCCTCTGCTCACACAGGTCACGAATAAAGTAGGAAGGAACGCACCACTCTGGTTACAAACAACCTCCGACAGTGTTTCGACCTATCGATATTCGGCAACATTTTTGCCGCGGTGTTCTCGCCTTTTGGCATTCATATTATAGGTGTTCCCTAAACCTCAATTTGGTGTCAATTATCACCCCCAGGTAATTGATAGCCGGCTTTGATGCCACTGTATCTCCAATGATTTACACTTTCACAGTGTTCTTTTTCCTGCGGTTCGTTATTAACACCGCTTCTGTTCTCGCGTACGCCAAGATCAGCCCGGTTCTTTCTAGCTGTTTCCATCGCGTAGACCTCCACATCTTCTGAGTGTTTTGCTGTAACAACCACAACTAAGTCGACATTTTTAGTCCCTTTGGGACGGGAAGAACAAGCACCCCATTATACTTGATATCCAACATTCGGGGACACAGTACCGATCCCTGTGGTACCCCGGCAGTGAAAATGCATTCTTTAGGGCCCTCATGCCGGTACGGGACCAGAAAGTCCTCTCTGAGAGGTAATCTTCCATCAGATTCGCTAAATACCCGGGGACACCTGCGTCAGCCAACGTCCCTTTAATTCTGTTCCAGTTGGCCGAGTAGAATGAGGCTTACATTGGTATGGTCACACAGTTGTTTGAAACAGTTCTTTTTGTTCCTCCAAATGGCTTCTTTTAGACGCCCACGCAGTTGCCGGTGTGCCTCCTCTCGACCATCGCCACCGCGCTTTTCCCTGAGCCTCTGGTAAAGCCTTCTTGCCCGGAAACATGCGATTCGCAGACTTGCGATTTTGTTATTCCATCAGTTGTTGGGTTGCCTACTAGGGAGCAACCGCCTTCTGGGCATAATAGCATCGCATACTTCCGTCATCCATCGGGTGATTTGTATTGCTTTTTCTCTAGTCGTACCCTTTAGGGATATGTCGAGTTTAAGCGTGGGCGGAAAACATGTCTCCGTCAAAAGATTTCGCCGTCCAGCGGAGCGAACCACTCGGGAGCGAGAACTCTTTTACGAGCTCGATTCACCCTTGATTTCTATGCAGATTGTTTGGTAGCCGCTGTGAATATAGCCCTCACTGACATGCCAAGCGACTCTACTGGCTAAAGCGGCACTCATGTATGTCAGGTCCACTATAGACCCCACGCCCCTTCACCTGAAATTATACGATGTTCCAACATTCGCGAGTATCACGTTTAACTCTGTGAATGCTTCGAGGAGAGCACGTCCCCTCACGGCTGCCTCATTCAAGAACCCACGCATTAACATCGCCTGCTACTATGGTCAGCTAAGGTCTATGTGCATTCAAAACCAGACAACTGTGGTGCTGAAAGAATATGTTCTATGTGTAATGGTTTAGGGTGCAGTAAATTTACTGACGATGAAAATTTTGACCTATTTTAACTTTATTTGTAAAAGTGGGATTTTTATCAAACTTTCCAATATTATTGGCCTACTTTAATATTCACACACAAACCTATGTACCTTTGAAATAAATTTAACACTTTTCGATAAATTTCTAAAATATAGCATATGTTAACAACCTATCTCTCTTTAACAGTGAGCTGTCTCTCCCTACGGTGATGTTGGCTTTCCAGGGGCCAATCCTTTCGCCTACTAAGACCGTTAGTGAGTGATGATTATCACATCCTATACGAGGGAACCTTACTATTAACAAAACGCTACGAATCTAGACTGGGG
Source organism: Hermetia illucens (assembly GCF_905115235.1). Taxonomy (NCBI): domain Eukaryota; kingdom Metazoa; phylum Arthropoda; class Insecta; order Diptera; family Stratiomyidae; genus Hermetia; species Hermetia illucens. The sequence goes on from NC_051854.1 coordinate 40,569,663, forward strand.
TCGAAAAACACACCCCAATTCAGGGTGTCTTGCCCATTGGGTAGTTTGCATTCGGCGGTGACTGACTATATTCGAATGGAACCTCACTGATACCTGGTCACCTCAGTGAATAAGTTTGACCTTACCGTGCTATGGCACGGCGGACCTCCTAACCCCCATACTCGTGGGGATCATTTCAAAAATATAGAAAACGACAACAAAATAAGCGGGATCCCGTGCCGCACACACTGGTTAACCAGGCGAAAGCATATCTCCGAAATACTGAGAGCCAGGTGATTACATTAAAGAAGGGAGAAGTTGGAATGTCAAGCAGTGGATCCAAGGATAACATTGGTATACTGCGAGGGCAACAATCAACAAAATCCACTACTTGCAAGGACAAGCAAAAACACGTCTGAGATCAATATATAATATATCAAGAAGTAGACAGGTCTTAGTGGCGCATGTGCTAAATTGTACCTGCGTTATCTGACGGAAGGCCTGAAACAAGAAGAGGCCCTTAAGAAGACTCAAGACGAACCAAAGCCATCTTTATCGGCGCCAAGAAAGCGGAGAGCAGCGGGGATTAGCCCGCATGAGGGGAATTCTACCATAAAATGCAAACCTGAACCCAAGAGGGGAGGAAACCCGGACAGGTCAGGCACAATCTTCAGGATGGCCGGAAGTATCAGTGAGGAGGGGAGCTGTCTAAATCGAAGGAAGATTGATATTCTTTAAAGCCGGTATCCTGAATTATTAATACCAAGGAATAACATGACAAGGAGGCTTCCCTTCGAAAAGAAATTTGAAACACGTTGGAGTAACAAGGTAAACTGGGAGAGCGTGTCTGTGACATACGGCTTAAACCAGCAACTGACTACTTAGTGACGGATCCTTCACAGTAGAGGGAGCCGGAGTCATTGGACCAAGGAAAATGTACTTGGATCCAATGGGTAAGAACACTAGCATACTCCATGCGGAAATATATGCCATAAACAGATGTGCCTCCTTTAATCTATGAAGGGACAACAGGGAACAGAACATTGCTATTCCGATTAACAAGCAAGCGGCGAACAAGGCATTTAGGTCCAACAACGTGAACTTTAAACTGATATGGGAATGCCTTCAGGGACTGAATATGCTCAACTCGCTCAATGAGGTCTGAATACTCTGGGTTCCAGTCCATGTTGGGTTGGAAAACAGTGAAGCAGCGGACGAACTGGACAAGAAGTTAGCAGCGACGCCTTTACATGAGCCAAAACTTTTCTGTGGAATCGGAAACGGGTTCATGTCTAGGACATTAAAAAATGAATAGTAACGGGTAAGGGAACTATACTGGCCCGCCTACCAGGAATGGTGCGCTCCAGCACGAACCCAAGCGCAAAAAGGACTTTTAAACCTCAACAAGAAGATCCTCTCAGTCTTGATGAAAGTCAGAATATATAGGAGGCCAATATAGACTTGGATCACTATCTCGTTGACATATTGCTCTGTGTTTGAATTACAACACCACCTACAATCCCCTCTGACAATCATGAAGCTGTTTACAACACAGCTCTCTGTAACATCTATAAGGGGGAAATGGATGCTGCAATAACTGCGGCTAACCGATGTCCTGGAGATGAAGCATTAACAAATGATCTTCACAACAACTTGAAGAGCATTATCATTGATACGGTCACAAATATCCTCGGCGTCACCCGCAAGAAAGATCGTAACGGCTGGTAAGCTAGCAACGGAACGGAAGAATGCCGCATACCGAGTAATGTTGCATTCTCAAAGGACACGGCCACGCGCGGGGACTCGTCACGAACTCCACCGAGCGGAGAAGCGACTTTACAGACGGAAAAAAGAAATCTGAGAGAATCAGCAGGTCTCTGAACTTGAAAAGTACAGAGAGCAACCTCACCAGGCGCGGAAGCCTTACAAACCTCGATGCTCATCCTGCTGAAACAAAGAGGAAAATCTGATTTCTGACACAATGGACATATTGGAGCAATGGGTTGAGTACTTTGATGAACTAGTCAACAACAGAACATCGGCGAGTTGGAGGTCGTGCCAGCTGAAGACGACGGACAAATGCTGCCACCACCAAGCGTAAAAGAAATAGTCCGTGCAAACCACCGGCTTGAAAACCATAAATCGCCAGGAGCCGATGGAATTACAGCCGAATTGGTTAAATATGGAGGCGACCAATTACAACAAGCTGTTCAGCAACTGATGCTGGGACAGCGAATCAATGCCTGACGACTGACAACGGGGCATTATCTGTCTTATACATAAAAAGGGAGATATCACACAGTGCAGCAATTATAGAGGTATCATGTCGCTGACTACTACCTATAAGATATTCTCCGCTATCTTGGTAGGCCGGATAGCCCTATACGCTCGGAACATCATTGGCCCATACCAAAGAGGTTTCATTCCAAATCAGCAACAGATCAGATTTTCTTTTTGCGGCAAGCAATGGATCTTTTTATCGACTTTAAAGCCGCCTATTACAGCATAGCTAGGGTAAAACCGTACACGGCCACCAGAGAATTCGGTATCCCAACGAAATTGATAAGACTGATTAGGCTGACCCTGACCAATGTGCGAGGTAGATAACAGCAGCAGGATCACTCTCGAGACCATTCGACATCAACAACGATCTAAGACAAGGGGATGCCCTATCCTGCGTCCTCTGTAACCTGGCCCTGGAGAAAGATATCCATGATGCTGAGGTAAATGCAAGAAGAACGGTCCTCTTTAAGTCCACCCAACTACTGGCCTATGCTGACGATATCGTCATCATGGGAAGAACGACCCGAAATATACAAACTGCCTTCATCCAGATTGAGCAGGCGGCGAGTGGTGCGAGATCTTGGGCTGTACATCAATGAAGGCAAGACAAAATATAAAGTGGCAACGTCAGCACAAAAAACCCCAAACCGCACTGATTAAACGGGAAGAATAAAGATGGGAGACTACAACTTTGAGACCGTTGAAAATTTTTCCGATCTAGGGTCGAAAATCACAACCGATAACAGCTAAGACAATGAAATCCGCACATGGTTGTTGGCAGCCAACAGAGCCTATTTCAGCTTACAAAAACTGTTCCGCTCGAAACGTCTCACCATAGGATCAACGCTTTTACTGTACAAGACAATGATCTTGTTGCGCCATTGATAATGATGATACCTCACACCACCGTATTTGGAGAACAGACAATGTACAATCTCCTTCACTTGGGTGGGGATCTCTGAAACTAAACGAACATTTATACAACCCATTCCGGATTTTCAGACCAAAGATTCTCACCAAACACTCGTCATGGACGTTTGTGTTCGTCATTGTGCTTGTTTCGCTGCTGTGGTTAAAGTCGACGATATTGAAAGTATAAATTAAAAGATACTTTGGGAATGCCCTATACTCCATGAAGGAATCAACAGGAGATATATATTCAAATGAATTGTATGAGAAAGGTTCCACTTGACTCCGCCATGCTACGAACATAGAATGCTGGTTCCAAGCCCAGGTAAAGGAGGAGGCAACGTACTTTGTACTATCCTCAGTAAAACAAAAATAAAATGCTGAGATCAGGAGAAGGGATAAATAGAGTATAGTTGAAGTTATTCCAATATGCTAAATCCTATCTGATATCTCTTGGTGACAGGTGCCCCACAAGCCTCGAAGAAATGCTAAGGCGTCCACCTCAGTCGACGCGGCACGACAGGCCCCGTTCCTGTCGAGAAATGGGCAAGGGTTCTTCACGCATGCACGGCGTCCGAACGTAGGCAAGTTAGTCCGAACACAACGAACAAAACAAATACGTGTCTGCACGTTAAATGTTGGCACCCTAACTAGAAAGAACGAGGAACTCGCAAGAGCTCTTCGGAAAAGGCGCATTGATATCTGCGCTCTGCAAGAAACCCGACGGTCTGGTGCCAAAAGCTGCGACATTGAACGCGAACGCAGTAAAAATGGCTATAAATTTCTCTATTTTGGTAGCCCACACATCACTTGATTGGACTATTCACTTCTTCATCGCGTACGCACCACAGATAAGTCGACCTGATGCCGAGAAAGATGCCTTCTAGCAACTTCTCGATGAAAAGGCTTGTCACGTGCCTGCTGACGACTATATCATCATTGCCGGCGACCTTAATGGTACAAAGGCAGACGGTGATAGGTGCTATGGGGAAAAGGGGTTCGGAGCGCGCAATGAGGGTGGCGAGCGTATAATTGATTTTGCGGACACTCGTGACCTTGTAGTTATGAATGCATGGTCCATCAAATAATTGTCTCATCTTTCTACATTTTATAGTGGCAACAGTAAAACGCAAATCGACAATATTCCCATAAGATATCGACATTATACCACCATCACTGATTGCAAAGCCATTCCCTATGGGACCATTGCACCTCAACATCGGCCATTGGTTGCTGTCCTGCGAATTAAGCCACCGATAAAACAGCATGAGGGACTCACTGGCCCGCCCCGCATTAAATGTCTCACTTACGCGATTACCAACCATTGCGAATGTAGAGAAATCGTGGAACCAAATTAGAGACACGCTCCAGAAAGCAGCAGCACAACCCTCGGGGTCACCAAGCCAGGTAAGTGGTTCATCAACCGATATACCTGGCTTTGAAATGACGATATTGAAATGAAAGTCCGTGAAAGGAAACGCCTCAATCACAAGTTTCTCAACGATAAAACACTCGCCAATTGGCAAATTTGTAAGAATGCCAATCGGTAGAGTAAGGAAAACGATCGCTGTCCCCCGAGAAGCCCATTACAAGGATCTTTACGATAAGCTGAATGCTCGGGATGGTGAGAGAGATCTGTATCGACTTACCAAAAGGTGGCACGAATGCACACAGGATATCGAACAATTTACTTTGCTTACCGACCGTCGAGCCGCGACGGATAAATGGCGACAATATTTCAAGCCGATTTCAACTGTAGAATTTCTTCATCCTCCACTTTCACAAGCATTGCCAACATTTGGATAAATTCCACCTGTGAGCGCAATTTTCCGTCCCCACGTACTCGAGGAGGGCGATCAGACCCGAGTCTGCAAGGAACTCATCTGAAGTGGCTCTGCCACGAAGCCTCACCGGAGGTTATCTGGTACCATGGGAACCGGGATGGCCCTCGGAGAGCATATGCTCCAGGATAAATCCTGGAGGATGTGCTCTCGGCCCGGTTATTTGCGGTTGGCCCCCTAGTGGGAGTTTCATGGTGGTTGTGGTTATGCCTACATCGCGGGCAGAGCTCCTCGGAGTTCAAGCGTGGAGTTGCGCTGTACAACTCGGGTGCCGTACCCCTTAGTTGCGGCAGAGGTGTTAGATAGGCCTCGCATCCACTGGTATGAATGCTGAGCCTGCACTCAGTATAAACCAGGACCGCTGTGCTTGCATGGCGGGGCTCTGATTGTAGTCCCAAAATCAATCCGTGTCCGAAGAGGACCGTGGGATTAAGCCTTCACGGCAGGTACTCACGTTAAACCCCCAGGACTTTCGTGTGAGCGCAATTGGTGCTTAGAGGTGGCAATGAGGAAGACCCTGTCGGCCGAACCAAAATCTAGTTGCCGAAGAGAACCTCGTATCACTGTATCTCATTATTTTGCCGGCCGGGATGCAGTAGGCGAATGCACCAAAGGTCTAATTAGCGCCATCAGACCCGAGTCTGCACGGGGACTCATCTGAAGTGTCTGTAGGTCACGGAACCTAACTTGGGTATACCGGTACCATGGGAACCGGGATAGCCCTTGAATCCACACACTTCGGGAGAATTCCTGTTGAATGTACGCACAGTTCGGTTGTTGCATGGGGGATGTGGTTGCGTTCAAGCGAACAATGACCTTCGGGCCTCAAATGTGTTGTTGCGCTTCAACACGGGCCGTACTCCATAGTTTGGTAGAGATTTAGATTAGTCCTGCATCCACCAGTATGAATGCTGAACCATGCACTTGATCTGAGCGGGACTCTGATTGTGGTCACAAAATCAATCCGTGTATTAAGAAAACCGTGCGATTAAGTCCCCGGGACAGGTACCCACGTTAATCTACAGGTATGGAACTGTCGGCGCAACTGAAGTCGAGGAAGCAATAAAACGAAAGAAATTGGGGAAAGCTGCAAGACCTGACGATATCGCATCTGAGCTATGGAAAGCGAAGAGCTGGGACCCAACATTGTGGCTCAGGGAATTCTTTAATCGGGTTATTCAGGAAGGTGGAACCCATGTGACTGTAAAGAAAGTACCACTGTTCCAAGGAAAAGAAAGGTAGTCCAGCAATATTCAAATTACCGTCCGATCCGATTATTTTGCCATACCATGAAAATTTTTGAACGCATTCTTGACAACGGTATACGCGAAATCGCTGAAATAACCGTGAATCAAGTCGAGTTTGTTACGACCTGCAGAACTACTGACGCACTACACACTGCGTAGTTACTCATGGAGAAACACCATGAGAAACATGGCCCTTTTTACATTAGAATTCTGAATTTAGAGAAAGCCTCGCGGTTGCATCCAAATCAGGCTTTTGATAAAAGAAAGTGGCGAAACCGATCACGGCGAGCCGACCCCGCTTGTAAGCAGGACAAACGCTGAATAAAAAGAAGAAGGCTTTATTGTTGTGCGGAAATATATCGGTATACAGAATATATTTTATCTGTGATGTTTAAGGGTGCAGTAAATATAATCACGATGAAAATTTTGACCTATTTTAACTTTATTTATAATAGCAGGATTTTCATCAAACTTTCCAATATTATGCCCTATTTTATTATTCATACACAACCCTGTGTACCTTTGAAATAAATTTAATATTACTAATATTTCGGAGCCTTTCGGAATCTTTCGGAACGGCAATATGGGTTTCGGCGAGCCCGTTCTACGGTCGATGCAGTAGCAAAAGTCGTGGAATTGGCTCGAAATGCAATGGCCATGGGCAAATGCTGTGCTCTGGTGACGCTGGACGTCAAAAATGCTTTTAACTCAGCCAACTGGGGCTGGATTAAGGGCGCTTTGGCCAAACTGGGTGTTCCTAGCTACTTGGTTCGGCTCATCGAGAGTTACTTTTCGGACAGACTTCTCTGGTACGAGACGGACGACGGGCCAAAGGAGTACATTGTGACAGCAAGTGTGCCTCAAGGTTCTGTATTGGGACCGCTGCTGAGGAACATAATGTACGACGGAGTGCTTGGCCTTCGCGTGCCGGAGGAGACAACGCTGATTGGTTTTGCGGACGACCTGGCGGTAGTTGCAATTGCAAAGCATCCCGAGGACGTGGAGCTTTATGCAAATGAAGCCATTCATACCATCAAGTCATGGTTACGAATGGTCAAGCTGGACCTGGCGGACGAAAAGACGGAGGTGGTCCTCATTACCAACCGTAGGAAGAACAACACAGTTACCATCCAGGTTGGTAATCGTGAGGTCGTCTCAAAATCGGTTGTCAAATACCTGGGGGTGATGATCGATGCCAAGCTGAGTTTCAAGGGACACTTGGATTATGCGCGAGAGAAGGCAGCAAATCCTAGGTCATCTCTTGCAAGGATGACGCCTAACGTGGGAGGGCCGAAGTATAGTCGCAGGCTACTCATCGCGGGAGTAGTGAGGTCGATCCTGCTATACGCGACCCCTGTCTGGGCGGGAGCGTGGAACCACGCTGTCAACCGGAGGAAGATATGTTCGGCATACCGGCCAATTGCGCTAAGGGTGTGCAGCGCATTTAGGACGGCGTCGACGGAGGCAGTGTGTGTTATCGCAGTAATGATCCCTATAGATCTTCTAGCAAGCGAGGCACACTGGCTCTACGAAAAACGGAAGGCAAATCCAGCCGAGGTGAATGCGGATTTCCGAAAAGCCATCAGGAGAGAGTTGTGTGGCAAGTGGCAACAACGATGGGATTACTCCGGCAAGGGCAGGTGGACCCATACATTGATCCCGTGTATCGAGAAATGGTTCAACCGAAAGCACGGAGAATTGAATTACCACCTGACAAGGTTCCTTACGGGACACGGTGGCTATAGGAAGTACTCGCATCGCTTCGAGTTGGACGAGTCTCCCAATTGTCCTGAATGCGGTGCTACACTCGAGGACACGGAGCACGTTATGTTCCATTGTCCCAGATTTCTGCAGCAGAAAAGGAGGTTGAACAGCATCTTAGGCGCGGACATCGAGCCCTCCAACCTGGTGGAAGAGATGTTGAAGTCGGAGGAAAATTGGATGGCGGTAAATGAGGCAGTAGCCGTGGTGCAGAGAAAACTCCTGGAGTTGGATCGAGCTCGGAAGGCGGCGCGACGGAGACGCGACATGGACGAGCTGGTATAGCGAACCAGAGCCTCCCCCGCGAAGTAATACTTCACGGTGGTCCCGCGGGGAGGGGCGGAAGAGTGGGGGTGGTTTTAGTGGGTGTGAATCCCACACACTGTTGCAACCTGGCGCTGCAGCGTCTTTCTAAGATTTCCACCTTCATCCATAAAAAAAAAAATATTATTAATATTAATAGGTTAGCATACTATATTTTAGAAAATCATAGTATGCTGGTCCCAAGCCCAGGTAAAGGAGGATGGTTTGAGGCAACGTACTCTGTACTATCCTCAGTAAAACAAAAATAAAATGCTGAGATCAGGGAAAGAGATAAATAGAGTATAGTTGGAGTTATTCTACTATGCTAAATCCTACCTGATCTCTCTTGGTGACAGGCCCCGCGACAGGTCGACCAAGAAAATGCATACAATGTCGTTACAAGCATGATGATCGGATTGAGTGTGTTCTTTGTGATCGACGTATCAATGAACGTCTTAAATCTAAAATTTATCGCAATGTCGTCCGTCCTATCGTCCTCTATGGTTCTGAGTGTTGGCCAACTATAAAAGACAATGAACGGCGTCTTGCGGTAAAGGAGACGAAGATGTTGAATTGCACTAGTGGCGTGACACGTTTTCATCACATCCGAAATGAGGATATCCACGATCGATATGGGGTTGCCCCGATCGTGGAAATATTGCGAGAGAGGCGTCTTTGATGGTATGGTCACGGAATTCGCGCCAACGAGAACTCACTTGCCAAGATTGGTCTGAACATCGAAGTCGATGGTAAGTGATCCAAATGCCGGCCGCTGGAAGCCTCGAGATTGCATCCAGATCAGGCATTCGATAGAGCCAAATGGCGAAACCGATCACGACGAGCCAACCCCGTTTGTGAACGGAACAAAGGCTGAAGAAAAAGAAGACAAACCCTGATAAGTTTTTCTCCCGATTTATAAAGTAAATCTGCGCCAGGCACACCGACATATTTAAGTCGCGGTAACAAGATTGCATCCATAATTTTTGGATACAGAGTCTTTTGCAACCACTTGTTTGTCATATTAACCGCGAAAGTTTCAATCCGTACATTAATCCTATTTTGCTTGATACTCGCAGATTTTATCATATTGTATCTTATATGAGGCTATATCTCTTGATATCCACGCTTTGCATGAGCACGGTGACGATTCTATTAGGTTGTTGCAAATGAAATGTCGGATTTTTCAATGAAGTGAAGTTAGTTATGATTTTAATGTTTAAAACTGCCGCAAGGTGACTCTGGTGGTATGGGATAATTGAGTATAAATAGTCGTTCGTTCGATCAAGGAGTCATTTCAGTTTCAATCGTCATTGAAGTTCCAAGTAAAACTCAAAGAAAAAAGCATGGAAGGGAGTCAAAAACGTCTACTTTTTCTACGCAGCGGAGGCAACCAGAAACATTTGCAGAGCATTTGGAGCTGACGCAGCAAACGAACGAACGACACAGCGGTGGTTCGAAAAATTCCGATCAGGCGACATGACCCTCCAAAGTGAACCTCGTGGACACCCAGGACCATCGATCGACAACGACGAGTTGCGTTTTATAGTGGAATCTGATCCCCGATCATCGATTCGTGACATTGCAGAGAAAATAGGCCTACACTATTCGACAGTATCTCGGCACTTACAACAGCTTGGAAAGGTGAAGAAGCTTGATAAGTGGGTTCCGCATGAACTCAACGAGCAAAACATGGCGCTGCGAATGGAAATATCCAGTTCCCTACTCAACCGCAACAGGAACAATCCCTTTTTGCGCAGAATAGTGACATGCGATGAAAAGTGGATATTGTACGACAACCGTCGCAGATCAGCGCAATGGCTAGATGCCGATCAGCCTCCACAACACATGCCAAAACCGAGCCTTCACCCGAAGAAGGTAATGGTAACTGTTTGGTGGTCTGCATCTGGAATTATTCATTATTCGTTTTTGGAGTGTGGTGAAACAATTAATGCAGAGAAATATTGTGCCCAACTTGATGAAATGCACGAGAAATTACGTGTTCAGCGGCCTAGATTGGTCAACAGAGATGGAGTGATACTGCTCCATGATAACGCCCGACCTCATGTTTCCAGAATGACGGTCCAAAAATTAAATGAATTACGATATGAGACTCTTCCTCATCCACCATATTCACCCGACCTCTCGCCAGCCGACTACCACTTTTTTAAGCATTTGGATCACTTTTTGGCGGGGAAACAATTCAGCAATGAAGTAGCTGTCAAAAGTGCCTTTGAAGAATTTCTTAGCTCTAGAAACCCAGACTTTTACGAAACTGGAATAAATGCCCTTGTATCTCGTTGGGAGAAGTGCATTGAAGCTGCTGGTTCTTATTTTGACTAATAAAATTAATTTTCATAAAAGTTATAGTTTTTTGAAATTTTACTCAAATATCCGACATTTCATTTGCAACAACCTAATACTATCAGGGCTGACCTGAGACAAAGGGAACAGGGAACCCGTTTCGCAATCATATCTTTCGTATCGCAGGTTTCCTGCACCCGCTCTCCGGGTGCACATCAATTGGCAATAAAATGACCGTATTCTCAGCGGACCACCATCCTAAATCACCCCTTCAATTGTCACTTCAGCCGAATGCCAACTTTCATGCACTTGAAACCCCCAGTTGTAGATGGGGAAGCTGTATTGTTGCTGCCGATGCTGAGGGGCCGTGACGTAAGCATCCTAACGATATTACTGCTCCACTCGTATGTACTCTACTCTAGTGTTTTCCACTTTAATCAATGTTCTTATTTCTAACCGAATCACTCCCCAGGTGGAATCCCTGTTCCTTGAGTCAAAGTGCACATTATCTCCCGAAAGTTGGGAGCTAAGGACAATTGCCGGAAAAAAATGGTCGAAAGTGAACAGAAAGTCGTTTCCTTCGCCGAGAGAAAGTCAAACAGATTCTGGGCGATGCGCCCGTTTGCACCTAAACTAAAACGGATGGAATCAGGAGCATGGATTCAAGTGCCTCAAGGTGTATTTGAGAAAGAAAGTCTCGCAGCCTCCTTGCTCGCTGGACCATCTAAATCAATTTCGATGGGTCCGCCTGCCAATTTCGTCGTATTGCGCCCTATAAATTTTGCTTTTGGGACGCGATTCAGTCAGAACACACCCATACAAACAAGTCGGGGAAGCACTTTCCGTCTTGGCATAAATGTTGTTGAAATTCTCTTGGAAAATTGAGGTAATTAGAGAATTAGATGTGGAAAACCGAGGTGTGTCCAAAACAACAAATGCTCTGACACTCTGAAGGACCCTTTCGTGATGAAAATTGAATTTTGCAATCAGGCAGTTTGCAGAGAGGCGTACGAGTTTCACAATTTTGCTTCACGCGTGAGTCCTTTTCAGGGAGAGTTACGTGCCAGCTTTCGCTCGGCGTGCATAGCGAGTCGCCATGTCCTTACCTGTATAAATTTTTGCCTTTACTGCAAGCTAGCCCTTGAAGGAAGGTTCGGATCGCCGCGGGTCGACAACGGGTTGTCGTCTTCCGTTCTGAGCAACACATTCACATAGGATGACCACTGAGTGCAGATGAATTCTCTCGACTTTGGTGCTACTTGCTCGACATTTTCACGGTCCTTTCGCTATTTGATTACGAACATTACGATTGCTTTCCGCCAAAGATCACTGCACAGTCCTTGCGAACAACCACCACTTCCTTTTTATACGCTTCGCATTTGCGGCTAGTCGCGGATTGCTTGAATTTTCTTTCTTTCAACAACTTTCCACCACTAGAAGATTTTCTCACATCATCCCTAGATTTTTCTCTATGGTAGCTCGCGACAAAAAGGGATCCACTTCCGAACTTACTCACTGACTACACCTGACTAAAATCGATTGCTCTTGTGCCTGGATGCTGATGCTGCTTCTGCTAGATGGGGAGCCCCCGTTCGTTCAACTAGGACAGTTCGGGCCTCCCCAATCTTGGGTTCCGACTCGAGCTTGTACTATTGAGAACGCGTATGGAAGCGGAAGGCAAGGCTATGCGCACACCGGCCAGACTGGGGCAAACAGAAAGTAAACTCGAGCAAAACTGCAAACGCTTTCGCGAAAATAGCGAATGGGGAGCAGCGTCGCAGCAGTGGGGCTACAAAAAGCTCAACAACCAGAACCAAGCCCCACAGTCTGTGTCTGACGTAGTACTCAGTGGCCCAAGTTCCGGAAGAGATTCTGCACTGCTAGACGATGATGTGTTCTAGGAGGGGAGCTTCAGTGCGGCCATGTAGCCTCCTGACATCACAACGGCGCTACTCCCGCTCCCTTCCAGAGATCCAACTGCTCGTTTATGTCCCCACAATAGCCAGGAGTCGGGAGAAGTCAGGAATTGGTATTTATTTTTAAATTCCACGCCGATGCTATGCCATTCCGGCTATCGAATTGGCTTCCACGCTGTTGATAACGAGCGCATCAATCACAACTCCAGGCATGTTCCCCCTATCAGTGGAGCTCGGAATTCTACAAGTTGGATTTTGCGAACGGAGGTGCGTCCGTGCGCACTCTTGGGGCAACCTATGTACGTATGTACCCTTATCAGGTGGTGAGTTACCTTTTCTTGTTTACTAAAAATAAAACTTAGCAGGAATGATTTTCCTCGTGAATTATTCGTCTCTGACATGGCTGTCTGCGGGCTGTACGTACATATATGTCTGTATGAAGCACATCCTAATGACATTCTGAAGGCATTTTAATTACATATTTACATATGCAAATAACATGAAATCTTTGAAGTTGTTGGCATGAGGTAGGCACGATTAGTTCCTGCAGACTGGGTTCGACCAACAACGTCATAATCTCTTGGATGATTACTTGAAAACTTTGGTATTTTTATGAGGGGACTCATGGAAAGGAGGAAGGAGGCGGAAGCATCTTGGGTAGTGCGAAACGTTTCCTTCAAAGTGAAAGTGAAGTTGTTTGGATAAAAGGGAAACAATTGCTCAGGACGTAGATGTCAGGTGAACTGTATCGAGAGGTCAGATGGTCTCTATCGAAATGAAGATTTAAAAATAAATTGAAGGGCGTTTGTGAAAGTTTTCACAGCGGCAACTATTTATAAGTCTGAGAAATTATAAACTACTCATATGACATGGGATTGTGTGTGGGATAGAAAACATTTGATTACGTTTTTATTAGATGGGATATTCTTACCCAAATTGCGATCAAATAAAATCTAAATAAAATACAATTGATTTTTTCCTGAAACGGAATATATTTTTTATTTGTGTAGACACTATCGGAGAAAATAAAGTGCAAACACAAACTGCATAGACTAGACAAGGTAATATCAATGCGAAACGTCAAATTGCTGATGACGTCACTTGGACTGATATAATGGGTAGTGAAATTTAATGAACATCTTGTATTTCTGGAACTAGTATGGCTAAATTAAAGTTATGAATTAATTTGGTAAGATGATTAGAGATTTACTAATGCTAGGACCAAAAATGAAGTAAAAACTTGTAATGATATGAGTGGAAATAGGAGGATCAGGTCGATCATCCTGAGCTTGGAGTGACGACCTGGGTAAGTCATTGCTTTTTTTTTTCTATTTTCTTTTTATTATTTTATTTCTTTTTGCTTTCACATATTTCTTTTGGTTTTCTCCTTTATTCTGACCTTAAATTTAACATATTGTTTATTTTTATTTTTTTTTATTATAATTCATGTTTAGAAGTTTGCTTGAATAATGAATAATTATGCTTGAATAATCAAATCATAATTTGAGGACTTCCTCCCTTTCTTATCCTCCTTTCTCCCGCGGAATTTCTAAAAGAGACATCCTCAAAATGAATAACTGGCCTGAGGATGTCGAGGAAGGGTGGGAACCTCAGGGGCCGCGCCTCATGCAAGATCTGAGGCGGAAGAGGCAATAATTGAGACGGTGATCCGTCTTGGATCTTCCGCTCCTTGATCGCGGCACTCGGGTCCGGAGACTTACGGCTCCACGCGCGCGGTCGAGCCGCTTTTTTTCCACCAAACGTGGTAGGTTCATGATCCATGCAATAGCCTTCATTGCTTCATTATTTAGTAATTCTAGGATGAACTTAATGGCAGGTTTCACAGCCAATTACTAAAAATTACAGTAATATACTATTATTAACTTTATTTGAACATGGAGGGTATGGGGGTATTTCGGAGCCTAGGCGCCATATAGTGGCAGCTTCTTGATTTTTAAGGTTTTGTGTAAAACAAAACCTTATTAAAATCGATTCAATGTCTGTCTGTCTGTCTGTCAGACGCATTTTTCTTCAAAACGGCTAAACCGATCCGAACGAAATTTGGTGGACAGATGAGAACTATGAAATCCCACGCATAGAACGAGTGGCATAAATTTCGGTGGAGTTTAAAGGGGGGCTCCCCATACATGCAAAGGGGGGATTCAAAAAATTTTTTCACCGCATATAGTTGTGTAGGGTATCAAATGAAAGGTCTCGATTTGTACTTTCCGAAACTGACATTAGTTTTGGCATAAATTGTAAAGTGCGTGAGTAAGGAGTCAAAATGTACACACTTGAAATGAGACAGGACTCATTTTCGGAAACTACCCAACCTAAAAATCCGAAAAAAATCAGGGTGGGGCGCCTAGATGAAATCTAAGCCTCAAAATATGTCCCATTCCGATATCTGCTCAAATAAACTTACTAATAGTATATTACTACTTTTTAGAAATTTACTGAAAAACCCCCCTTAGATTCATCCTAGGTCTTCCGAATTTTATACCAGCATAGGGGACAATATTTCGTATATACATGATAAATTTCATGGAAATCAGGCAATTAACGCCAAAGTTATAGCAGTTCAACCTTAGCAATTTCGCCGAGTTTACTGCTTCCAAAGCCATGCAAATCAGATGCTGACGTCATAATTAACGAGAATAATTGAAATTCCAGTGAAATATTAAAATTCTATTCCAGAAGAATCTAATTCTCCCTAGGCCTTTTTAAGGTTTTGTGTAAACACAAAACCTTATTAAAATCGGTTTACTGTCTGTCTGTCTGTCTGTCTGTCTGTCCGTCTGTCTGTCTGTCTGTGTGTCTTTTTTTTTTTTTTTTTTTTGAGGAGGTGGAAATCTTCAAAAGACACTGGTCTGGACACACCAGCGTGTGGGATTTTTACCCACTAAAACCACCCCCGACTCCCCCCCTACCCCGTGGAACCACCTTTAGGTATTACATCACGGGGCGGAGTTAGCTTACTTTAGCTAGGTCTCCTTCCGTCTTCCCGCGGGGTCCGTAACCGCGCCTTCCTCACTTCTTCTGCTTTTCGCAGTTTCTCCTGGATCACTGCGATCATGAAATTGATCGCATCCCAGTCTTCCTGGCAAGCTACCATTCTCCGGACAAAATTTTCCGGTGATAGCACTTCACCTAGAGTTTCCTCTAGGTTCCTCCTTTCTTCCACGAACCTAGGACATTGGAAGAATACGTGCGCTGGGTCCTCCGGGACCCCGTCGCAGTTTGGACAATTAGGCGAGGTGTCCAATTTAAACCTGTACAGGTATTGACGGTATCCTCTATGGCCGGTGAGAAACTGGGTGAGATTATAATTGATCTCCCCATGCTTTCTCTCCAGCCACTCCCTGATGGAAGGGATCAACCTGTAAGTCCAACGACCTTTTTCTGACTGGTTCCATCGCTGTTGCCACCTGCTTATGGATCTCTCTCTTTCGGCTTTTTTCACCTGCGATAAGGGAGAGATGGACCTGGTGTTATAAATGTTCATCATTTCGGTTGCCAGGATGTCAATTGGCATCATTCCCGAGATGATGAACGCTGCATCGTCTGAGACGGTCCTGAAGGCAGAACACACCCTTAAGGCTGTTCTTCTGTAAACCCTACTCAGTTTATATGCATTTCCTAAAACCTGCAGCGCGTTTCCCCAAACTGGGACTGCATACAGCATGATAGAGCTCACCACCTTGGCTATGAGCAGCCTGCAAGTATGCCGCGGTCCTCCTACGTTCGGCATCATCCTTGCGAGAACCATACTCGTGGTGGATGCTTTTTTACAAGTATGCTCTATGTGCTGCTTAAAATTGAGTTTTCCGTCTATCATCACCCCCAAGTATTTGATGGCCGGCTTGGAAGTGATGATACGATCCCCGATTCTGACGCAGGCGTAATTTCTTTTGCGGCGCTTAGTGATGAGGACCGCTTCCGTCTTTTCCTCCGCGAGTGCCAGTCCAGCACTTTCCAGCCAAGCCTTAACAGCACTGATTGCTTCGCTTGAGTACAACTCAGCATCCTCGAGATGCTTTGCGACCACAACCAGTGCTATGTCATCGGCGTAACCCACCACCGTGGCTTCCTCCGGAACCGGAAGGTTAAGCACATCATTGTACATGATGTTCCACAGTAGTGGGCCCAGAACAGAGCCCTGTGGGACACCCGCGGAGACAATGTACTCCTTGGGTCCATCATCGGTATTATACCACAATGTTCGCTCGTGCAAATAGCTATCTATGATAGTGGCAAGGTAGGTGGGAACACCAATCGTCGCCAGAGACTTTCGTATAAGGTTCCAATTGGCCGAGTTAAAAGCATTCCTCACATCCAGGGTGACCACCACACAATATTTGCTGGTAGAACCCCTTCCGTGAATTGCATTTTCGGCCAAGCCAGTAACCATTCTGATGGCATCAATGGTTGATCTGGCTTTGCGGAACCCATACTGCCTATCTGAAAGGCCGCCTTGGCTCTCGACGACTGGGAGTAGTCTATTATAAATAACCCGCTCTAACATTTTCCCCATAGTGTCTAGAAGACATATGGGTCTATAGGAGGACGGTTCCCCTGGCGGTTTGCCAGCCTTAGGCAGCAACACCAGCTTCTGCCGCTTCCACGTCGCTGGAAAGATACCCTCGGACATGCACGCTTCGAACAGCTCCGCGAACATATCCGGTCTACATTTGACGGCAAGTTTGAGCGCCTTATTCGGTATGCCGTCCAGACCCGGGGCTTTGCTGTCGCCTATTCGACTGCAGATCTCCAGCAGCTCGTCCCTGGTGACTGGTGGAAACGGCGTCACATTTAGGGGGCGCTGCAAAGTGTTAGTACCCCGCTCTTGCTGAGGAAATAACCCCTGGATTATTTTCAACAAGAGCATAGGGCACGTGATCTGCGGTGATGATCGGCCTCTGAATCGTCCTGTCACGATTTTATAGGCGCTACCCCACGGATTTATGTCCGCTTCTAAACAGAGCTCCTTGAAACATTCCCTCTTACTCCGCTGGATGGCGAGCTTGAGGTTCTTGCGGGCTTCCCTATAGGCATACTCCTTTTGCCTTTGATCGATCCTACCTATTGCCCTCTGAGCCGTTCGTCTGGCTCTGTGGCAAATCGATCGAAGACTGGCAAGGTCACTATTCCACCAATAATTGGGTCTTCTAGTGTAGAATGAGCATCTCCTAGGCATCGACGCGTCACATGCCTTGGAGACGCTTTGTGTAACATGGAGAGCTCTATCCGTGGACGTGCCGGCTTTGCTAGGCAGGTCTAGCCACACTTCCATGAATGTTGGCTCATCCATCGCTTTTGCAGACCATCCTGGTGTTCCTCTGGATTTCGGCTTCCGGGGTGCGGGTCTCCTGCCTTGTGGCTCGGTCCTTAGTTCAAAGGTGATCGCCTGGTGGTCGCTGTACGTGAAGTCCTCGCTAACTTGCCAGGACATGCCACGTGCCAGCGCAGGGCTGACAAAAGTCAGATCTACAATTGAACCAGTTCCCCCTTTTCGATAAGTGTTTACATTGCCTTCGTTGGCCAGAACTACATCTAACTGGGCAAATGCTTCTAATAAGCACCGCCCCCTTGCGTTAGTCTCTTTGCTGCCCCACTCGATAGCCCACGCATTAAAGTCACCGGCTATCACCTTTGGACCTCGTCCCCTTGCGTCATGAACAAGATCATCTAACAATTCTTCAAACTCAGGAAGTGTGAGGCTCGGTGGAGCGTAGCAGCTATATACGAATATACCGCTTATTTTTGCCCACACAAAGCCACTAGCCGCCTGACGCATACTATATTGTATGGCTTGACGACCGCACGCCCATATCGCCGCTCCACCACTCGCATCTGTGACCCATACACCACCGTCAAGATTTCTGTACGGTTCACTAATGATAGCAACCTCCATCGCGGATTCGTAAGTGGTCTGCGCAAGCAAATCTTGTGCGACCCTGCAATGATTAAGGTTTGTTTGTATTAACCTCATTTTTTCACTGCAGTTACCGCCTTCCTAAATTCTGGGCATTTACCACTTCCGGCAATATGCCGGTTATCCCTTCCCTCCTTTTCTTCCCACAGAATGCATTTGGGGTCTCTATTGCACTCCTTGGCAATATGTCCTTTTTCCCCACACCGTCGACATCGATCGGACCGATCGATGCCGGTAGTGCATGCCTTCGCAAAGTGTCCAAACATTAGGCATTTGAAGCACCTTTTTAAAGAGATCTGTTCCCTTAGTCGGCAAACAACCCATCCAATCCGAACCTTCCCCACGGCCAGCAACTTCTGTGCTGACTCTACTGGCAGTCGCAGTGTGGCCGTTTGAGTACCGCCATAAGCTTTTCTTAGGCTCACGATAGATGCTTCCCCAAATTCCTCCAACTTGAATTGTTCCTTCAAGGCAGTGCAGATCTCTTCTCTGGATGTTACCTCATCGAGATCCTTGCACTGGATATAGATCTCATGTTTTTGGGAACGAACCGCGACATTTTCCCCAAGTGAGTTTAAAACTTGGTTACGAAAGCCGTCAGTTTTCCCCACGCTGGATTTTTTCAGTTCAAACATGAGATCCCCTTTCTGGGTCCTCCGGATTTTGCTGACATTTCCGCCTAGGTCTTTTAGGTCGGGGTCAGATTTCACCTTCTTTAGTATCTCCGCATACGTTAGATGTCCTTTGCTGGAGATTACAATTGCCTCCGGGCGAATTCGCATCTTTGGTTTCTTGTCTCTTTTCTTGTTCACGACCTTAGTCCAACCACCGCTCTTATTTTCTCTCGGTTTCGCTTCGCTAGCCGACGTTCCTACTTTGGGCACTTTGGGCCCTTCTGAACTTTTAGTTCCGTTTGTTGGACTAGTCGAGACTCCTTTCTTCCTTTTTGGTGCCTGTTGATTCACCAAAGCTTCGCCCTCTTTGTCTCGCACTCGCTTACTTGATCGAAGATCGGTGACCTTCTGCTTTGGTGTCACTTGGGTCGCCTGTGACACTGTTGAGGCTGGAATGTCCGGCTTTTCTTTAGGCTTTGTTACTTCTTCCTGGGACCTACTGTAAAGCACCCTGATGGCTCTCACCATGTTCTTGATGGCTTGGTGCACGTTGTGCTTGTCCTTGATGAATTCGGACAGCTCAACTATTTTAGTCCCAAGCTGCATAAAAGGTAGTTCTTCTGGGTCAGGGCTCTGTTCTCGGTGAGTCCTGGCCAGACTACTCCTTTTACTGGCTCCTTCACATTTTTCAATTGCTGAGCTCCCATGAGCTTTCTCTTTTGCCGGCTTTGATATTGGAGGAGATCGTAAAATTGATGAGCTTCTCCTGAATGGATCTATTTGCTGCTGCTGGAGTACCTCTTGATCAGATCCGATGGGTGTCGAAATCGCCTTTTTTGGCCAGCTATCTCCTTTTAGTCCATCATTCTTTGCCTTTGCAATTGGTGTTCTTGGCAGAGTCGTGCTTCGTTTGAACACCTCCTTCTCCAAATCTAAAACACTTGTAGTATTAGATGCAACGGTGGCCAAGTTGTCCACCACCGAGGCACTGCGGTCGAGGGATATCGACGGCCGGGAGCCCGCTTGCTCAGTCCCAAAAGCCGCCGGTACTGGGGTTCCGAGCCCCTGCACCGTAACTTTACTCCTTCTCAATTCGTTCATGTTGGTTTTATTTTCTGGGTGTCCTTCCCATAGCCATTTTGGTCCACGCACCAGAGATGAGCAAACACTAGCCCATGCACAGTCAGAAAAGAAAAGTGCATGAACACATATTTACACATCAATAGGTATGCCCCTATCCGCCACCTGGGGTCGCGCCTGATGGGAGATCTGGCCACTCCTCACAGGTCTGTCTGTCTGTCTGTCTGTCTGTCCGTCACACGCATTTTTCTCGGAGACGGTTATAGCGGTTGACACCAAATTTGGTAAAAAGGTGGGAACTGTGAACGCTCACGCATGCAGTGAATTACATCCTTTTACGTCGAATTTAAGGGGGGGGGGGGTCCCCATACATGCAAATTACACAATTTTTTTTCATCAAATATAGTCATGTGGGGTATCAAATTAAAGGTCTCGATTAGTACTTTTCAAAGTCGATATTAGTTTTGACATTTGTTGGAAGGGTGGGGAGCGCGGGGGTTTGAAAGTGATCACTTCTTTAAGGGGGCCATTCTCAGAAACTACTAAACCGAAAAATCTGAAAAAAAAATCAGGAGGCTGCCACTATATGGTGCCTGGGCTCCGAAATACCTTCCATGCCGATATCTGTTTAAATAAAGTTAATAATAGTATATTACTACAATTTTTTGCAATTGGTTAGAAACCCCCCTTAAGTTCATCCTAGTACCATGAAATTTTGCAGTGATATAGGCTATAATATGGAGCATGATCTTGCCAAGTTTGGTGGAAATCGCACTATTACGAACAAAGTTATAATACCTCAAATTTGTTGCTTCTTTGAAAATTGAAGACTATGAATGTCAATATCACTCGAAAGTGGATACTCTCACATAATATATGGATATATTACGTGCTACGTACTAAGAAATACACAAAACCTTTCGTACCTGAAGCGTCCAGCTTCCGGTCTCCCGACTTGTTTATATTTGATGCTGGTTAAATTGTTTTCATTCGCTGATAATATTAAACTCAGAGCGTGAAGCGTATGAGGGTGACCATTATCAACACAGGGCTTTCCATCAAATGATTTATTTAAATCGCTTTCTAGAAAATAGAGGGCAATGGAATTTTTAGCTATATTACACGGAGCTGTCGTGCACTCGTCGCTTCTCACATCTTTTTCTTTTTCTTCAGCCTTCAGTTCACAAGCGGGGTCGGCTCGTGATGATCGGTTTCGTCATTTTATTTTATCAAATGCCTGATCAGGATGTAATCACGAGACCTTTAAATCCCCATCCAGCGTTTCAAGCCACCATTGTTTTCGCGGATTTTGGTTACTTGCCATTGCTTTCGTTATTCCTGCCCTTCGAGATACTTAAATCGCTGAGTTCTGGCAATGGCAGTAACCTGCCCAGAACTGACCGATTTCAATATCTCGGGTCAATGCTATGAGCCAATGGAGAACTACGTTATGCTCCTCACATAGGGAAACACAAAACCTTTTATACCTGAAGCGTCAAGCTTTCGGTTTCCCGACTTGTTTATATTGAATATTGAACTGACTGATAACAAAATTAAATTGTTAAACAACGGTCTTGCGTTCGCGGTACCACCAACCAAGGTTGTCGACGAAACCGTGGTTAATATTGAGGCGGGTATAAAATTCTTGGATAACGAAACCAAGGATGAAATTCGTTCGGGTCTAACTAAAATCATTCGGAATAACGCGATTTAAAAACAGTACGTGAACTTCGCGATAAACCGTTATACTTTCTCAAGGCGGACAAGGGGAACAACGTCGTCGTCATGGAAAAAACTAAGTATGACCAGGCAGTTTTTCGAAAATTGGAGAGTGGAAACTTCTTCGAGCTGAGGAACAACCCACTGCCCGAATCCATCAAAAGGGTTGATCGAGCGTTGAAGGAAGCTAGTGTGGTATTCCCGAATATTGGACGACTCCGAATGCCGAATCCTGCGCTTCCAAGAATCAGATGTCAACCGAAGATCCACAAGGAAGGAGATGAGATGCGAGAAATCATTGCGGACTCGAACTCACCGACGTACAATATAGCGAAGTGGTTGAGTGAGGTTGAATGAGTGCCAGAACCTTGGGACGACGAATAGTAAGTACTCAGTTGCTAACTCCCATGAATTAATAGAGAAGCCTCAACGCATTGAGAGGATGGGTGATGACGAGGTGATGGTGTCGTTCGATGTAAAGGCATTGTTTCCCAACACACCAGTGAAAGAGTCAATTTTCGAACTCGAGAGATGACTGAACCAGTTTGGATCTGGCCCGGAATGGAGAAGAAAAGTTCGTATCTATGCTAATCTTGCCAGGCTCTGCATGAACGAAAACTATTTTACATTTCAGGACAGATTCTACAAAACTACTTCGGGAGTAGCGATGGGGAACCCCCTCTCGCCGTTACTTACTGAAAGATTCATGTCATCAATTGAAGAAGAAATTGAATCCAGGGGAATAATGCCCAAAGTATGGTTTAAGTATGTAGACGACGTATTTGCGATCGTTAGAAGGGACGACGTAGACATGGTCATCTCCTCTATAAACAAGACCATTGAGAAATTGATTGGAAGGAAAGTCAGGCAACACAATAGGCATGCCTATACAACGCTAGAAGGAAGTAACCACTAGACGAATAAGTATCTCATATTCCTACCTATTTAACAACATCAGGAATTGGGTAAAAAAGTACCAACTGGAAATCGTAGGTTCGAGTCGATCGTCCACCTTGCGGTGTTTACTGGGAAGCGTTAAGGATCCTTTGGTAGCGGACGAAAAAAGCGGGATTTACCGAATAACGTGCAGCGACTGCAATAAAATATACATAGGACAAACGAAACGCCTGATAACGATGACATTTAATGAGCACATCAAGGAAGCGGTAAATTGTGTTCGGAAACAAAAGTCGTCCATAAGGTCATCAGTGGCAGCGCACATAGTCGAAGAAGCCCATATCATTCAACGCGATAACCTTGAACTCTTGCGGCATACAAACCGAACGACAACCTTGGACCCTTGGGAAAGTCTAGAAATTCTGAGAGAAGACGCGACGCGGTTATTGAATACAGATTCCGGTAATTGCCCCTCAAAATTAATAAGACTTGCCGCGGTAATTAATAGATAATTAGGTTAATAATTTAATATTTTTTTTTGTGTTAAAAAGTAATTTAGGTAATTAGTGTTTTTAGTATAAATAGAACCTTAGAATCGCAATTGTTTTCAGTAGCTTTGTACTGATGAAGGGAGTAAGTTGCTCCCTAAATATATATACATAATAAAATAAAATTGTAGTTTGGAGTAAGCTACTGGTCTATCAGTTTTAGACTTAACTACAAACAGAAGGCAATATCTAACATTTCAGATTTAAGAAAGAAATGGTCACTTTCCACCCCCGAACTCCCGACCTTTCCAACAAATATTAAAACTGAGATCGCCTTCGAAAAGTGCTGACCAAGACTTTTCATTTGATATCCCACATGTCCATATTTGATGAAAAAAAAATTGCGCCCTCTTTTGCATGTGTGAATACCCCTCCTAAATTCGACGTTGAAGGATGTAATTTACTGTATGCGCGAGCGTTCACAGTTTCCACTTTTTCAGCAAATTTGGTGTCAGTCGCTATAGCCGTCTCCGAGATAAATGCGTGTGACGGACAGACAGACGACGGATAGACAGACAAATTTGCACAGTGGTCCACGAACAAACGTGGGCTCTCCAGACAGGACCACTTTCAACCAAATTGACCACATGCTGATCGAACACCGCCACCTCTCAGCCTTGATGAATGTCAGACCATATAGGGGGGCCAATATAAACTCGGATAACTATCTCATTGGCATGATGCTCCAAGCTCAAATAACAACACCACCTAGAATCCCCTCTAACAATCAGGTGAGAGTGAACACTGAAGCCATCTAGAATCCCCCAGCCCCACAGCAAAACCTTTAAGAGGGAAATGGATGTCACAATAACCGTAGTCAACGGAGCGGTTTTTTTGACAATGAATGTAAGCTAGCAACAGAACGGAAGAATGCTGTATACTGAGTAATGTTGCATTCTCAAAGAACGCGGGCAGAGATTTATCACGAACAATGTCGAGCAGAGAAGCGACTTCACAGACGGAAAAAGGAAGCCTAGGAGAACCAACAGATTTGTAAACTAGAAAAGTAAAGGAGGCAACCGCACCAGGCGCGCAAGTTTTACTAACAAGTCGGCAGGACGAAGCCTTATACACCTCGATGCTGATCCTGCCGAGATAAAAAGGGAAATCTGATTTTCGACAGAATGGGCATATTGGAGCGATGAGATATTCTTTCTGAATTAAATAATTAAAGAAGGACACATTCGATCATGGCTCGTAAAATGGTAGAGTGAATTAGCTGAAGGGCAGAAACTTGAATCGGCATTAAAAATTAACGAAGGTGCTATGATTAACATCTTTGTTAAGGGGGGAGTACAGTGTAGAGGGTAAAAAAGAACGATTTTTTTGGTCTTAACAAAATCTTTATCTGAGTGAAATTATGCGGCGTTTCCAACGATTAATTAATTGAAATAATTAAAACTTGTTGTTTCTTTTTCGTTGGTGTGAATTTTTATTCTTGCAAATACCGATATTTCGGGAATCACTTGTTCTCTTCATCAGTGTCAACAAGTTGAAACTTTCTTTATTTATTTCTTCCCGAACTACGAGCGCTGAATTAAAAAAATTCGTCGTTTGTGTTTGCAAGCGCGCGTTGTCTGCTTTGATGTTTCTGCTTGTCAGCTGGTCAGCGGGTCAGCTGCGGACTGGCTGGCGCGCACTCGCTTCCCTTGAGTAGGGGAGCTAAGAACGAGAACTTTCCTGCATGGTGGGGGTTCAACGCCTCTTATAAAGCAAAATTACTCAAGCTAGGTGTTCGTACTATTTATAGAAAGGTGTTGTTATCGTTTATTGACAACTGTTTGGTTAGGTTGTTTACGTTTTGAAAGTACCTTCATTTTGGCAAATTTTTATTATTCCGTGAATAATAAAAATATTCGAGTGATACCAAATTTGGTGGAAAGGTGGGAACTGTGAACGCTCACGCATACAGTAATTTACATCATTCACGCTCAAACTTAAGGGGGGTCCCCACATATGCAAAAAGGGAGTGCCCATTTTTTCACCAAATATAATCATGTGGGGTACCAAATGAAAGGTCTCAATTAGTACTTTCCCAGGCCGAAGTTCGATCGATCAGAAAGGAACTAAAACAAGCAACCAACGCCCTGGACGCTAAAAAAAAAAAAAATTCTACGGGAATCAACATTCCAAGGACGACGCGGAGGAAGGTAACTAAGCTTAAACTTCAACATCTGCAAGAAAACTTCGTATAATCACCAATTTGTTCTTTCCATATCACAGAACTTTGTGTATGTCATTTTAGAGTTCTTCTCGGTATTTAGTGTTCCTTCAGGAAACAGTTAGTTGTGGAAAGTGTCATGGAGAAATGCAATTCATGATCTTTCAAGAACGTGAGCTAGGATTTAGAAGAAATGTACAGTCCAGTTCAGGAAAGTGCAAATCTGTTGAGATACCATCTTTTCCCTTTGTAAAGAATGGTTATGGGGTAAATCTAAGACTGTGTTTTGCTACGAAGTTGCTTGGAATTCATGCTGGTGTTACTTTGTTTTGTCAAATTGTGGACATGCACATGCCAGCCGTCAAAAGTTACTTCTATGAGCTAACCAAGAAGATACGAGAAGCTTCAAGTGTAGCTATATTTTATTGTATGACCAAAGTTGCTACAGAGGAAAAAAAGCAAATTGAACTCAGGCCAGGTTATAAGATGAAGTTTGGATAAAGAGAGGATTTTCTTCTTTATTTGGTCTTGTAATAGTTGCTATAGGAGTGCCCTGAGTGCAATACTAACTATGAAGGGGGCGGTGGGGGAATGGAGGTCAAAGGCATTCTTGAAATTTTTCCAAGTTCAGTAGACTTGAGAGGTGTTCGCTATCTGGACTACACAGCTGATAGTGGCACAATCATAAAGCAATCTCTGAGGCTAAACCATATGGAGAAGAGCATCCTGTTAAAAAAAAAGAATGTGTTAACCATGTTAGCAAAAGAATGGGATGGAGAGTTAGGAACTTAGTAAACTTCTTTGAAAGAGAAAGACAAATTGAATGGAGCGCAGTTCTCCAAATATTATGGAAATTCAATTAGAAGCAACCCTTTTGAGATTGGAGAAATGAAGAAGGCTATAATGTCCACCTATTTCCTCCGTGCCTCAACTGACAATGGCCCGAAGGCTATAATGTCCACCTATTTCCTCCGTGCCTCAACTGACAATGGCCCTCAGCACTTTTACTGCCCGCAAGGTGAAACTTGCACCAAAGACACTCTTCAATGGCAAAGCGATAGTCGAAACTGTTCGCAATATTGCTGTCCGCCCGATCAATGAAAGGCACTTCACTTTCATGAAAATTATGGAAGAGTTAGGTATGACCACAGCAAGCCAATGTTTCGGTGCAATGGAAAAGAAAAATGCAAAAAGGATTGCAAAGTCAGAAGTTCAAGCAGTAGGTGTAACAAAAGAAGCGAAGATTTCCCCTAGAGAAGCTAGGAAAAGAGCCCAGGAGGAAGCCATCAAAGAGGATGACTGTATGGCCCGAGAATTGATTCAGATTGGTAAGAATCGTTTTATCTAAGTTTTCATAAAGAATTCGCTCCTCTTTTAAGGTTTTGTGTAAAAGAAAACCTTATTAAAATCGGTTCGTCTATAGCGATTGACACCAAATTTGGTGAAAAAGTGGAAACTGTGAAAGCTCATGCATACAGTTAGTTATATTTTTCTACGTCGACTTTAAGGGGGGGGGGGCATACATGCAAAAGGGAGGCGTAATTTTTTTTTCATCAAATATGGTCATGTGGGGTATCAAATGAAAGGTATTGGTTTGTACTTTCCGAAGCCGACCCTAGTTTTGACAAGGTGGGGACAAAGGTGGGAAATGCGGAGGTCGAAGGTGATCATTTCTTTAGCGGACCCATTTTCAGAATCTACGCAACCGAAAAATCTGAAAAAAATCAAGAGGCTGTCACTATATGGTACCTACGCTCTGAAATACCCTCCATACCGATATCTGTTCAAATACAGTTAATAAGAGTATATTACTATAATTTTTGGTAATTGGCTGCAGAACCCAATTAAGTTCACCCTAGCATCATGAAATTGTGTAGCAATATAGGGTATAATACGGAGTTCGGTAAAAATTGCACTATTATTAGCAGAGGATGAAGGTAAAATTTCAATATCGCACGAAAGTGGATAATATAGGCATATATTACGTGCTAGGTTCTAATAGGACAAATGCAATCTCAAATGACTTTATAAACGAAATACACAAAACCTTTCATACCTGAAGCGCCCAGCTTCGGGTTTCCCGACTCATTTTTTAAATCAATTTGTCTCAAAATGCCGTTTTTTAAAGCGGCGGACGCTCCTCAGGGCGTAAAAATAGAGATAATTTAATGCAGTTTGCGGGAAATAAAGCTAACACATGCTATTCTCGTGTGAACCCCTTCGTTAGTATATTTTTACTCAGAAATGTTTTTTTTAAACTTCAAAATTAATTAACGAGTACCAAACATAGTACTCCTAACTCGAAACCGTCGCCCTCGGGGGATTCCTCAAAAGCAAAGACCGACAGAAACATTGGTCACCGGGAACCGACTGAGAAGCAAAAGCCCACTGGAGTCCTGATCAAGAGCCAGTACCAGAAGTCCGTGCATATTCTCCGCAAGATTGCTAAGAATAAGGAAGCCGGTACTTTCAACGAGCGAGATGAAAAGGTCCTCGCTAAATACCAAGCGATCGTTGAGGAATATAACAGCAAACGCTTGGCAGATGAGCAGAAAACGAAGCCCACATTCAAACGCAATCGATCTTAAGACGAGGTCGAACAAGATCACAAGCAGAGCAGAGTGGGCAACTGCAAAACCCTTCAGTGACGTGGCCAGGAGCCACTTACGAGTGGCGCTGGGGGATGGCAATTCCACTAGCGGGAAACTAGTGCCGGAGGCGTGGACCAGCGTTGAGGCTAGGCTGTAGGAGATGATCAATAAGCACCTCCTTAACGGCAAAGGCTAACACACGGGATCCATCTACTGCTTTGTTTTCTGTCAGGTGGTCCCTGGGTTCCACGTTATTAGTTACGAGGACAAATTTTCCAAGGACTTTCTAAGTACCGTGCGTCGCTAAGATCAGCAGGGGATGGGAAGCTCGCATTTGGTTCCCGAAGACCCGCACGGATAAACCCCAGGATTTCCATGGACGACTAGGACGGACGGAGGAGGAAGCCCAAATAAACAGCCAGCCTTTTCTGCTCCGTATAAACCAGATTATAAAATATGGTTCGGAGTCAGAAACGCAAAGATGAAAGTGTCCCGCTCTGCAAAACCGGACGACGACCTGAATCCAATTGACATCGCCCCTGAGCTGTTGGAGGCGATGAGGACTGACGGTCTGAGGGGGACTGACGAATCGGAGGCGACCGAACCAATAAAAGGTTCCAAAGCAAATATTATTATTTATTCAACAGCACGAGAGATGTTGATCAGGACAGACTTAGAGCATATATCCTCGCAAAGAAGAGTCTGCACGCATTTCTGTGTCTGGACCTGAGTTCCAGGGACCTGGTCATGGTTAAGCTGAAGCACACGGGAGCAGAAAACTTATATATTTCCCCCCGCTTACATGGCTCGCGATCAATAAGCTTCGCCAGAATAAAAATAATGTTTGACGGCCATCAAAGCAACCAAGAGGGCAACCTTCAAACCTTTCAGAGACCTCAGGAGGATCGACTGGAGAAAATTTGGTCAAGTTATGAAGAACAATGGGATCTGGGAATTTGGACCGCCTATAACAAAGCCTGATCACGAGAGGTCTTATGTCGCGTGCAAATGCATACAAGATTATGGCGGTGTGCACGGAGCACTGGCTCATAGGGGACCATGCCGCCAGACTCGGCATACCCTACAATTCGCATTGCCGAAGCTACGGATAAGAGGGGGAAATCCTGAGCGACTTCCTTTGCGATTGCTCTAGTTAGAGTCACGCTACGGACACTGGATCAACCAGTCTTTGGGGGACCTCAGAGAGATTTGTAGATGCAGATTAGGAGAGCTGCTTTCCTTCGTGAAGGGCTGGGTCCGTAGATTTGGGACCGCTGGACTCTACCTCCTTGCGTTCATAACAACCGTCACTGTCTTAGTAGTTTATTGCATGGAAACGGCGCACCACAGCACTAATTAGATGCCTATCTGTCTACCCATCCATATTAACTAGGCTACACATTTTTGTCTTTTTTAGCCTTTTATAGAATCAGGGAATACTTTCAGTGAATTTCGATCCCCCTAACCAAAAGTATTCCGATTATAGACGACTTTTCAACCAGGGCAAATTGGAAGACCGGCGGCGTGTTGCAAGGTTATGACTCAGTATTCTTTACCGACGGATTAAAGATGGCCTGTCGAGTCGGCGCGGGGGTTTTCTCGAATACACACAGTGTATCCAAGTCGTATGGTCTCCCAAGTTTCGCTAGTGTATTCCAGGCAGAAGTACTAGCGGTACTGGGTACTAGGGAAGCCTGTCGATGGCTGGAGCGAGATTCGAGCCCCAAGCGTAACATAGCCATTCTGACCGACAGCCAATCGGCCATCAAGGCCTTGTACTCAGCGACGACATCCTCCAGGTTGGTGGGGCAGTGCAGAGACGCGCTGAACCGTCTTTTTTTTTTTTGAGGAGGTGGAAATCTTCAAAAGACACTGGCCTGAACACGCCAGCGTGTGGGATTCTTACCCACTAAGATCATAATTAATCTCACCATGCCGTCTCTCTTACCACTCATTGATAGCATGGATATGTGCCCACCGACCCTTTCCCTAAAGGAGAGATAGACTTCGCACTATATATATTCGTCATCTCATCTGCCAGGATGTCCAACGTTCGGCATCATTCTTGCCAGGGTCATACTCGTAGTGGATGCTTTGTCGTAGACATACTGCACGTGTGGCTTATAGCTAAGCTTCCCATCTATCATGACTCCCAAGTATTTGATCGCAGGCTTAGAAGTGATGATATGATTCCCAATTTGAATACGGGCAAAATTTCTTTTACGGCGCTTGGGGTTGAAGACCGCTTCCGTTTTTTCCTCCGCAAGTGTCAGACCAGAACTCTCTAGCCAACCCTTAGCAGCACTGATCGCTTCGCATGAATATAACTCAGCATCTTCGAGATGTTTTGCGACGACAACCAGTGCTATATCATCGGCGTAGCCCACCACCGTGGCTTCCTCCGGAAGGGGATGATTAAGAACATCGTTGTACACGATGTTCCACAGCAGTGGGCCCAGTACGGAGCCCTGTGGGACACCCACGGAGACAACGTACTCCTGGGATCCGACATCGATGTCATACCAAAGCCTCCGTTCTTGTAAGTAGCTGTTAAGAATAGCTGCAAGATAAGCGGGAATACCAATCTTCTCATATCCAGGGTCACTACTATGCAATATTTGCTAGTACTGCCCTTTCCGTGGATTGCATCTTGGGCCAAGCCAGTAACCATTTTGATGGCATCAATGGTTGATATGGCTTTACGAAACCCATACTGCCGATCTGAGAGACCTCCCTGGCTCTCAACAACCAGAAGTAATCTATTATAGATTACTCGCTCTAGCATTTTGTCCACAGTGTCCAAAAGACAAATACTTCTGTAGGAGGTTGGTTCACCTGGATCAGCCTTAGGCAGTAGCACCAACTTCTATCGTTTCCATGATGCAGGAAATATCCCATCGGACATGCACGCTTCGAACAACTTAGCGAACATGTCCGGTCTGCATTTCACGGCAAGCTTAAGGGCCTTATTCGGCACGCCATCCAGACCTGGAGCTTTGTTATCTCCTACCCTAACGCAGATCCCCAGCAGCTCGTCACTGGTGACTGGCGGCATTGCCGTGTCGTTCAGAGGTCGCTGGTAGCCGTCTATGCCCTCCTCTTGCTGAGGAAATAACCCCTGGATAATTTTTAACAAGAGTGAAGAGCACGTGATCTGCTGAGATGATCGGACTCTGAATCGCCCCATCTTGATTCTATAGGCAATCCCCCACGGGTTTATGTCCACTTCTAAACAGAGCTCCTTAAAGCATTCCCTCTTGCTCCATTGGATGGCGAGCTTGAGGGTTTTGCGGGCTTCCTTACAGGCGCGCTCTTTTTGCCCTTGGTCGATTCTGCCTACCGCTCTTTGAGCCGCTCTTCTGGCTCGGTGACAGGCTGATTGAATGCTGGCCAGTTCAGCATTCCACCAGTAGTTTGGTCTTCTACTGGGGAATGAGCACCTCCTCGGCATGGATGCGTCACAGACTTTGGCGATGCATTGGGCCACATGGGCAGATCTTTCCGTAGAGGCGCCTGTTTTATTAGGCTGATCTAACCACACCTCCATGAAGGTCTGCTCATCCAGAGCTTTAACGGACCAACTTGACATCTTTCTCGGTTTCGGGCATGATGGTCTTATGCCGGTGACTCCACCCATAGCTCAAAGAAGATTGCCTGGTGATCGCTGTGGGTGTAGTGCTTGCTGACGCACCAAGACATACCACGTGCCAGTGAAGGGCTGACAAAGTTAGGTCTACGATTGAGGTAGACCCCCCTTTCTGAAAGGTGTTTACATATCCTTCGTTCGCCAAAACTACATCCAACTGTGCGAAAGCGTTTAATAGACTGCAGCCCCTTGCATTTGTCTCTCTGCTACCCCACTCACGAGCACAAGCATTGAAGTCACCGGCAATTACCCTTGGACTACGACTCCAGCCAATCGGCCATCAAGGCCTTGTAGTCAGATACGACATCCTCCAGGGTGGTCGGGCAGTGCAGAGACTCGCTGACCCGTCTGGGCGGCACGCTCAAGGTCATCATCCTCTGGGTTCCCGGGCATAGAAACATGGAGGGAAATGAGCGGGCTGATGGATTGGCCAGGCGAAGCTCTGCTCTTGGTAGCCCTTTGGAGAATATAGTCGGTGTTCCGCTGGTAGTTGTCCGGGGCCGAGTCTACTCGCACTACCTAGCAGCCGTAAGCCTAAGATGGCGAAGGCTTACGAGCTGTGCCAAGTCAAGGAGAATTTGGCCCGCTTATAACATAGCCCGATCACGAGAACTCCTATGCCAGACGCGTGCAAATGCATTCAAGATTACAGCGGTCTGCCCGGGGCACTGGCCCATAGGGAACCATGCCGCCAGATTCGGCATACCCTACAATTAGCATTGCCGAAGCTGCGGAGAAGGAAGGGAAACCCTTATGCACTTTCTCTGCGATTGCCCGGCTCTAGCTAGAGTCAGGTTACGGACACTGGGTAAACCATTCTTTAGGGACCTCAGAGAGATTTCTAGCTGAAGGGTGGGGGAGCTGCTTTCCTTCGTGGATGCTATCGGCTGGGAATACAGCTAAGACCAAATAACAAACTTGCACCTCCACCTGATAGAAAATACTGATAGTGAAACATTTCATTAATTCAGTGCAAAAAGATTGAGATTCGTACGTCGATGGTATTAAGGATATTTTTGTGGAAATATCCAAGGCGTCTTTCACGGAGTTATACCATTTCACTTTCATTTCCTATTAAAATTGGATCATTATAAACATAACAATAGGAAAAGTTTCGAGAGTGAAGTGGGTTAAATTAAATGTTGAGCCAGGAGACTTCCGAATTGTACTTATCCGAATCTACCCTTCAAAGTTCGAAGCCATGATGTATATGTATCAGTGTGGCCGCTTCCACTACATGCAATGAATTTCAAGTTTTAGTCGAATGAAATCAAAAGAGGGGGTTTGAGCGCAAACTCGAATTTGATGACGTCATAAGAATTAGGTCACAGAATATCGGTCAGGCATTATGCAAGTTGTAAAATGTTGAGCAGGATACAGGGATACTCTTCGAACTAACTGAATTCCCGCATAGAACTCCGCTATGTGGCTGCTCCACGCTAATCCTTATCGCATCTACTACAGCTAGCTAACATCCTAGGCAATTTGCAGTATCCCAGAATTACTTTAGGGATGATGTTGAGTTTTTCCGATACATAAGCCCCGAATACCGAAAATATACAATTTAGGTTGTATTGGTTCGGGATTTTATGCAGCAAAAAGGATGCTTCCCACTTTGTGTAGGGGAACATGAACATGACGAGTTTTTTTGCTGGAGGAATGAATAAAAGGAAGGTAGCCTCCTATGGAAACTAGCAACAGGTGCACAGACGAATCTAGGACGAGGATTACGCGTAACTACTAATCAAAGGTGAAGTATTTACGCTTTTTAATTGATGCAAAGGATGATTGGATGATCCCGAGGATTTCCATGCAGCTCTGCTTTTAAAAGGGATTAGCTGTAAATGGAACATCAAATAAAATTTAATTGGCATCGGGTATTCTACTTTCAGAGAAGTTTGTTTTGTCATCGCCAAAAAAGTGGGTCTAATTCAGATACATTCCATGTGACAATTGACACTGTTTTCCACTATGCTCCCTTGCGTTTTCACCACCGGCATAAATGAAGTATAAAAATGGCATATTGAGGCCGTTCTCATTTCAATCAAATTTATGATTGACGAAGCGGAGCTGCGGTTGAAGCAAAAAGCTTAGGCGATAAACTTAGATTTAGGGCGGATTCAATTTAGTCGATCGGCAAACAATATTAAAAGTAAATAATATTCGAAAGGTTGAGCAGATGATGTCCTGAGAGGGTCCTTTTTTTCTAAACAAGTTAGTACCGGGATATGGTAATCAATTCGTTATCATTGTTATGGGTCAAAATTGCTTAAGGTTTATGGTGGGTGAGAAGGAAATTTATTTTGATGGAAGGTTGCTAGGCTAGAGTCCATCGCACCGGGGGTGAAGAACAGTTTTCAGAGTCGTTTAGATAGAAGTGTCGTCTTTTAGATACCAGCGAGTGAATGCATCCGAGTTGATTGATAGGGAGAAACTTAGCGAAATCTTAAGAGGTAAATGTGGGATCATAGAAGCAAACGAGACTACGATTTGGTCTCTTGTTTCAACAGTGAAAAGAGTTTTCCTAGGGCCTGAGTTCAAAGACGCAGGATAGTATTTTCATGTATTTTCCGTTGTTGTCTTCTTTTTAAATGAAGTAAGCAAGAAACCGACAAGAATCCCCGCAACATCGAACACGTATGCAGAATGGTGTATTTCTGCATAGTTTGAACAAGACAGCCTAAGAGTCCCACGACATCGATAGAAGTCATGAGGGATTTAAGTATAATACAGCTGATAATTTTATGGGAACTACAACCATCCGCTCAAGACGCCAAATTTCTATGATTTCCCGAGCCAGTGGCTCATAGTTCACCTTCTTCTCCAAGTGCTTCCATTCCATTCGCTATTATGAGGGATAGCGACATCAATAATATAAGCGGAGCGACCCGTCTTGTCAACTAACAGCACGTCAGGCTTGTTGTGCGATATATGGATCAGTTAAAACTTGCCGGCCCCAATACATGTCAGAAGGAAAACTATCAAGTATTGCTTCCGGCTCACATCGGTAAAGCAGACATGTTTCCGTGATCAGGTTGATAGAGCCAAATGGCGAAACCGATCACGACGAGCCGACTCCGCTTGTGAACAGTACAAAGGCTAAAGAAAAAGAAGAAGTTTCCGTGATCAGGTTTTGATAAATCGCCTTACATACAGCATTATGCTTGTTCATCTATTGCACCGGTGCCATAACAATATAGTCAGAAATGAGATGGTTCAACGTCTTTACCGCCGAACCACACATTCTGCACTGATGGTTCTCCACCCGTTCTTTCATTCTGAGCTTTTTATAAGTTCGGGTGTCGATTACGCTGTCCTGAATGAATCAGTCCACAGTCTGCCTTACAAACAGCCGTATGCAAGGGACTCGGCTGCTTTTTGTTGTAAAAAGAAAGTGCGTATAGAGTCGACTTGGTGATTATGTTGTGCCACTACGTCAACCACGCCTTGGCCTCCGATGTCACGAGGCAGGTTCTTCCGCTCCACGGCAGAATTAGGGTCATGCATTCGGAATTTGGACATAGTAGCCCGTATGGACGCTGGACGTTTTCCAGGTTCGTTTTCGTCCAAGACAATCTTCCGAATCCAGATATCAATGAAGGGATAGCGAATATGTTCAGTGTGCTTATTTTATTCTTCCCCGAGAGATACGATTTCAACATCAGCTTTACACGTCGCAGGAATTCAGACAGCAGACTCAGACCCTTCAGATCACCAATTTGAGCATGGGTTCGTTGCTGAATTCCTAGGTACTTGTAGAAGCACACTGGTTCTACGAAAAACGGAAGGCAAAACCAGCCGAGGTGAATGCGGATTTCCGAAAAGCCATCAGGAGATAGTTGTGTGGCAAGTGGCAACAACGATGGGATAACTCCGACAAGGGCCGATGGACCCATACATTGATCCCGTGTATCGAGAAATGGGTCAACCGAAAGCACGGAGAATTGAATTACCACCTGACACAGTTCCTTACGGGACACGGTGGCTATAGGAAGTACTTGCATCGCTTCGAGTTGGACGAGTCTCCCAACTGTTCTGAATGCGGTGCTACACCCGAGGACCCGGAGCGCGTTATGTTCCATTGTCCCAGATTTCTGCAGCAGAAAAGGAGGTTGAACAGCATCTTAGGGGCGGACATCGAGCCCTCCAACCTGGTGGAAGAGATGCTGACTTCGGAGGAAAACTGGATGGCGGTAAATGAGGCAGTAGCCGTGGTGCAGACAAAACTCCTGGAGTTGGATCGAGCTCGGAAGACGGCGCGACGGAGACGTGACATGGACGAGCTGGTATAGCGAACCAGAGCCTCCCCGCGAAGTAATACTTTACGGTGGTCCCGCGGGGAGGGGCGGAAGAATGGGGGTGGTTTTAATCGGTACGAAACCTACACGCTGCTGCAACCTGGTGCAGCAGCGTCCTTCTAAGATTTCCGCCTCCATCCATAAAAAAAAGGTACTTGTAGAAGTCTGTCTCGGTCATAGCTTGGATATGGAGGTCACCAATGCTATGTCCAGCTTGGATTCGCCACTTGTCTAATCCAAATTCCAAATTCAATATTGATAAAAGACTCCTAAGGTGATCATCAGTACCAGCATACAACTTGATGCCATCTAAGTTCATCAAGTGTGTCAGGTCGCACTTTGCACCGAGGCCATATTTTATTGCAAAACCATGCCCTCTAGCATCATTCAGTAGCCATGAAAGGGGGTTAGTGCCATGGAAAACCAAAGGGCACCCAACGAATCTCCCTGGAAAATGTCCTTCCGTACATGGATAAGCTCTGAGGTATTGATACCCTCATATGAATGTACTGATAGCGTGGACAGTGTCTTTCTTAGGGATAAGGTAGGTAATCCCCACATTGAAAAAGGGTGAAAATTCCTCCGGCTGACGAATGACCTGATTTATGCTATGTGCCAACGGACCATGTATACAGGTGAACTTTTTGTACCAGAATTTCTGCACTTAGGGCCCCCCTGACTGAATACCATAGAAAGTTTCTGCTTTAGTGCATCCAGAATTTCAAATGGGGGATAGCATAGTTCTTGTAAACCCTTTGCACTTTATTCTTCGCCCGTCTGCAGGTATTGCCAGAATTGGTTTTAGTCAGCCTAGCGATATTCTGCCTTAGTGAGTCACGCGGACATTTCAGGTGAATTTTCCATGGTGGATCTCTTCGGTTACTCTAATCAATAACGCGAAAGCGCAATCCACCAGCGATTGCAGTTGCAGCAGCGACATATAACCACACAACCGATATGTAATTTCATCATTGTTTTTTTAGATAGAATTCTCGGAGCCGCTGGAGATACGTAGAGCCTAGAAATAGCTGGTATATGCAAAGGACCCATTTCCGAGAATTCTATACACGCTCTTTGGAATTCTTCCCGAACTTTAGCGAAAGCTTCAGCAGAAAGGTGAAAGACAATTCTTCGACGAGTACTGAAACTGTTGCCCGTAGTGGGGTGTGGTGTGGTTTGATGCCGCCGCCTTTGCCTCCATCGACTCTTGGTCACCAGTTTATGCGATTACCTCAAGTCGAACACGTGCCATGATAGCAGCGGGGATTGTATCGCTGCGAGTAATGAAGCGGTACAGTCACGTGCGCGTATTGCGGAAAACGCTCGACGAATCTCTATTACAACAAAGAGCGGTAAGATGTCATACCTGCCCCCGCCGTTACTTCGTATAAGGAGCGGATGTAGAAAAGGTTCATTTTTTCAGCCTACTTCATCCGCTGCCTACGCGAACCTGCTCAAGTGGTCGCCACAAGTTGTAACGAAACAGCTGCAGCAGGCGGAGCAAAGCATCTGGTCATCCTGGCGCCTAAACGTCCAACCGTAGAATTAGCAATCTCGGCCCCGTACTGTCCTTTACGGAAGCCCGGCCCAGTCACCAAATCAGACGGCTCTTGCATTTTATATCTAACTGCCAGATGTGGTGATAGCTTCCTCAGTGAGTAATCTGCAAGACAGCAAAGTTTCTGCACTTTCCTTTCCTACCTGCTGAGATCCTGCGGTAGCATATAGCCATTCAGAATGAAGCCATCTATCCCCCCTCCTTTCACAACCGGGCTTGGGACTGGTTACGGCTAAGCGATACTATTATTCCGTTAAGAGAAGTTGCACCGCCCCCTGAAAAAAACTATTGTACTGCTTTTACTGGTTTAGTGTACCTATTAATTATATTATGCTAAGCAGGGCTATAAGAAACAGGAATTTTAATATAGGTATATTCCCTACTTGCAGGTATTTCATCTTGGCATCTAGTATTAGGTATTCCCCCAGGGGCCTAGACATACTTTCCATAAGTGCGGAGGCAGTCCCAGAGCGTGTATGGAGGTTTCGTCACAGGTAGTGTCCATAGATTACCCTACCTTCGACAGGTGATAGGTTAATTGACTGTGGGCAGTGAGTATTCCCACTATAATCCGGGGGTTCCTCTTGGTGAGGTTTAAATAGTCCTTTGAGCGCTTAGGTTAGTACCTCTTCATGAGCAATCTGGACGTAGTACGCCAGGTAAATAGAATGCGAATTGTTGGTTGAATGAATTACTTTCGAATTTGGCAGAAGTAACATATGCCAGTATATCTCCAAATTTGACTCAGGATTGCAGCTCCTGAAACTAGGATAGTACACCGTGAAGCATGGAGAGTTGACCACATACGATTGCCATTGCGTAGATTGCCCACGGATCTATGCGAGTATCACCATAGAATCCAACCAGAAATGACAAGTTGGCTTAGCCATTGAAATACCAGGCTGCACCTTCCGAACTTGATGAGCGGGTAGCTGTGCAGCACACAGCTCGAGACGTGTAGCGATGCCTTCTTAAGCAGTGGCGAGTCATCTTACGACATCTCCAGCGACTAAAGGCTCTGCATACAGATCTTAAAGCTATCCGCTGCAGGTGAGCTCCAACCTGAAATCGAAAAAACCTCCCCAAATCCAGGGGGGATACCATGTGAAATGTATTCGAACGAGGGCTCACTAAAACCTGGTCGCGTCATTAAGTTCCACACACTCGTGGAAAAAATTATTTAAAAAAAACAATAAACAAGCTGGACCCCACACTGTACACAAACTGATCCATCAGGCACATTTCTGATAACAATTCTTGCACAATTCTGATAACGAGGAGTTGCCGTCTGAAGTCAGTATTTCTTT
This sequence comes from Hermetia illucens, assembly GCF_905115235.1. Lineage (NCBI taxonomy): Eukaryota > Metazoa > Arthropoda > Insecta > Diptera > Stratiomyidae > Hermetia > Hermetia illucens. The sequence goes on from NC_051854.1 coordinate 40,608,557, forward strand.
GGGATACGTACCACAATCTTGGAGACGCACACGAGTGGTTTTCATACCGAAAGCGGGCAGACGCGGGCATTAGTCCGTGAAGGACTTTGGACCGATCAGCCTCACCTTTTTCGTGTTGTAGAAGATAGGGCGCGTCCTGGACATCCACTTGAGGATGATTATGGAGAGAACGCCTTTCTATAAGTCCCAGCACGCCTACCTCAAAGGCAAATCCACAGAAATCGCTCGCCATGATGTAATTGGCAGAGTTGAGCGGTTACTGTATTACAAGCAGTATACTCTAGCTGCCTTCCTGGATATAGAGAGAGCATTCAACGACGTTAGTACCAACGCCATCAATCAAGCCTTGACCAGTATGGATTGGAGGGGTATCTTACGCATTGGATAATATCCATGGTAACAACCAGGATAATCCAGTCGAATCTGGGAGGTAGTCGCCTGACCAATGCTGTGAACAGAGGCACGGCATCTGTCTGGTGGGCTGGTTAAAAGTGATGAAATTTTACGGATAGTAGACAGGAGCGGGATGAAGATGGTGGCATACGCCGAGACTTGTTGATATTGGTGTCACGGATACTTCTCTCCACTATGAGTGACATCATCGAAGGAACGTTGAGAAAGGTGTGCCTGTGGGCCGCAAGATGCAGACTCGGCATAAATTCAACCAGAGCGGAACTGATGTTATTTATAACCAAGACAAGGGTACCCGAATCCAATCTCCTGCGGCTGAATGAACAAAGATTGGTTCTTACCTCCAATGAAAAGTATCTGGGTGTAATTCTGGATCCAAAACTGAATTGGAGACTGAACAGCGAACTGCGGGTTCAGAAGGCCTGTATAGTCTTCTATGCTTGCGAGAGGACAACGGAATGCGGTCCCCGCCCGAGGATGGTTCTCTGAATCGGTTCTATTGCATCCTGTAAGGCACTGAGCAAAAAGGACAATAGGGCGAAACTTAATAGTATTCAAAGAACCCCGTGTACAGATGTTGCCGGAGCTCTGCAGTCAGGTGCCGCTCTCAACGCACTCCTATACCTCTTCCCCGTGGAGCTTCCCAAGCAGTGCTTTCAGAATACGTGAGTCCCGCTGCTGTACAGTTCTACAGTCTTAGTAACATCATAGACGAACATCGGGAACTCTCGGCAATGCGGACACGAGAAACCTTGCTGTGGGCTTTCCAACCAGGGCAGAGTGGAAGACCGACGGCGTGCTAACACTTTTACACGACGGATCAAAGATGCTCTGTGGAGTCAGTGCGTGAGTTTTCGCACAGTGTGTCCGACTCATGCAGTCTCCCAGGTTTCACCAGTGTATTTTAACCGTAAGTATTGGCGATACTGAAAGCCTATCGTAACATAGCCATTCTGATCGACAACCAAGCGGCCATTCAGGCCTTTTACTCAGCGATGACATCCTGTAGGCTACTCAGACAATACAGAAACGAGCTGAACAGTCTGTTGGGCACTCAAGGTTACTCTCCTCTGAATTCCTGGTCATAGGACCATAGAAGGGAATAATTGGACTGGCCAGGCGAGACTCTGCTCTTGACAGTCATTCGATCTGTGCCCCGCAGTCGACTGTCAAGGGTGGAATCCATTCGCACTACGTAGCAGCATAGACCTCAGATAACGAGGGTTCACCACCTGTAACAAGTCAACGAGGATTTGGCCCGCCTATAACAAAACCCGATTGCGGTACACCCTACAATTCGCATTGTCGACGCTGCGGAGATGGGGAAACCCCCACACCCTTCCTTGGACACAAACTCGATATTCACCAGAAAAACGATCCTTTTTGAATAGACTGCTAACCGGTCATGAAAAGTAGATCATATACAAGAATGCGTATAGCAAGCGGTGGTTGGTCTCCATGATCATCTGCCTTAAAGCATTTTAAAAGCCGAACATCATCAAAGAAAGATTATACTCTCAGTATGGTGGAATTTGAAGGGTGTGAACATTTTTTTGACCTCCTACCAAGGAATCCATGGGGTCAAGCAGTGTACTGCAGGATAGACTGATGCGGAACATAGCTCCCCGAGGCCAACCTATCTTTCTCTAAGGATGAGTTGTCTCTCCTCTGGGACGGTGTGTGCCTTTTCGGGGGCCAAGCCTCTCGTCTACCAAGACCGTTAGTGAGTGGTGATAGCCACATCCTGTACGAGGTGACCCTACTATTAACAAAACGCTACGGATCTAGACTGGGGAGTCGAAAAACACCTCCCCCAATCCAGGGTGTCATGCGAACCGTGCCCATTGGATAGTTTGCAGTCGGGGGTAACTGACTGTATTCGAACGGAGCCTCACTGATACCTGGTCGCCTCAGTGAGTAAACTAGATCTTACCGTGCTACGGGGGGCTATGGCACGGCGGACCTCTCAACCCCCATACTCGTGGGAATCAAATGAGTACAAAACTAGAAAAGAAAACAAAAACCAAAAAAGCGGGGCCCCGTACCGCACCAAAACTGGTTAATCAGGCGGAGGCACGTCTCCGAATTACTGAAAGCCAAGTGACTACACCCAAGAAGGGAGAAGTTAGGACGTCAAGCAGTGGATCCAAGGTGAGCATTGGTATACTGCATGGACTACAGCCAACGAACACCACTGCTCAAAGAGCAGGGACCAGCAAAAGCACGTCTGAGATAAATATAACAGACGTCAGGAAGGAGACAGGTCTCAGTGGCGCCGGGGTTAAATGGTACCTGCGCTATTTGAAGGAAGGCCTGAAACCAGAAGAGGCCCTTAAGGAGGCTCAGGACAGACCTAAGCCATCTCTACCGGAGCCGAGAAAGCGGGGAGCAGCAGAGATCAGCCCGCATGAAGGGAATGCTCCCAAAAAACCCAGACCTGAACCCACGGGAGGAGAAAACCCGGGCAGGTCAGGAGTGAAAGCAGGACCCAGGAAGCCCGGCATTAGCTATGCTAGTGCGGTCAAGGGCATTCGACTGGCCATACTGCCAAAAAGGTTTCCCGAGTAAATACTCACTCGGGAGGAACAGGAAATCATTGAAGAACTTGTCGTCAAGCAAATGATCAAGGGTTGGACGTCGAAACTGGTGTTCACCGGGATACGCTTTCGACCAGGCCTTATACTGGTGGACTGCGCGACGGAAGGTACCGCAGAATGGGTTAGAACCATAATTCCTAGATTGCCAGGCTGGGAAGGGGTGGAACTGTCAACATGTGCTGGAGATGATATACCAGGAGCCCACATGGTGACAGTTTTTCTCCCAAAGTCCGCGGCAATAGTAACAGAAGACCTTATGAGACTCCTAATTGCTCAGAACGAAGATCTCCATACTCGACTATGGAGAGTCTTCAGAAGCAAAGTGGAGGGAAAGGGTAAACTCCTCACGATCGGGGTAGATGACCGATCCCTAGAGGCAATTAAACGTCGGAGTTGTCATATCAACTACCGATTTGGCAACATACCCGTGCATGTGCACAAGGAAAAGCCAAGGAAAGAGACCTCGGAGGAGGCATCGGGTGGAAAACTTACCGATGTCCCTGACGAAGTCGCGGAAGCCATAGAGGCGGAAAGAACGGGATCAACCAGGGAAATAGACCTGCTGTCCAGTGAAGAGCAGAAGCTGGACGACCTAGACCTAGGACTCCTAGGGCTCGGGGTGGACAGCGACGCGCAGGAAAGCGCCATGTCGGAGGAGGAGGGTGACACTCCGACAGTGGAGAAGAGCTCCAAACAATAACGGAGCCAATGGCCAGCACTAGGATAGCCCAGATAAACCTCCACCATGCGAGAGCTGCATCTGCAGTGATTGCAAGGGCAAATTCCAAGGAGAACATTGGAATAGTGCTGGCTCAGGAGCCCTGGGTGTACCGGGGGCAGATTCGCGGTCTGCAAGGAGGAGACATGCAGGTAATTTGGAACTCCTCTTGTGAAAAACCAAGAGCTTGCATAATTCTCAAACGTAATTTAAAATACATATATCTTTCAGAGTTCTTAACCGGGGACCTTGTGGCTATCCAAGTCTCATTGGAAGCCGGGAGGAGCACTCGAGAAGTAGTTGTAGCATCGGGATACTTTCCAGGAGACGAGAGCCGGGCTCCACCGGAACAAGTCGCAAAGCTGACGGAGTATTGCGAGGAGAGGGCGTTACCACTTCTTCTCGGCTGCGATGCCAACGCCCACCACGAAGTGTGGGGAAGCATTGACACTAATCGTAGAGGTGAGTACCTTCTCGAATTTATTCTTAATAATAAGTTAGAAATATACAACGTAGGGAACACTCCAACATTTGTGACCAGCACCAGACAAGAGGTACTAGATATAACTCTAGGAAATACCCTAATGAATGGGATGGTCAGGAATTGGAAGGTGTCGGATGAACCCTCAATGTCTGATCACAGGATAATCAGATTCGACATTGAGGGTAATTCCAAAATAAAAAGAATAATAAGGAATCCCAAGAGAACGGATTGGGAATCCTACACAATGCACCTGAGCAACAACATTGCCCACCTTCAAAGGGGCGGTGACATCAGGAGCGAATTAGAATTAGAAACGGTGGTGGAAGACCTCAACACAATCGTCATTGACGCATATGAGGCCAGTTGTCCGGCCAAGACAGTCAAGTCATCAAGGGATGTACCATGGTGGAGCAGGAACTTAGCCAGAATGAGAACGGAGGTACGAAAACTCTTTAACCGGGAAAAACGAACCGGGGACTGGCGGAGGTATAAAAATGCACTGACTGCGTATAGCAACGCCATCAGGGAAGCGAAACGGAACAGCTTTAGGGAATTCTGTGAAGGGATTGAACAGATCACAGAAGCAACCAGGCTGTACAAGGCTGTAGCCAAAGACGGGGGAATATCCTCTGTCTGCTTGAAAAAGGAAGATGGGACATTCACCGAGAATGAGGAGGACAGGGTACACCTGCTTCTCAGAACTCATTTCCCGGAGTCCTACCCCTCGACGGCAGGCGACAATAATCTGCCTGACACCCCAACAACGAATAAAAGGGGAAGGAAAGAGAGCTGGAAACTAGCAAAAGAGGTATGCTCAGAAGCTAGGCTAAGATGGGCAGTGGGAACTTTTCAACCAATGAAATCTCCCGGAGCAGATGGCATTTTCCCAGCACTTATCCAGAGAGGCCTAGGAATTATCTTAGAGTCTCTTCTGAGGGTGGTAAGGGGAAGCATAGCACTGGGAGACATACCAAGGGCATGGAGACGGGCAAAAGTGGTCTTTATTCCGAAGGCGGGTAAAAAGGATCCTTTTCACCCTAAATCTTTCAGACCAATCTGCCTAACATCGTTCGTACTCAAAACGGTGGAGAAGGTCATAGACAACTATATTAGAACCAACGTTCTAAAGCGTAATCCCTTACATCACTGTCAACACGCTTACTGGGCAGGAAGGTCAACTGAAACTGCTCTGTATCAGCTGACAGAGGTACAACGGGACGCCATACAAACAAAAGAAATTGCGCTGTGCGCGTTTTTGGATATCGAAGGAGCATTCGACAACACATCGCACACAGAGATACAGGATGCCCTGAGCCGCAAAGGAGTGGGAAACACCCTAGCACTCTGGATGGGCAAAATGCTAGAAAGCAGACAAATAGAGGTACAAACAGGTACAAATTCTATTATCATGAACACCACTCAAGGCTGTCCACAGGGCGGAGTACTATCGCCGCTGATGTGGAGTATGGTAGTGGATGAACTCCTGGACGTGTTAAGTAATATTGGAATACAAGTCCAGGGCTACGCGGACGATGTTGTTCTAATCTGTAGGAGCAAATATGAAGATACCCTATGTGATAGAATCCAAACTGGATTAAGGGTTACTAGTGCCTGGTGCAGGAAGGTGGGACTGCGGATCAACCCAACCAAAACCACCATAGTACCATTCACTAAGAGGCGTAAGCTGGATCACCTGAAAGCCATAACATTACATGATATGGAGGTGAAACGAGAAACAGAGGTCAAATATTTGGGAATCACGCTAGACCAAAAATTACTCTGGAAGACACATGTCGGAAACACTTGTCGGAAACCCACGAGGGCTCTGATGACTTGCAGATCCATATCAGGAAAAAAATGGGGTTGCAGCCCGAAGATACTACTTTGGATATATACTGCAATAGTAAGACCAATGATTACCTATGGAGCGGTAATCTGGGCAGAAAGAACCCAACTCAGCATACAAGCCAGGGAATTACATAAGTTCCAAAGGCTGGCTTGCGTGTGTATCAGTGGGGCAATGAGGACATGCCCAACGGCATCCCTGGAGGTCCTTCTGGGATTAACCCCTCTCCATCTGCACATACAGATGCAGGCAAGGAGATCAATATTCAAGATGGCCGGTAGTATGAGTGAGGCAGGGAGCTGCCTAAATCGAAGGAAGATTGATATCCTTTCTAGGCGGTATCCCGAATTACTGATACCGAGGGACAACATGACAACGAGGTTTCACTTCGATAAGAAGTTTGAAACACGTTGGAGTAACAAGGCAAACTGGGAGAGCGTTACTGCGACGTACGGCTTAAACCAGCAACTGATTACTTGGTACACTGACGGATCCCTCACAGCAGAGGGAGCGGGTGCCGATGTCATTGGTCCAAGGAAAATGTACTTTGAGCCAATGGGCAGGTACACTCGCATATTCCAGGCGGAAATTTACGCCATAGACAAATGTGCCTCCTTTAATCTACAAAGGAACTACAGGGGGCAGAACATAGCTATTCTCACCGATAGCCAAGCAGCGATCAAGGCACTTAGGTCCAACCAGGTGAACTCTAAACTGGTATGGCAATGCCTTGAGAGACTGAATACACTCGGCTCGTCCAACAAGGTCTGGATACTTTGGGTTCCAGGCCATGCTGGGCTGGAAGGCAATGAGGCAGCGGATGAACTAGCCAAGAAGGGAGCAGGGATGCCTCTACACGGGCCAGAACCCTTCTGCGGAATCGGAAACGGTTTCATGGCTATGAATCTAAGGAACGAAGAGAAACGGTTGAGGGAACTATATTGGGCGGGCCTACCAGGGATGGAGCAGTCCAGGGTGCTAATTGGGGGATACGAACCCATGCGCACAAAGGATTGCTTAAACCTCACCAAAAAGAACCTTCGAATCATAGTGGGAATTCTCACTGGTCATTGTCGGCTGAACTACCACCTAGGGAAGCTAGGGATATCTACGGACATTGCCTGTAGGTTCTGTGAGGAGGAGGACGAAACCTCTATGCACGTCCTGGGACAGTGTCCGGCACTTGTGCAAAGTAGGTCGATACATCTGGGAGAACACTTAATACCAGATGCAAAGCTGAAACTTCTGGAAGTGGGGAACATACTAAAGTTCCTAACGGTTACAGGCCAGCTTGAGATACTATGATCAACAGGTACACTATAACCAGTAAAAGGGGCACAATAGTTCTTCAAGGACGCGGTGCGACTTTCCCTTAACAGAATAATAAATAAAGGAATCCATCGACCAATTCAAGAGTATTCCCGGACAGTTCAACGCATCTCTAACTCAGTCATGCTAGCAGCTCGTCAACCGTAAAGAAGTTGAATCTTTCGTGACCTGTAAACAATTTTTGGAACCTGGATGGGATGTCCTGGCTCACTTAGCATACTTGCCTGACCTTGCGAAGCCAGACTTTCATTCTCGGTTTCACTCTCTTCAAAACTCCGTGAATTGGGATGATGCGGTAAATCAACACCGTGTTCAGTTTTCGCTAATATAGAAAGATCTTTCTACGAATGGGAAATAGTGAAGCTAAGCGAAAGATAGCAAAAGGTCACGTAGAAAATGAAATTTATGTACATCATCACCTTTCTTGCCTATCTGTCTGTCCGTCTGACTGTCGGAATGTTTAAATGTTAAAGGTAGAATGAAAATTGCTTTAAATTATAATGCCTAAGAGATCATCGTTAATCAAAGTAGAATATACTGAATGAGTAGCCCTCTAAAAATAGATAAGTTCCACTAACTTTTCTTTATCACGTAAATACGTAAATTCGCTTTTACCATTATCTGAAAACATTGGTGATTCGGCAATAAATAATCCTTCGTAATCGTGGTAATGAACTCAATGACTACACGCGAATGAAGTCATAACACATAAAAGATAAATGTTTCGAAAAGCTTCAAAAAGACAAATGGTTCCAGCACTGTAACAGGTTGAACAGAAATTCTGTCAGACCATAATAAATCATGCCGGGCATGATTTATAAGCAAAGCTTATCAAATTTTATGAATAAAGACATTTCGTTCTAATTGTAGAGCCCTGGAAAGACTATTCGGAGAATTTCAAATGAAATACTTTATGCTCATCATTCCGATAGTATTGTGCAATTAAATGCTCTTTTCGATTCACAAAATTATCGCCGAATTGTATCTACGTAAAAGACCCGAATAAGGAACAATATCTAGACATGCATACTTATTTCATCGGTAACAATAAACATCCTTTGTCTCTCTAAAATCATTAATTGTATCCTTTTCAAAGCATAATCATTCTGATTACATTATCTGCACTTGATTTACCTATCTTAATCTCTATCTCAATCTCGCGCTCCGGGTTCGAATCTTGTCCTTGGTTGTGGTTTTACTATTTACTTTGTGTGATGTTCCACGGCCCTTAATGAAGAAAATGGAGGTTATACAAGAAATGAATGGCTTTCGTGATGGTAATACGACAATGTCCTTTGATGAACTTTTCCTTTGCTCTGGCCAACAGCATTTGCCTCATTAAAGCTCCATAAGTGTTAGACGAATGGTTGATTTAGAGGACTACGAGACTGAGGCAAGAAGGGCCAAAGTAAAAGTGGAATTTAATCGGCAAATTACCACTGAAACATTAACAATGCATCAGATAGGGACTGACCAAAGGCTCCTTGGTTTCTGAAATGCATGATCACATCTCGACAATGGCATTGAAGGTCCCCACAATGCTCGCTCTCTCCAAGTTGACTAAGAATTCCAGCCATATAACCTGGAAATTCTAGGCCTAAGCGAAGTGAGCATTGTCTGGAGAATATTTCTTTCCCTATTACGGCGTTGTGCTTTTGTACTCAAGAAAGTCTAGTGGAAGTGATTCCGATAAACGAACTGCTATTGACGCCCATTGTAAGGTCCGCTTTCTTGACCTGAGATGCGGTTTTTAAGACGCCTCTCCTGAACTGGCTTCCCAAATATTGACAAGTGATCTTAATAGCGAGGAAGGCTTCGAAAACATCTTGCTCGAACATGTAGTGGGAGACATGGTCAAGGGGTTACTGGGGGCGAAGACTCTTGTTGCTAGTCTAGAGGTCATGTGCTCTCTAGAAATCCGAGACCTTGGATGCCTCACAGAAAAAGTCGAAGTGGCCATAAAGCGTAAATATCCAGATGTAGCCAATGCCCAGATAGGTTTCACCTCTGTAAATGCTCGAGGCCAAAAAGTCCCCGAACAATAAACGAGGAAACTCTTTAGCAGTAGGAAAATCAAAACAAGATGGGTGGAATGCAAGTTACGAATGCAGACAACCCCCATCAAGTGCTACAGATGTCTGGACTACAGACACCCGTCTGCAACTTGCAAGGGACCGGACAGGAGGACAGTATACCGCAGTTGCGGTCAGGTAAGTCACCAAGCGAAAACCTGCAATAGAAGCGAAGGTTGCATTCTCTGCAGAAATCGCATGCGAATAGCATGATCGGCATTCTACAAATTAACATGCACCCGAGGGCAACCGCTCACCAGCTGCTGGCGCAGTTCCCTGCAAAGGTAAAGACTGATCTAGTGCTAATCAGCGAGCAATACTAGAACAGGGACCCGGATTCATGGCATTTTATCGGGAACCGCTGCCACCTGGGTTCGGGATGATGTTCGAATTCGTGTTCTTACCAAAGGCCGACAGAATGGCTTTATCTGAATTCGGTGTTTAGGGATAACATTTTTTTAGCGTCTACCTGACTTCGAATGAGACAATGCCGGATTTTCGGCGCTGGCTTGATACTCTGGAGGGCGCTGTTTGGGGTACGGAGGGGCAAATCCTGGTAGGCGGTGATTTTAGTGCTAGGGTCCTTGAATGGGGCATGCTTCAGCCATACTCCAGAGGCAAACGGATTCTGAAAATGGCGGCGAAAACTGGGCTAGTAGGTTTAAACACCGGGTCCAAGACAACGTGGCGGTGCCCAGACTGGGAAGGAAGCATCCCTAACATCACTTTTGCGTCGGAATCTCTGGTGCCATCGGTGGACGGGTGACATGTCCTGGAAGACTTCTCGGCCACCACCGCGTTGGAAGTGGTTGATGTTTTTTGCTGGCGTGCACCAACCCGATGTTCCCATTGCGTGTGGAATATGGCGAGGGTGAACATCGGGAAGCTCTTCGAAGCTCTTGGAAGAGACAGAGTCACGTTGGAGAGCGCTTTGAGGCGTGGTAGTGTTGCAGCTGACACTGCCGTAAACTCAGTGGTAGACCTAATAACGACAGCGTGTGAGGCCTCCGTGCCCCGGAGGTTCCCTAGGCAGTATATAGATCAGCAAAAAGGAGACTCCGTAGCACGATAAATGAAAGCAGAGCTCGCGGCTGGCAGAACCTTGTCAACGAGGTGAATGAGGACCAGTTGGGACTTGACTATAAGCTTGTCACCCGGAAAATTGGGGCATTGCGGAAGCCCTACATACTAAGTACCGCATTGTATAGACTTTACTTTCAAGATATCCCGTACAAAATGATGTCAATAGCGCGGAAAATGTCGAGGATTACCTTCTTTTTACAATGAGAGAGCTCGAAGAAGCGGTTCTCACCATGAAAAACAAGAAGGAACCAGGTCCTGATGGTCTCCCGGCTGAAGTTTGCAAACTGGTGTTCCGCTAACGGCCAGACTTGCTGCTCGGGGCGTTCAATCCTGCCTGAAGGAGGATATTTTTACTTATCGCTGGAAGACGGTATGACTCGCTGAAGCAATCCGTGCCGCCGGAGACTTATCTCCAAGGCGGTTCGTGTTCAGAGCAGGGAGAACCACGGTGGAGCTGAGGCACACAACCCCCTGTATTGACGGATTGTGCCGAGCTATCTCTTACGGATTTTGATATTGAGGAGTTATCTGAAAGAGCGCTCCCTGCTTTATGAGATGCTAGTCAGAGCAGGATGGAGATCACGTCGGGAGTAGCACAGGGATCCATCCTAGGGCTGGACCTCTGGAACGCTTCCTACGATAGTCTGTTGAGACTCGATACGCCCGAAGAGTTGCACCTGGTCGGTTATGAAGACAACATTGCGGCACTTGTTTCCAGGCGCACTGTTGAATAGGCGCAAAGTAGACTTGGCATATTGATGCAACGTCATCTTGACTAGAAAGAGAATCCCGACCTTGCGTTCCATATTAATTGGGGAATTTTTATTCAAAACCAGCGGTTAAATACCTCGACTAGAAGATGAGCTTTTTCGAGCCAATTAAAGCAGTAGTGGATAGGGCTGCAGCTGCAGTCTCGCCCTTGAGTCGGCTAATGGCGAATGTTGAGGCCCTATATCTACTGAACGTCGTCTTCTTGTGGGAGCAATGCAGTCCGTTCTGCCCTATGAACCGAACGCACGGTGAGGTTAATCACTTTCTTACCCAGGTGCTCAGAGGTGGCGGCGAGAAAGGCGGAGCGGCAACCTGTCGGCCGAACCAAAACTAAATCGCCTCACCACTTTCTCACCGGGAGACACTGCATCACATGGTTTGCCGACCGTGATGGAGTAGGCGAATGCTCCAAAGGTCTAAATAGGGCGATCAGACCCGAGTCTGCACGGGGACTTATCTGAAGTGACAATAGATAACAAAACCTTACCAGGGATATACTGGTACTTTGGGAACCACGATAGCCCCTGAATTCACATAATTCAGGATGATTGGCCCCCCTAATGTGAGCTTCATTGGGGTTGTGGACGTTCAAGCGAACAGACTCCTTCAGGCCTCAACGTGGTGTTACATTTCAACATGGGTGCCGTACTCCTTAGTTCGATAGAGATTTAGGTAGGTCTTACATTCACCAGTATGAATGCTGAGCCATGTACTCGGTATATACTGGTACCATTGTAGCTTGTCACAGCATGGTTCTCATTGTGGTCACAAAACAATCCGTGTCTTAAGAATACTGTGGGATTTAGTCCCCGAGGCAGATACCAACGTAAAACGAGAGTAAATTCCTTACCCAACTTCTAAGCGGGCATGGAGGTTTTCAATCTTAGCTGCACAGGATTGCGAAAGCGCGATCTCCTGATCGTGTGTTCTGTAATAGAATGGCGGACGACGCTGAACACACCTTTCTCTCTTGTGAAAGGTTGGGCGGATTTCGTCGGCAACTTTGTTCAAGGAAAGTGACCAAAGGCGAGAGGGATGAAGAAGATTGTGGGATTGGGGAAACTTAGGTTGGGGAGTCAAATTGGTAGAAGGGGTGACTTTAATTCAGGGGAGGAGTTCACGGTTACAGAGATCTCATCTTATACAGGCTAATTGATGTTGACTGGCTTAATCTAGACTCGGTAATATATAATTAACAGGTGATTGACACCTGCGCGAGATTTGACTGCCCGGAGGAAAGAGCTCTGATAAAATGAGCGGATCACGCTTCCCCTAATCGACAGGTAGCACCTCCACTCGCTCAACGGAACGTTACACGTTGCAAGATTTTTTATCAGTGGATTACGGTGGGACAGCCGCTTCTTGATCATATTCAGAACTATGAGACATACCCCGGAGAAGGCGTACAAGACAGAATTTTCGTGGAATTTTAGGTTCAGCTTTCTGTATTTGGCCGTGCATTTCCTGAAGATCATTCTTTCGAAGCGTTGGATAGCTTCGGCTACGTTGGGTGAGATCATGCTCGGAAACCGTAGATCAGGTTTGGTCGAATTAGCGTTTTGTGTAAAAGGGTTTTAGTAGCAGGAAACAGGGCCCGGGAGGAGGGGTTTTTTTAAGGTAGCTGAGGCCTTAAAAGTCTTGGTTGTAGATGATTTGACGTAGTGGTTGGATTTAAGTTTATTGCTGAGAGAGATTTGCAGGTATTTAATGTTTGGTTTTGGCTTGAGAGTGTGATTGGCAATGCGTAGTTGTAGGTTTTTACTTTCTCACTGTGCGCCAGTGATACTTCTCGCTGGGGTTTCTGAAACAAATATCATCAGACTTATGCGAATTAACGGTGAGGGCCCACTGGGTGAAATAAGCAATGACTCTATAGGTTAAGTGTTTGAGATAGAGAGGCTAGTGTGGGTCTGGAACCACTCGCATACAGGATCATGTCGTCCGCGAAAAGGATCCCTCCTGATGCGAGAGAACTATTGTTATTGGGGAGAAAGGGCAGGCGTGGAGCAGCTTGGGCTGCTGTTAGCGTTGTGGAGAAGTTTAGGGGGGGGGCATAGGAATATCGTGGAGAAATATATTAAAAAATGTGGGGCTTAGGATGGAGGTCTGAGGAACTGCTGAGTCTACGGGGAAGTCGATGGAACGAAATCCGTCAAGGGGCACATGATAAGTTCTGTTGGAGATGAAGTCTACAAGTATTCTAAATAAGGGCAGGGGCAGTTAGTCTGGATTAGCTTGAAAAGCAAGCCCTCTTTCCAGACTGAATCGAATGCTCTTTTAAGTTCTAAGGCACAGACTACGGTGCATTACCTATTTTCCAGGTGATTGAAGATGTAGTCTTACATGTAAAAGATTGCCTGTTCGGTGAATGTGAAGTTTTCGAAGTCGTAATAGTTACGTAGAATGAAACAGGAGTAGTGCCTGTTGAAACGAATTAGTAGGATATTTTCGAAAAAATTTTCAGTATTGTAGAGAGATAGGCCTCATATTTTTGAGACCACCAGGGCGCCCCTTCTTGGGAATAGGTATTAGGAGAGCTGATTTCCAGGATACAGGGAAGTGGCCGTTATTCAGGCATTGTTGAAGAAGATAGCGAAACGTTCACCGATGGTGAGCACACACTTCCAAAAGGTGAATTTCGAGGTGCTGTCAAGACTCGATGATTTTTAAGGTTTTGTGTAAAATAAAACTTTATTAAAATCGATTCACTGTCTGTCTGTCACACGCACTTTTCTCCAAAACGGCTAAACCGATGCGAACGAAATTTGGTAGGAAGATGGGAACTATGAAATCCCATCTATACAGCGAATGACATAAATTTACGTAGAGTCTGCAGGCGGGCTCTTGATACATGCAAAGGGGGGGTTTAAAATTGTTTTTCATTTCATATAGTCGTGTGGGGTATCAAACGAAAGGTCTCAGTTAGTATTATACTGTCCGAAGTTGGTTCTAGTTTCGACATTTGTTGGAAAGGTGGGGAGTGCGAGGGGTCGAAATTAATCATTCTTCCAACGTATCCATTTACAGAAACTGCCCCACAGAAAAATCTGAAAAAAAATTAAGAGACTGCCACTACATGGCGGCTAGGCTCCAAAATACCTTCCCAACGATATCTGCTGAAATAAAGTTAGTAATAATCTATTACTATAATTTTCAATAGTTGGCTGCAGAGCCTCCTTAAGTTGATCCTAGCCCCACGAAATTTCGCAGCTATGTAGACTATAATATGGACCAAGTTTGGTGGAAATCACACTGTTACTAACAAAGTTATAATAGTTCAAAGTTATCACTTCTTTGCAAATTCAAGACTTTGAATGTCAATATCACCCGAAAGTGGATATTGTCACATACCATATGCATATATTACGTGCTAGGTTCTAATAGGATAAATGCACACTCAAATGTCTTTATTAAAGAGATACACAAAGCTTTTCATACCTGAAGTGTCCTGATCCCGGATTCCCGACTTGTTTATTGTTGGACCGGATGATTGCAAATTTAACTTCTTCTTGGGAAGTAAAGTAGGTGACGAACGAGCCAATTCTGACTATGTCTCCCGGGTGGCTGGGACAATTGGGAAAGGTAAAACCTTTTCAAGCTCAACCATTCATCGTTGACAGTAGTAGCGACTACCAACTCCGCCATGCTATTAACATAGCATGCTGGTCCCAAGCCTAGGTAAAGCAGGAGGGTTTTAGGCAACGTACTTGTGTAGTCCTTTGATCACCTCAAAAATCGTTCAGGAATGCAGGAACCATTTGACCTCCGTCTTAAGATTCAATATGGTGGAACTACTCTCTGTACCTGGTCACTGCGGTGTAGAAATCTCGGATGCTTTAGCAAAAGAGGAACCAATCTACCCCATGCCAGGACTGGAACGAGCAATCGGAGTGTAAGTAGCATTGACTAAGGCTGTCTTCAAAAGTTGGAGCAAGCTTCGTACAATGGCAGGTGGCAGAGCCTAAATGCTCCTAAACACACCAAACTTGTCCTGTCAGAACGAAACATGCATACCGCAAAGTATATCCTGTCGAAAAGCAGGAGGACTTGCAGGAGGATTGTAGGCATTCTGACAAGCCGTAATTCACTAGCTGGGCGTATGTTCAAAATAGGAATTATTCAAGATGACACGAGTCCCTCCTGTCATGAGGAAAGGGAATCTACGGAGCATTATCTATTTGAATGCACCGCCTATGGACGCATCTGACATCAGATCGTTAACGCCGATGTTCTCCAATTGCGACGGGTAGCATCACATCCACTAACGGAAATGCTGCGATACATTGACTACTCCGGGATATTTCGTTAGACGGGAACCTACCTTCTCTCGAGGATTACCTACCTTGTCGTGGTGAGGGAGCTCAGTAAGGAAGATCCTCCAGGAAACCGGAGGTGACACTTGAAGCCAAGCGGTAATCAAAACCCCAAGCCAAGGTGTGACTATCGTGCCGAGGGTTGAATGGTCACAGGGGTTAAGATGTGGCCGTAAACGGTGAACTCTGGGTACCATGCGACCCCCAGTTTCAACTAGCCTTGTCTCGGCAAAAAGGGGCTCTGCCGAGATCGCCTTACTTTCCCCGGAAAAATTGAGGCCATGGCAGTAAACTATGAAAAAACAAAAAAAAAACAAAAACATAAACCTATTATGAAAACACAGTTAAACTTCGATCGTGACGATCCAACCCCGAGTGAAGGGGCAACCCTGGCTCATCGATGGAGAACCTGACTCCAGACTCAGATTCCCCACTTATTTAAGTGGGAACCAATCCAATTGGGACCCAGTCCTCAACGCACGAGCCGAAACAGGCCCCTGCTGTCAGCACTCCGCACCCCAGGCTTATATCGGCGCCACCTGCTGAGGCTAAGTTCTTTCCCATGGGTAAGCACTTGTCCACGGACAGCTAACCGTCTTCGGGCAAATCGCCTTCGGGCAAACCGCCTCCGGGCAAACCGCCTTCGGGCAAACCGCCTCCGGGCAACGCACAACCCAAGAGCTGTGCCAAGGTTGAGGCGAAAGGAGCGTTCGGGACATGGGCGGCTAAGGAAAAACCAAAGCGGCAGCGGTCCTCGGACGATTCTAACTCTTCGACACAAAAGGCAGCAAAGAGGGCTCGGCCGGCAACGGCTAGGCCTTCATTTGCAGCCAAGGCTATCGAAGCCGATGGATGGGTTTTGTATGACGACTCTAATCTATCCGGCTACGATACTGAGCAGTGCGAACAGCTTAGGAGAAAACTCCTCCTAGCTGTAAGGACTGCGTCTGCGCAAGGCATTAAGCTTTGCTTTGAGTCGGTAAGTGTATACCGTAAAATGTTAGGGCTAAACTTTGCCGACGAAGACACGAACGAGTGGCTCAGGCAGTACTGCTCCTCCCTTAATTGTGTGGGAGGGTGCGCGACTAACCTTGAAAAGGGTCTCTGAGCTTCCGTCGATCAAAAAGTGCTTTCTCTGGCTTCCAGAAGAAGAGCGAAATGGTGTTGGGGTTCTGGAACAACTTGGTGTACAGAACAACCTTAACACTTCCACCTGGTTGCTGCTAGGCAGCAGAACAGGGAAGAGAGCCGATAGACCGGGAACTTGTCTCACTATCGGCGTTCCCGAACCTTATGTTAAGAAAGCTCGGGAAAAATCAGGCTGCCCGCTCTACTATGGGCTGGGGACCATCACGTTATTAGTGTCGGCTCCTAAAACCATTGAAGGGGACATGCAGCCCTCAGCGTATTCATCTGCAACGTAGATGAGGTGCCACATTTCCCAAATAAATTTGTAGCATTGTAAAGCAGCGACTGCACTTATCAGTGGTCGGATCAATAGCTGCAAGACATTTATATACCTCATACAAGAGCCGTGTGTTGTTGGTGGGGTAGTCAGGGGCCTAAACTTCCAACATGCTCACCTATTGTATTCCAATGGAAGCGATCGACCCCGCTCCTGCATGGTAGTCTCCAAAGACTTTCAGGCTAACTTGGTTGACGACCTATGTGATGGCTAAGCTAATCATAAAAAGTCAACAGGGAGATAAAGAGATACTATGGTGCTCTGCATATTTTCCCTACGACGCAGAAGACGTTCCCAGTGAAACATTCATCAGAGCTATCCAATATGCCAAACGTAGAGGCATGGGGGTAATAGCAGGATGTGATGTCAATGCTCATCACATATGCTGGGGAAGTTCGAACATCAATGCAAGAGGCTCGACACTACTGGAGTATCTATTATAGTAGGAACCCATTTGCAGGTCCTAAATGTGGGTAATGAACTCACTTTCTTCAACGTGGTCAGGCGAGAGGTCATCGACATCACGGTGGCATCCCCTGACATCGCGGCTCTGGTCGGAGAGTGTATCAAACGATATCACACTCTCGGATCACAGACGCATTGATTTCGTTATGGGCATGGATCCACCTCCACCCACTCCATTTCGGAATCCGAGGAAGACAGATTGGGTGATGTATCAAATAAAATGGAGCGCCCGAGTCACGATCCCTGGGAAGCGCATCAAATCCATTGCTGGAATTGAAAACACAACCCAGATGATCACAACTAGCATGAAAGAAGCTTTCGAAGAAAGCTGTCCACTCAAGATGCCAAAGAAGAGTAAAACACCATGGTGGAACTCGGATTTCGCAAAACAGAGGAGAACGACAAGGATCCTCCTTAATCGTGCTCTGAAGGGTGAATCAGGCACTAGCTGGAATCGCTATAAAGAGGCACAGAAGGTTCTAAAGAAAAGCATTGGATCGGCTAAACGATCATCTTGAAGACGCCTTTGCGAAGAGACTAACTCTCTTGAGGCAACCTCAAAGTTGAAGCAGATTCTGGTCAAAGAACGTAGCCAGAAACTGGGTTATTTACGTTTACAGAATGGGAAGTACGCAGAAAGCGACGAAGAAACGGCAAACCAGTTGCTTGAAGTACACTTCCCAGGCAGCATCCAAAATCTAATCTCGGGGCCAACAGGTGCATGCAGCCCTCAACCGAGAGACTGGAATCTGAATGGTCGGCAATTGGCCATGAGTCTTTTCAGATTACAGACCTAATAATCTTCACCGACGGGTCAGTCATGGAGGATGGATCGAGCGCAGGGGTATTGTCGGAGAATCCGATTATAGAAGATGCCTCGGAAAAATGACGACCATATTCCAGGCGGAGATGGAAGGGTCGCACTATTCGAATCTGTTCCGACAGTCGGGCGGCATTATCAACACTAAATGGCAACAACATTATCAAGCCAGTTGGTGGGGAGTTGTCATTAGGTGCTGCTGAAACTTGGCCGACTGAACGAAACATTCCTAATGTGGGTGTCGGAGAACTCTAACATCGCTGGTAATGAGGAGGCTGACAGACTGGCTCGCCGAGGGTCTAGATCCACAATGGTGGGCCCAGAACCAGCTCTTGGAATCCGACCATCTACTGTCAAGTCTACTCTGAAGGGTGAAATTGCAAGGATTCACGCAACCGAGTGGAGAAATTTGGACTCTTGCCGGCAAGTGAAAATCCTTGTGAAAGAGCCTAGGGCCACTAGAGCGGCATTTTTGTTGTCCCTTAGAAGTGGGATATGAAAATCCTAGTAGGACTTATGGCGGGGCACTGCTCCTTAAACTACCATATGGAAGATTGGGGTAGTGGTT
The DNA here is from genome assembly GCF_905115235.1 of Hermetia illucens. Lineage (NCBI taxonomy): Eukaryota > Metazoa > Arthropoda > Insecta > Diptera > Stratiomyidae > Hermetia > Hermetia illucens. Next base: position 40,627,499 of record NC_051854.1, read on the forward strand.
TCGGCTACGTGTAGCCAATGTAAGGAGGAGGAGGAGGAGACGGTCCTGCAGTTTTTATGCAGCTGTCCGGCATCCTCAGAACTCAGACGAAGACACCTTAGCAAGGTTTTCTTCAATGAAGAACCTGCACACTCTCTGCCTCTGGAGAATGTTCTAAGATTCGCTAAAGGCTGCGAAGAGTGTAGGCGGAATGCCATTGAATAGGCAAGTTACGGGGATAGTACAATGGGCCTAATAATGGCCTGAGTGCTCGGAGCTGCGGCTCCCCCCAGTTAACTAAACTAACTAGACGGGAGAATCAAGTATAATGGGCTACCACGGCCTGAGTGCTCAAAGGGCTATAGCTTCTCCTTCCCCACACACATGCACTAGTATCTAAAGTCAATTTTGCAGATACTTGCCTAAACTTATATGGTAGAATCAAAGCCCCTAATCTGTAAACTAGGAGCCAATAAACATCTCTGAATAAGATCAATTTGCTGCTGGAATGCGACAAAGAAATGGTTAAGTTTCATGGCAGCATTCATATTGGCAAATCAACTTTTTCGTTTCCAGAAATTCAAAACAAGTGTAGGTTTCCGTTTGATAACAACACTCAAGTGATTCTCGTGTTTTGAATCGATTTCCGTGCACTTGATACGTTTATTATATAAAATATTTCTACTTTCTATTTCACCGCAACAGAACAATACCTCCTCAGAAAACATCTCGACGATTTCCTCCATTGCACGGAATTGTCGGTCAACTGGATAAAAGCCAAAAAATTCACTTGAAAGTGAATACAATGCGACTCTATTGTTGGCATCCTGTTCTCAAATGTTCCTAGTTTTACTGGAAAGGCTGCGCCCGGAAAGTTTATTACTTAAGAAAGTATGGACTCGGAAATCCTGCATCGGATCCAAATAGGTCTGCAAGCAAGGTTACATGCCAAGATGGAATCATTGTTTACACAAGTTAAGAACAAGACGAGGGTGTCCTCCACTATAAATGGAACATTTCCCGTGGACTCTAGGCCACGGTTCGAAATATACGGGCGGGGATGTCTCTGTCTACCATCCAACTTACTACTTGAGTAGTATCGACGTTTGTCACCTCTTTAAGAAAACTAAGGCAGTTAAAGCTAAATAAAGAAACCATTGGGGCTTATTGGCTTGCCACTTGAAAGCCTACGCAATGCCACACGGAATTGCTAATCGGTTACCTTTCCGTTCCTGATTGCCCACTTAGGCAACCACAACATTGCCAAGGAATGAACAGATGTTAACCGCCTTGAACTTCACCTTTGACCTTATGGTTGGAAGTCGTCACCGCCTTCAATAAACAAATATTCAAATTCAAACTCAAATGGGCCAATATGTGTGCATATCCATTTGCATAGCAGACACTGGAACATTGACTCTGAAATAATTATTTATCCTGAAATTGCCTCCTTTGAAAGGGGATGGGATTGCTGTAGATTTTATAAGATTCTTCCCATTAGCTTTTTCCAAGTGGGTTTGTTTCATTCATTGCATTTTGTTTAAGCGAAACTTATCAAAAGGACTCAGATTTTACCACTAAACCGGAAGGATCAGAAAAAAATTAATGGAAACTTCACGACTCTTCTAATAAAATAAAATCTTATTAGAAACGATTCAATGCCTGTATTTTTTCTCGGGAGGTGGAAATCTTCAAAAGTCATTAGTACATGCATAGATATGTCTCAGCCTGTGAGATTTTTACCCATTAAAACCCGCCCCTAACTCCTGTCCTCTCCCCGCAGAATCCGGTGGGGGACATAGCATTGTGGAGTTAACATGGCCTCTTCTTTCGCCCATCGGTTGCATTCGCAACCGCGACTTTCTCGCCTCCTCCAACACCCTTAATTTGGATTGAATCCACCCCACCATGTGGTTAACTGCATTCCAGTTCTCTTCGCACGCGAGCACTTCCCCAATCTTCCTTTCCTCTGTGAAACTAGTACAAAGAGGACTGTTAGGTGAACCCAGATTATAGCCTATGTTGCCAAGCGTTCTTTGCGTCAACACCTTGGTGCTGACAATCATTCATTCTAAAGCCACAGCATACGTTTAAAGCGGTCCTCCTATAAACCGAATCGTCGGTCTGCTAAGCCCCCCAAACTCTCTACTTCCGGGAGCCCAGTAGACACTTTCGTCATCCGTAAACCTCTTCTTTGATTTTATTATTACTTCAAATCTATCGGTGTGTAACAGGGGCAGTACACCAACCTTTCATTTCCCCTGCTCGGGGAACTGTGACGGTTGGGAGGAGGTCCTTGATATCACCCTAATAACCGACAACGAGATTCTTAGGGTGGAGGACTGGAGAGTGTCTGACCAGAGATCCTTTTGTGACCACAGTTAGATACTCTTCAGTCTAGATCTCGCCGCAGAGGTCTCCAAGCCCTTTGAGACCCCAGGAGGATCGACTGGAGAAAGTTTGGTCAGGTAATTAAGAACAAACTCTCCGGTGCGCAAAATGGTAGGATTGGCACGACAGACGAACTGGAGTCAAAGGTCGGGGCTCTGGAGAAGGCTTTTGATACCGCCTTCAAAGTCTCGTGCCCTGCTAAGTACAGCAAAAAGACCCTGCCACCGTGGTGGAACGAAGATCTCTCTAGTCTCAGGAAGCTGACCAGAGAAATCTTCAACATCTGCTACAGGCAAAAATACTGGCAGCCATACAAGGACTGCCTAAAGAAGTACAAGTCGGCCATCAGGACCGCCAAGAGGCGGTCTTGGCTAGACTATTGTCAGAACATTGAAAGCACTAGTGAATCCGCGAGGCTCAATAAGATTCTGTCCAAGGAACATAAGAGTCCATCCTTCCTTAAAAAGTCGGAAGGCTCCTGGACGGAATCTTCTAGTGAAACCTTGGAGCTGCTGGTGCAAACGCACTTTCCTTCCCGGGGGGAGGACTGTGAGTCAGAACCTCGCTTGGAGGGTTTGCGGCAACCCCAACTGTGCGAGACTATCGAATCGGTAATTACCGGGGATAGGATCGGCTGGGCTATAAACAGCTTCTCCGCATACAAATCTCCAGGCCCAGATGGCATAATGCCAGTCATGCTACAGAAGCAGCAGGAAAGGATTGTGCCGTGGCTTGTTGAGATTTACCGGAGCTGCATCACTTTAGGATACGTACCGTAGTCCTGGAGGCGCGCACGGGTGGTTTTCATACCGAAAGCGGGCAGGCGGGGTCATGGGTCCGCGAAGGACTTTCGGCCAATCAGCCTGACCTCTTTCGTACTGAAGACCCTAGAACGCGTCCTGGACATTCACTTAAGGACGATTATGGAGAGAACGCCTTTCTCTAAGTCCCAGTATGCCTACCTCAAAGGAAAATCCACAGAAACCGCCCACCACGAGGTAATTGGCACGGTTGAGCGGTCGCTGCAGTATAAGCAGTATACCCTTGCTGCCTTCTTGGATATAGAAGGAGCTTTCAACAACGTCAGTACCAACGCCATCAAGGAAGCCTTGACCGGTATTGGATTGGAGGGGTATCTCACGCATTGGATTATATCCATGCTGAGTACCAGGATAATCCAGTCCGATCTGGAAGGCAACCACTTGACCAGAGCTGTGAACAGAGGCACGCCCCAGGGTGGTGCTATCTCACCGGTGCTCTGGTTAATAGTAATGGACAAAATTTTACGTACATTGGACAGCAGCGGGGTGAAGGTGGTGGCGTATGCCGACGACTTGGTGATATTAGTATCAGGGATGTTTCTGTCCATTATGAGCGACATCATGGAAGGAGCGTTGCGAAAGGTGAGCCTGTGGGTCGCAAGATGCGGACTCAGCATAAACCCAACCAAAACGCAACTGATGCTATTCACCACCAAGATAAGGATACCTGAATTCCATCCACCACGGCTGAATGAACAAAGATTGGTTCTTTCCTCTAATGTGAAGTATCTGGGTATAATCCTGGATCCTAAGCTAAATTGGAGGTTGAACATAGAACTGGGGGTTAAGAAGGCCTGTATAGCCTTCTATGCCTGTAAGAGAACCTTTGCCAAGAAATGGGGTCTCCGGCCGAGGATGGTTCTCTGGATGTACACCGCTGTAGTGCGTCCGATCCTGACGTACGGATCTATTATATGGTGGCAGGCTTTGAAGAAGAAATACAATAGAACGAAGCTTAATAGGATTCAAAGAACCGCGTGTGCAGGTGCTACGGGGGCTCTGCAGTCCTGCCCGGCAGATGCTCTCAATGTACTCCTGCATCTCCTCACCCTTGACCTCCACATCAAATATGTTGCAGCGTGCAGTGCCGTCAGACTACGTGAGTCCGGATGCTGGGCAGCGAAGTCCTACGGCCACAGTAACATTCTAGATTAAATATCTCAAGAAATCTGGGCATCCCCCATGGACTATGTCACACGCAAGCTGAACTTCACGAGAAACTTTGCTGTAGACCTTCCAACCAGGGCAAAGTGGAAGACCGGCGGCGTGTTACAAGACTATGACACGGTATTCTTTACGGACGGATCAAAGATGGCCTATGGAGTCGGCGCGGGGGTTTTCTCGAATACACACGGTGTATCCAAGTCGTATGGTCTCCCAGGTTTCACCAGTGTATTCCAGGCGGAAGTACTGGCGATATTGGAAGTCTGTCGATGGCTGGAGCGTGATTCGAGCCCCAAGCGTAACATAGCCATTCTGACCGACAGCCAAGCGGCCATCAAGGCCTTGTACTCAACGACGACATCTTCCCGGTTGGTGGAGCAGTGCAGAGACACGCTCAACCATCTGGGTGGCACGCTCAAAATCACTCTCCTCTGAGTTCCCGGGCATAGGAACATAGAGGGGAATGAGCGGGTTGACGGATTGGCCAGGCAAGGCTCTACTCTTGGCAGTCCCTCGGGGAACACAGTCGGTGTTCCGCTGGCGGCTGTCGGGGGCCGAGTCTACTCGCACTACCTAGCAGCCGCGGGCCTGAGATGGCGAAGGCTTACAAGCTGTGCCAAATCAAGGAGAATTTGGCCCGCTTATAACATAGCCCGATCACGAGAGCTCCTGTGCCAGACGCGTGCAAATGCATTCAAGATTACGGCGGTCTGCACGGGGCACTGGCCCATAGGGGACCATGCCGCTAGGCTCGGCTTACCCTACAACTCGCATTACCGAAGCTGCGGAGAAGGAAGGGAAACCCTCATGCACTTTCTCTGCGATTGCCCGGCTCTGGCTCGAGTCAGGCTGCGGACACTGGGTAAACCATTCTTTGGGGACCTCAGTGAGATTTCTAGTTACAGGGTCGGAGAGCTGCTTTCCTTCGTGAATGCTACGGGCTGGCTCTAAAGATCCGAGCCAGCTGGACTCTGCTTCCCTGTTCCTATAACAACAGTCACGGTCTTAGGAGTTTGTGGCATCAAAACGGCGCACCAAAGCGCTAATTGAGCTCCTCGGAGCGGCCACTGATACCTACCTACCTACCCAAACCTCAATCATGGCGGGGTCGCACAAGATTTGCTTGTGCAGACCATTTACGAATCCGCGATGGAGATTGGTATCATTAGTAAACCGTACAGAAATGTTTACGGTGGTGTATGGGTCACAGATTCGACTGGCGAAGCCGCGATATGGGCGTGCGGTCGTCAAGCTATACAATATAGCATGGGTTAGGCGGCTGGGGTCTTCGTGCGGGCAAAAATAAGCGGTATATTCGTATATAGCTCTGACGCCCCACCGAGCCTTACACTGCCTGAGTTTGAAGACCTGTTAGACGATTTTGTTCACTACGCAAGGGGACGAGGTCCAAAGATGATAGCCGGTGACTATAATGCGTGGGCTATCGAGTGGAGCAGCAAAGAGACTAACGCAAGGGGGCGGTGCTTATAAGAAGCATTTGCCCAGTTGGATGTAGTTCTGGTCAATGAAGGCGATGTCATTTGCCGGCCGGCAGTTCATTTGCCAGAGCAAAGGTGGACAAGTGAGAAGCAGTTTTGGTAAGCCCTAGGCATCTTTTTAGGATTGTGGTCGCTATTGAGGTGATTTTGTTATTTAGGTATTTGGGAGCTATTACAGATGTGGCAGCGGCGTAATCTAGGATGGGTCGTATTAGCACTCTGAACAGTTTGATACTATTTTCAGGAGGAAGACCCCAAGAATGCCCAGTAGAGAAATTGATGACTCTAGCAGCTTTTTTAGCCTTAGTGATGGTGTCAATTGTTTGACCTTTTAGTACTAAGGATGAGTTAATTGTCTTGCCTAGGAAGGTTCTTCTTCTTCTTTTTGACTCGCTGTATGCTGATATTGCCAAGGTTCAAGGGGTGTAGTGTACTGCTCTCTTTTAAGGATAATGCATTTTGATTTGTCCGGATTTATATGAAAATTTAGGCTTTTGCATTCGTCAATGGGGGCTACTGCTTGGGCTTTAATGGAGGCTTCCGTTTCCAAAATTTATTTGTCAGTGGCTAATATGAAAAAATCGTCAGCATATTGGTAGATTTCTTTGTTGGGGTCGACTGGTTTATGAAGTGAGGCCGTGTAAATGATGAATAGTGTGGGGCTTAAGACACATCCTTGGGGTATACCATTGGTAATTTCCACCTTCGCATCACCCAGGATTAGTTTATTGTTAGCCAGGAACCTTGAGATCCAAATAGTGATTTCGGTTGGTATTTTATGTAAGATCATTTTATATTCAAAGGTTTTTAGATCTACGCTTTCATATGCTTTGGATACATCAAGAACTACTGCTTACGCCTGAAGCTTGTTTGCTTTGGCTATGGAGATTGAGAGAAGGATGTCGTTTAGACATGTCACAGTGGATAATCCGCTCTAATAGGCATGGCTGTTGGGAGGGAGAATTTTGTGCCCTTGAATGAAATGGTTTAGTCTATTTTTAATAAGTGTGTTGAGGATTTTGGCGAAAATATCAATCAGAGATATGGGTCTGAAGTTTTTAAAGTCTGACAGGTCTTTGTTTATTTTGGGTATGGGAACTATCTTAATAACAGACCACTCCTGTGGAAGGTTTAGATTTAGCCAAGTTTCATTAATGAAGGTTAACAGAGCAGATTTGACCGATGGGTTTAGCCACTGGATGTACGTGTACATAATTTGATCGTTACCCGGTGCGGAGTTCTTTTTCCGTTTGTTGAGGACCAGAGCGAATTCTTCAGGAGTAAAATTTTGTTGCAGCGATGGTGACAGTAAGTGGGATGTAAATTTATTTGGAGTCGGGTTGTTGTAGCTTGAGCTTAGAAAGTCTAGGTATTTCTGGTCATTTTCAGAGTCCCAACTCCGGTTGTTGGTTTCTTCCTCTTGAAAATTTTTAAAATTTTTTATGCTTTTCCAAAATACCTTAGTGTCTTTTTCAACACTGAGTTCTTCCCAAATCTCATCCCAGGCTTTTTTCTTAGTCGCCTTCAGAGCTTGTAAACATTTCTTGTTTGCAACCGAGAAAGACATGAAGTTGGTATGATTGGCATTACTGTGGTAGGCTCTCAGAGCTTGCCTTTTCTCTACAAATAGTGGTTCCAGATCACTCTTCCACCATGGTTTATGGGAGGAGCCCTTGCGGATTTTGAATGTCGACTCTTTAATTTTATTTTGGATTTCCGATGTCAGATCGTTCAAACTCTCCGTGGGAGGGATGGACTGCAAGGCGGTTTTTAGATGCAAGAGGCCTATTTTGTATTTCTGTTGAATTACAATGGAGTTACTGTGAATGGTTATTGGTTTATGCCTGCTCTTAGAAATCGGTTGTACCAGTGCGTTTCAGGACCAGGATATAGTATTGGAATTAGTGAGGGTGACGTCTGGGGCAGATTCTCTTGTTTTGCCATTTGTTACCCGGTCCACAAAGGTTAGTAAACCGTTGTGGAGTGGTCTAAAGTCTGATCTGCATATTGTGTTTGAGAGATGCCTCCCTTAACTATTCTCGATGGAATCCCCGAGTATAAATGACCTAGCATTTGAGTCGCCCGTTATTATTGTGTTTAGGGTATTGCTCAGAAATTGAAATAGCTTGTCCAGTTCTACTTTGAAAATAGTCGTAGTTGTATGTGGGGCATGTATATGGAGGCAATGGTGATGTTTGAAGTAAGGTTCAGGGTCTTAGCGATAATGATGTCCATGTCGGTATCATAGGTTATTGGCCTGGCATTTATGTCTTTGCGAAACGCAAGGGCACCTCCACCATAGCCATCCTCTCTGAATTTGTACATAAGGTTGAAACCTTTTAGGTAACGAGAATGATGGAATAAGTTAAAAGTGAAAATTTCCTGTAGGGATAGTATGTCATAGCCGTGAGTATTAGCAAAGTATTCAATTTCAGAGTTATTGTTAGCTAGACTTTGAATGTTATATTGTAGGATGTTGACCATTTGCAATTTCTACTAACGTTAAGTCGCTCGTGATGTTGAGTTTATCAGACTGTTTTTTGATTTTTTGTATGTCTTCTGCCAAAGATGGATCTTTTATCTTTGAAGAGCAGCATCTCTCATGAGTTTAAGGATTGCGACAATTCTTTCTGATACTCGGATACAACCGTGTACGTTGGGTGTTCGAAAATAGGATGGTTTGGCGTAAGTGGTTCTTGATAGTCGGGTGTTCTGGTGTTCGGGCGTGGATTTGATTTGACAGTAGAACTGATTTTTTTACTCCGTCTGATGGTTCTGTTGAACTCATCTTGAGGATTCCTTGTCCAGTTGTTCGGACTTGCTCTTTTCTCAAGCGGAGGGAAGACACCACAGTCACGGGGAAGACGTCACAGTCAACATCGCAGTCCACTAAGTCATAATAATTTTTCACTTCTTTGGTAGCTTCCCTCATGGAGATATTTTTTATTACTGCCGTCTTGATGATCGTCAAATGTTCGACCCAGATGGTGCAATTCCTGTCTCTGGCGTCATGGTCTGACTTACCATATAGAGCACATTTTTTCCGCAAGAGTTGCCATCGCACTGATCTTTAGGACCACTGCAATTTAAACATCTACTCACTTTCGCTTTGCAGTTAGTGGCAATGTGGCCTAATCTACCACAAGCAACACATTGCCTCGGTCTGTTCAAGTAATGGTCAACCTCTACCCTCACGCTACCGATTGAGATATGGTTGGGGATCTCAGAGCCAACGAAGGTTAATTTGACTGTTCGAGATGGAAGGAAGACATCTTTGTTTTCCTTAGATCTGAAATTCAGCCTTTGCACTTTCGCCACTTTAAGCGGAGAGTTAATATCCTGTAGTATTTCATCTTCTGTGAAATCCGTGGGGATACCTTTAATAATCCCAAATCTATGGATATCTCTCAAGGAAATGTATGCTTTTAGCCCTAATGTGACCAAGCGATTGTCGGATGCCAAGTTGTTCGCGCAGGACGCCGATTTTCAATAAACTTTTATCCTCGTAGGTCTTTGAGCTTAAGACGCCTCGTAAGTTTATGGAAATTGAGGGGATTGGAAACCTCAATTCTTGCCTGTCCGTTAATTTTGTCTATATATGTTGTGGGGTTGCTTCTCTCCACACATACTGTGTACGCTTTATATTGAGCGTTCTCGCTGTACCTGTACACTAGGGTTGCTTGCTCCATCTCCATCTCCAACCATATTTTGCTTTTCCATCGATGAAAAGGTTTTCCTTAGGTCCTAAGACTGGGTAACCTCAGGGAAAGCTTTGAGTTGGGTCGTGGCTGGTAGAATTCCAGAAACCTTTTGCTGTTTAATCGTGGGAGACTGGATTGGGGATCTTGACAGGCTCCTCGAAGCCCTTCGCTCTTTCCTGGTTAGGACATAGCCACCGATTTCTGTTGGGCTTTTGAATTGTGACCCTACAGGTGTCTGAGGAGATGTTCGCATTTGGGAGACGGACCGGTCGAAATTTATTTTCGCCTTGTCCGGGGGTCTACATGAGAAAATACACAAATCGTTACGTAAACGTGTCAGGTTGGTCGTTGTGTTATCAGTCCAGTGCGAGACTCCTATTGTGGCTTTGTAACAAAGTTTTTGTCCGGGTTGGGTTGTCAACCCTACCCATGCCAAGTTTGCTTGGGAAAAAAGTGGAAAACTCACTTGAAGCTTAAATCAAAATTTGGAGACACAAGAATTTTTTTTATATTGCACCTCATAAATGTGGAATGCTTAAAATTTTAGGTAGGTAGTTTTAATACGTCCTGTTTAGTTATCCAATCCATCTCGATTCCTCAGTAAATAACAGATTTTTCTCTCATTTTATTAATAACATTCTTAAAAGAAATATGCATAAACACAGAACTCTCTCAGCGTGAAAATGAAATAAATCTCGTTGAATTTTGACGTTTATAAACTAAAATTCATGACGCTTAACATTTCAACTCCCCACATTGATTTATGCAGATACATGGCGGTATCAAAGTCCTAGAATAACATTAAGCGTCTGGAATTTATACGGTGCAATGTAATTATTTTTTCCTAGAAATACTGAGATAAAACTGTAAACGACCTTGATATCCAGCGTCTGATTTTTACGCATGGATGATAATTCGCGATGAGAACAACATTCAATAAATAAAATATTTTTTTTCTGTTTCATCGTTTGTCATGGTTGCTCAGGCACAGACATTTAAATTGATATTTAATATTTTGGGCTTTTTTTTCTCGTCGCTGTGGAGAAAATTGGCAAATATAAGCTGCCATTGCAATTTGTTTCATAATTTTCAATTTCTTTAGAAAACCTAGCAAGAAGGCTGCAATATTTCTTAAATTCTGATTTCAATGCAAAATTAATAAAAATAAACAAAGACCACCACCATAGACAGGAAATATGTATGAATATTCAGCAGCTGTTAACTGGTGGAAGATGTTTTTTCAAATACTTTCGTCGAAACATGAAGAAATAATATAAATGAATGATTTGGTCCAGTTCAGTGGTCCAACCAAACTTCTGTATGTATTTATATTGCTGTCAACTCGTGGTAAAGTGACAAGACTTTTCGAGAAGTATACACACTTTCAGAACAATTCTGTACTATGTAATTTTGGTGCGACATTTCGTCTGTTCCGAGAAAAAAGTACGACCATGAGCTTCGCTATTAGTTTCAGGTAATGTATACCAATTCTCCTAAGGAGTTTCCGACTTTTATGCTTCATATATTACTAGGACAACCCGCCTCGGATTTACTGGGATATTGAATTCTACTATATCATCATCACCATCATCATCAACGGCGCAACAACCGGTATCCGGTGTAGGCCTGTCTTAATAAGGAACTCCAGACATCCCGGTTTTGCGCCGTAGTCCACCAATTCGATATTCCTAAAAGCTGTCTGGCGTACTGACTCACGCCATCGCTCCATCTTAGGCAGGGTCTGCCTTGTCTTCTTTTTCTACCACAGATATCGCCCTTATAGACTTTCCGGGTGGGATCATCCTCATCCATACGGATTATTATCTATTGAGCCGGATTTTATCCAGAACCTGACGGTCATGGTATCGCTCATAGATTTCGTCGTAATGTAGGCTACGGAATCGTCCATCCTTATGTCGGGGGCCAAAAATTCTTTGGAGGATTCTTCTCTCGAACGCGGCCAAGAGTTCGCAATTTTTCTTGCTAAGAACCCAAGTGTTAGTTGCAACCATATATTTTGTGAGAGGCTTATGGTCCGTGAATACGGCTTGCCTTCTAGAAAGAAGCGCAAATACTTAGTGCTCAAGTACAAGGCGAGCAGTTCTCAATCGTAGGTGCTGTAGTTCCGTTGAGCAGGGTTTAACTCTCTGGAAAATAAGCGCAATGGCTGCCAGACTTGATTCACCTTTTGGTGAAGAGCAGCACCTACTGCGATGCCAGAAGCATCAACAAAAATGGTTAGGGGTGCATTTTCGCGAGGAAATGCCGAGAGTGTAGTATCAGCCAGTTGTTGTCGGGATTTATCAAACGCGCGGACAGCCTCTTCAGACCAGACAATCTCTCGTGTGCCCTTTGTTCAGGAGTCAAACAAGTACAAAACGGACTGGTGTTGGGCGGCCTTGGGCAGGAAACGACGATAGAAGTTTAACATGCCCCAGAACCGCCGCAAATCCTTCACGGTTTTCAGACGCGGGAAGCTTGACATCTCTTGCACCTTGCCTGGGTCGAGCTGTATTCCGTCAGGGGAAATGAAGTGGCCGAGGAATCTCACTTGTATTTGGAGGAACTTGCATTTATCAACGTTTAGGACTGAACCAGCCTCAAGGAGACGTTGAAAAATGCTTAGCCTCTGAGGAAGAAGCGACCAAACCATCATCCAAATATACGAAACAGAAGTCGAGGTTTCGCGGGACCGAGTGGATGAACCTTTGAAAGGTTTGCTCCGTATTGCACAATCCGAAAGTCATCCGTGTGAATTCGAAGAGTTCAAAGGATGTGCATATTGTCGTCTTTGGAATGTCTTCTGGAGCTACAGGGGTTTGGTGATAGGTCTTGGTTAAATCCAAGGTCGAAAAAATGCGGCAGTTTGTGAGATGATGCGCAAACTCGTTGATAAGTGGAATTGGATATCGGTCAGGAACAGTCTGTGCGTTTAGGGGCGCCATTCGCCATTTGGCTTAGGGACCCTATGGAGTGGGGAAGACCAACAGCTATCCGAACGTCTGCAGATACCCTGTTGCATAAGTTGTTCAAACTCTTTCCGTGCAATAGCCAGCTTCTGGGGTGGTAGGGGACGTACCTTCAAGAAGATAGGGGAAGCAGTAGTGTTAATGTAATGCTGCACATTGTGCTTCACTGGTTTAGGTAGTAATCTGGCTGAATTTTCGGAGAAGTGGCCGAACAAGAGAGTCAGTAATGTCCTTCAAAAGTACGGAAAGATTGTTGTTAGAAAGAGATCAGATTTGGCCTGACGAATTAAGGTTGGTTGTGGAATCTATAAGGGACCTATTCTGGAAGTCCTTCAGCAACCCATAGTGACACAAGAAGTCTGCGCCCGAAATGGTGAAGCTGAAGAATCGAAACTTCCGCACCAGTATTTACAAGATAACTGCGCCTGCTGAGAGGGTCATAATTGTTAGGCGACGTGGCGCTACGTTCTGGGTAGCCGTCGCCAGAACCCCCGGGCTGACCTAGTTTTTTTTGGCAGGCGCGAATTAACACGGGAGCGTACATCTGGTAGCATTTCGCCGAATCTGCGATGGTATCAACAAATGCTTCAGTCCATTGGTTGGTTGCGAGCGAGCTCCCGACCTGGCGCCCGACCGCTGAGCGTCCAACGTCGCCCTTATCTCCGCTATGCTGGCCACAAGAGCGGTCATCTCACGGTTCAGCTCGCTTAATTCATCTGAAGGCTGCTGAACGGCCGGTAGCGTGGGACGCACGTGCACCTCATGTATCTTATCAACCGCAGCTGCCAGTGCCTCCAAAGAACCGGAGACGCACGCAAGGACCGCCTGGGTGCTCTCCGAAAGACGTCGCAGCCAGAGCGACTTCATCAGCTCATCGTCGATCTTGCCCCCACCCAATTGCCTTATTTCGCGCAGCAATTCGCTGGGAGTTCGATCGCCCAACATTAAACCTGCCAGCAAGTGATCCAGCTTAGCTGACTCACTTACCAACAGGCGCTTGATCAGCTCTTCTTTCAATGCGGTGTAGGAGGCCGATTTTAGGATGTCGGCCACCAGGAGGGTGGACTCCTCATCCAGGCCCACAATGGCGTAATTAAACCTTGTCGAGTCCGCCGTGACCCCGGACATCTGGAATAGCGCCTCCAGATGAACGAACCACAGCTCCGGATTCCGTCGCCAAAAGCGGGAGACGTGCACTGAGAGTCCGATGGGCCTGCCACGTCTTTATTGTCAACCGACATAACAAAAGCTAAGTTAACAACGCGAGTTTTTGTTGAAGGCGCGGCTATACCGAATTCCACAAGGCCCTACTTTGACTACGGTAGACCGCACCCGCAAATGCCGAATATCGTCGCCGCCTTTAACTACAAATTCAGGACATGGAAGCAGTATGTCAAAATTTTTCAACTAAAAAAACTTTTTACTTGCGGCGATTTGCCTTGACACCGTTTTTGAGGTTGGGGCTCCTGAGCGTGTGGATGATCCTTGTTGGCGGCTCCGGCTCCCTGCGGTGACGTCGTCGAAGTCAGCTTTCGCTTCTTAGAGGCTGGTAGCTCAACGGACTGATCAATGATTTCATCACTAGACATCGTCTTCCAGTCGGCGCTGATACTGGGCGTCCTCTGCAGAATTCAACTACGTGGCGATTACAACCACGACGGCGGCGTTGAATTCCTTGCGATCGATTGCTCATTCGAAGTCGCATTCGCGGTGCTGCGTCTGGCTTCTTCTGGCGCACCGTTTAACCACCTTTTGCCGCCTTCGCAATGAGCGGCACACAAAAATTTGCGAATGATGATGATGATGAGGATGATTTTTGGACTGTGCAATGAAGAGCAAATATTCCAAAGATTCATCCACTCTGTTCTACGGAACCTAAACGTTTTTTTCCTTTACATGGATCGTGTTCTAGTCGCTTCCTCTTCTGAATCTGAGCGTATAACTTCGAGTACAATTTTCAACGTTTCCTTCAAGTCGTTTTGTTCTCAACTTTGAAAAGTGCAAATTCCCCCAACCGCAAGTGAGATTTCTCGACCCGGACAAGGTGCAAGCAATTGCGGGTTTTCTGCTTCGTAAAACTATTCAGGAGCTGAGAAGGTTCTTGAGCATGCTAAACTTCTACCGTCGTTTTTTGCCCAGGATCGCCCAGCATTAATCAACCTTTAGCAACTATCTGTCCACCACGCTTCTGGCATTTCCTCAATAGGACCTCAAGCCGTTCTCGTCGATGCCGCAAACAGCGCCATATGTGGTGCTCTTCACCAAAAGGTGAACCAAACCTGACAGCTGTTGACCTTCTTTTCAAAACAGTTGAACCCCGCCCAATGGAACTACACTACCTATGATCGTGAGTTATTAGCCGCATATACGGCAATAAAATACGTTCGGTATTCCCTATAAAGCAGATTCACGGACCACAAACCTCTTACATTTGTATTGAAACAGAAACCCCAGAAAGCGTCCCCTCATCAACTCATGCACCTGAGCTTCATAAGCCTCTGACATCCAACACGTGTCTGAAAAAGATAACGTAGTTGCTGACGCTTAGTCCCTCATTGAGGAGGTCAAGATGCGCTCCACAATAGATTTCCTGGAAATCGCAGAGGCGCAGAAAGACGACGCAATTTTTTATACCCTGAGGAGTAACTCCAAATACACTTGCATGGAGTTCGCAATTTTCGACTCGACTTTTACATTATACTGCGAGCGCAGTTCACAATCAGGCACACCCAGGCATCAGGACGATGAACCGGTTAGTCACCGGCATATACTTCTGGCCATCTATGAACAAGGGCGTCAACTCTTGGGTCAGACAGTATATCGCGTGCCAAAAGTGTAAGATCAAAAAACACGTAAGAAAGGAATTTCCTAGGTCGACCAAACGTTTCCACACCATATACCTCGACATCATTGGCCTTTCGCGTGATTCGTACGGATACAAGTATTGCCTCACAATCATCGACAGGTTTACGCGGTGGCCTCTGACCTCTGACTGACATTACGGCACAATCATGTGCCGAGGCCCTCTGTCGAGAATGGATCCCGCAGGCTATCCTTTTCTTGGAGTTAGGCAAGCTCCTGGACTTCAAGCATCTCAAGACCACTACATACCATCCGGACACTAAAGGCTGGCATAATGCCTCGCGATGATCCGCTGTGGTCGCAGTCCATGCCTTTCGTCCTTTTAGGCCTTCGCAAAGCTCATCGAGAGGATTTTACGGCCATGGACATGGTGTACAGGGAGAATCTGCGCCTCCCCGCCGACCCTGCGCTGAAACCAGACCAGGGTTAAGCGACTCTAACATGCTACTCAAGAACCCGATTTCAAAATTGCGACCGATTCCATCTTCCCGACATACGACGCCAGAGGTCGACACCCCTAGGGGAACTCGAGACATACTCGCAGGTCTTCATTAGGGTGGACGCTGGGGTCAAGCAGTGCACTGCAGGATAGACTGATGCGGAACATAGCTCCCTGAGGCCAACCTATCTTTCTCTAAGGATGAGTTGTCTCTCCTCTGGGACGGTGTGTGCCTTTTCAGGGGCCAAGCCTCTCGTCTACCAAGACCGTTAGTGAGTGGTGATAGCCACACCTTGTACGAGGTGACCCTACTATTAACAAAACGCTACGGATCTAGACTGGGGAGTCGAAAAACACCTCCCCCAATCCAGGGTGTCATGCGAACCGTGCCCATTGGATAGTTTGCAGTCGGGGGTAACTGACTGTATTCGAACGGAGCCTCACTGATACCTGGTCGCCTCAGTGAGTAAGTTAGATCTTACCGTGCTACGGGGGGCTATGGCACGGCGGACCTCTCAACCCCCATACTCGTCGGAATCAAATGAGTACAAAACTGCAAAAGAAAACAAAAACCAAAAAAGCGGGGCCCCGTACCGCACCAAAACTGGTTAATCAGGCGGAGGCACGTCTCCGAATTACTGAAAGCCAAGTGACTACACCCAAGAAGGGAGAAGTTGGGACGTCCAGCAGTGGATCCAAGGTGAGCATTCGTATACTGCATGGACTACAGCCAACAAACACCACTGCTCAAAGAGCAGGGACCAGCAAAAGCACGTCTGAGATAAATATAACAGACGTCAGGAAGGAGACAGGTCTCAGTGGCGCCGGGGTTAAATGGTACCTGCGCTATCTGAAGAAAGGCCTGAAACCAGAAGAGGCCCTTAAGAAGGCTCAGGACAGACCTAAGCCATCTCTACCGGAGCCGAGAAAGCGGGGAGCAGCAGAGATCAGCCCGCATGAAGGGAATGCTCCCAAAAAACCCAGACCTGAACCCACGGGAGGAGAAAACCCGGGCAGGTCAGGAGTGAAGGCAAGACCCAGGAAGCCCGGCATTAGCTATGCTAGTGCGGTCAAGGGCATTCGACTGGCCATACTGCCAAAAAGGTTTCCCGAGCAAATACTCACTCGGGAGGAACAGGAAATCATTGAGGAACTTGTCGTCAAGCAGATGATCAAGGGTTGGACGTCGAAACTGGTGTTCACCGGGATACGCTTTCGACCAGGCCTTATACTGGTGGACTGCGCGACGGAAGGTACCGCAGAATGGGTTAGAACCATAATTCCTAGATTGCCAGGCTGGGAAGGGGTGGAACTGTCAACATGCGCTGGAGATGATATACCAGGAGCCCACATGGTGACAGTTTTTCTCCCAAATAATAATAATAATCGTTGGCGCAACAATCCATATTGGATCAGGGCCTTGAAGTGTGTTAGAGCACTTCATTCAAGACCGTAGCGGTACACTACAGTACACTGTAGGAGGCAATGTGGTCAGCATTGCGCTCCCAAAGGCCGCGGCAATAGTAACAGAAGACCTTATGAGACTCCTAATTGCTCAGAACGAAGATCTCCATACTCGACTATGAAGAGTCTTCAGAAGCAAGGTGGAGGGAAAGGGTAAACTCCTCACGATCGGGGTAGATGACCGATCCCTAGAGGCAATTAAACGTCGGAGTTGTCATATCAACTACCGATTTGGCAACATACCCGTGCATGTGCACAAGGAAAAGCCAAGGAAAGAGACCTCGGAGGAAGCATCGGATGGAAAACTTACCGGGGTCCCTGAAGAAGTCGCAGAAGCCATAGAGGCGGAAAGAACGGGATCAACCAGGGAAATAGACCTGCTGCCCAGTGAAGAGCAGAAGCTGGACGACCTAGACCTAGGATTCCTAGGGCTCGGGGTGGACAGCGACGCGCAGGAAAGCGCCATGTCGGAGGAGGAGGGTGACACTCCGACAGTGGAGAAGAGCTCCAAACAATAACGGAGCCAATGGCCAGCACTAGGATAGCCCAGATAAACCTCCACCATGCGAGAGCTGCATCTGCAGTGATTGCAAGGGCGAATTCCAAGGAGAACATTGGAATAGTGCTGGCTCAGGAGCCCTGAGTGTACCGGGGGCAGATTCGCGGTCTGCAAGGAGAAGACATGCAGGTAATTTGGGACTCCTCTTGTGAAAAACCAAGAGCTTGCATAATTCTCAAACGTAATTTAAAATACATATGTCTTTCAGAGTTCTTAACCGGGGACCTTGTGGCTATCCAAGTCTCATTGGAAGCCGGGAGGAGCACTCGAGAGGTAGTTGTAGCATCGGGATACTTCCCAGGAGACGAGAGCCGGGCTCCACCATAACAAGTCGCAAAGCTGACGGAGTATTGCGAGGAGAGGGCGTTACCACTTCTTCTCGGCTGCGATGCCAACGCCCACCACGAAGTGTGGGGAAGCAGCGACACTAATCGTAGAGGTGAGTACCTTCTCGAATTTATTCTTAGTAATAAGTTAGAAATATACAACGTAGGGAACACTCCAACATTTGTGACCAGCACCAGACAAGAGGTACTCGATATAACTCTAGGAAATACCCTAATGAACGGGATGGTCAGGAATTGGAAGGTGTCGGATGAACCCTCAATATCTGATCACAGGATAATCAGATTCGACATTGAGGGTAACTCCGAAATAAAAAGAATAATAAGGAATCCCAAGAGAACGGATTGGGAATCCTACACAATGCACCTGAGCAACAACATTGCCCACCTTCAAGGGGGCGGTGACATCAGGAGCGAATTGGAATTAGAAACGGTGGTGGAAGACCTCAACACAATCGTCATTGGCGCATATAAGGCCAGCTGTCCGGCCAAGATAGTCAAGCCATCAAGGAATGTACCATGGTGGAACAGGAACTTAGCCAGAATGAGAACGGAGGTACGAAAACTCTTTAACCGGGCAAAACGAACGAAACGAAGGTATAAAAATGCACTGACTGCGTATAGCAACGCCATCAGGGAAGCGAAACGGAACAGCTTTAGGGAATTCTGTGAAGGGATTGAACAGATCACAGAAGCAACCAGGCTGTACAAGGCTGTAGCCAAAGTCGGGGGAATATCCTCTGTCTGCTTGAAAAATGAAGATGGGACATTCACCGAGAATGAGGAGGACAGGGTACACCTGCTTCTCAGAACTCATTTCCCGGGGTCCTACCCCTCGACGGCAGGCGACAATAATCTGCCTGACACCCCAACAACGAATAAAAGGGGAAGGAAGAGAGCTGGAAACTAGCAAAATAGGTATGCTCAGAAGCTAGGCTAAGATGGGTAGTGGAAACTTTTAAACCACTGAAATCTCCCGGAGTAGACAGGATTCTCCCAGCATTAATCCAGAGAGGCCTAGGAATTATCTTAGAGTCTCTTCTGAGGGTGGTAAGGGGGAGTATAGCACTGGGTTACATACCAAGGGCATGGAGACGGGCAAAAGTGGTCTTTATTCCGAAGGCGGGTAAAAAGGATTCTTTTCACCCTAAATCTTTCAGACCAATCTGCCTAACATCGTTCGTACTCAAAACGATGGAGAAGGTCATAGACAACTATATTAGAACCAACGTTCTAAAGCGTAATCCCTTACATCACTGTCAACACGCTTACTGGGCAGGAAGGTCAACTGAAACTGGTCTGTATCAACTGACAGAGGTACTACGGGACGCCATAGAAACAAAAGAAATTGCACTGTGCGCGTTTTTGGATATCGAAGGAGCATTCGACAACACATCGCACACAGAGATACAGGATGCCCTGAGCCGCAAAGGAGTGGGAAACACCCTAGCACTCTGGATGGGCAAAATGCTAGAAAGCAGACAAATAGAGGTACAAACAGGTACAAATTCTATTATCATGAACACCACTCAAGTGTCCACAGGGTGGAGTACTATCGCCGCTGATGTGGAGTATGGTAGTGGATGAACTCCTGGACGTGTTAACTAATACTGGAATACAAGTCCAGGGCTACGCGGACGACATTGTTCTAATCTGTAGGGGCAAATATGAAGATACCCTATGTGATAGAGTCCAAACTGGATTAAGGGTTACTAGTGCCTGGTGCAGGAAGGTGGGACTGCGGATCAACCCAACCAAAACCATCATAGTACCATTCACTAGGAGGCGTAAGCTGGATCACCTGAAAGCCATAACATTACATGATATGGAGGTGAAACGAGAAACAGAGGTCAAATATTTGGGAATCACGCTAGACCAAAAATTACTCTGGAAGACACATGTCGGAAACACTTGTCGAAAAGCCACGAGGGCTCTGATGACTTGCAGATCCATAGCAGGAAAAAAATGGGGTTGCAGCCCGAAGATACTACTTTGGATATATACTGCAATAGTAAGACCAATGATTACCTATGGAGCGGTAATCTGGGCAGAAAGAACCCAACTCAGCACACAAGCCAGGTAATTACATAAGCTCCAAAGGCTGGCTTGCGTGTGTATCAGTGGGGCAATGAGGACATGCCCAACGGCATCCCTGGAGGTCCTTCTGGGATTAACCCCTCTCCATCTGCACATACAGATGCAGGCAAGGAGATCAATATTCAGGATGGCCGGTAGTATGAGTGAGGCGGGGAGCTGCCTAAATCGAAGGAAGATTGATATCCTTTCTAGGCGGTA
This sequence comes from Hermetia illucens, assembly GCF_905115235.1. NCBI lineage: Eukaryota > Metazoa > Arthropoda > Insecta > Diptera > Stratiomyidae > Hermetia > Hermetia illucens. Next base: position 40,647,986 of record NC_051854.1, read on the forward strand.
TCCCGAATTACCGATACCGAGGGACAACATGACAACGAGGTTCCACTTCGATAAGAAGTTTGAAACACGTTGGAGTAACAAGGCAAACTGAGAGAGCGTGGCTGCGACATACGGCTTAAACCAGCAACTGATTACTTGGTACACTGACGGATCCCTCACAGCAAAGGGACCGGGTGCCGGTGTCATTGGTCCAAGGAAAATGTACTTTGAGCCAATGGGCAGGTACACTAGCATATTCCAGGCGGAAATTTACGCCATAGACAAATGTGCCTCCTTTAATCTACAAAGGAACTACAGGGGGCAGAACATAGCTATTCTCACCGATAGCCAAGCAGCGATCAAGGCACTTAGGTCCAACCAGGTGAACTCTAAACTGGTATGGAAATGCCTTGAGAGACTGAATACACTCGGCTCGTCAAACAAGGTCTGGATACTTTGGGTTCCAGGCCATGCTGGGTTGGAAGGCAATAAGGCAGCGGATGAACTAGCCAAGAAGGGAGCAGGGATGCCTTTACACGGGCCAGAACCCTTCTGTGGAATCGGAAACGGTTTCATGGCTATGAATCTAAGAAACGAAGAGAAACGGTTGAGGGAACTATATTGGGCGGGCCTACCAGGGATCGAGCAGTCCAGGGTGCTTATTGGGGGATACGAACCCATGCGCACAAAGGATTGCTTAAACCTCACCAAAAAGAATCTCCGAATCATAGTGGGAATTCTCACTGGTCATTGTCGGCTGAACTATCACCTAGGGAAGCTAGGGATATCTACGGACACGGCCTGCAGGTTCTGTGAGGAGGAGGACGAAACCTCTATGCACGTCCTGGGACAGTGTCCGGCACTTGTGCAAAGTAGGTCGATACATCTGGGAGAACACTTAATACCAGATGCAAAGCTGAAACTTCTGGAAGTGGGGAACATACTAAAGTTCCTAACGGTTACAGGCCTGCTTGAGATACTATGATCAACAGGTACACTATAACCAGTAAAAGGGGCACAATAGTTCTTCAAGGACGCGGTGCGACTTTCCCTTAACAGAATAATAATAATAGGGTGGACGCTCCTCGGAGGCCACTGCATCCACCATATGAGAGCACCTTTAAAGTCCTGGAGTGACGGGAGTAATTCTTCATGTTTGACGTCTGGGGCCCGGCCAAAATGGGTCTCCTTGTCGAAACTGATGGCCTACGCCGAACCGGGGGAGGTTCCAAAAAGGCGTCCGCGAAGCATCAGGTTCGCCCTGTAACCCTATTGGCAAGATCACGTCCCGAGTTTCTCCGCTGAATCCGCGCGGTTTCAACTGGGAGCGGAGTGATGTGGCGGCATATCGGAGGTAAGAACCATCGACTGCATTACCGGCGGTAAGAATGCCTCCGCCGACGCATTAAACTGCACTTCCTCTATCTTCTTGTGTTGACCGCCGACGCTGGTCACAACGCGTTGTTATTGTTTTGTTAGGCTGATGAAAATGAGTTATGGAAGACAATTAAGTGTACTTCCAAACCTGTATCAAAAATAATTATATATTGGAAAACTAACAAATCCATTCCACATGGACATACCATATCCAGAAAAGATCTTTCGGCAAAAATAAATCACATTTCCGTTGAGGTGGACTGAAATGTCCTAGTTCCAATAATTAGGCTTTAGTTGTGCATTGTACATAAATATAGCATAAGCATAAATCGCCACAAACCATTAAAATATCGAATGCACACGCTCCTTTTATGGAACTCCCATAAGTGCACGCGAACTACATAAAACTGGGAATTTGTCGTTGAAAGTTATTTGCAGCTAAACTGCAGTCATGGGGAGGCTTATCTAGGAAGCTTGCACCTCCGTTAACTAAATATTCAAATGAATGCAACACCAGCAACATGAACATTCCGTGGTCGTGGTGTGAACTGAAAGGAGGAAGTGATGAAAAGGATTATATATGCTCATATTTCAGTGGGTAAACCAATAAAATCGATACGCGGAGCTCTATCAGTGAATAGAGAACAGATTTCAATGGATTACCACCGTCATGAGATTCATATTTGTTCTCTCTTCTAGAAGATTACCCAGCGAGGATTCCCACTTTTTTATACCCATTTGCAAATGCACTGAATACTCAATAAACAAAGACAGAAATGCAATAAATAAAAATCGCCTATTATTAAATCTGGGACGTTTGCACATGGATACCTTAGTAAAAGATACTAAAATATGTCGTCATAATTTCAATGATAGTGAAATGACAAGTTATTGGGGGTGCGGAATATGGTTGCCATTAAAGGTAAGAAATAGTTGTGGAGTATGACAATCAGCTGGGTTTTGACAACAAGCAATACTGTTGATAATAGACCCCATCAATACTGGAAAAAATAAGAAATTGTTACCATCTTTCTCAGTAGCCTTGGGAGTTCTGTCTTAACAATACACTCAAAGTCTTTCCTGCTTGTCGTAAGAAGCACAAATTTTGAAACACTACTGCTACCGGAACGTCAAGAACATGTCGAATAGGGACTGACCTCATGGCAACGACCTTTGGCTATCGGAAACGGACTATGATTGGTTTCTGGAATGTACGCGCGCTTCTCAAAAACGGTAGTCAGGATGCTCAGAATGGTCGCTTTCTCCAACTCGCGAGCGAGCGAGAATCTCAACGATATAAGGTAGACATTCTGAGCCTAAGCGAAGTAAGATGGTGGGATTCTGAAAAGTATTCCTCGCCTCTGTTTCAACTGACTGGTTAGTTAGTTAGTTTAGTTTACTGGGGGAAGCCACAACAAAGAGCACTCATGCCATTGTTAGGCTTCCCGCCTACGGCGTTAGTAGGCTTTAGCGAATCTGAGAACATTCTCCAGAGGCACACTCTCTGCCAGATTCTTCATTGAAGAAAACCTTGCCAAGGTGTTTCCTTCTCACATTGGCTTCACATAGCCGAAACCCCCACCCCAATCTTTTCCTATGGTAGTCTAAGGAGCAGTGTCCCGTTAAAAGTTCTACTAAGGGACAGCAAAAATATCGCTCTAGTGACCTCCTGTGAAAGATCACTACCAGATCGTTACCAGCAATGCGCCGGGGCACATAACACACACATGGTCGGCCAAGTTTCAGCAGCACCTGGTGACAACAGGTTTCCTATGTCGTTGCTGTTTAGTGCTAATGCCGCCCGACTGTCGGAACAGATTCGAATGGTGCGACCCCTCCATTTTTGTCACAGACATTCTTCTGCTGCCAATGAAATGGCATCTATCTCTGCCTGAAATGTAGCCATCATTTTTTCGAGGGGCCGGGCCAGTTCCGTAATCGGATTCCCCGAGAACACTTCTGCGCCCGATCCGCCCTCCATGACTGACCCATCGGTGAAGATTATTAAGTCTGTAATCTGAAGAGACTTATGGCCATTTGTCTGCCATTCTTCTCTTTCGGTGATTACGACAGTGTATGTATTTTCAAAGACGAATTTGGAAACCATATGATCGGTCAGCATAAGAGCTACCGGATGTTTGTCAAGGAATTTTCAGATAGACGCATGACCGTGTGATTGGCCGCCTTTCCACGCTTCAATGGTATCGAGTCTATATCCGTCATTGGCTGCTTTCCGTGCCACCTCCAAATGAATGTGGGGGGGGGGGGGGGGGGTCGATTAGGATAGCTTCAAGTGTCGCAGTCGGCGTAATGCTCATTGCTTCAGTAATACTTAGGCAACCAAGCCTCCGAATCTCGTTAGCAGCTTCCTGACTGCCCCACCTGACGTTCCTAGTGAACATAACTACTCCAGTCTTCCTAGCGTTCACTGTGTGTCTGTTGCGGAGGCACCAACTGTGGATTTCATGCTGTCTTGCCGCATCACAAACTGCCGCGAATGAGGCATAATTGAAAGCATCTTCGATGTCCATGAGTGCGCCCAAGGCGTATTTTTTTTCGGACATCGTCTTTTCAATTTTTGCCGTGAGTTCATGGAGCGTTGTCTCCATGGATTTGCCTTTTTGGTAGGCGTTTTGAATATGGTGAAGTGGCCACTTAGGGATGTGTGTATCCCTTATAAACCGACCTTTTCGTTTTTCTAGTCCTTTTAGTAGAAAAGACGTTAGACTGTTCGGTCGGAAGCTTTTTGCGACTATGTAGGTGGGTTTCCCAGGTTTGGGAATGAATAACACCTTCACATCACGCCAGTCATTTGGAATATAAGCTTGTGCTAAGCATGCACGATATATATTCCGAATATGTAGAAACCGGGCATCCATTCATTCTATTACTAACGCAGGAATGATGCCATCCAGACCTGCAGAGTTGTATCTATGGAACGACTTAAATGCCCATTTTACTCGCTCCAGTGATACTACTTTGCATGCCAGATTCCAGTCTCTCAATTGAGGGCGGTATGCACCTGTTAGCCCCGAGGTTAGATTTCGAATGCTGCCTGGGAAGCAAATGGTTTGCGGTGTCTTCATCGCTTTCTGTGTACGTCAGGTTCTGTAAACGTAAATAACCCAACTTCTGGCTACATTCTTTAATAAGAATACGCTTCAGCTTCGAGGCTGCCTCAAGAGAGTTAGTCTCTTCGAAAAAGCGTCTCCATGATGATCGTTTTGCCGATCTTATGCTCTTCTTTAGAGCCGTCTGCGCCTCTTTATAGCGCTTCCAGCTAGCGTCTGAGTCACACTTCAGAGCACGATTGATGAGCATCCTTGTCGTTCTCCTCTGTTTAGCCAAATCCGACTTCCACCATGGTGTTGTACCCTTTTTGGCGGCTTAAGTGGGCTTCTCTCATGCTAGTTGGGATCATCTGGGTTGTCTTCTCAATTCCAGCAATGGATTTGATGCGCTTCGGGGCTCGTGCCTCGGGCTATTTTTTATTCTATTTTATACGTCACCCAATCTACCTTCCGCGGATTCCGAAATGGAGTGAGTGGCGGTGGATCTATGCCCATTACGAAATCAATGCGTCTGTGATCCGAGAGTGTGATATCGTTTGATACCCTCCACTCTCCGACCAGAGCCGCGATGTCAGGGGATGCCACCGTGATGTCGATGACCTCTCGCCTGACCACGGTGAATAAAGTGAGTTCATTTCCCAAATTAAGGATCTGCAAATCCTACTATTATAGATACTCCAGTAGTCTCGATCCTTTTGCATTGATGTTGGAACTTCCCCAGCATGTGCATTGACATCACATCCTGCTATTACCCCCATGCCTCTACTTTTGGCATATTGGATGGCTTTAATGAATGTTGGAAATATGGGAACGTCTTCTGCGTCATAGAGGAAATATGCAGAGCGTCATAGTATCTCTTTATCTCCCTGTTGACTGTTTATGGTTAGTTTAGCCAATGTGGTGTCGCCATCACATATGTCGTTGACCAAATTAGCCTGGAAATCTTTTGCGACTACCATCTAGGAGCGGGGTCGATCACTTCCAATGGCATACAACAGGTCAGCAAATTGGAAGTTTAGGCTCCTGGCTACCCCATCAACAGCCCATGGCTCTTGTATGGGGTATATAAATGTCTTGCAGCTATTGACCCGACGACTGATAAGTGCAGTCGCCGCTTTACAAAGCTGCAAATTTATTTGGGAAACCTCATCTACGTTTCAGATGAAGATGCCGAGGGCTGCGCGTCCCCTTCAAAGGTTTTAGGAGCCGACACTTGTAACGTGATGGTTCCTAGCCCATAGTAGAGCGGGCAGCCTGATTTTTCCCGAATCTTCCTAACATCGGGTTCGGGAACGCCGATAGTGAGAAATATTCCCGGCCTATCAGCTCTCTCTTCTGTTTTGCTGCCTAGCAGCAACCAGGTGGAAGTGCTTAGGTTATTTTGCATACCAAGTTGTTCCAAAACCCCAGCACCATTCCGCTCTTCTTCTGGAAGCCACTTTTTTGTAGCTTTTTTTTTTAGTTAATCGCGCACCCTCCCACACATCGTTGAGGAAGGAGCAGTACTGCCTGAGCCACTCGTTCGTGTCATCGTCGGCAAAGTTTAACCGTAACATTTTACGGTATACACCTACCGCCTCAAAGCAAAGCTTAATACCTTGCGATGATGCAGTCCTTACAGCTAGGAGGAGTTTCCTCCTAAGCTGTCCGCACTGCTCAGTATCGTAACGGATGAATTAGAGTCGTCATAGACCCAGTCGAAAGCCTTCAACCTCGACGAGGAGACCTACTTGGACCCGCCTCGAACATCGAGTGCACATCTCGTTCCAGAACTCTAAAGCGGCCCTCGTACGGTGGTTGCAGCGGCCTCCGAGGAGCATCCACCCTAATGAGGACCTGTGTACACGTTTCGAGGTCCCTGGAGGCGTTGACCTCCGCTGTCGCATGACGAGACGGTGAAGTTGGCCACAACTTCGAAACCGCGTTTCTGAACAGACGCAGCATTCCTGAGTCGCTTAACCCAGCTCTCCCCGTACACACAATTGTAGGCGCTGTAATTGCGTTGAGCTATTTTCAAAAGATGCTCAACGGTTGCAAGATTTGATTCACCCGTTGGTGAAGAGTGACGCTTTCCGCTGTATCAGAGGCATCGACGAACACAGCTAGAGGTGCATCTAGCTGAGAAAATGCCAGTAGTGTTACGTCAGCAAGCTGTTTTTTGACCGATTCAAATGGATGGACGGGCTCAGCTGACCACGCAGCCTCGCGGGAGTCATTAGTTTTGGGGCCAGACAAGTAAGCGTTAAGGATAGTTTGCCAATGAGCGACCTTGGGCAAGAAACGACAATAGAAGTTTAACATGCCCAAGAACCTTCGCAAATCCTTCATCGTGGCTGGTAAGGGAAAGCTCTTTATCATCTCAACCTTGTCTGGGTCAGGTTGGATACCGTGAAGGGTTATTAAGCGGCCGAGAAATTTTACCTTCCTCTATAGGAATCACCATTTTTCTACGTTCAGGACAAGTTCGACCTCAAGGAGACGTTAAAAAATGTACTCGAGATGTTCCAAGTGCTCAAATTCTGAAGACCAAAAGATCATGCATGTAGACGAAACAAAAGTTCAAGTTTCACAAGACAGAGTGGATGAACCTCTGGAATGCCACAAGCCGAAAATCACTCTGGTGAACTAGAAAAGTCCGAAAGGAGCGCAGTCTTCGAGAGCGAGAGGAAGAGGGTCGTAATGACACGGCAGTTCGTAAGCGAGTGCGCAAAATCATGGATGAGTGGAATGGGATATCGGTCTGGAACTGTCTGAGCATTCAGGCGGCTATAATCTCCACATGGCAGCCATTCGCCGTTTGGCTTAGGAACCAAATGAAGTGGAGAGGACCAACAGCTATTGGAAAGTTTGCAGATACCCTGTTTCATCAAATCATTAAACTCTTTCTTTGCAATAGCTAGCTTCTGGGGTGACAGGTGGACGCACCTTTCAGAAAATTTGGAAACCGATAGTGTTGATGAGGTGCTGCACATCATGCTTAATCGGCTGGGAGAAACTACTTTCAGTAATAATATTGCGGTACTTTCTGAGGAGTGCGTGTAAATTATCGAAAGAGTATTCCTGATGTCTGCAACGAAATTGGGGGGTCTATCAATAAACTATCAATGCCTTGTTCAGCAGGTACACCAACGGCCCATAGTGACACAGGAAGGCTGCGCCTAATATGAGGATGCTAAAGTCCGCCAGAACGAAACGCCACAAACACGTTAGCGGCAGTCCGAGACTCCACCTGCCTAGAGCAATAGGTGCGGATGGGAGAAGAGTTCGCGGCAGCCAGTCATAGGTTTTGCGAAATTAGGATATTCGGACGAGGCGCAAGGAGAACCGTCACCTCAGCGCCCGTGTCGACCAGGAAGCAAAGTCTGTTTAACGGGTTGAAGATTGCAAGGCGACATGGTACTGCGTTTCGTATAGTCGTCGCCGCGGAACCCAGCTAACCTAGTTTTTTTGTGGTGCAAAACGTGCATACGGTGGTACATTTAATCGCTTGAGCACCGTATTTCCGATGGTACCAACAAACCCTCGAGGCTGATGAGAGTCCCGGCGTGGGACTACTCGAACGCTCTTTTCGCAATTCCGGGTTGTGTCTCGGGAAACTTTCGTGATTACGGAGCGCGCGTACACCTCGTGTACCATGCCGGCCCTAGCGGGCCACACCTTCAGCGATCCCGAGTCCGCGCACGCCAAGACGGCGTGGATGCTCTCCAGGAGTCGTTGCAACCAGAGAGACTTCAGCAGTTCTGAGCCAACTTTATTCCCACCCAACTGACTCATTTCACGAAGCAATTGGCTGGGGGTATGGTCTAACGTCAAGTCATTCAGCAAGCGATTAAGCTTCCCCACTCACTGAAAGGCGCTGAATTAGTTGTTCCTTCAGGGGAACGTACGAGCACTCCTTAAGTACGTCCGATGTAAGTCTCTTCGTCGAGGCCGTGGTTGAAGCGGGTGGCGTAACTGTATCGTTAAACAACGACTCTTATTGGAAGAAATGCCAAGCTGAATCCTAGTCACCCGTGTTGATAGTGACAATTATTTTCATTTCTCGTAAGAACTGTTTATTACTACAGTACGGGGTCACCACTCACAGTTTCTCTAAAACTGTTTCCTCCAATAAATTAAAAGAACCGTTATGTACAAAGATACACTTTATTATACAATTAACGACTCTACTATCACAGATTTAATTACATTGTTATATAAGTAATTCGTTGGCTAAAATTCAATATTCCTATCTTTTTCTGAGCTCTAATTTCAATAGGCTTTAGTTGGTCAGTGGACAGAACTAAAGAGTTCTTGACAAATCCCTGACATTTGTCACCCCAGTTTCCTGTCAGGCCGTCAGCTGTTTCTACGGCTATTGAATTCGCAATGGCGCTCAGGTTCGGGCCTCCGATGTGCCGTCAAAAAAAGGCTTTTCGCACTTAGCGTTCAAGCCGCCGAGTACTAGTTACTGGTCGTTTGAGAACAATAAATCAAATTCCGGCTCAAGACGAGTAAAAAATTGGAGCATATACTTAACGCTTAGATTATTTATAGCTAAATGTTGAAAAATCTAGTTTTCTCCTTCTGTTTGAAAGCCCCCAGCCTTGAAGATCGGCCATTGTGTCCCTTTTTTACGGCTACGAGAACTCTCTGTTCACTTCGTCTCGTCTTTTTTTTTCTTAACACATTCAATTTATTTTGTTTGATTTTGTTACAGGTAGTTTATGACTAAAATTAATACTAGACTTATCTCTAACAGCTTAGCTTTACCTAGAGACTAACATTTTGCTTAATACTAGACTTAATTTACGGTGGTATTAATTTATCCTATGGCTAATGCTATAGAGGGGAAAGTCAGGAAAGAAGTTGTTGTTTGTTCGGTGGATAATTGTGTTGCATGAATGGATGGAGGAAGGATACATATAGGGGAAGGTGGTGTTATTGGGCGGTAGAGTAGACGAGGCCAGGGCGATGTCGATCGTATGGGCGGTTGAATATGATCATCTTCCCGCCGCGATAACTGCTGTTTTGGGAGGAAAGGGTTAGGAGGTCTGAAGGGAGGTATGTATGGCGGTATGTGGGGTTAGTGTTATGGCTGCGTATGTGGGAGTAATACTGGATGAGGTTGTTTTCATGGGCTTGACATTTGATGAGGACTTTGGTTAGTGAGGTAAGGAGGATCTGGTCTATGCGGGAGCATTTTACCTCGTCGTAGACAGCTTGGTTGGAGTGGATATTGGACTGGGATAGGAAGAGGCGGAAGGACCTCCTTTCGCGTACCCGAAGGCGCTCCATTTGAGCTGAGGAGACGTAACACCATGCGACGAATCCATATGTAATTAAGGGACGGATTAGCTGCTTATAGCAGTAGAGTTTCACTTTGGGGAGGATGGCGGAGTCTTTCTTAAGGATGGGCCATAGGATTTTTAGTCCTGTTAGGGTCTTTGAAATGATGGAATTTACCTGGGGTATGGGTGATAGGCGGGTATTGAGGGTTATTCCCAGGTATTTAATGGATTGGACGGGGGGAATGGTAGAAGGTCCGATCTTGATAGTGAGGTTGCGGGTGTCGGCCAGCATCTTGCGGGTAAAGGTGGTTCTACCGCGGAAGACGATGGCTTCGCATTTGCAGGGGTTGAGTAGGAGTTTCCAGGATTGGAGGAATTTGTTGAGGGTTTGGATTGAGGTATTGATGCGGTTTTGGGCGGATTGTATTCTCCGGGAAGAGGTGTAGAGGGTCAAGTCGTCAGCGTATTGGATGGTTTTGACTGCTTGGGGGGAGTTGGTAGGGTGCTGGAGTGGGATATCGGCGGTGTATAGGGAGAAGAGGGTTGCTGACAGAACTGAGCCTTGGGGGATGCCTGCGGGTGGACTGTAAGGGTCGGACAGGGTATCGTGGATACGGACTAAGGATTGGCGATCAGACAGGTAGTTAAGGATGAGTTTGCATAATTGTGGGTGGAATTTGAAAGTGTGGGAGAGTTTGTAGGTGAGGCCGTCGTGCCAGACCGCGTCGAAGGCTTTCTGGATATCGAGGAGGCAAGCTGTGGTGGGGATGTTGTTGTTTAGTTGGGATAGGATGTCAGTTTTGAGGACTAGAAGGGCATGTGAGGTGCCGTGGCCTCGCCTGTTGGCAAACTGGAAGGGGGGCATAATGGCGTGGTCGGTGATGTGTTGGAGCATGATATCGTGGATGACGTGTTCGAAAATTTTCGATGTCACGTTGAGGAGGAAGATGGGACGGTAGCTGCCCGGGGAAGCTGAAGCCTGGTCCTTTTTTAGGATTGGGACGATGTGGGCTCGTTTCCATGGTGTGGGAAAGTGTGCAGAGAGGCGGCATTGATTGAAGAGTTGGGCGAGAAAGGGGCTTAGGGTTTTGGCGCATTTTTTGAGGATGATGATGGGGATGTGGTCGGGTCCGGTAGATTTTTTATTATTTCGGGAGAGGATGATGGATTCAACTGTTTGGGGTGTGACGGCTTGTATTGGTAAGCAGTAGGGTGTTGTAGGTTCGGATGGTGGGATCGGGAATTGGGTGTGGATGACTGGCGTGGTAGTGAGGTTGTGTATGTGTTGGCGCACCGCTGGCTGAGCGGGGTTTGGCTAGTCGGGGGCAGGTACCCCGGAGTTCATTGCATGTTTGCTAATTAAGCGAGATGTTCGCATGCTTTACCGCGTAGTGATCAGCGTATAGCGTCTGGATCTGGGATTGGATGCGTTGTGTGAGGGAGTGGATTTGTGACTTGAGGAAGTTAAATTGAGGAGCATACCTGTGTCTGTGGAGTTGGCGTCGTAGGGTTGATTTTTGTTTGATGAGGTCTAGGATGTGTGGTGGCAGGGTGATTAGGCCCTGGTAATTTAGTGGTCTGAGAGGGATGGTTTCGTTGCAAGCCTTTTGTGTGGATTCCGTGAGCTTTTCCACGGCTGAATCGATTTCGGTAGGAGACGAATTGGACGGGAGGCGGATGGTGGAGAGTTTGTCGGCTAGGTTGTAGTTGAGGCGTTGCCAGTTAGTGGCAGCGTAGTTGGGAAGGAATTTAGGCTGGGATTTGGGGAGGCGGTCGGTGATATTGAAGTGGAGAACCACTCCGTCATGGCCGCTCAAGCCGGGGACGGTGGGGAGGTCTTGGGGGGAGGTAGGCGTGCTGGGGTGTACGAGAAGGTGGTTGCTTACCAGGAATAGGTCGATGAAGGAGTGGGTATTTTGCCTGTGGTAGGTGGGTTGGTTGGTGGGGAGGAGGGTGAGCTGTAGAGGGTGGGAGTGTTGTGAGTACCAGTTGGCTAACTTATTGCCATTGGCATTTATAGTGGTGTTATACCAGGTGCTCTGTTTGGCATTTAGGTCGCCCCCTAGTACAAGGGAAAAACGCTTGTTTCGGCTGACTGGGAGGGCTTTGAGGTGTTGTGTAAGGTTGGAGATGTCAGCGGGATTGAGGGTTTGGTCGGGGCAGTAGAGGCTACCTAGGAATGTGATGGAGGAAGGTGTGGCGATGGTGACAACGGTTAGCTCCATGGATGGGGCAATAGTCTTTGGGATGTAGACCCGTTGAGCGTCTAGGGGATTTGCCACTAGTATGGCTGTGCCTCCGCCTGGGCGGTCAACACGGTCGGAGCGGAAGGTGGTATAGTTGGGGATGTGCAGCTTATGCCTTGGGTGCAGTTTGGATTCAGTGAGGAGGAGTAGGTTAGATTTGTGGACGGACAAGAAATTAGTTAGATCATGACGTTTTTGTCGACTGACCACCGAATTTATGTTCAGTAATACCACTTTAGTGGACATTACTGGGGGACACTTGGCAGAGGAAGGAGAGGAGAGCGAGTCTCTTCTCCATCGGCGAGGCAAGGGAGTTGTATGTGGGGAGGAATGAGGTGAGTTGGGAGGCTAGTTGGGTGGTGGAGGTGTTGAAGAGGGAGTGGATCTCGGAGTCGAGGTCAAAGTTGAGGACTGGGCGCGAGGCGTTCCTGGCCATCGCAGCGTAAGAGAGTGGTGGGGACGTAGGGTTGTACGGGGCGGGGACCTGAACGGGTTTTGGTTGGGGACCGGGTTTGGTTGGTGGAGCAGGGTTATGCTTTGTGGGGGGTGATTGTTGTGTTTGGCGGGTGCGTGCTTGGACGAACATCGGGCAGTTGCGATAACTAGCCGGATGAGTGTTGGCTCCGCAGTTGATGCAGGATGGAGTTCGTCTCGTCTACTGCTTTGCATGCTCCAGGGGCTCTCAGCAAGGAGGAAAGACTAAGATTTCGTAGTATGCCGGCAGGTTTTAAATCAACGTGCATTAGTCCGGTGCACTGCCGAATCTACAATCCTCCTAAGGGGTATACCTTTTAACCCCCTCATTTAGAACCAGACGATACTAACTCATGTAAAGGACATCATAAGTGTTTATCCGAGACTGCATAATATCCGTTTAATTTGATTCGAGGTGTGGATAACATTTCATAGGATTAACTGCGTGCCATGTCATTCTACTATAAATCCTTGTATACATATGTACCAAACAAAGTGGAATTGTAAAATTGACCTTTATTTCGTTACCCTTGTTCCTACTTTTTCCACTCCAGCAGCAATACATGGATACCCTTGAAATTCCGCATTATAGCAACATATCTGCAGAAACAAATGGCGTTGTTTTCATCGAGTGAGGATCCTGGCTGTAGGCACGTCCACCAATATATTCTGAATTTAAAGTTTTCAACGTCTAGTTATGGGCGTAAAGCAGAGAGCATATGAGCATATTTTACATCGGTGGCTACAGCGACTGCTTCCAAATTACATATGCATATGCAAATGCGTTGCACCTTTGCAATGTTCTCGATATCTCGTTCATGTTCAACTCTACATGCAACAAAATTATCGGAAAAGCTTTCTCGCTTTTCATGGTAAACATATTCTGAATTTACTACGTATGCGAAACAGTGAAAACAATGCGTTCATAAACAATTTTTCTGCGTCAGTGATTTTCAAAGCCCGCGATATATCGCTAACCTGCCTATGTCGTCACTCGGCTTTAAGGACGAATATCTGAATCGCATTAGAACAAACCAACTAATAGTCATCACGGAATTCTGAATCTACAATCAACAAATTACTTCCAAGTCGGCAAACATTTTTCCTCTGTAACGGCCCCGCATAAATTGAGTTCTCCCATTTTTTGGTTCTCTTTTAACATATGTCATTTCCCTTTGATAAACGCGGCTTCATGCCGAGTTTTGGTCTCGATGAGAAAAAACACGATATTCCTTCTGTGCACACTGCATATGGACCCTCATATTGTGGTTGCAGGAGCTTCTGGGAAGGATCCACCTGCAACAGGACATGTGTACAGACGTCCAGAGCCTTGGGGTGTTAGGCTTCGTACAAGAATGCCGGTATAGCCGTGGTGATTTCAGTTTGTACACGGCCCTGTGTGGAGTTGCCAAATCTCCCATCAGGCGCGTCCCTTCGTGCGGATAAGGGAATGCTCAGCGAATGTGTCATGCACGCATCCGGAGATATGCGTGTATGGGCTTGCTTATGCGCAGGCCGAGTAGGTGGGAAGTAAACGCCCACCCGTGGATAAAAATTGGCTATGGGAAGGATACCCAGAAATTAAACCAAATATGGAGGAGGAGAAAAGTAGTTTTTTACGGTGCAGGGCTTCGGAAACCCAGTGCCGGTGATTTTTGGGAGTGAGCAAGCGGACTCCCGGCCGTCGATATCCAACGACCGCAGCGCCTCAGTAGTGGGAAACTTGGCTACTGTGGCATCTGATGTTACAAGAGATAATGATGGAGTGGAAATTAGGTCCACACCGGATCCTTTTAGGAGGAGTTCGAAGCTTGGGAGATCACCACCGATGACAATGGTTCCCTTTGGTAGTCGAGATTCATCGCGGGACTCTGAAAGAAACATGAATAGTCCCTTGATCGACATCATTCCTTGTGGTGCAAGTAAACGGGAACATACCGGATTGGCGTTCGTTACACTCGGGGAACGAATAAATGAACTGTACGAGTTCATCAAGGAGAGGTGGAATATCCACCAAAGTATTCGAGCCTTGATAAGAGGCATTAAATTGTCTTATATCAAGGCACTCGAAGAAAAGAATTCCCAAGCGTCAGGTGGCAAGGTCTCAAGGGAAACGCAGGTGACGCCTCCCCAAGATAAGGCTGATGGGAAAACGGACTAGAGTACTAGTGAGCCTCTAGGACCGCAGCAAGTCCCGAAGAAGAAGAAACAACCTCTTCAACAAAGAAGGCGGAGCCGGCGAGAATACTCGCGAAAGTCGGTGATCTCACGATTGCAGCCACAACACCTACAAAAGGGGAAGGAACCAACGCCCTGAGGCCAGAACAATGGATTAAGGTGAGCAACAAGAGGAAAAAGGACAAAAGGAAGCTCCGCCCGGAAATAATAATTTCCAAGAAGGGAAATATGTCCTATGCCGCAATCCTCCGAAAAGTGAAATCAGATCCAAAATTGATGGATTTGGCGGATAGTGTAAGCCGTATCAGGCGAACTCAGAGAGTTGATCTGATACTGGAATTAAGTAGATCCGCTGACAAGTCGGCCGATAACTTCCGTGGGAAGGTGGAACAGGTACTAGGAGAGGAAGCTGAGGCAAGAGCTCGGAAGCAGGGGATAGTGGTTGAATGTAAGGACCTAGATGAGGTCACCTCACGGGAGGACATCTGTGCTGCGCTAAAGCAACAGTTCAACCTTAGCGATATAGACCAGAGTGCCATAAAAAGAATGAAGAAGGCGTATGGTGGCACACAGACCACTATTATTAGTTTGCCGGCGGAATCAGCTATTAAGTTGATTATCGTGGGCAAGGTAAGAATAGGTTGGGTCGTGTGCAGGCTCAGGGAGCAAATAGCTCTAAAGAGATGCTTCAGATGCCTCGATTTCGGCCATTTTGCGGCGGCATGCACTAGCATGATAGGTCGGGAAGTTGCAGGAAGTATGGGGAAGAGGGCCACCTCATTAAAGATTGCACCGGAGATCCACGGTGTATGCTGTGTAGTGGGAAAGAGGACGTGGACGACCGGCATGTTGCGGGAGGGAGCTGAACCGCATAGGCAAATGAGATTAATACAAATCAATATCAATCATTGTGAGGCAGCTCAGGACCTGCTCTCGCAAACCATTCGAGAGTCGAATGTGAATGTCGCGGTAATTTGCGAGCCGTACAGAAACCATGGTAATTTGCGAGCCGTACAGAAGTCATGCCCTGTCATGATCTGATATGAGCACTACACCCACAGTGACCACCAGGCCATCTTCCTCCTTACGGGCTATAGGAAGTATTTGCATCGCTTCGAGTTGGACGAGTCTCCCAACTGTCTTAATGCGGTGCTACACCCGAGGACCCGGAGCACGTTATGTTCCATTGTCCCAGATTTCTGCAGCAGAATAGGAGGTTAAACAGCATCTTGGGGGTGAACATCGAGCCCTCCAACCTGGTGGAAGAGATGCTGAAGTCGGAGGAAAGCTGGATGGCGGTAAATGAGGCAGTAGCCGTGGTGCAGACAAAACTCCTGGAGTTGGATCGAGCTCGGAAGCTGGTAGTAAAGTAGTAAAGTAATACTTCACGGTGGTCCCGTGGGGAGGGGCGGAAGAGTGGTTGTGGTTTTAGTGGGTGTGAATCCCACACACTGCTGCAACCTCGCGCAGCAGCATCTTTCTAAAATTTCCACCTCCATCCACAAAAAAAAGAAAAAGTTTGTACATGGCGTCCCGAAGGAAGCACAAAAGTCTAGTGGTGGAAAGGGCTGACCTAGTATCGAGCAGAGGATCGCTAGGGAGTCTCAAGTTCTCCCTGAACTCTTCACAATGGGCTGTACGTAGGCCACGTAAAACGAAAGGTAGGACTTGCGACCACGAAGAGTCATCGTATGCCATTGTAGCGGCATTCAGCGTCCCATGTCAGCGTTCCAGCATCCCATTGGATTACAAGAAGTACGCAGTCGTCCGATGGCGTTTGAACCTTAGGAGTTTCTTTAATTCCGAGAACAGGGTAGAATCGAACGGCATTCCCTAGTCAGTAATGACTTACGCCGGAATTCCAAAGCGTGGAACCCATTCCCGACAAAGGGGCTCGGCGCACGATTGTGGAGAAATGTCGGACAGAGGTATTACCTCAGACTACCGCGTGAACCTATTGATGATTGTGAAGCAATACTTGCAGCATGCGAATCACGCAATGGGCCAATGATGTCGATGTGGATAGTGTTAAAATGCTTTACTTCTTTTTGTAAGTGCTTGGTGACCTTACGCTTCTAGCACACGATGCACTCGCTGGCCCAGGAGTTAACGTCCTTATTCATTGAGGACCAGAAATATTTGCTAGTGACCAGCCGATTCGTTGTCCGAATGACTGGATGCGCAAGATCGTGCACTGCATGGATTACCTAATTGCGAAACGTGACCGAAATATATGGCCTTGGTCTCTTTTCAGAGCTCTCCCAAAGTATTTCGAAGGTTGAGCCAAAAAGGGAAAACTTTGAAGCATTGCGGCTCTGAAGCACTGCATCATCTTCTGTGTTCCGGCGATCACCGAAAAATCGATCATGGCATGGATTTTGACCTCAGAAATGCGTGACAAAGCGTCTACAACTACATTGTAATTGCCGGACACGTGCTGGATGCCCGAAATAAACTGGCTTATGAATTTCAGGTGCCAAAGTTGACGGGGACGCTTTGTCGGGCTTCTGCTTAAAATCGAAGGTAAGAGGCTTGTAATCCGTGAACACCTGGTCTGCCTTCTAGAGAATATCGCAAACATTTGATTGCCATGTACGCGTCGAATAGCTGACGATGGTAGGAGCTGAAGTTCCGTTGAGCTGTATTCAATTGTTTGGAAAATAAGCTCAAGGGCTCCCAGTTTTGGTTCACCTTTTGATGAGGGGCAGACCCTACTACGATGTCTGAAACATCGACAAATATGGCTAGTGGTGCATCTGTGAAGGAGGAAATGCCAGGAGTGTAGTATTCGCCAGCTGTCATTTAGCTAGCTCAAATGCCTGGACGGCCTCTGTAGACCAAGCAATCACCCGTGAGTCTTTGGTCCTCGCCCAGACAAGTAAGCGTTGAGGATCGCTTAATGTTGTGCGGTTTCGGGCAAGAAACGACGATAGAATTCCCAACAACAACAACTACCCAAAAACCTTCGCGGATCCTTGACTGTTTTAGGAAGTCTGTGATGGCCTGGACTTTTTCTGGGTCCAGGTGTATTCCCTCAGGGGAAATCATGTGACCTAAAAACTTCACCTGCTTAAATAAGCAATTTGCATTTTTCAACGTTAAGTATAAGACCGGCCTCAAGCAGACGTTGAAAAATGCCCTCGGGATGTTCCAAATGCTCAAGCTTAGAGGAAGAGCCAACCCAAACATCATCCAAATACACGAAAAAAAGTTGAGGTTTCGCAGGACAGAGTGGATGAACTTCTGAAAAATTTGCGCCGCATTGCACAGACAAAAAGGCATCCGTGTGAACTCGGAGAATCCGAAGGGTATGCATATTGCCGTTTTCGGAATGTTTTCTGGAACTATAATAAAAGAATTTGATGGTACGCCTTGGGTAAGCCTAAGGTCGTGAAAACACGGCAGTTAGCGAGGTTGTGCGCAAAGTCGTGGATGGGTGGTGTGGGGTAGCGATTTGGAATGATCTGAACATTCAGATGTCTGTAATTGCTGCCACATGGTCTCCATTCGCCGTTGAGCTTTAGGAGCATGTGTAGTGGAGAGGACCAGCAGATGGTCTGAAAATACTCTGTTTTAAAAGTATGTCAAATCCTTTCTTAGCAACAGCAAACTCCTGGGGTAGTAATGGACGCACCTTCGAGAAGATATGGGAGTCAGTAGTCCGAATGTCCCGCTACCGCTAGTTTGAGGTATTACGGGATCAAGTTGTGATTCCATGATGACGGATGGACTGAGACGTCTGCGTCTGCGTCGATTAGGTAATAGCGCTTGCTCAAAGGATCGTAGATTGTTAGGGAGCGTAGAGATGCGTTCTGGGTTCTTATTCCTGTGAAAGTACACGGGCTGGTACACTTCCTTGCCTTGTCGGGAACGATTCGGTGGTACCAGCAAATTGCAGGACTTCTTGAGATCCCCCACGCGCGGCTACTCGATCGCTTATTTTCCTTGCCGGACCGCAAACGAGTTCGGGACATTATGTGTTAAGTCATAGTTTTTTTACCTGTTAAAGTAAATTGGATAATAACTTCCTGGTCCTCACGGCAAGGCTCTAAACACTTTTCAAAACATTCGATGAGTCGCTGCTTTTTAACGGCGCTAAACATCGAAGGAAAGCACCTTGCACCAATTTTTGTCAGACCTAAAGTGTATGCAGAATCCTGAGAAAACAATATTTTCCACCAATTTAACATTTTCGGGAGTAGTTACTGTTACCGGTCCTCTTTGATGTGGGTCATCCTCCCAAAATTCTCTCCCTAATGAAACCACTTAGACTATTTTTGTATTGTTAGTAGTAAGGGATGTACCCTCAGCATAAGCTCTGTGTGTTAGAGGGAGATAGCATGCTAGAGCTTTTAAGCTTTCATGCTATCTCGCTCACTCCGTCTCTTTCGCACTATGAGCTTTTTGGGTGCGCGCCTTGGGTAAGTGATGTGCGCCTTGGGTAAGGGGTGTGAGCCTGTGCTGTGGGCTTTGGGCTGTGAGCTTTTAGTGGGGGCTCTGGGTGTGAGCCTGTGCTGTGGGCTTTGGGCTGTGAGCTTTTAGTGGGGGCTCTGGGTGTGTGCCTTGGGTGAGTGTGCCTTTGGAACCTTTGGGTTTGCGACTTGGGAACGGGGTGTTGCTGTGTGTGTGGGGGCCTGTGCTTTGTCTTGGGGATATTAAGCTCTATTGCTGTTTCTCTTGTTTTGCTGTGTGTCTCGGATATGTTTTGCTGTGTTTCTGAGATAGCGATCTTTTTCAAGTGCTTTTTGGGGAGTGTCAAGTGGTTTGTGTGCCTTTATGGGGTATCGATCTTTTTGGTGTGCTTTTTGTGGGTTATTAAGCTGGTTTGGTGTGTATATGAGATAGCGATGTTTTCCGAGTGCTTTTTGGGGAATGTCAAGTTGCTTGTGTGCCTTTATGGGGGGTATCGATCTTTTTGGTGTGCTTTTTGATTTATTAAGCTGTTTTGATGTATTTGCCTGGGTATCGGTCTTTGCGGTGAGTGTCTTGGTTGAAGTGGGGTCTGTGGGGTTCACGGCGGGCGGCTAAGGTGTGGGCTTTAGGTGGTAGGCTTCGCCGCGGGCTTGAGGCGGTTGGCTGGCCGATGCAGATTTTGCGGTTATCATCGCTGACTTGGGAGTTGGGATTAAGTTTAAATGAAAAAGTTCGTTAAAGTTCAAATATTTATTTTATTAAACTTATTTACACATACATCATTCAATATTCTTTAAATTAACAATATGTGTACACTTATTTATATATCTTTCTCGATATCAAACAATGACTCTAGAAATTTATTTCACAGTATAACGTAAAAATTTCATATACAAATTATGAAATTCATTACAAATCGGGTGGTGATGTCATTTAAAATTCTTATAAAACTATTTCACAATATTATTCGACATTTTGAAATTACAGTGCATAAGCTGAATAATCGTTATTTTGAACAAATTTTATTTTCAAATAATTGTGTTTCTGCACATCCACACCTTCGAAAACGAAATAGTGCTCCTGTATGGCGTTCAGCTCATCGATCTGCTTCTGGTTACGAATCTTTTCGGAGAAGCGAGGGGGTAAGAAAACAAAATTGTCATTACTAAAATGGACTGTCAAACGCTGTCCAAATTTAGTTTTAACAAGCTTGAATTCGGTGATGAGATATTTCTTACCCACCTCTAAACTGGATATTGACACATAGGTCTGGGGTAATGTTTCGCTGACATTGTTCAGGATTTCGATGGTATTCTAAGGAAACAAATAATAAACTGTTGTAAAATATTTTCCATAGTAAATCAAGAAAATTGTACTAGCGACCCAAACTTGAAGTTGGCGCTCGGTTCTCTTGGGCGCATCGAATTTTATTTTAAAACCAATTTACAATCGAAATGGAAGAAATATTAGCGACCCATACATAAAGTTGGCGCTGAGTTTTCTTGCGCTAAAAGCACATAGAATTTTACTTCAGAGATTTTTTTTTTAGTTTCGGAGACAGATTTTTTGTGTTTCATCAAAGTTAAAAAGTATATAATAGCGACCCAAACATAAAGTTGGCGCTCAGCTTTCTTGCGCTAAAAGCGCATTGAATTAAATAAAATAAACTTACCATGTTTCTATAATGCAGCCTTGCAAATGATACTTACCTCCAGCAGAAATTCCTTTTATACATGTCTTCGCTACATGAGAACATCATATAGCGATCATGAAGATAACTACATAGCTCATAAAAAATCGTCATCATCATGATACTTGCCTTGTAATTTATCCAGGACAGTTTTGTGATGTTTTATGAAATGAATTACACAGCATGTAAATTTCCTATAAATTCATAATACTAACATATGCAACCATATGCTTGCGAACAAGATTCCGCAGATATTTGTCGTATAATTTATTGCAACATTTTGTATGATTTTCAAAATGAATAAAAACAAAAACAAAATACATTGGCCTAAGATATTGCGATCATGAAGACATGTTGCCCGTCAAAAAAAAAACAGTGCTTATGCTTATCTCTTGGTTCTTTGAGTTATCCACTGCAACTTTTTTGATATTTTTATATTCTCTGAAAGCAATTACCCGACATCTGCAATTTCATAATTCCATGCAACCAATTGCTTGGGAATAATATACTTGTCTTATGGTTTATATTATACTTACCAGCATGCTTACCAACAAAAAGGGAATTGCATATGCTTCCGCCTTGATTTATTGATTGATTGATTGATGCGAAATGATACATAAAAATGCAATGGACTAAGATACTGCGATCATGATGATGTGTGACTTGTGAATAAGAAAAAATACGCATGCATGTGCATTGATTTATCCGGTGCAGTTTTATATTTTTATGTTCCTTGAAAACATTTACCCGACATCTGTAATTTCATTATTCCATGCAACCAAATGCTTGGGAATAATATACTTGTCTTATGGTTTATATTATACATTTCGCATGTTGCGTAAAACAAAGCAAAAACTGTATGGAACCATTGCGATCATGGAGATATGCATAAATTACTTACCAACAAAAAGGGAATTGCATATGCTTCCGCCTTGATTTATTGATTGATTGATTGATGCGAAATGATGCATAAAAATGCAATGGATTAAGATACTGCGATCATGATGATGAGTTACTTGTGAACAAGAAAAATACGCATGCATATGCCTTGATTTATCCGGTGCAGTTTTATGATATTTTTATGTTCACTGAAATTAATTACCCAGCATCTGCGAATGTAAACTCCTTACAATTTCATTTGTCTGTTGATTTATTGCAATATTTCCCATGAAAAAATACACGGAACCAAGAGATTGCGATAATGATGATGTGTTACTTGTGAACAAGAAAAATACGCAGGCATATGCCTTGATTTATCCGGTGCAGTTTTATGATACGTATAAATAGTGCAAATTTCAAGTGGAAAATCCACAGAAATTTTGAAACGATCAAGAAGGAAGGTAGCATTGGGGTAAGAATCTTTTGTAAATTTTTTTTCAACAATTATTAACAGGTTTTCTAATTTCATTTCAGATTCAGATAAAACGAACAATAAAGTAAAGAACCAGTACCGTTGGCTTATTAGCTAAGGTATTTGATAATGAGCTTTTCAGCTCTTTCAAAATAACAAAAAAAAAATATAAAAGAAGCATACAGTAGAACAAAATTTTCTAAAAATGTCTTTCACTTTTAATTTAATTCAGCTGTTACAAAATTCTGTTGCTTTGGGTAAAGAGTTTTGCTTTGAGGTGATGAACACTGTTATTAGTTACTTGGAAAAACAAAAAGTTTCAATAACAGTGCAAGAAAAGAATTTATTTTTCAAGATTCTTCTTGAATGTTCCAAGCAGTTTAAAATAAATCAGGATGACGTAGTTTTTCATAAATTTTTCAAAATTATAGATGAGTGTCCAGAATTGTCAGATTGTTCAACTACAAACAATAGTACCAATAGACCAGCAGTTTCCACTTCATCGATATGTGTAGCTACTACTGTTACGAATGCGCGTAGTAATAGCAATAATCAAAATTATCAAGTCGGTTCAGGATTAAAAGAAAAAATTGAACTAATTTCAAAAAAAGTGACAAATTTCAAGAAATTTAATGTGATGGGAGTAAAAATGGTTTTCCGACTGAATGAGTTTAAAGATCCTGAGGAAAATATTTTGGAAGGTCTTAGAAATACCTTTAACGAAGTTGTAAATGAAATCGTGAAAAATTCTAAGGAGGGTAGTAAAATTTCAATGTATATTTCATTGCCAAACTCGCCGCACGAGAAACCTATATGGTCTAGTTTAAGACCTGTAAGCGAGCTAAATGGCGAACACATTCTATCATTAATATCAAGCATTAATCAGTCAAATTCAACATTTCTTTCAGACGACATTATACAGATTGATGCAAATATCGTCAATTTTCCATTTGGGAAGGGTAGAATTAATCCAAAAATGCTAAGTGAAGCTGACGTCCTATTGAAAAAAACTAGCGTTGTAGATGTTGGCAAAGAAGGGGATGTCCATTGTCTTCCGAGAAGTATTTGCTATGTTTTGGATAGTGAAATAGCAAAAAATAGTTTAAGCAAGGCAGCTAAAAAACTTTGTAAACTTGCAAATGTAAATGTGAGTGAAATAAATGGCTGTAGCTTACTAGATCTGTACAAATTTCAAAAGTATCTCAACAATTATCAGATTGTTGTGTTCAATTATGTCACTGATCCAAATTCTATACTATTTAAAATTCCATATAATTTTTTTATGACCGAAATAAAAAAAATTTACCTGTATTATTCCGCATTACAAAACCATTACTACGTTATCAAATCGCTTACAGCCTTTTTTAATAAGAATTATACCTGCAATTATTGCGATAATGTCAGCAATTACAGATTTCATAAATGTGCAATGAAGTGTCCATACTGTTATTGCTATCCTCCTTGCCAATTCACTTCTATGATACATTGAGGGATTGCCTAAAGTGTAATCGATCGTTTAGAGGAGAACACTGTTATCTACAACATATTCAGAATAAAATTCGTAAAGATAGTGTTTGTGACTCCTTACAAATCTGTAAGATATGTAACAAGTTCTTGAACTTTGTTATTAGAGGTAAAAGAGATCATACATGTAATGAGTACTATTGCCAAACATGTTATAAAGTAGTTCCACAAGAACATCTATGTTACATTCAACCATACCGGGGGAAAGGTAATTCACGTTTTCTAATTATTTTTTTCGACTGCGAAACCACACAAGATACTATTTACGGTGCATCTCCAGATACACATTTACATATTGTAAATTTAATAACTGCCCATCAAGTGTGTTTTTCATGTTATAATGACTCTGACATATCAAATGATTGTGTCAATTGTGGTAAAAGAGAGCATATCTTCCAATATAATGAAGACATCGATGTTGTGAAGCAATTTGTCGATTACGTGTTTATGACGCGATCTTATGTGACAAACATTATTTGCGTTGCGCATAATTTTCAAGGCTTCGATGGACACTTTCTAATATCAGAACTTTTGAATAGAAAATTCGCCATTAATCCTGTAATGAATGGCACTAAAATAATGAAACTAACTTGTAAAAATGTTAGTTTTATTGATTCTTTAAATTTTCTGCCATTTCCTTTATCCAAATTTTCTGATGTGTTTGGATTTGAAAATCATAATAAGGGTTACTACCCATACTTTTTCAATACAAAGGAAAATTTTAATTATATTGGGAAATACCCGACACCAAAAATGTATGGTTACAATTCAATGAAGCAAAAAGAGAGACAGAAATTCTTAGAATGGTATAGTTCAAATTGTACAAAAATGTTTAATAATAAAAATGAAATGTTAAAGTACTGTATCAATGATGTCACTATTTTACGTTTAGGATGCTTATCCTTTATGAAAGAATTTCTGGAAATAACTGCGGTTAACCCTTTCACAGAATCCTTAACAATAGCATCTGCCTGCATGCTGGTATTTCGAAAAAATTTCTTAAAAGCTGAAACCTTGGCTATCATGCCAAAAAATAAATATTTGAAAGGAAAACAATTTTCATTTGCTTCACTCAAATGGCTACATTTCAAAGGCATGAATACTACAGTTGGAATTTTATCCGCACTAAATACAGGTGAAGTGAAATTAGAGAAAGGCGGACTCTTCGTCGATGGGTTTGACCCAAAAACAAACACTGTTTACGAATTTTTTGGTTGTTTTTACCATGGATGCTCAGACTGTTTCAAATTCAACTCGTCAGATATTATTAAGGGTAGTAAGTGTGACACGTTAAGTCAGAGGCACGAAAGCGCCATGAAAAAAATTTCCGCTATTAGGAAGAATGGTTATAATTTGGAATACATTTGGGAATGCGATTTTAAAGACTTTTTAAAAAGGAACCCCGCGGTAGACAAACAAATAACCGAAGATCTCGCATATTTTACTTTACCTTTGACCCCCCGCGACGCCGTTTATGGGGGAAGAACAGAAGTATTTAGGACTTATGCAAAAATTAATGCTGAAAATGAAATAATTCGTTATTTAGATTTTACAAGTCTGTATCCATACATCAATAAATACGCACCATACCCCATTGGGCATCCAACAATATTCAGAAACCAAACCCCACCAGTTTCTGAAATTTTAGAAATGCATGGATTTATTTCTTGCTCTATTCTCCCTCCTGATAATCTCTTCTTACCCGTTTTACCTTACAAATATGACAATAAATTATATTTCCCACTTTGTAGAAAATGTGCAGAAAATAATAATGTCTTTAGATGTATACACGAAGAATGTGAAAGACAAATTACCGGCACATGGGTGATCCCTGAAGTAGCCTTGGCAGTTAAGCAAGGTTATAAAATACTTAAGGTTTTTGAAGTTTGGAAATATGATTACACAATATTTGACCCAAAAACGCAAAATGGTGGGTTATTCACCGAATATGTAAACACATTTTTTAAAATCAAGCAAGAAGCTAGCGGTTGGAGTAGAGAATGTAAAACAGAAGTAGATAAAGAGAATTTCTTGAAAAAATTTGAAGAGCGTGAAAGTATTAAACTGGATATAGATAATATAAAGAAAAATTCTGGAAAGCGAGCGGCGGCAAAACTGATTTTGAATTGCTTTTGGGGTAAGTTTGCTCAAAGGGAAAATAAATCATTTACAAGCGTGTTTGGTGATTTCAAAGAGTTTTGCAATTTTATTCAATCACCAGGAATAGAGATATCATCCATTTTACCTATCAATGAGGACACAATGTGGGTAAACTGGAGATATTTTGATGAAAATCTAAACATGCTCCCGCACATTAATATTCCCGTTGCAGCATACACAACTGCCTTTGCACGGATAAAACTGTATGAAGCAATGCAAAATATCGGTAACGCGCTTCTTTATTGTGACACTGACAGTTTAATTTTTATTGAAAATAAAAAGACACCTTCCGTTTTTAAAATATCAGATTATTTAGGCGATTTAACAGATGAAGTGGAATCCTTTGGTCCTAATGCATTTATTTCGGAATTTGTATCCATTGGTCCTAAAACATATAGTTTTAAAGTTGAAATTTCCCCTGATGCTCAATATATCACAAAATGTAAGGGTATAACAATTAATTTTCAAACATCCAAAATTGTAAACTTTAATCATTTAAAATCTTTGGTAATGGGAGAAGCTGAGGAAGAAAATGGGGCGATTATCAAGTATGAAAATAAAATTAAGCGAAAACGAGTAGGAATTGTTATAACAGAACCGCAGAAAAAAACTCTGGCATTTACTTTTAATAAAAGAATTCTCGTGGATAATCATTTATCCTATCCATACGGCTTTAAGAGAATGAAATTACAAGAATGAAAAGAGAAGAATAATAAATATAAATAGGGATGCTTCTTTTATTTTTTAGTATTCTGATGGCAGACTCGAAAAAGATAGTGCAATACATTATGGAATCTAACAAAAAGTCGGTTATTGTTGATGTCCAGTTTGTAGTTGGTAACAATAAGCAAATGTTTGTAAAAGAACTAGTTACATTGAACACTGACTCCATTAACCCAGTTTTGTATCATTTCAAACCTCCGTTCCCGCAGGAAGAACTTAACCCAAATAGTGCATGGCAATCAGATTATAATTATAAATTCATAAATGGATTAACGTGGTCGAATGGCGTCATTGATTATAATCATTTACCAGAAATTTTATCAACCCTAGAAGGTTCAGTAATATATCTAAAAGGAGAAGAGAAAGCAAAAGTTTTGAAAAAATACCTTAAAGACGTTGAAATTATTCAGGCAGATATCCCCAAACTCGGTCTTTTAAAAAAGTATAAAACAAATTGTATACTACATGGGGAATCACCAAATGTTAGATGTGCTTTAGAAAATACTGTGAATATGTATATGTATCTGCTGAAAAATAAAATCATTGAATAAAACAGAAAATATTGCCTTTTATTTAATATGCTCTTTTATTTCTTTATAAACACAAAGTATTAAACAGTACATTAGCGCTACAAAATATTGGAATTTCATAAAAAAGTCTGGAATAATTAACATGAACGTAAGATGCTCTCAATGGTATAAAGAAATCTTCGTCTGGCAGTTTGATGGTGTTTTTCTCTCGGCATTTTGTGACGTATCCATTATAGTATTCTTTCACGCTCTCTGATGCACTGTTGTTGTGGTACATAACAATATTGAAGAATCGCATCATCTCATATAGCTTCAAAAGTTCAAGTGTCTGCAATTGGATACTGCCCTCACCCACTGGAATTTTGTATTTTTTCGAAAGCCCAAACTGATTTTCCGGTAAAAATTTTCCTGTTTCCTCTTTAAGCTTGTTTATATGATCGAAAACTGCACACCATCCTGAATAATTTGTCGAAACTGGAAACCGTCCATGAAGATGAAAAATGATTTTGGCTTCAAAGTTTGAAGGATCAAAACCAAGCACGATTTTTCGGTTCTGACATCCATCCAAGTAATAGGTGTAATTTAACAGCACTTGTTCTCCCGGCACTGCAGATTTTCTTTCTTTCACCGTTTTGCTCGTTGTTTTTTTCTCACTTTTTAACTTCTTGGTATCAGGCTTCATCGTGAACAAATGTGGTTGCGAAACTGGATGTAAAATATGTCGTTTCGGGTTTTTATACTTAGTTTTCATCTTGATGAGTACATAGATTTCCTCCTGCTATATATGCACATGATTCTTTAAATACACTTTCCTGTATAAAGTAACAACCTTAGCGTCGTTCCAAGTGAAATCATATGATGAAAATTGGTTTAGAAAATTTCTAAGACTTCGTCCCTTACAACGCCAGTAAAGATACATACAACAGTAATACCCACAAGTGGATGCAAACGCACTTTGTAATCGTTTCTTATTATTTATAAATACGGACGAATTAGTCATGAGAAACTTTTGAAAAAATTTATTTACTGGGTAACCTCCAAATGAATCAAAGTACTCCGCAGGTCCTTTTTTCGGAATGAAGAATGCAACCCAATGAGTTCCACTTTTGTAAGAAGGATCTGTATTAGCTATTACACATGCCGGTCTTTTAACTCGCTTCGGTAAATAATTACATGGAAAAACGCCTTTGAAGAATCTTGATGGTATTTTGTTTGTTCTGAGTGTTCTGTTTAGTTCAATCGTGTTCATTCCTGTTCAGAAAAGTTGCAAGCTTCAATATTAATAATTTTCGAGTGCGATGTTACATAGTGCTTTATAAATTCCTTTGCACCATCATCTTGAACAAATACCGTAGTAAATTTCGCCAATGTTTTTATAACGTCTTCATCCAACCGTCTCAGCTCCAAGTTGCCGCATCTTCCCAATTGTTCCACACCTGCTAGATTGCTTGTTGTAGTAGGGTATCTAAAGGTGATCTCTCTGGTGAACAACTTATTATCCGCAGTAATACCAGCGAACGACACCTTTTTAAAGAAAGCTAAATCACCTCCAGGGAGATAGTCAACATTCACTAAACAGCTCATTTCGACTTTTTAATAAATGTGGAAGATTGTCGGAATGTCGGCACTATATATAGATTTTAATAGCTTGTGAAAACATTCCGAGCCTTGTCTATCTCGATACTGCTATCATACTCTGCGTAAACAACGCAGGTGACGCTTTTCTTTAGAGCGTCTTTGAATCGCCCCTCGATCCTAATCGTGCCCTGGTTGAGTAGACTTCCACATGTTGAATTGTAAGAATTGTCCGGAGTGAGATCAAACGCCAACAAGAACGCTCCATTATCGAAGAATTTTTTTGATATTTGATGATCCTTGTCGGAATAATGTATTCCAGTACCCTTGAACAAGCTCAGATATCCTCGCGTACTAATGGGAGTTTCATTTGAAAAGTCAAACTCTAGAGGTTGGTTCGGTACTTGTACTCCATTGACTGATAAATTGAACCTTGTCAGATTATTGTGTTTAAAGTTGTATGAATTTTTCGACCGTTTTCCTGTATATGCCTCATTGTCTACCATACCAAACACTAGCAAGTTAGGTAATTGTCCAATGACCACATTATCGAGTGAAAGTGAAAATGTGTTTGCAGGTAGAGTATATGTCTTCACTTCTACACGTTTATATGGATATATTGCATTAGATCTTTGGAGAACACTTTCATGCGCAAGTAAGATGTTCGGATTGACAGTTACATGGTTCATGTACATTGTCGCCTCTATAATTTTGATTAGTGATGGCTGAACGTCGTCTTTACAATGCAAGTAAAATTCGGGTTTTTCTAGCGAAAAAATGACACGCAAATCTACCCCGTTGATTAGCAACTTATCTTGATTTAAGATATCTCCATGAACTTTTCCCATAAACTCCACCACATTGCTGTGTGCAAGCAATTTGGATCTTTTATTATATCCTTGGTTTGAATCAGATGGCTTGCCACTTTCAACTATGTCCATCTCATTCTCATCGAGATACCATCCGACAGACTCCAAGTGGGTTTCGGCGGTATTCTTGCCATAATTTAGCAAATTTTCAATATACGCTCTGTATTGGTAATTGTGGTCAGTTTGCGCTATTGGCCTACCATTTAACTGTATTGTACATTGTCTGAACAACGAATGCAGAACATTATTGACAACGCCAATTGGTGGAGCACCTCTATCGTACAATTCCTCTTTCCCATCTTTTGCTTTAATAAGTTGTACTTTTAGTCGAAGATATATGCTAGACAGATCGCGGTATGTATCGCCATGACCTAACGACACAAATTCTAAAACGGTAGAGTTATCTAATGAAGCTATGGGTTTGTATGCTACTTCCTCTGTTTTTAAAATATTACTTTGAATTGGCGAACTTGAGAAAAGATCTAGTTCAGACTTCATGCACTCTTTGTACGACATTTTTACTTATCAAAAATGTCTATCACACGTTTACGTATCTGCTTTTTGCGTGGTTTGCCTTGCTTTGAAGACGGAGATTTTTTAACAGCTTTTCTTCCTTTAGAATACCTCCTGCGTTTAAACTTCGAAATCGATCTTGATTTTTTCGTCACAAAGGGATTGGGTCTTTTTCGAGATGAATGATTATTGATAACAACATTATGTAAACCTCTGAAGAGTTTATTTATACCTTTCTGGGTTAGCTTCCGGGCAGCAGTTTTAGCCTGCCTCTTTAGAATGGTCTTAATCGGCTTACTTCCTACTTCTGATAGTATTGCCTTACCAGTTTTTACTGCTTGTTGTTTTAAGGTTGTAGCTCCTGCCGAGACCAGCGGGCTTGCGTGTCGCACTAAACCTCTAAAGAAACTCCCAACACCTCCACCATGCTGACTAATATCTGGTGATCGATATAAATTCTGAATTGAGGAATTCCCGCCGCTCTGGATTAGGTAATAACGTGTGAAATAGGAATCCATGTCTGTGACAATTGAAACTCCTTAAGTCTTCTAATCAGAGTATAGCTGGTTGACATCCAGACAGTATATTTATACTTTATCGACGTTTGAAATGCAACATGAGGTATGATGGAGCCTCGCTTGCACGGAATTCAATCAATTCGCCTTGCTGTTTAGTTACTTCCACAGAAATACTTTCAATAAAAGTTTTTTCGATTGGATGATATTCTATATGTTCAAATCTTAACAATTTCCCACACTCTTCCAGTGGTATTACACGTAGGCATCGTACGAATCTATCACCCACCATTGTCGGTCTTACAATGTCACTGGAGATAAAAGCCATTCCTCCATTACTATATTTGCTAGATACAGTAGGCGACTTTTCTGAAGTACTCTTCGATATCCCCCCAACTTTTTTATCCAAATATCGAATTTCATCTAGTATCATTGAAAGTTCTTTGCTAAAGCCTCTACCAGAATCAGAGGTTTTCTTGTCAAGCTTTCCACTAACTTCACCAATTAATTCATTAAGACTGCTAATTTTATTCATTATTGAGGTGTATTCTTCATGAATCTTTTCAGATGATGCGGTTTTTTCATCCGGGAGCCTTTCCATTATACGATGAATATCGCTTTCCATTGTTTTAACCTTCTCTAATAATATTGCACTGTCAGTAGTTGGAATCTTGCTAAGAGATTCAGTGGATGGTGGCGGCAAAGTTGCACCTAAAACAATAATGGATTCTAAACTGTCATACATTCTTCGTTTCCTTGGGATTTGACCTATAATCACATCAATGAAGTGTTCAATAGAGGGATATGTATAGCCTTTCAAAATAACTTTCTCTACAGCAGTGTCGAATTGTTTTATGTTTAGTGTAAATTCAGTCGGAAGAGCCTCGTAAGAAGCTTCAGCTATGACTTTATCTATTAAATCAGCCTCTACACGTTTCCACATTTTCTCTTTTACTCTGGTGACCCCCCGATTACTTGGATCAGGAGGATCTATTCTGGTTAGAAAAGAGTAAAGAAACGCTGTAAAATCAATTGATCCATCTTTATTGCTTATCTCTTTGAGCTGCTTTTGCGTCCAGTTAAGTGAACCATGAAAGTCATCAAAGTCCAGTACAATTCGCAAAGCTATGGGATCAGCTTTAGTTATTTCTGGTAAAGCACGTTTTGTTCTCTTCTTACCGCTTTCCTCAATTGACTCGCCGGGAAATCTTTTTGTGCTCACCTTTTGCACTGGCAATGCTACTTCTGTGATTCCTACACACCAGGTATCGTTTAGTTTACACAATCTTGGTAATATATTTCGAAAACGTGCGTGTGTGTTATCAGGGTAAAAGAGCAACGAACTATTACTTAGGAGGGAAATATAAAAGTCATCGCTTTCGATATCGACGGGCATCTTTATCACTTTATATCCTTTCCCAATCAAAATCCGGTACACTAGCGGCTCGCTCCTTTCTACCTTTCAAACGTTCACTTTGCCTTGCAGTTTTTTTCACTGGAAAAGATATTTCATATTGACCAGGATCTAGACGTGAAGGTTTTAATGTAGTCTTTTTGACAGCACCTGTTTGCTTCCTTTTATACCCTTCCTCTTCTCTCTCCTCTAACTTCTCCATAGCTTTGACAACTTCACCGGGACTCATGTCTATAGGAACTGTGTATTGAGTTATACCATCATCAGCTGTTATTATCCTATAATCATCCGTGCCTGATCTACTTGTACTAGTTTTCTGTATTTTCGGTTGCTGAAGATTTTTGGCAATACTACTTGCTGATAAACGTCGTTTAGCTGCAGGTGAAAGGGATTTTCTGGGTGGCGTTATTTCTTCAGCCTCTGCCTCAAAGTATTTCTCTCCCGTCAAGAACGGTTCCCTTTCTGGTGATGTCTGAGTTGATAAATCTTCTTTGAAAATCAATCTTGTCTGCGTCTGATTGTCTCGAAGACTTTCCTTTTTGCTCAAACCTTTACTAGCTGCTGGAAAATCGCCTTTTAGCTCTGGAACATGTCTACCTCGCCGTTTGGTGTTTAAAAATTTTATTAGCTCATTTCTATAGCTATACCACTTATTCATATCAGGCAGGTTTTTATTCTTCAGTATTTTACTCATCGCCTTATCAAACAAAGTCTGATTGTTCGATTCTTCAATAACGTCTTTGAGGTTTTCGTATACCTCGGGTGATAATAGAAGCATTTTGTTAAGAACATTGTTTCTCTGCATATTTGCTTTTAAATAACTGCTCCTATAGGACTTGAAAGTAGACTATCTAATAATATGGGAACAAAGCCACCCCGCTGTATAAGCACTTTCCGTTGTTTTCGAACAGAGCGTTTTGCTTCAGCCAACTTTCGCATATTCTTTTTATACTTGCAGAGTTGGTTAAATACTTTTCTGCTTGGAAGGTGGTTACCATTGAGGGTGTTTAGTGTTATTTCACATATCGCTTTTATCACTTCTGGATGAGCCGTCTTGATTATTGCATTTCTTAAACAGGATTTAGCATTCTTGAGAACGCACAATATATGCTTGTTGTCCTTTAATCGTCTCACTTTCGACACCATGATTATTCCTTATACCGTCTGGTGAACAATAGCATGTAAGGAAACTTTTTTTAAAAATATCGGTCCGAAATCTAAGAATTTCGTTTATACCTTGGGTTAAATCCACCAGTAAATAACTATACGGCCTCTGTGTGATATCTTTATATATTTTCACTAGCTCTCTACTATTCTCTGGATAAATCTGTTTAGCAAGATGGAGAAACTGACTTTTGTCCCGCGGGTTTTTAAAAACTACTAGGTATTTGCAATTAAGCGATATGTCGCGACAGAATTTGCCTTGGTGAAACACATTTTGTGTGACTAAAACTACTGAAAAGTTACGATGATGGGATCCTTTTGTGAAAAGCTCACACACCTGCCTTGAAAAAGCATTCAACATCATGTCGTCTAATACAATTAGTGTCGGCTCATTTTGGATGTTGGTAAATTCATCTGGAATAGTATCCAAGTATTCAATGTTTGCAAATGATAAGTTTGAAGGTAGGGCATGTTTCTCCGCATTACACCAAAGAATTTTCTTAATTTGAGGCTGTATTAGAGATGTGTTGTTTAGAAGATTTTCTATAAATGTTGTCTTCCCGCATCCTGATGGACCGGCAAGCATCATTGTAAATGGATGAATAAACTTTAACATAGTTCTTATCTCGTGTACAAAGCCACTGGTACGTACAACCAATATAAAAATAAAATCCGAGCCGATATTTATACGCATTTATTATGAAAATGAGTAGGAGACAGGTTATCAACGAGTTACATAAACCGGCTCGCAGAAATTTTAGACGTCGAGGTGTCGTTATCAAAGGTATAGATGACTTATGGCAGGCAGATTTGGTTGATATGAGTGCATTTTTGAGTGACAACCAAGGATTCAAATTTCTCCTTACAGTCATCGACACATTTTCCGAATTTGCCTGGGCAGCGCCAATCAAAAATAAAAGCGGGGGCGAAGTGGCAAGAGCTATGGAGACAATTCTAAACCAAAAACGTGTACCAAGAAATTTGCAGACAGATGATGGCAAAGAATTTTTTAATAAAACGTTTAAACAATTGATGAAGAAATTCGAGATCAATCACTACTCTACCTACAGTTCCTTGAAAGCGTCAATTGTAGAAAGATTTAACCGTACGTTAAAACATTTTATGTGGAAAGAATTCAGTATGAACGGGAACTACCATTGGATCAATTTGCTCGGCAGATTAATAAAGAAATACAATATGACTAAACATCGTACCATTAAAATGAAGCCGGTAGATGTTGGCCCATCAAACGAAATCAAGTTATTATCAACCGTGTATAGAAAGGTTAACGTAACCTCGAAACCGAAATTAAAAAAAGGCGATTATGTAAGAATTAGCAAGCACAAACATGTCTTTGAAAAGGGCTACACTCCAAATTGGTCCACAGAAATATTCAGGGTAGATCAGATAAAAAATACAGAACCGCGTACTTATACTCTTAAAGATTACCAAGGAAATTTAATAAAAGGAGGGTTCTATGAACTGGAATTACTACAAACAAAGCAACCAGATGTATATCTCGTGGAAAAGATCTTAAAAAGGAGGGGGGATCGTGTTCTTGTCAAGTGGCTTGGTTTCACATCCGATCACAACTCCTGGATTAATATAAAAGACGTCATTTAAAGCGGAAAATCACAGTCAAAATGTTAAACTTAAAACGTGAATACGATCGTCTGAAAACTTTCAGCAATTTGAACATTGAGGATAGAAAGGCACAAAAATTTGCAAAAAGTGGATTTTTTTACACAAATTTAAAAGACTATGTTAAGTGCTATTTCTGTGCGTTAGAAGTCAATGCATTCAACACTCCCTCAGACATTGAAGCTGAACATCTGCGTCTTTCACCAACATGTGTTTATGTTAACGGAGAAGATGTGTGCGGACCATTTAATCGACCGAGTGTTAAATCATCGTCTTCGAAGAGTCACAACCATATTTTCAACCTAATGAAGCCTATAGCGGCAGTAGTTATAGCCCTAGGTTTTGCCTATTATATACACCAAAATTGTAATGGCTTCATCAAACACTGCGAATTGCACACATTTTAGATGCACAGTAGAAAATATATATAAATAAGTGTACACATATTGTTAATTTAAAGAATATTGAATAATGTATGTGTAAATAAGTTTAATAAAATAAATATTTGAACTTTAACGAACTTTTTCATTTAAACTTAATCCCAACTCCCAAGTCAGCGATGATAACCGCAAAATCTGCATCGGCCAGCCAACCGCCTCAAGCCCGCGGCGAAGCCTACCACCTAAAGCCCACACCTTAGCCGCCCGCCGTGAACCCCACAGACCCCACTTCAACCAAGACACTCACCGCAAAGACCGATACCCAGGCAAATACATCAAAACAGCTTAATAAATCAAAAAGCACACCAAAAAGATCGATACCCCCCATAAAGGCACACAAGCAACTTGACATTCCCCAAAAAGCACTCGGAAAACATCGCTATCTCATATACACACCAAACCAGCTTAATAACCCACAAAAAGCACACCAAAAAGATCGATACCCCATAAAGGCACACAAACCACTTGACACTCCCCAAAAAGCACTTGAAAAAGATCGCTATCTCAGAAACACAGCAAAACATATCCGAGACACACAGCAAAACAAGAGAAACAGCAATAGAGCTTAATATCCCCAAGACAAAGCACAGGCCCCCACACACACAGCAACACCCCGTTCCCAAGTCGCAAACCCAAAGGTTCCAAAGGCACACTCACCCAAGGCACACACCCAGAGCCCCCACTAAAATCTCACAGCCCAAAGCCCACAGCACAGGCTCACACCCCTTACCCAAGGCGCACACCACTTACCCAAGGCGCGCACCCAAAAAGCTCATAGTGCGAAAGAGACGGAGTGAGCGAGATAGCATGAAAGCTTAAAAGCTCTAGCATGCTATCTCCCTCTAACACACAGAGCTTATGCTGAGGGTACATCCCTTACTACTATTGTTGCATACCGAGGACAAGAGTAACCGTAAAGGACAGCCATCCTTTCTTTTATTCGCGCTAGCATAAAACCTTCCTTAAGCCCGCCATCCACGCTCAGTTCGATCTGCCAGCGCTCATAGCCTAAGCAAGCATGAAATCCTCGCTGACAGTCTAAACGAACAGGTCTGGCCG
Source organism: Hermetia illucens (assembly GCF_905115235.1). Lineage (NCBI taxonomy): Eukaryota > Metazoa > Arthropoda > Insecta > Diptera > Stratiomyidae > Hermetia > Hermetia illucens. Next base: position 40,684,162 of record NC_051854.1, read on the forward strand.
GTTGGCCGAATTATTTTTCATTTGATCCCTGGCCGCTTGAAGAATCCAAACTGACAGGTCAGAGCCTCCCATCCACGTCCGGCCAGCGGAGTGTTCAGACATAATTGACAGGCCGAACTGAAAAATGAAGTGGCTAACGTAATAAGTGGATACTTCTCAGAGTAAGTCCTGACCCTTGCACCCACTGTATAAAGAAAGAAATATAAGACTGTCTTCGCATTGCATAAATGTTTGACGATTTTCAAACATATTCGACATGTGGGCGTGTGCGCAATATTTTCCTGTTGTCGGGTGAATTATAAACGAACTCTTATTAAAATCGTTCCATTGTCTGTCTGTCTACCACACACGCTTTTCTCAGAAAAGGTTGTACCGATTCACATGAAATTTGGTAGAAAATTTGGAATAATGAACGCCCACGTATGCAGTGGGTTTATAAAGGGTCTACATATATTTCTTCCCAATATAGTAATCTTCTTCTCTTCCTTTAGCCTTTGTTACATTAACCAGCGGGGTCGGTTCTTCGTGATCGGTTGCGGCATTTTGTTCTACTAAATGCCTGATCTGGATGCACTCGCGAGGTATTGAAATCACCATCAAGGGAATCAGGCCACCGTTGATTCGGTCAACCTTTTGATTGCTCACCATCGACGTTGGTGTTCAGACCAATCTTGGTAAGAGAACTCTCGTAAGCGCGAATTATGTAACGCCTGTCTCGATCGGTGCAACCCCATATTGATCGCGGATATCCTCATTTCGGATGTGATCAAAGCGTGTTACCTAGGCGCGGTTCAGTGCCTTTTACATTCGGCCAACACTCAGGACCACAGAGGGCGTCAGAACCGACGACAATTTAGAATCAACGTTCGTTGATACGTCGATCACAAAAAACACCAGTTGTGGGATGCCACTTATTCCAAGTTGCGCTAATGCGTGAAGTAATTTCATAGCGCGTTCTGGGCAGATCACTGCCACTGATAATGATAGTGCCTGTTTCATGGTGATCGGTTCCCAAAAATTCGGTTTTATTTAGATTTAATCTGAGACCATGTTGCATGCAGGAGATCATTCCAATTTTGGAAAAGTTGCTCGAGATCATTTTTGCTATTAAAAAATAGGAAGACATCATCTGCATAAGACAGTGCATAGGGCAATGGACGTAAAATGTTCCTTGTGACAGTGCCTATAACAAGAACAGAGAGAAATGCTGGAGGGACGCTTCGTTGGTGAGCACCGATGTAGATGAGAAGCGGTTTTGATACACTCACCGCACTTCAAACCTTACTTTTCGGATCGTGTTAGAGCAATTTATCCTAGCGCATCCAAAAATCTTCGTGGTAGGGACAGCAACTGGATCGGACGGTAATTTGAACATTCTGCAGGACTACCTTTCTTTTCCCATATTGGAACTGTGTTGCTTCCTAACCACCCAGATGGTGTTCTACCTCCAACAATAACCCGATTGAAGAATTCACTGAGCTACAGTGTTGGCTCCCAGCTCTTCGCTTTCCCTGATTTCATCCGTTTTATTGCTTCTTCCACTTCAGTGGTAGAGGCATTTCTTTTTACGGACATTCATTTCAACATGGTCATTCCAAAGTCAAGTATCTCGGTTAATGTACCGCTTACCTGGCTTGGTGACCCCGAGAGTTGCAGAGTCTTTAATTTCGTTCCCCGATTCTTCGACATTCGTAATGGTTGGTAATCGTGTAAGTGAAATCATCTTTTCTTTCCTCTCACGAAATCGCGACCACTTAAAACGCGGCGTTTCTCACACTGTTTTATCGGTGGCTTGATTCGCAGGACGGCAATCAGCGGCCGATGTTGAGGTGTGATGATCTCAAAGGGAACGGCTTTGCAATCAATAACGGTGGTAAAATGTCGGCGTCTTATGAGAATATAATCGATTTGTGTTTCACTATGCGCACTATAAAATGTAGAAAGATGGGACAATCCTTTTATGAACCACGAATTCATAAGTACAAGGTCATGGGTGTCCGGAAAATCGATTATACGCTCGCCACACTCATTGGGCGTTCCAAACCCCTTTTCCTCACAGCACCTATTATCGTCTGCCTTTTCACCAACATGACCATTAAAGTCAACAGCAAGCACTTTATAAGTTGTTACGAACGCAACAACTGTGGCCCCACGTTAGGAGCCAACTCTGTTGCGATGAGAGCCGAGCGTTGCATCACCTCGGCACCAACATGGTCACCAAATCTGTTAACCAACCAAACTCTCCTAACAGCTTTGCCAGTCGTGAACACCGACTACGAGAGATAACCTGAGGAACCGGACGAAACGTGCTGGAATTAACCCGAATATTAGCAGTTCGGCGAGAAGGCCGTGGTTTTTGGTTCTCAAATATTATCTCCCATCGGCTTGCTCGCTAACACTACTGGCGAAAGAAATTGATGAGCCCTCTTTCATGCAGCCCAGTAGGCGCGGACGCGGAGAGTGGAATGCTTAAGCGAGCAGGCGTCATACAGCTCCGAGATGCCAATGATTCGATCTCGAGCTTCCTGATATCTCCGCAGCCAATCATGGTTCGGGAGCCAGTATCTAGGTACGTGTTCATATGTCTCCTCCCCAGACCAATCCCGTGGGAGCCAGTGCCTAGGTCCCTGTTCATATGTCTCCTCCCCAGATAAACCCGGCAGAGGCGTCGATGTTTTAACGAGTGTATTAGCATCTATTGACGGTTTATTTAAATTGTCAGTTTTGGCTGCAATGCTTGTCGACGAATCCAAGTTGGATGTTGCGGTTGCTTTTATAAAATTATCGTTAGGAGATAATAAGGACTTGTCAAATTCAGACGGACTATAGACATTAAAGTGAATCCCGGAATCATCGCATCGTGAAGGAACTGTGCCCGATGATACTGCCGGACTACGGACATGACACATCGGTGAATTAATGTGTACAGCCGCTCGTATGTTCTGGGACTGCCGCCAACCTGATGCACACTCAGTGTAATCAAGTTTGTAAGCGCGCCGCAGCCATAACCAAATACCCTACGGGCCCTATGACACAGATCCCAACGATGGTCAGGCTCCCGACAATTCCAGCATAGTGGAGCAAACAAAATATCCTCCAGCTGGTTATCAACCTCCTCGACACTCGAAGGCGGAAATTCCGAATAAGTGGAGACCTCGCTCACTACGAGTTTGAGAGCTGGCCAAGAGGCAGGATGGAGTGAACTGTTCGGTCTCAGCAGTTGCAAACCTTCCCCTCCACCGCTCCTCCCTATCCAGGAACTTCAGTTCTCCAGCTGCCTGACGAAGCTGCGCTACTTTGCTTAGACCTTCTCTGAGCAGAGCTCTCCTTAATGGAATGCCCATCCCCGCTTGCAGCACATAGCATAGTTCGTCGTGGGCTAGGGGCGTGGATAAGTGGTCCTCCAACTATAGGATAGCCAGGAGGTACTCATCGAAAGGCTTGCCCGGCTGCTCATGGGCCTCCGGATATCTCCATCGGAGTCACGTGGACCGAACCGCTCTAGCAGTTCGTCGGACAGATTGCAAGGGAGACAACCAGCCCTCTGCCGGCAACACCAATACCATTCCAGTGCAGGTCTTGCTAACAACAGGTGGAGGTGCCAATTCAAGAAGTGAAGCTGACCTCTCAGCTCCTCATCCTCTTTCAATTTTAGGCATACAGAGGCTGCTTTAAAAGCCGTGAGATAATGACGGGATAAAGAATTCAAGGACCACCAAAAAAAAAATTACTGTGAAAGTTTGCGGTATTTATGCTCCTTCCCAACTCCCAGAAAACGTCAGTCCATATAAAAAAAATTCTCCCATGAAGAAGAAAGTCGACGGCCACCCGACGACCAAGTAGAATAATCAACTCAAAGCGTTTTAGGAAAACAAAAGGATACGGTTGGAAAACTCTACATTTTGTGAAGAATCTGATCTTAATCGTAGACCGTAGTCCCTCCCAAACTCGGGATGGAGTGACGGCGCGGCCCTTCTCTCAACTTCGGCTAGCCTGGTCGAAACTCAAAGCTATCTACCGGACACCCACAGATTTAGCAAAAATGCGTTGATGAATTTTAATTTTTGATATATGTTGAGTTAATAATTTGAGCTAACTCCTCATGTCCCCTAAGGTTAGCATTTCTCTGCGACTTAGGACTCAATACGCTCATTTTGTTTTTAACGATATTGAATGCATTTTCTTGGTTGGCTTGACATGGGACCTGTCACCAAAAAAGATCAGCTCGGATTTAGCGTCGTGGAACAACTCCAACTATACTTTATTCTTATATCTTTTTCCCTGATCTCTGTATTTTACTTTGGTTTTACTGAAGATAGTACAAAGTACATTGACTCAAACCCTCCCCCTTTACCTAGGCTTGGGGCCAGCATGCTATGTGATCAATGCATCAACGAAGTTTGGTCAAGTTACAACCTCTCCGTTGTCCATATTGGAATCATTGGCATGACAAAGAAACTGCAGTAAAGGTCAGGGGTTTGGACAAGGCATTCAAAACCGCCTTCAAAACCCGATACCCTACAAAATATAACAAGAAGACAACATCACCTTGATGGAATGAAGACCTGTCCAAAATTACCAGGGAGATCATCAACAACAGCTACGAGTAGAAATACTGACAGTCATGCGAAGACTGCCTGAAGAGGTACAAATCCGTCATCAAAACTGCCAGGACCGCTTATCCAGCTGGAGTATTGTCACAACATTGACAGCACCAGTGAGTTTGCGAAAATCAGCCCATCCTTTCTTAAAAATCGCTGGACGTATGTGGACTGCAAGATGCGAACTTGGTCTAATTTCAACCAAAATGAGGCTGATGCACCACCAAGCCAAGGGTATCCTAATATAGAACTGGAGGTTAAGAAGATCTACATAGCCTTCTACGCCTGCAAGAGTACCTTTGTAAAGAAATGGGATCTTCGGGTGTCTGGATGTCCACAGCTGTGGCTCGTCCCATACTAACTATGGCTGTAAATACAATAGGACCAATACTGGGGTACTACTGGCGGATCAAAGAAGGTCTGCGGAGAAGGTGCGTAAACATCCAGCTCTGAGGAAGGAAGCAAGTTGTTCCTGAAATATCGATATATGTCAAATAAAAGCCACCAGTAGTGACGGTGGTTGACTTGTGAGTTGCACAACGTTTTTCTAGAGTTGGCATATATTCACGAAAAAATCCTTCCTGAATATATCCTTCAAATATTACTAACACTCCCAATTTTCGGTTAAACGACTTTATTCCTCTTAAGTACAAGCCACATTACCCTAAAATAAACAGCGGTTAGTATGCGTTTGACTAACAAGTGATGTCTCTATACATAAGTTCCAGGCAAGCGATTTATTTTTCACCAGTTTTTCCTTAAGGCTATGTCCTTAAAATATACTATACTGGTACAGCATATAAAGAGGGCCGTCAATACTAACATAGTATCTTAAATATCAGGCGCCATTACAACAATTCAGTTTGCTAATAAGCCTGTTTTTGCAGTAGCTTCAGACTGAATCTATTTCAACTTTTTGTATCTATTGTGAGTTTACACTTCCTACACTCAAAATTATATCTTTTACCGCTTTTAAATTAGTAAGGAAAAAGGAAAGGAAAGTTAATGTCTAAAATCCGGGGTGCACTTCAAAAATATTAGCCTTAGAAGCTATTCTACCATTCACCTATTAACAGCTTTATATTTATAGAGAGCGTTTGATAATATTCCGCTGAGACAGAACTGAATTGGGATTATTCAATTCCATTGCCAGTTTGTATCCTAGCTCAGGGCGTCTATCTCGTCCTTCCACCATTCTTTTTACCTAAAAATATCAGAAAAATATAAATCATTTTAGATATACTGAATGAAAAGAATTTGACTTAAAACTACTTGAAATTAAAGGTTTCCAAAAAGGACTATTTTTCCTGATAATAAACTCCGCTAAACCATCTCCTCAAGACAGTTTGCCCATGAGCCCCCCCCCCCCCCCCCCCAAAAAAAACACGTGTTCACCTCACTGAGGACTTCAAAGGGACGCTCGTAAGGTGGCTCCAGCGGCATTCCGAGAAGGGTCCGCCCTAATTAGGACATGCTTGTAGGATTCTAGATCCCCAGGCACGTCAGTCACGGTTTTCGCGTAGTTGGCATATAGTGGCGACTTCACCTTCAGCATTGTGTCCTTGAACAGAAGCAACAAACCGATAGTGTTGAGTCCCCACCTTATGTTGAGTACAGGGTCACTGGGGAGTCTCAGGTTCTTTCTCTATGTCAGCTCCGCGGGACTTGCAAAAAAATTTCTCGCAGTTGGCTGCCCGGAGGCCAAGTAAAACGAATGGCAGGGCTTGCAACCAAGAAATGTCTTCTTGGGCCATTATAACGGCCTTCAATGTTTTATGCCACCTTTCATGCATCCCATTGGACTGTGAGTGGTACGCGCTTGTACAGTGAAGATTGAAGCCGAGAAGTTTGCCCAACTCTAAGAAAAGGGAGGACTCAAACTGTATTCCCTGTTCGGTGACTTTAATTGTCGGCACACCAAAGCATAGAATTCATTCTCGACAGAGGGCCTCTACACAAGATTGCGCAGTAATGTCTTTCAGCGATTGATCGATGATTGTGAGGCAATTCCTGAAACCGCGCGAGTCTTGCAAAGGGCCAATGATGTCGAGGTGAATTGTGTGGAAACGCTTGATGGACGGAGGGAAGACTCCTACCTCTTTCCTCACATGCTTTGTAGTTTTGCACATCTGGCATGCGAAGAGTTGCCTGACCCAATAATTAATGTTTTTGTCCATGGACGGCCAAAAATACTTTGCGGTGACTAACCAATTCGTTGTCCAAATGCCTGAGTGCTCCAGAACGTGAAGGGCGTGAAATACTTCCTTTTTGAAATCGGTCGCCTTGGTCCCCTATCTGAGGTCTCGCAGTATATACTGTTTGAGCCGAGGATAGGAAACTCCCTAAATATGTATTTGGAATTGGTCCTCACATTTTGAAGAACTGCGTTATCCTCCTGCGCCTCCGCGATTGCCAGAAAGTCGACAGTGGCGAGGATCTTAACCCCTGCAACACGTGATAAAGCGTCAGTAACTACGTTATCTTTTACACACACTTGTTGAATGTCGGAAGTGAATTGACTGATAAAGCTCAAGTGTCAAAGTTAGCGAAGAGGCGCTTTGTCAAGCTTTCGTTTCAAAGGAAAAGTGAGTGGCTTATAGCCCGTGGACACTGTGAATGGTCTGCCTGCAAGGGAATACCGGAAGTATTCAATTGCGTGGTAACGCCTAATAACTCACGATCATAAGTTCTGTAGTTTCGTTGAGCAGTATTCAGCTCAATTTCTGCCAAATTTGGTTCACTTTTTGGTGGGAAGCAGCTCCTACGGCAATGTATTAGAAATGGAGCGATTGCCAACTGTCGCCGTTTTCGGTCACCCTGCTCCCAGGGCAGAGGTGAAGCAGCGTCTGATGAGTTGCCTCTGGCCTGGACGAAAACGTCAGTCAACTTTTATAAATGCATTAGCAATCCACTAATACTGCTAGGGGTGCACCTAGCTGAGGGAATGCTAAAATTGTAGCATCCACCAATTGTTGCTTGGTAGTCTCAAACGCTTGGACATCCTCTGGAACCACACAATCAGTCGGGAGTCTTCTAGTTTTCGACCCAGACAAGAAGGCGTTAAGGATCGACTGGTGGACCCTTGGGCAAGAAATGACGGTAAAAGTTTAACATGCCCAAGAACCTCGAAATCGCTTGCACTTTGACTGGGTCCGGTTGGATGCCTTCAGGGATAATCAGGTGGTCGAGGAACCTCACCTGCGGTTGTAGGAATTTGTATTTCTCAACGTTAAGTACTAGATTGGCCTGAATGACACGTGGAAAAATCCACTCAAGTACCCTAAATACTTGGATTCAGGGGAAGACGCGACCAGAACATCACTTAAATATACGAAACAGATGTAGGGGTTTCGCAGCACAGAGTCGATGAATCTAAGAAAGGTGTGTGACGAGTTGTACAATCCAAAAGTGATCCTAGTGAACTCGACGAGTCCGAAAGATGTGCATATTGCCGTTTTCGGAATGTATTCGAGAGCTCTAGAGATTGGATGGTACGCCTTGACTACGTCCATGGTCCAGAAAGTACGGAAGCTTGCGATAGAGTGCGCAAAAGTGCCAGAATGGAATTGAATTGGATATCGGTCTGGAATCGTCTGCGCTTTTAGCGGTCTGTAGTCAGCACAAGGTCTTCATTCGCCATTTAGGGACCATGTGAAATGGCGAAAACCAACAACTGTCGAAAGGTCTCCAAAAGCCCTGCTCAAAAAGTTCTTTGAACTCTTTCCGCACAACCTCGAGCTTTTGCGGAGGTAATGAACGCGCCTTACAAAAAATTGGACAGCCAGTAGTGTTGATGTGGTGGTGAACATCATGCTAAGCGGGCTCAGAGAGGTTACACTTGGCAGTGATGTTGCTGCATTTTTTAATGAAGTGTGCAAATAAATGTTTCGGCAACGTCTTTAAAAACGACAGGAAGAATGCTGGGTGAACAGGATGAGATTTCTCTTGATAAACTAAGGGAATTTCTAGGATCAATGAGGGACCTGTTATATAGATCCACTAGCAACCCATGAAAAGGAAAGCTGCGTCCTATGCAGGGACCGTGGCGCGACTGATGAGAGCATTGCGCGCGGGATCGGGGCGGTGTCCAGTTTTCAGAGCAGAACTGGAAAGAGCTAGGATACGGTCAACATGATTCGCATCCTACAAATCAATATGCACCGGAGTGCAACCGCTCACGAGTTGCTAGCGCATCGCTGCGGAGACCAAAGCTGATTTAGTACTCATCAGTGAGCAGTACCGAAACAAGGGCCCAGTTTCATGGCACCCAGACATATCAGGTACCGCTGCCATCTGGGTTCGGGACGGCACCCTCCTGGGGGTTCTTGCCCAAGGCCGAGGGGACGGCTTTGTTTGGATTCGGTGTTCAGGGATAACGTTTTTTAGTGTCTATCTTACGCCGAATGAGACGATGCCGGACTTTCGTCGGAGGCTTGAGGCATTGGAGGACGCTATCTTAAGCACGGATGGGCGGATCCTGGTCGGAGGTGACTTCAATGCTAGGGCACTTGAATGGGGCATGCCTCACACAGATTCCAGAGGGAAACGAATTCTGGAAATGGCGGCGAGAACAGGACTGGTAGTTCTAAACACCGGATCCACCCCAACGTTTCGGCGCCCGGGCTGCGAAGGAAGCATTCCAGACGTAACCTTCGCATTGGAATCACTGGTGTCGCTGGTGGACGGGTGGCGAGTTCTGGAAGATTTTTCGGCAAGTGACCACCAATACATTGCTTTCGAAGTGGTGGACACAAACTCTCGGTGTGCGCCACCCCAGCGATCTTTCTGTGTATGGAACGTCACGAAAGTGAACACCGGGAAGTTTGCCGAAACTCTGGGAACAGGTGGGGCCACGCTGAAGAGTACTCCTGGGGCGGTGGCGCCGCTGCTGACACTGTCGTAAATTCAGTTATGAACCTGATAACGACGGTCTGCGGAGCCTCCATGCCCAGGAAGACATCGAGGCGCGGCAAACCTTCCATGTATTGGTGGACAGTGGAAATCGCAGAGCTCCGGAAGGAATGTCACAGGCTCCGCCGCTTAACACAACGTCTAGGCGACCGGGAGGAGGCATGTACCACAATGATGGAGTACAAATCAGCTAAAGGGAGACTCCGCAGCGCAATAAACAAGAGCAAAGCTCGCTGCTGGCAAGACCTGATCGATGAGGTGAATGGGGATTCGTGGGTTACAAACTTGTAACCCGAAAAATCGGGGCTCTGCGGAAACCCTGTTCACTTAAGGCCGAGCAGATGGACCGCATTGTGAGGGCACTCTTCCCTGCACACCCCGTATGGGATGGTGACATCGGCGCGGAGAGCGCAGAGGACTGTCCACTTTTCTCTGTAAAAGAGTTGGAACAGGCAGTCCTCTCTAAGAAAAACAAGAAGGCGCCAGGATCCGATGGTATTCCAGCAGAGGTGTACAAACTGGTATTCCAACACCGGCCAGACCTACTGCTCGGCGCATTCAACGCTTGTCTGAAAGACGGCATTTTCCCTGCTCGTTGGAAAATTGCGAGGCTTGCGCTGATCCCTAAAGGGAAAGGCGATCCCGAACTGCCGTCTTCATACCGCCCACTATGTATGCTTGATACTGCTGGGAAAGTGCTCAAAAAGCTCATCAGAAGTAGACTCGCTGAAGCGATACGCGCTGCCGGAGATTTATCTCCCCGGCAGTTTGGTTTTAGGGCAGGGAGATCGGCAATTGATGCTGTCATGCAGGTCGTGGACGCCGTTCGACGAGCAGAGGCACATAGCCGCCGAACTCGACGGGTGGTGCTCCTCATAACGCTTGACGTCAGAAACGCCTTCAATTCCGTAAGATGGAAAGACATTCTAGGCACACTAGAGAATACCTTCAACGTGCCGAACTATCTCTTACGGATTTTGAGGGACTATCTGAGTAACCGCTCCCTGCTCTATGAAACATTAGAGGGTCAAAGGTGGATGGAGGTCACATCGGGGGTAGCACAGGGATCCATCCTAGGGCCGGACCTCTGGAACGCTACCTATGACAGTCTGCTTAAACTCGACATGCCAGAAAAGTCGCGCCTGGTCGGCTACACAGATGATGTCGCAGCGCTTGATGCTGGACGCACTGTCGAACAACCGCAAAGCAGACTCGACGGGTAAGCGGATGGATGACTACTCATGGTTTCAACCTTGCACTGGAAAAAACCGAAGTAGTCATCCTGACTAAGAAGAGAATTCCGACCCTGCGTCCCATATCGTTCGGCGAGTCGATAATCGAGTCAAAGTCGGCGGTAAAGTACCTCGGGTTGACTCTTGACTAAAAGATGAGTTTTTCTGAGCAAATCCAAGCAGCAGCGAACAAGGCTGCGGCTGGAGCTTCGGCGTTAAGTAGGTTAATGGCAAACATTGGGGGTCCTACATCTAGTAGGCGACGTCTCCTGATGAACTCAACGCAGTCTGCCCTGCTCTACGGCGCAGAGGTATGGGCTGGCGCTCTTAACAAGGAGGTATATCGTAGACGCCTCGCGCAAGTACAGAGACGGGGAGCTTTACGGGTCGCGTCTGCGTACCGCACAGTCTCTGAACCGGCCGTGATGCTGATCGCGGGAGTTATCCCCGTCGCCCTTCTTGCTAGGGAGCGTCAGGCCATATACAAGCGCAAGGGAGATGAGCCAAGGGAGGTGGTTGCTCGCGAAGAACGGCAACACACTCTAGACGAGTGGCAGCTCTCTTGGCAAAATGAAACTAGAGGCAGATGGACTGCGCGGCTCATCGGCAACTTAGGTGCGTGGCTGAATCGGAAGCATGGTGAGACTGACTATTTCCTTACCCAATTTTTAAGTGGGCATGGAAATTTTCAGTCTTACCTGCACAAGATTGGAAAGGCGCGTTCTCCGGATTGTGTGTTTTGCAATGGAGTTGTCGACGATGCCCACCACACTTTTTTTTCTTGTGGAAGGTGGGAGGGGGTTCGTCAGCAGCTCTATTTAAACACAGGGGATCTCTCTCCAGACAACATTGTGGAAGAGATGCTGAGGACTGCTGATAGCTGGAACCGTGTTGCCCATTACGTTCGGGCCCTTCTCGTTGCTAAGAAGATAGAACTCGACCGGTGGAGGAGCCGGATGGCAGGGAGTTCCTTGAACTGACAGTTCCCTTCCTCCTCTTCCCTCCCGTTGGTGAAAGGAATTCCCTGATTTGAAGGCTCCGCAAGACGGGAGAGTTCGGGGGCTGGCCCGGAGTAATGTGACAAACGGTTCCAGGCTAGCTCTCTGACGATGGGGAGGTGTTTAGTTGGTAGTCCGATGACGTACCGAGTCGGGAGTCCAACACTGTGTGCGTAAATTCATTCACCTACCCTACCCAAAAAAAAAAAAACTAGCAACCCATAGAGACACAGGAAATTCGCGCCTACGATGGAAATGATAATGTCTGCGCTAATGAAGCCCTAAGAAAACGCTCGTTGAAGTCCTAAACTCAAGTCTACTTTTCTGTAGCTATATGTGCGGATCGACGAGAAATTTGCTTCTGCGAGTTTTAAAGATTCCGGTGTAAAATTATAATGCCAGCGTACGGGAACAACCGAGACTTCAGCGCCTTTATCGACCAGGTAATTACGCCGGTTCAAGGGGTTGTAAATTGTGAGGTAACGTGATGCTACATTTCGGATAGCAGCCGCCAGAACTTCCAACAAGTTTAGATTTTTGGGGGAGAAATTGCGGGGCTGGTACATTTTGTAGTCTTTTATGAGGCGACATGCTGCTATAGTTGAGGTAGCAATCGTCAGAGCTCCGGGCGAGTCTAGATTTCTCGATGAAAAATTGCGGGGGCTAGTACATTTTGTAGTCTTTTCTGCGAACCTACCTATGGTACCAGCATGCTCCGGTACTTGCCGAAAGTCCCGAGGACCTATTACCCGATCGCCCATTTCGGGACAACACTTTCCGAATGCAAAGCACCGACGGCCTCTACTAACTAATAAACGATAGCTGTTAATGCTGCCACCATCTACTGCAGGTGCACTTTTCTTGATGTGTAGCCCGGAGACCCTATAAATTTTGTCCAAGGTGGCGGCTAGCATGTGCAGAGACCCTGAATCCGCATATGCCAGGATGGCCTGTGTGCTCTTCGGGAGTTTCTGCAGACACAAAGACTGTAGCAGCTCGGTACCGACTTTGTCATCACCTAATTATTTCATTTTAGGCAGTAGTTGGCTGGGCGTACGGTCACCTAACGTTAGGTCTGTCAGTAAGTGGTTATGTTTGGCCGCCTTAACCAAAAATGATCGAACCTCGAATTAGAGGAACCACACTGTCGGGTTCCTATGCCAAAATGACGGCACCTGTCTGGCCACGACAGTTACCAAGGGACTTGCCTCTATTCTATCGGTAGACATCCTAAACGGAAGCGAACAACCCACAACAAAACGCAAGCGGAAGGAGTGTAGAAAAGAGCAGAAAAAAAATAACTTGCGAATGATGTTCGACAACTGGTCTAATTACAGCCTCCTTCGGGAATTTTTAAAATGTGGCCTTCGCTTGGATCTTCAGAGATTCTGAACTGACCGATGGGGAATTAACTTGCGTTTGTTGTGCCAAACAATGATTTCGTGTCGAATGCTGATGCTGCATTTGCAAAAGCATTTGCACCAAATATTGATCCTGGATAGGCTTGAGGTGCTTCTTGAAATGTTGATTGGCATATGTTTAGATTAGAGTCGAAGCAGTTATTGTACCAACAGTAGTTGTATATGATCGAAAAAGAATTTTCGCTGTTTAAAATAGTTTTTCGATGTCATGGCCAACGCGACTCGCAACTTCATTAAATCAATCAGTGAACGAATTTCACCCCTTCCAATTCTTCCAAACCCCCCACCGAAGTAAACGAATCAACCACCACGCACCCAACCCACAGGAAACCATCATCCTTTTGACCATCCGAACCACCGGGCAAAAATACCACACATCCATTTTGCAACATCGAACATCTTCACGACGTCAAGACATCTAAGAACAAAAAATCGGTAGATCCCAACAAAATCCCATCCCCCCCTTCTTTCCCTCAATTATTACCCACTGCCTAATCAATGCCCATTTCCCTTATGATTTCAAGAATACTCGTATAACGCACAATACTATAAGAAACGAAAACCCTCTTAATCCTGGCCTATCTCCATTATATCCTTCTCCGTTAACATCTTCGAACGAATAATTGAGTCTATTATCGACGAGTACTGTGACTCCAATTGCTCATTTCTCAATTTCCAATCGACCGACGTTAACCACGCACTTCTTCTTATTAAAGCGGACATTCTTCTCAATATTAACCGGAAGACATGAACCATAATCGGCCTCTGCCTCCGACTCCCTATCGTAATCCGGATTCACGTTTGAGTTTTGTGAAATCCGCACCTCTGTAAGCGAATTCTCATAAGTCAACATCCAACAAGAACTTTCATCCCCATACATATACCCAAAAGACATTTCGCAAGGTTCAGTCCTTCAACCTCCACGTTTTTCCTTTCACCGCTCACCCTGCTAGACTGAGTCCTAACCCTAATCCTATCAAATTCCTGCAACGCAAGGATGACCTTCACCAAGCTCGTCTGAATACCTAATTGGACGATACCCCGATTATCCCGCGAAGGAATGTGAAACAATTGTTTCACAGCAACATGATGACAATGCCGAAAGTAAGGAAAGACATTGCCGTCCTTTAGAACAAAATTTATGACACACCCATTCCTACTGTGAATGAAGTCACTTACCTCGGAATGAAATGAAGTCCCTTTCTTCTAATGCCCAAGAAAATTAAGCAGTTCTGCTACAAACAGCTGAGCAGACCACTCTTCATTTCTATTTCCCCTTCTCATACGATAGTTCCCCGTCTCAGATAGGCTCCGTCAGAGAGAACGGAAGATTCTCCGACAGTGCCCTACTATATGTAAGAAAAAGAACTATTCCAACACATCATCATCATCAACGGCGCAACAACCGGTATCCGGTCTAGGCCTGCCTTAATAAGGAACTCCAGACATCCCGGTTTTGCGCCGAGGTCCACCAATTCGATATCCCTAAAAGCTGTCTGGCGTCCTGGCCCACGCCATCGCTCCATCTGAGGCAGGGTCTGCCTCGTCTTCTTTTCCTACCATAGATATTGCCCTTATAGACTTTCCGGGTGGGATCATCTTCATCCATACGGATTAAGTGACCCGCCCACCGTAACCTATTGAGCCGGATTTTATCCACAACCGGACGGTCATGGTATCGCTCATAGATTTCGTCATTGTGTAGGCTACGGAATCGTCCATCCTCATGTAGGGGGCCAAAAATTCTTCGGAGGATTCTTCTCTCGAACGCGGCCAAGAGTTCGCAATTTTTCTTGCTAAGAACCCAAGTTTCCGAGGAATACATGAGGACTGGCAAGATCATTGTCTTGTACAGTAAGAGCTTTGACCCTATGGTGAGACGTTTCGCGCGAAACAGTTTTTACAAGCTGAAATAGGCTCAGTTGGCTGACAACAACCGTGCGAGTTATGTATACGTCATCAGATGACAACGTAACTAAAATACTTAGTCAGATAAATTCCAACCTAAGTAATAGAAATAATACCTAGAAATTCTAAAGTAACAAAATTCATTTGCAAACTAGAAATTAGACACCTGTCTAAAGTCCAGACACAATGTCAGCATTTTTGATTTCTTCAAATTACAAAAATGCAAGCGTACACCGGTAAATTGCATCAGCATAATTAGAATATATAAAGCACGTAAACGTAACACTCGCCCCATTGAAGTTGTACTCTCATAAGCCGAAACTCTGTCCGAGCCTTTTTTAAATAAACTATAATTTGTCCACAAATTGTTTAGTTCTTTTTTTTGTTCGATGCACCCGCTCGCTACGAAACTTGCGCGGATTTCATCATCGTAACTGTTATCGGTTGTGATGTTGTTGGTTGGTTGGTTTTCGGTGCTGACGTTGCCACCATATATTTTGTCCTGCCTTCATTGATGTGCAGCCCAAGATCTCGCGCCAATTGCTGCCTGCACGATCTGGATGAAGGCAGTTTGTACGTTTCGGGTGGCTCTTCCCATGATGTCGATATGGTCAGCATAGGCCAGTAGTTGGGTGGAGTTAAAGAGGATCGTACCTCTTGCATTCACCTCAGCATCACGGATCACCTTCTCGAGGGCCAGGTTAAAGAGGACGCATGATAGCGCATCCCCTTGTCGTAGACCGTTGTTGATGTCGAATGGTCTTGAGAGTGATCCTGCTGCTTTTATCTGGCCTCGCACATTGGTCAGGGTCAGCCTAGTCAATCTTATTAATTTCGTCGGGATACCGAATTCCCTCATGGCCGTGTACAGTTTTACCCTGACTATGCTATCATAGGCGGCTTTAAAGTCGATGAACAGATGGTGCAACTGTTGTCCATATTCCAACAGTTTTTCCATCGCCTGCCGCAGAGAGAAAATCTGATCTGTTGCTGATTTGCCTGGAGTGAAGCCTCTTTGGTATGGGCCAATGATGTTCTGGGCGTATGGGGCTATCCGGCCTAGCAAGATAGTGGAGAATATCTTATAGATGGTACTCAGCAACGTGATACCTCTATAATTGCTGCACTGTGTGATATCTCCCTTTTTATGTATGAGACAGATTATGCCTCGCTGCCAATCGTCAGGCATTGATTCGCTGTCCCATACCTTGAGCACAAGTTGATGAACCATTTTTTGTAACTGGTCGCCTCCATATTTAACCAATTCGGCTGTAATTCCATCGGCTCCTGGCGACTTATGATTTTTTAGCCGATGAATTGCACGGACTGTTTCTCCTAAACTTGGTGGTGGCAGTATTTGTCCGTCGTCTTCAGTTGGCGGGACCTCCAACTCGCCGATGTTCTGGTTGTTCAGTAGCTCATCAAAGTACTCAACCCATCGCTCTAATATGCCCATTCTGTCGGAAATCAGATTTCCCTCTTTGTCTCGGCAGGATGAGCATCGAGGTGTATAAGGCTTCATCCTGCTGACTTGTTGGTAAAACTTCCGCGCCTGGTGCGGTTGCTCCCTGTACTTTTCTAGTTCACAGACTTGTTGGTTCTCCCAGGCTTCCTTTTTCCGTCTGTGAAGTCGCTTCTCCGCTCGACGGAGTTCGTGATAAGTCTCTGCGCGTGCCCGCGTTCTTTGAGAATGCAACATTACTCGGTATGCGGCATTCTTCCGTTCCGTTGCTAGCTTACATTCATCGTCAAACCAGCCGTTCCGACTCCTTTTGCGGCTGGGGCCAAGTATATTTGTGGCCGTATCCATGATAACGTTCTTCAGGTGGTTGTGAAGATCATTAGTTGTTGCTTCATCTCCAGGTCCTCTATTGACTGCGGTTATTGCGGCATCCATTTCCCTCTTATAGGTGTCGCGGAGGGTTGTGTTGTGGATGGCTTCAGTGTTCACTCTCACCTGATTGTCAGAGGGGATTCTAGGTGGTATTGTTATTCGAGCTCGGAGCACCATGCCAACGAGATAGTGATCCGAGTCTATATTGGCCCCCCTATATGTTCTGACATTCATCAAGGCTGAGAGGTGGCGGCGTTCGATCAACACGTGGTCAATTTGGTTGAAAGTGGTCCCGTCTGGAGAGGCCCACGTATGTTTGTGGACCGCTTTCCGCGCAAACCAGGTACTTCCAACAACCATTTCGTGTGACCCTGCTAATTGAATAGTCCGCAGTCCGTTATCATTTGTTTTTTCGTGTAAGCTATGGGAGCCAACGTATCGCCTGAATACGGGCTCCTTCCCTACTTGGCTGTTAAAATCCCCAAGTATGATTTTGATATCATATCTGGGACAGGCTTCGAGGGTTCTTTCTACTGCCTCGTAGAAGGTATCCTTCTCCGACTCTGCAGTCTCCTCTGTAGGGGCGTGAACGTTTATGAGGCTTATATTTCTAAACTTGCCTCGCAAGCGCAGAGTGCATAGCCGTTCGCTTATACTTTCAAAGCCGATAACAGCAGGTTTCATTTTTTGGCTGACTAAGAAACCTACTCCGAGCACATGGTTTACTGGATGGCCGCTATAATATATGGTGTAGTGGCTCTTCTCCAGGAAACCGGTCCCTGTCCATCGCATCTCTTGCAACGCAGTTACATCAGCCCTATATTGGGACAGGGTATCGGCTAGCTGCTTATCAGCTTCATCTCTGTACAGGGAGCGCACGTTCCATGAGAAAATGCGCAAATCGTTGTTCCTTTGTCGTTGCCGGGTCCGTCGTTTTAACATCTGTCCTATCCGAGGCTCCTGTTGTGGCTTCGTAACGGTTGTTTTCCGTGTAGGGTTGTCAGCCCTACCCAACCCCCAACCTGGAGGACCAGTTGGTACAATTTGTCCCGTTTTTAGGCGCGGGAGACTCGCCTTCATCCTTCTCCGTCTGCAGCTTTTCGTCAAGAAAGAGCTCCCAGCGGTCACCACGTGGAGGTGGAGATAGGGTTTGGTAGTAGAGCTGTTGGTGTTGGTTCAGCAGGCATTTCCCAGGTTTTATGCTCCATCGTGGGTACCAATCCACGTTTCGCCCCGGGACCTATACTACCCTTTGACCACTTCCAACACACTTCCAACCAAATCCCACAAGATTCCTGACAAATTCCCCGCATCGGCGCTGTTCTTCCCTATCGCGCCACTAACTGCTTAACCAAATACCAGGCGTACCCCAATGCGCTTATCATCTAGGTCATGCAGTTTAGAAACGATGAAGAGAACCATTTTCGTACCTATCTGTTACCTTGCCTGATCCTCACAATCCCAATCCCAGGTTACTAGCCTGAAAAATGACTAACCCTTTTAGGCGTCTCTTACGACAAGCAGGGAATACTTTGAGTACATTCTTAAGCCACAACCCACGGGACACCACAACAGAACAACCCGCGAAACTTACACTAATCAAGGGGCATCCTCCAATTTTAATGGCCTGAGAATGCCAAGGTTGGGAAGGAAGCGCAAAGGCCCCGCCTTATTGCACATCTGAGGTAGGAGAAGTATCGGTTCAAGATGGTATACGTCGTGGACCTTCCCTCGCGATCGGGAGACTCGGGTCCGGAGTTCCATGCAGTCGAGACATTTTTTGGTTTTCATTTCGAAGTTTACCTCCCGAGTTGATCTTTCACTAGGTTCGCGCAAATACCGATCTGATTTTTCAGGTTCACGTTTGTAAAATTACACATGCAAGGTCAAAGTGTTCAAAGGATGTTCCTCCCTCACCACCGACTAGCATAGAGGGAAACAAGCGCGTATCAACGGACCACTTCGGTGGAGCTTCAGTATTAGCAGGAGGACCTTCACAGTCAATTTTGCCAACTGTTTTTTGTTAGGTTTTAGGATATCTGACCAAGAGAGGAGGGTGGTCTCCGGCCACAAAGTATAATCTTTTGACGATCGATTAATCTCATTAAGCCTTTACGAGGTTTATGGCAGTCATATACTCAGCAAAGGAGGGCAGGCCCGTGTGTAAACTTTACTGTGATTTTGTAGCCCGTATAAGGCTGACAGAGGAAAGGCTTTAAACTCAACGCAAACTCAACCAAACCAAATTTCTTCTTATCAAAAAATTAAAACTCCAAACAATAGATACACAGCCAAATGCACTTTGAATTTTGGACGACCAATAAGCGAATATTGTACACCGCAATATAATTTTGAATCTTTCAAAGGATAATATCCAATGAACGGAAATTGATACCCAATTAAAACATCCATTTGTGTCAGCCATAAAAACATATCCTGTTAATGAGGATGTGCAGGCTTCTGTGAAACGCAATAGCTTCAGCTTTATGGCCGGGACAACAATTTAATTATGCACTCATCCGATATTCAGGAAATCATTGCATATGCATTGCAATTCTGTCGTCTGTAAAGAGATAAATCTGCTATTTTTAATTATTGGTTCAGACTACGCTTCAATTTAGTTAATGATGTACAAGCGATACACCTTCCATACAATAACGGAAAAAACACGGGGATTTTTATACATTCAACCAAACCACTGACAAAGGAAATATACCTTTGAAACCTTCGCGAAATGGTCCTATATAAGATTAAATTCCATCTGAAGTATTATAGGTTTGCAACCGTCGTGTATATTACGTAGCCTGGTCTGATTAGGCTTCAGATTTCAGTTGCACTGGCAGATCGTTTTCGGGCAGGCCAATACGCTGGGAGTAGGTTCATCCAACTGACGAAGGTCTGTTTGCCACCCTGCCCTGGAAAAAGTGCTAATAGGACTCCAAGCCAAGGTGCAACAGCATACATCGAGGACTGCGTGGCCCAAGGGGACCTTGGTCCCTAGTATGCGGACTCTGAATACCCTAGGTACCTTGAGTTTCAAGTGATACCCTTACACTGATTACTGGATTAGTCGGGATGGCCATTTTTCCCGGCTTACTGATAGAACCAAGACATGGACTCAACAAACGTAAACACACAACTAGATGAAGAAGAGGTGGTGGTCCCAGGTGCATCACTGGAGGACGATACAGTAGCCATCGAGACACCAGTACAGTCAGTGTCAACCGTAGCACAACTGTGCTGAAACCAACAACAAGGACCTCTAGGAGCGAGCCAGCAGACGGACTAATGGTTTCCAGTTTTAAAAGGAAGTCGGGGGTTCTCCCGAAAGCAAAAGCTGAAATGAATGTCGGCCACTGAAAGCCCACTGAAGTCCACTGAAGTTTTGTTGAAAAACCAGTATCAGAATATCACAGTTTTCATGAAAAGAACTTCTCTTAACACCAGGCAGTTGTCGACCACACGTCTGGAAAACTAGCAAAAAGCTAAGCCTTCGAGCGTAATCGGTCTCAACAAAGCGTCAAACAAGAGGAGCAGAGTGTGCAAGCTGTCGGAGATAGTCATTGAGCATCTCCTGGACGGCAAAGAGGAATAGGGGGATTGTTCCCCTGCTTTGATCCCTCCCAGGTTGTCTGTGGGTTTCGTGTCATAGAATGCGAGGACCAATTCCCTAGAGACTTTCTCGGTTTCCGCATCGCCAAGATCGGCGATACCTAGGAGAATATAAAACTCAAGGTCATCCCAGGCGATGAAATTCCTAAGAAACCACTTGCATTTAGTTGCCGAATGGTCCACATAGATAAGGACAAACTCGTCCAACCTTCCGACTTTAAAACATCAGGATCCTCATGGACGGCTGGTTCTGCATAAATGGAGAGTGCTTGAAAGTAATGGAAAAGGCGGATTAAAAAGTGCGGTTCGAAGTCAGAGATACAAAGGTGAAATTTTTCCGCTCTATGGAACCGAATGCAGTCCACACCACTTTCGAGGAGATGAAGATCGACGGTCCCACTGGTAAGGACGAACTACCTATGCAAGCAGATCATACTGAGCTTAACGCACATACATCTGCAGCATTCAAAGTGCATCTCAGCTAATATATTGGTCTTCCTCCTAGAGGAAGACATCGACGCCCCATTAATACAAAAGACTTGGATCGAAGGAGGCCAAGCGATCAAAGGACTCCAAAGCAAATATTGGGTTGGGGAAAAAGCAATGTCGTATTTGTGATCGAATTTTAACGCTTTATTTAACATAATTAGAATCATCCGATTTAAGTCAAATATGCGCCGTTTTGTTCGCATCATCCCCCTCTTATAAAACCCCCTCTTATAAAACCTACCCTACTTATTTGCAAAAAACTCAGACAGCCAGTTTTCGCAAGCCTCTTTTGAGGCCAACTTATTAGCACACCAAGAGCGTTTTGCATGGACCAGAAGAAATGTTAATCACTTGGTGCCAGGTCCGGACTATACGGTCAGTGCGATAGGACATCCCATCCGAGCTCCGGTAGCTTCTGGCAGGTCATCAAAGATGTGTAAGGCCGAGCGTTGTCCTGGTGGAACAGAACACCATTCCTATTCACCAATCCTGGTCGCTTCTGGTCAATCGCCTGCTTCAAACGGTCGAGTTGCTCACAGTAGAGGACCGAATTGAAGGTCTGGCCATAATTGAGCAGCTCATAGTGGATAATTCCCTTCCTATCCCACCAAAAACACAGCAAAACCTTCCTGGCCGTCAATCCGGGCTTGGCGATGGTTTGGGCCGGCTCGCCCAGCTTCGACCACGATCTTTTTTGCTTGAGATTGTCGTACGTGAGCCACTTTTCATCACCAGTCACCATCCGCTTCAAAAATGGGTCGAATTCGTTCCGTTTCAGTAGTGCATCAGAGGCGTTGATTCGTCCCAAAAAATTTTTTTGCGTCAACTCGCATGGCACCCAAACATCCAGCTTATTTTGGAATTCAATCTTCTGCAAATGGTTCCAAACGATTTTATGATCTATACCCAGTTCCTGGCCAATCGAGCGAATGCTCACATGCCGGTCTACTTGGACGGTTTTATCGGTTTCTACGACGATTGGCCTACCAGTACGGGGTGTATCTTCGACATCCACTACACCAGAACGAAATCGATCGAACCAACGCGGTGGTGTGCGAATCGTTACAGTATCGAGCCCATAAACTTCACAAATTTGTTCCTCCGCCTTTGTTACATTTTTACCTCTCAGGT
Organism: Hermetia illucens; assembly: GCF_905115235.1. Classification (NCBI taxonomy): domain Eukaryota; kingdom Metazoa; phylum Arthropoda; class Insecta; order Diptera; family Stratiomyidae; genus Hermetia; species Hermetia illucens. The sequence goes on from NC_051854.1 coordinate 40,706,299, forward strand.
AATAAAAACGTAAAATATGACGAATTTCTTGCTTGGTGGACTCCATCTTTGACGCGCTATAACTTGAGACTGAAGCGTACTATCCCAACACGGTCAAAGAGACACTTGTTGCACATATTGTCGTCTTCAAATCGCCGTATAGTATGACCCGATGCGATGAGTACAACACAAGATATGTTTAAGTGTCGCCATCTATTCACAAAATACGACATTTTCCCCAACCCAATATTATAGGTCTCCAAGCGTCGCCAAGATTGGAATCTAATTAGCAAACTATAACAAATCTTGTATATGCCTTGAATATTACGTGGTCTGGTCTGATTAAGCTTTAGATTTCGGTTGCACTGGCCGCAGGATATCGTCTTCTGAGGGGGCAAGAAGCCGGGAGTAGGTTCATCCAATTGACGAGGGTCTGTTTCCCCCCCTGCACTGGAAAAAGTGCTAATAGGACTCCAAGCCAAGGTGGAACAGCATACAACGAGGGCTACGTGGCCCGGGGGACCTTGGTCTCTAGTCTGTGAACTCTGAATACCCTAGGCCTACCTTCAGTTTCAAGTGATACCCTTACACTGATGACTGGGTTAGTCGGGGTGGCCATTTTTCCCGGCTTACTCATAGAACCAAGACATGTACTCAACAAACGCAAACACACAACGAGATGAAGAAGAGGTGGTTGCGCCAGGTGCACCACTGGAGGACGAGCTGCTGGCATCCAGTTAGAGGCAACCATCGAGACTGCAGTACAGTCATTGTCAGCCGTACCACAACCAACAACAAGGACCTCTAGAAGCGAGGTGGCAGACTTGGAGGGCTTCCAACTTGAAAACGATGTCGAGGATTCTCTCGAAAGCAAGGGCTGAAAAGAATGTCGGTCACTGGAAGCCAACGAAGAAGTGAAAGTCCACTGGAGTTCTCTATAAGAGCCCAGTACCAGAATATCACAGTTTTCTTAATACCAGGCGATTGTTGAAGAATTGAATAACACACCCTTGAGAAAGCAGCAGAAGGCTAAGCCTTCAAGCGCAATCGATCTCAAGTTGAGGTCAAACAAGGACTCGGACAAAGCGAAACAGTCAGTACAAACAACGAGGCATGAACGACGAAACCCTTTAGCAACGTAGCCAGGAATCATTTACTTAAGTTAGCGGTCAACTACCTCCGAAGATGTGGAGCAGTATTGGTGGTAGGCTGTCGACGATGGTCATTGAGCATCTCCTGGGCGACAAAGAGGAACAGGGGCATTCATACCCTGCTTTGATTCCTCCCATGTGGTCTGTGAGTTTCGTGTCGTAGGATGCGAGGACCAATTCTCAAGGACTTTCTTTGTTTCTGTGTCGTCAAGATCGGCGAAGCCAGGAAGAGTGTAAAACTCAAGGTCATCCCGTACGATGAAATTCCTAAGAAGCCGCTTGCTCGCATTTGGTTGCCGAATAGTCCGCATAAATAAGGACAAACTCGTCCAATCTTGCGTCTTCAAATCACCAGGATTCTCATAGATGACTGGCTCCGTATAAATGAAGAGAGCTTGAAAGTAATGGAAAAGGGGGATTAAAAAGTGCGGATCGAATTCAGGGATGCAAAGGTGAAACTGTTCCGCTCTATCGAATCCGACGACCAACCGGTTCCAGTCCACACCGCCCACAAGCTATTGGAGGCGATGAAGATCGACGCTCCGACGGGGAAGGACGTACCCCATACGCAAGTAGATCATACTGAGCGTGGCTTAGATACATCTGCATCTCAGCTAATATATTGGTCTTCATCCTAGAGGAAAGTATCCACGTCGCATTAATACAAAAGACTAATCGAGACAGACCTAGAGTATGTATCTTAGCCAGGCAGCGCCTGCAGGCTTTTCTGAGTTTAGACCTGAGTGCCAGCGACGTAACGTGGTCAAACTAGAGTAGGCGGGAGCGGAGAACGGATATATCCCCTCGATTTATCTTTAGCCTCAAAGGTCTCAGTTTCATCGATTACCTCTTCGTCGGTGCTAAATTTCTTTCCAGCAAGCAGTGCTGGCGAACAGATCGCAACAGATGCAATTCTGCCACTATTTTCATTAATTTATGAAAATGCACCGTCATTGTCTCGATGAAACAGCACTTTCTTTTCCTTTAAATAGGGCAGCAATGTCATCCTTCAAACGCTCCAATAACATTATGTAACGTTCTGATATCAAATAATGCAGCCATGTTTTTTCCATTGTTACATATCGACGCATAAATTCGGGTGTTTGATATCACCCTAGTAACCGATAGTGGGGCTTTTTGGATGAAGAACTGGACAGTGTCTGACCAAATTGGATTGGATACTTTTTAGACTAAATCACGCTATAGAGGAGATGTTCAACTGGGAGAAGTTTGGTCAAGTTATCAAGTACAAACTGTCCGGTGCGCAAATCGGCAACATTAAAACAACAGACGAGCTGAAGTCAAAGGTCGGGACTCTGGAAAGGGTATTCAAAGTCTCATGCCCTGCTAAATTCGGCAAGAGAACATTACCGCCGTGGTGGAATGGAGATCTGCCCAGCCTTAGGAAGCTAACCAGGAAGGCCTTCAACATCTGCAAGGGCTGAAAAGGTACAAGTTAGCGATCAAGACTGCCAAAAAAGCGGTCAATGAAGAGGACTGTAATTCGCAGTCGTGTGAGATTATCAAATTCGTAATAACCGGGGATAAAATTGACTGGGCTCCAAGCCCAGATACCATCTGCCCATCACACTCCAAAAAAACAGCAAGAACGTAGACGTACCGTACTTCTCCATGGTGTATCCATGAGTCCGCGAAAGACTTTCGACCAATTAACCTCACCTCTTTCGTGTTGAAGACCCTAGAGTGCGTCCTGGACATCCACTCTTCACGAGCGGTCGTTCCAGCAAAAGCAATATACTCTAGCTGGATTTCTGGTTATAGAAGGAGTATTACACAATGTTAGTATTAACGTCATCAAGAAAGCTCAAACCAGAATAGGAGTGGAGAGGGTACGCATTGTATAATATCCATGTCTGATCTGGGAGGTAGCTCCTTGAGTAAAGTATGTTCAGGGTGATACCATCTTTCCGGTGCTCTGCTTGATAATGATGGACGCATTCTAGGAATGCCGACGACGTGGTGACATTGGTGTGAGAGTTGTTTCCCTCGGTTATGATCGTTCTCTTGATGTACGCAGCCTTGGTTCACCTTATCCTAACGAAGGGATTTTTTGGGTGGTAGCAGGCGCTGAGCAAAAAGTACAATAGAACGAAGCTTAATGGGATTTAAAGAACCATATGTGCAGCTGCTACTGGAACTCTGCAATTCTGTCCAACAGATGCTCTTTTGTCCGCCGAAATCAATTGTTGGCTCGTCCTCCTTTCGGTACGGAAACGTGGCTGGAAGCGCACAGTGGAGTGGAACTGGAGTGTCAGCTGAAAGTGACTGGCAGTTTGGAGATTTATGTATACACAAATGAGTTAGGTCAAGGGGTTACCATAAAACCAGGAGCTAAATCTCTTGGTTATAATAACCCTTTTTTCTTTTTAGGAGTGGAATTGATGATCACGAAGAGCCCTGAGGTGTGAAATAAATTCAACTAAATTCTTTTTATTTTAGAACTCCCTTCTTTTCTTCTCCTCCTTAGCCCAAAAAACTCACTTAATAGGATGTCAAGGTTGGGTGGGAACCTCAGAGGCCACACTTCACTGAACATTTAAGAGAGAAGGAACAATGGTCGAGGATGTTATCCGTCGTAGATCCTTCCTTTCGATTGCGGTACTCGGGTACGGAGATTTATGGCTCCACGCGCCTGGCTAGCACAGAGGCATGCAAGCAAGTATCAACGGAGCGTATTGATGGAGCTTCAGTATTTACTGGAAGACCTTCACGACCAATTTAGCCGATTTCTTTTAGGTTTAGCTCCTCCCTTTAGGTCGTCTCCGGCCACTGCTGATGGTCGTTTGACCATCGCAATTTCAGCTTAGTCATTACACTACATGAGTCCATTTTGGACAGCAAAACCCTACGGCCATAGTAACATCCTAGACGAAATACCTCCTGAACTTTAGGCGTTATTATTGTTGTGTAGTATTGTTGGAGTCTCACGTGCAACGGCCTCAGAACCGAAAGCATCGGTTTTCTTGAAATGATAGGTGGTGGGACCAAATCCGGATAAGTCATAGTTAAGTTGTCGGACCGCTTCAACACAGAAGGCGGACCGGGAGTCGGGGAGACTAGTGTTGATGTGGCAAATGAGGTTTGCGGCTCCCTTCCCCGGGGGAACGAGTTCTCCAGTTTTTTTGCAACGAGCAGCGGGGGCATTGTGGCTTCATGATGTAAAGAGTTCCACAGCCATAGCAAAACCGACGTAAGTCCCCCACGCAATCTTGCCATTGGTGACCCAGATCCCCACAGTTCCAACAACCCTTGGGCTGTACAGCTTCGACCTATGCTTCGTTCATGTCAGGACGATTCGGACTGCCCCGTTCACAAGAAAGTTCGGTTGTGTCCACTTCCGACAAATGACGCTTTGGAACTGAAAATTCAACCAGGTGGTGTACGGCCAAACGGTCCTGCTGGTTTTCAAATCGTTCGACCCATTCACGTAACTCGCGAATTGCAGTTATGTAAATAGAGAAAATTGCCCGCATGATCTCAGGTCTCAGGCTGCGACGCAGAGTTTCACCAGTTCAGCCTCTTTAGGCGGTTGCTGGAGTCGGTACACCAAAACGTCGGATGTCTTTGAAAAATTTTACGAAAAGTTCCGGCTCCGAATTCGCTCCTAAAGATCAATGTCTTGCAAACGATCCCGGAATTCATCCCGGAGAGCGTCCCGCAGATCCGGCCATTGAGCGTCGGGGTTGCCTTGCCGATATTCCCAGTACCAGTCCGCCGCTTCTCCGGTAAATAGTGTGTAGGCGTATTCCAAGAAAATAGGAAAATTCCCCTGCAAAGTCGAATGAACTAAGAATTCGACTTGGAAAAGGAATTTTTCTATTGGTAGCGATCCCTCGGAGCCGTCATATCTCCCAAGCCCCAAGAGTTCAAGACATGAGATATTTTGTCCGGAGACATCACGGCGTGCACACGTCCCGATGAGCTGGATGGGAGAGTTAACGGGGGTACTGACGACGAAAGAGAAACAGGAGCTGGGGGTCGATCCACTCTCGGAGGAATTATAATCGTGGAACAACGCTGTTCCTCATCCAACACCTCCTTAACAAACATACTCAGCCTCGACATCAACCTGGTTTCTAGATATGATATCGACGGCGATTCCGGTGTCACATCATATGGTCCTCTAACCTGAGCCGCCGTGGGAGAAGTTCCCTGTCTAATGCTGCTTTGTTTGCGCGCCCCGATTATGGGTCGACGGCCAGGCCCCTGCTCCTCGTTCGTCTCCATTCAATATAGGGTCACCGTCGCACCGCAAATTAAGCAATCACAACTAAGAAAATTGTCAAAAATTAATGAGAAGCCGAAATAAATAAAAATCCAATTGTAAATAACCAAAAAGACAAAGCCAAAATAATATAAATAGAATGAAAAAAGGGAAAGAAAATAAATAAAAAAAATGAAATGTAGCAAATTCTCGAAAACCAAGATAAGCCAAAGAAATAACCAACCAAAAAAAAATATACCTCGAGGACTTCCTCCCTCTCTCTTCCTCCTTGATCCCGCAAAACCTTTATTAGGGACATCTTCTGAAATAATGGCCTGAGGTTGTCAAGGAAGGGAGGGAACCTCAGGGGCCGCGCCTGAATCACGATCTCAGGCAGGAGAAACGATGGTCGGGATTGTGATTCGTCGCGGATCCTCCCTCTTGATCGCGGCACTCGGATCCGGAGACTTACGGCTACACACGCGCGGTCGAGCCGTTTTTTTTTCAATTTTAACTCGCGTTCTGGCTTTTATTTGTTAGGCCGTCGCGAATTGCTTCGTTTTTTGTCTTTTTGAAATCCGGTGCGGACCCACGCATCGGAAAAGACACGTTAATTTTGTAGTAATGACACGTGAGGGATCAAAGCGCTCAGAGGACTCCCCCACATTCCCGAGCCTGGCTAGTACAGAGGCGTGCAAGAACGTATCGACCGAGCACTTTGATGGAGCTTCAATCATGGCGGGCGGACCTTCACGATCAATCTCGCCAATTTTTTAGGTTTCTGGAATAGCTCTATCCTCTAGGTCGTTTTCGGCCACTTAGGATGATCGTTTGATCCTCTTTCAGTTCATTACAATTTTCCAGTCAGAGCAGAGTGAATGACCGGCGACATGTCGCAAGGTGATGACACAGTGTTCTTCACTGACGGATCAAAGATGACCTGTGGAGTCGGTGCAGGAATTTTCTCGGATATACGAAGTGCGGCGTATGGACCCATAGGAGTGTATTCCAAGCAGAAGTACTGGTGATACAGGAAAACTATTGATATCTGAGGCATGATCCGGGCCCCAAGCGTAACATAGCCATTCTAACCGACAGCCGAGCGCCCATTAAGGGTTTGTACTCAGTAGTAATATCATCCAGGCTGGCAGGGCAGTACAGGGATGCGCTGAACATATTGGGCGACACACTCAAAATCGCCCTCTTCTGGATTCCCGGTGATAGGAACATAGTGGAGAATGAGCTGACGCATTTGGGAAATAATCTTGGGTCACTTCTATTCTTCTCAATATAAACGAATAATCGCGTAGTATATATTTTGATAGACAACCTAAATTTTAAAATAAAAGCATAGAGGATGTTTCCTTTTCCAATCTTCTTAAGGTTTTGTGTTTAAAACCTTATTAAAAATCGGTTTGCTATCTGTCCGTCTATCTGTCTTTTTGTTTTTTTTTTTTTAGGGATGGAGGTGAAAATCTTACAAAGACACTAGCGCGCCAGATTGCAGCAGCGTCTGCGATTCTCAACCACTAAAACCATCCCACTTTCTCCTTTTTCCTTCCCCGCGGGACCGCCGCAAAGCATTACTTCGCGGGGTGGACTGCGCTTTAAGCGACTAAGCGCTCGCATCCTCCTTGCCCGCTCCGCTCTTCCAAGTTCCTCCTGTATTCTTTTGATTGCGGAGTTCACCGCACACCAGTTTCCCTCTGACTTCAACATCTCCCCGACGATGTTCTGCGGGCTTAGGTTGGTTTTCAGTGAGTCTTCCAGACTTCTCCTTTCTCAGAAAAATCATGGACAGTGGAAGATAACATGCTCCGGGTCCCTCAGGTGTGCAGCCACATTCAGGACACAAGGGAGAATCATCCAGCCTGAATTGGTGCAGGTACTTCCTGTAACCACCATGTCCTGACAGGAATTGCTTCAGATGGTAGTTAATCTCGCCGTGTCGGCGCTGGATCCACTCCTCAGTACCGTGAATCAAAGTGTGGGTCCAGTGACCCCTTTGCGAGTCGTTCCACCGTTTCTGCCACTTCTCCAGCGACTCTCGCCTTGCCGCCTTTCGGTATTCTGTATCCTTTTCAGGAGGATTCATTTTCCTTGTCTCGTACAGGCAGCGTGTCTCACTTGCCAGAATGTCTATCGGGATCATTCCCGCAATAACACACGCTGCCTCGCCTGATATTGTTCTGAAGGCGCTGCACATCCTTAGCGCCACTAAGCGGTAAGTCATATTCACTCTCCTACGATTACTCTCACATGCTAATGCTTTCTCCCAAACTGGTGCCGCGTATAATAGTGTGGAGCGAACCACTCCGGCTACAAGTAATCTGCGACTGTACCTTGGACCTCCAATGTTAGGCATCATCCGCGCTAATGATACACTGGTATTTGCCGCTTTCTCACAGGCATAGTCCAGATGTTCCCTGAAATTGATCTTAGCGTCAATCATCACCCCCAGGTATTTGATAACCGGCTTCGAAGTGATGACGTGACCACCAACGCGAATATTAATCGTATTCCTCTTCCTACGATTGGTAATCAAGACCGCCTCCGTCTTTTGTTCCGCAAGGTCAAGCTGAACCATCTCCAGCCACGCTTTTATGGCGCTAATGGTTTCGTTAGCGTACATTTCGACGTCTGCAGGTTCTTTCGCGACGACAACCACAGCTAGATCATCTGCGAAACCGATTATCGTGGCCTCCTTTGGCACGGGAAGGACAAGGACCCCATTGTACATGACATTCCACAGGAGAGGTTCCAACACTGAGCCCTGTGGTACTCCTGCGGTGACGGCGTACTGCTTGGATCCCTCATCCGTGTCGTACCACAGTGTCCTCTCCGAAAGGTAACTGTTGAGGAGCTTAGTCAAGTAACTAGGGACACCCGTTTTAGCCAGTGAACTGTTTATCCACTCCCAGCTTGCGGAATTGAACGCATTTTTGATGTCCAACGTCAGTACGGCACAGCATTTTTTAGACGACATCGCGTCTCGAGCCAGCTTCAAAACAATCTCCACGACGTCGATCGTTGAGTGGGCTTGACGAAATCCAAATTGTCGTTCCGATAGTCGATCCTTGTATTCAATAATAGGGAGCAGACTGTTGTAGATCATCCTTTCGAGCATCTTTCCTGCCGTGTCGATAAGGCAAATCGGTCGGTATGGTGATGGGTGTCCTGGGTGTTTATTCGGCTTCGGGAGCAAAAGTAGTTTTTGCCTCTTCCACCGGTCGGGGAAAACTCCTTCTATCATGCATGCACACGGTGATAAACCAGTCGGGTCTGGTCCTAACAGCGAGTTTAAGGGCTCTATTGGGAACAGCATGCAGACCGAGTGCTTTATTATCACCAACTCTCCGGCAAATTTGCGTAAGTTCCTCCTCAGTTACCGCAGGTATGGTGTAGACGTCCAGTGCTCGCTTGTGTTGTTTGCGCTCCCCTTTATCCGGGGGGAAGGGTGCCGTCACAATATCGAGCAGAAGATGCGGGCAGGTCAGTTGTGGTGTTCGCCCTCTCATCTTCTTCATAACTATCCTGTACGCTGTTCCCCAGGGGCTTTGGTCTGCCGTCTGTCTGTCTGTCTGTTCGTCACATGCATTTTTCTCGGAGACGGTTATAGCAATTGACACCAAATTCGGTAGAAAGGTGGGAACTGTGAACCCTCACACATACAGTGAGTTACATCTAGTTACATCTATTTAAGGGGGTCCCCATACATGCAAAAGGAGGGTGTAATTTTTTTTTCATCAAATATAGTCATGTGGGGTATCAAATGAAAGGTTTCGGTTAGTACTTTTCGAAGCCGGTCTTAGTTTTGACATTTGTTGGAAAGGTGGCGGGTGCGGGGGGTTGAAAGTGATCATTTCTTTAAAGGGGCCATTCTCAGCAACTACCAAACCAAAAAAATATGAAAAAAATCAAGAGGCTGCCACTATATGGTGCCTGGTCTCCGAAATACCTTTCATACCGATATCTGTTCAAATAAAGTTAATAATAGTATATTACTATATTTTTTTGTAATTGACTGGAAACCCCCCATAAATTCATCCTAGCAGCGGTAATATAGGCTGTAATGTGGAGCATGATCTTACCAAGTTTGGTGGAAATCGCACTATTACTAACAAAGTTATAATACGTCAAAGTTGTTACTTATTTGAAAATTGAAGACTATGAATGTCAACATCACCCGAAAGTGGATACTCTCACATAATATATAGATGTATTTCGTGCTACATACTAAGAAATACACAAAACCTTTCATACCTGAAGCGTGCAGCTTCCGGTTTCCCGACATGTTTTTTTTTTATATGGAAACGAGCAGATTACATTAACCAGTTATCATTTTCAGAATCAGTCGCACAGTAAAAGGGCTGGCTCCCAAAAAAGAATATTTTTCCTGTGAAAATAAAGGAAACCTTTTCTCCTCAGAGAGAGTACATGCACCTCACTGTAAAGAGGAAAACGAATAAACAAATTAATGAACAAATCCTTTTCATTTATGAGATATCATCACATTTTAGCGTATGAGAAACACTTCGTGTCGTGCGTGCAAGGTAATTGTTGTAAGTTTTCCTCTTCATAACTCAGAATTTGAAATTGGTGTTTGTGGTCGCGTCACATTCAAACTTATTATTATTAAAATTATTAGTACTTAAATCGGGAAATTCCACATACGCCAGTGTGTTGCATGTGGTTGTTGTTTGTCACGAATATAGAAACGTCTATAATATGTCGTTGAAACAGTGAAGCAAATGTTGTGTCTAACCTTCCTGCAGTTGGTTAAAATCTCGCTCTCACTTATTTATGCGTTGCTTCCATTTTATAGGCCAAACCTTAAATGCACAAGAATTCAATGACTGAATACAGACTGAAATTAGGAAAGGTGCCCTTTAGGGATCTAGGGTGAACTTAAGGGGGATTTGAAGTAAATTTTCAAAACATCATAATATACAATTAGCTTTATTTGAGGAAATATCGGAACGGGGAGTCTTTTTAGGTCTAGGCACCATGTGCATGGACCACGATGATTTTTTTTGGGATTTCTGGGTTGGGTGGCTTTTGAGACCGATCATTGAAATATAATAATTGAACTTTTTCGAAATCCCGCACTCCTCCCGTTTGCCAACAAAGTCAAAACTAATTCGCTAATCGAGACTTTTCATTTGATACCCCACATGACTATATTTGGTATAAAAATTTTACACCTCACTTTTACATGTATGAGGAATACCCCCCCCCCCCCCTAAATTCCACGCAGAGCGATGTTACTGACCACCAAGGAGATTCACAGTTCCCACCTTCTCACTACATTTCCTATGAGCAGAAGAAACCGTTTCTGAGGAAATGGATGGTACAAGCACACGGACAGACAGGCAGGCAGACAGACTCTTGTTGAAAATCATTTAGGATTTATTCCCCCAAAAAGAGAGGGGTTCTGACACCATTCAGAGAACTCTCTAAGACGGCAATTTCGGCAGTAGCCACAGACGAACTGGAAGCGGCAGAAATTGGTACCGTTACCTAAGGCTGGCAAACCTCCTGGTGCGCCATACTCCTACAGACTCATATGTCTTCCATCTTTAATAGATTGCTCCCGGTCGTTAAGAGCCAAGGAGGCTCTTCAGGGTGGCAGTATGGGTTCTGCAACGCTATATTAACGATTGATGCCATCAAATTAGTTACTGCCTTGGCCGAATGTGCAATTCACGGAAAGGTTAGTACCAGCAAAGATTACGCGATAGTGACCCTGGACGTAGGAAGTGCATTCAATTCCGGCATTCTCGTTGACATTGTGGACAGCTTCTTGTAAGAACAGATACTCTGGTATAAAACGATGGATGGACGTCAGAATTACACCATCTCCGCGGGTACCACATACGGCTCCGTACTGAACTCACTACTGTGGAATGTCATCACACGGCATTGCACTAGTTGTTGTCGCAAAACATCTCGAAAATGCTAAGTTGTACTCATGCCAAGCAACAGTGCTGTTAAGGCTTGGTTAGCTAGTACTGGACTAGCGCTCGCGGAGGAAAAAATGAAAGCAGTCCTCTTCATGAAACGTCGGGAGAATTGGGAGTCTTATCGTCATTTTCAAGCCTTCCATCAAGTACTTGGGGGTGATGATAAATACAAAGCTCAGTTTTAAGCAACAGGTGGAGTATATTCACGAAAAGACATCCATCGTAAGTCAGTATGGCTCTGGCAAGAATGATGCAGAATGTGGGAGGTATACTTGCAGGCTGCTTGTATCCATCCAAATTCTATCTTACTGTATACAGTCCCAGTTTGGGGATCACCGTTCCAGCGTTGTTTTATCTAGTGCACACAAACTGAGTGCGGTCCACAAAAGAACGGTCAAAAGGGTGTATTCTGCCTTTCGGGCCGTCTTAGATGATGCAGCGTGTTTAAGAATGGTACCGATTGACATCTTGGCGGATGAGATGACAAACATATGTTGTAAACATAATTTCTCCTTTATCGGAAGCGAAAAAAGCCGAAAGGGAGAGATTTATAATCAGATGGCCGCGATGGTACCATTCAAACAAGCCTCGTTGGATACCATCAATACCTGCATAGGTTTGAATTGGGCACCTTACCTGATTGTTCAAATTGCGATGGGGTTCCGGAGGACCGAGCGCACGTATTCTTCCAATGACCGAGATTCGTGGAAGAAAGGGGGAACTTAGAGGTAAAATGTTATCACCGGAAAATGGTAGCTTGCCAGGAGGACTGGGATGCAATCAACTCCGTGACTGCAACGATGCAAAAAGCAGAGAAGGTGAGGAAGGCGCGGTCGCGATCACCACGGGTAGACGGAAGGGGACCTAGTTAAAGTAAGCTAACTCCGCCCCGCCCCTCCAACTAGGACCTTATCTGCCAGACTGTTTCCTTAGAGTATATTTTTTTACGTTCTTAACGTGGCTTGTTACGATTGTAAATTTGCGACGATCGCTGCAACTAAAACAATGCCTTTTTGTTTCTAACTAGTCACCAAACGCGCTCGCAAAAGAATCAAAACTTCGCTATTGACTTTTATCAGCCATTTACGGAAAATAGAGATGAAAACTCTCGAATGGGAAGAACGACGAATCGTCCATTGAATTGAAAATATCGTCACGTCCAAAAACAAAACTGGCCCGCATAAGTCAGCCTCACAGCCTGACACGAAAACTTCTCTATTGCCTGGACCGATACGTCAAGCAAAAATGCACTTGATATTTTTTCTGAGGCAGGAAAAAGAAATGCATTTGCGCACAAAATACCGGGCTCCTGTCTCAAATATATTACCGGGTACAAAACCCCCTGTTACGTCTAAGACAATAAGTCGGAACTGTTTGCCACATTACTGCAGATCAGTTCTATTCAGTGTAGGAACATAACCCCATGATTCAGGGAATCACAGCTACTCTGGTGTCTCTCCTACCCATCTCTCTCTATTCGCCTTAAGAGTGTCTTCAGTTCCACGAGCCCCAATAATAGTGTCCGGAGACACTTGTTACCCTTCCATCCAAAGGCGTGGCGTTCCCACCTTCTGTAGAAGAAAAGGTGTGGCAGGCATTATTCACCACATCCTGGCAGTAAATGCAGCCGGATGATCATGATTTACCGATTGTGTGCAGGTAAGACTGAAAAAAACCCCCGTATCCACTGAGCAGCTAAGTTAGGTACTAGTCAATCTTACCGTGTTTTCGATTGACCACGGCCGGACGTTTTTAATGAATTGCGCGATTCATGTGCCCCTCGATTCTCCTCTTCCTATACTGCCATGCTCAGAGAGTACGAGTGTGCTCTCTCCACAAGTGAGGGCTCTTTGAATTCCGTCACCTTTTCCGCCTCCGTTCAGCCGCTTGCTGGCTCTGAAACAGTACGATAGGCGGACGCAACTCGCTATTATACTTCTATGCTCCTTACCCCACTTTAACCCCTTCCTCAATCGCATCAATCATCAATCGCTCGAAAACCATATTGATTTGATGAGTAGTGGCCCGCAGCACGTACTGCGTCAGTCAGGCTTGGCTTGAGGCCCTCCTCAAAAATGCACTTGATGGTAAGCTAACTTTGATTGACTGACAATGAAATTATTAATATGAAGAAAGGAGAAAAAAAGAGGATAATGGAGGTGATGAAGGCTGCTAGGTAATAGGCCAGGAAAATGACTAAACCAGTCTGTCCAGCAAATCGACACACGAAAATAGAGAAATAAAATGACTTCTACGTCGTGAAACCGGATACGGCAAGTTTTATTACATGTAAAAAGCTTCAGTAAATAATAGACAAATAATTTAAAGTAAAGAAGTGAAGACTCAATTGATAAATGTGAAGTAAAATCCTTAATTATTTCTTTCGTTGTTAGTCTTTAAAACGGACGCGTAGCTGCAAGCAAGGGAGCAAGTAGTATTCAGAAAATTAAAACGAAATAGGGAAACTGATCGTGTTCGATGCTCATATGCTGATTTTCCTAATAAACATCTAAAAATGGGACAAATTATACCAACTGGTCCTCCAGATTGGGAGTTGGGTAGATCTGCCAATCCTACACGAAAAACCAATATTACGAAGCCACGAAAGAAGTCTTGAGCAGAATGAAGTTTACAGCGACGAATCCGGCCCCAATATAAGGCCGATGTAGCAACATTGCAAGAGATGCGTCGGTCAAGGACCAGCTTTCTGGACAAGAACCAGTACACCATACATTTTAGCAGCCATCCAGCAAACCGTGTGCTTGGAGTAAGGCTCCTAGTCAGCCAAAAAATGAAGCCTGCTGTTATTGTCTTTGAAAACATAAGCGAAAGGCTATGTCCTCTGCAGGAGGCAAATTTAGATATATAAGCCTCATTAACGTTCACACCCGTACAGAGGAGACTGCAGAGTCTGAAAAGGATACCTTTTACTCCTTGGTAACATGGCCGTCAGTCGACATCAACAACCATCTAACACAAGAAAGTACCCTATCTTGCGTCCTCTTTAAACTGGCCCTGGAAAAAATGATCCGCGATACAGTTGTTAATGTGAGAAGCACCACCCTCTTCAAGTCCACCCAACTGCTGGCCTACTATAATATAATGATAATGTATAGTCGGCGCGAGATCTTGGACTGTACATTAATGAGGGCAAGACGAAGTACATGGTGGCAACGTCCGCGTCAAAGACCAAAGAACGGACAACATCAGGTCGCACTGATCAAACGAGAAGAAAGATAGAAGACTACAACTTTGAGACCGTTGATAATTTCTCATAGGGTCGAAAATCACAATTGATAACAGCTATGACAATAAAATCCGCGCATGGTTGTTGGCAGCCAACAGAGCCTATTTCTGCTTACGAAAACTGTTTCGCTCCAAACGTTTTACCATAGGGTCAAAGCTATAACTATATAGAACGATGATCTTGCCAGTCTTTATGTATTCATCGGAGACCTTTGTTCTTAGCAAGAAAAATTACGAACTATTGGTCGCGTTCGATATTCCCCAGCCTCTATAACGATGAAACCTATGAGCGATACTATGACCGTCTAGTTGTGGATAAAATCCGGCTATGGTGGGCGGGTCACCTAATCCGTATAGATGAAGATAATCCAGCCCGGAAAGTCTATAACAGCAATATCTATGGTAGAAAAAGAAGACTTATCAGACGCTGCCTAAAATGAAGCGTGGCATAGGTCAGGACGCCAGACAGCTTTTAGGGATATCGGATTGGTGGACTTCGACGTAAAACCGGGATGTCTGGAGTTCCTTACTAAGATAGACCTGGACCAAATACCGGTTGTTGATGATAATAAACGTAACGAGGGGGGGGGGTTGTTTAGGATATACGGGATCCTAAGTCCACATTCATATGATAGTGGACCATACCAAATGGCAAGCAATTTACTCCCACGTTTTATAGTCCATGGATCCCTAATTTGGGGCATAGCACCCAAGCATTCAAAATGAAAAAATCAAAAAATGACTGACGGTTTCGTCCAGGGCAGAGACAACTCATCAGACGCTGCCTCACCTCTGCCCTGGGAGTAGCGTGACCGAAAGTGCCAGCAGGTGGAAAAACGCTCCCTTATATCATTGCACGCTGCTCCCAGGGCAGAGGTGGGGCAGCGTCTGATGAGTTCCCTCTGCCCTGGATGAAACCGTCAGCCATTTTTTGATTTTTTTCATTTTGAAAGCTGGGGTCTTTTTCGTTTTTGGGTGTCGGGACTATTTTAGTCTCGGTCCACTCGATTGGTGGTGTTTGTCTGAAGCTGGAAGCTTCTAGTGGCACCGTCTTCTTATGATCACTGAGCTACTCTATGTTGAGGTATGGGCGCCTTAAAGAGAAAATCCGCGCCCGAGGTGTTAATTATGTGGACTCAACTTGTATTCCTTTTTCCATTGAAAATTCTTATCTTCCTGAGGGCTCGGGAGAATCCCCCCTCTCGTCAGACCTGAGATATATCGGATCCTGCCTATGCCAGGTGCGGACAGAGATTTATATCTCTGCAATTCGTGGGATAAATATTCTATAGAAAATGACAACAAGGAAATTTGGTATGGAATGGATGGGCGTCCCTAGCACTGTTATATTGAAGTCCGATTTTCTGTTTCATCCCCAGCCTCGGTTGAACAAAATGACGCAGCCGATGATGGCCAGCCGAACGGGACAAAGGCTTAAGAAAAAGAAGAAGAACCATACACAGCTATGCTAGAACCATTTTTGACACCGAAGCTGAAAGAAGCAGAAAGTGAATCCGAACTATCTTCCAGCAGGTTACCCATGTCACCCATGAACAATTTTGTTCGAGTTGCTCCGAATAAAGTTCGGTTGCCGTTCGATCAAGAGAAATATTGACTTTTATTTTCCGCTTCTTCCGACCAACGTCTCTGTGTGCGTCTATTATTTATGGGAATATTTAAAATCTCTTGTGTATATTGATAAATATGGCACCCTGGCTTAGTTCAGATTTTCAATGTAAAATTATTATTATTGGTCGTGCAACATTGCAGAGTTCATGATCATTTCAAAAATTGCCTCAATTCATCTGCTTCGAACTAATGTTTTCATTTTTATCATTTTGCTCACCGAAGAGATACCCATTTGAAATGTAAGGTTCCTCTAGCAAGCCTTATGATCTAATATCTGGAATAATACTCACTTCATTTGAATGTACGATCACCCCGTGGCTTGATATGACATTTTCCTTGGTGTGCTCAATATCGTGCAAATCGACTCCACGGCAACAGTCATCAATCAAAATCGTACGATACCCTGCTGATAGGGCGTCAACAGCAGTCGCTCCTTCATTGGAATTATGATTAGTAACGTTCAAAGGCAAACCTTCAAAATTGACACTCACCTACGCAAACATCATACGCTAATCCACAAACATATATGTCAGTTGCGCCCTTCATTTTTAGCTGCGCATTCAGTGTTGTATCCGAGAGTTTTTTATTGTCCCAAAAAACAGAGTAAGAGTCTACTTCAGGGTTTGTGCCTTTATAAACTTTCGTGCCACTCTCCAAAACCTATGAAATTCAAAGATAAAAGATACAATTCTATTGATATATGAATGAACTTAACCTTAAGATCCTTATGCAGTTCTGCTCCCCAGGAATCTTGTACGCAATGCCTTGGCCATAGTCGCTGCTTCATTGGAGGTGGACCAGCGAAAACCACTGTATCATAAACCTGCGCGGAATCTGCATCTACCTTTAGATTTAGGAGAAAAGATTATCAAACAAAGTTCTGTAAAATTCCGGTATTCATACCCGTATGCACACATACGAGATTAAACAATTAAGTAATGAGACTGATTCCATAAAAACCGTATATTTAAAAATGATTCTACAACTCTCCCATCCCTTTCAAAGTAGTCCCCTTGGTCAGCCATACAGCGATTCCAGCGCATTTTTCACTCTTCGTAACATTTCTGGAACCCTTCGACTTGAATGTCCGCGAGTACCCTCGTTACGGCCGCTTGGATGTCCTTAATTGACTCAAAATGGGTTCCTTTGAACACCGATTTTGTTCTAGGGAACATAAAAAAGTCACAGGGTGACATATCGGGCGAATAAGGCGACTGTTGCAACACGCCGATCCCTCTAGAGGCTAAATACTGGAACAGGCTGAGGGCGGTGTGGTACGGCGCGTTGTCGTGATGAAGGATCCAGTTACAAACGATGTCTAGGCGCACCCTGTCGACTCGTTTTCACAATTTTTCGAGCACTTGGCGATAGTAGATTTGATTTCCGGTTTGCCCCGGTGGAACAAATTCTTTGTCAAAAAAAGTAATAGTAACCGTTTTCTCCTTCGACTTGCTCATGCGAGTTTTTTTTTCCGGCGGCGGGCGTGCGAAGACAACCATTGTGAGCTTTGGCGTTTGGTTTCCGGGTCGTATTGGAAAAACCAGCTCGCGTCGCCTATAATAACTCGATCAAGCAGCGTGGGATCGTTTCCCACTTGTTCCAAACAGTCTTTTGCGACGGCCATTCGATGCTGCTTTTGCTCCTTAAAAAGGTTCTTTGAGACCATCTTTGCGCACGACTTTTTCATCCCTAAATCGCCTGTTAAAATTTGTCTGACTGTTTCACGGCTCCAGTTCCGAAGCCAACATTCGAAATGCTAAACCCCGATCTTCACGGATTAGGGCGCGCAAACGATGCGCATTCACGTCAGTCCGCACCTCGTTTGCTCTCCCATTCCGCGCCTCGTCTTCCACGCCTTCGCGCCCCTCCTTAAACTCCTTATGCCATCGAAACACCTGGGCACAACTAAGAGCACTATCACCATGCACTTTTACAATTTTAGCGTCCGTTTCCGAAGCTGTTTCGTCCAATCTGGCGCAACATTTTATCGCGACGCGTTGCTCTAGATTTCGTTTCTCCATTTTCGTGACGAGCACCACCAACACACGTCTACTCAACACGACATAGCAGGCGAACTAAACAAGCTAGAGCGATGATGAATATATCAATGGAGAGGGAAAGCATGCTGGGGAAGTGGAGGGAGTTTGAAGGTTGCAGATTTACCACAAGCGCGGCAATAAAATCAGTCTCATTACTTAATTGTCTAACCGCGTAGTATCCGAATATGTTACACTTACTGGTGTAGATTCATGAAGTGGCCTCTTCTTTACGTTATCAATGAAGGAGACATGGTCACTCGGATGCCAATCCAATGAATAAAATACTGCATCAAAATCGACTGTTTCTAGTAAGTTGTTGATTGGTTCAATGATCTAAACCACATCAAATCAATACTCAGTAATTAGGAAACCATTTAACTATTCTTACCTCAAGGCCATTATGTTGTGCGCTGCAGTTACTGATGTTTAAGGAGCCACTAATGAAGTCGTTTTGAACGTCAACAATCAAAAAGGCATTCACTGGTCGAACAATCTGA